>NW_027395718.1:0-600000 GCF_047715665.1 Aspergillus karnatakaensis | reverse complement strand
GAGTTGAGGAGTTCCGAGCTAGTGATGCTTTCCAACGCATCCCCTTCAAAATAAGCCGCGAGTTTGCGGAAGAGTCCGAGTCCCTCCCCGTTCCGATCACCAAGGCCAGAATAGCACGTTTCGATTTCAGTAGCCAAGCCCTGTAGCTCATTCAGAATTTCCAACGCCTTTTCTCGCTGTTCCGCGCCTTGACTGGCTTCATAAAGCTCCATGAAGGCACGCGCATCGCTAACAACAAAATCATGCAGGGCGTTTTCTACCCGTGACGAGAACCCGCGGCCAGAGGAAGAAGAGCTCTCGGAATCAGAAACATCGTCGTTGTCATCATCCTGGTCATCCTCGTGGTCGTCGGAATCGTCTAGACCATCATCGTGGCTCTCGTCGTCATCTTCGTCCTGGCTGTCGTCGTCCTCAGCGTGAGTCTCAGTGGGACGGGCGGTTTCCGCGTGCGTATCTTCCGAAGTTTCCATGACAGAGGCAGCAGGTGATTCCTGGGAGGCCTTTTCTTGCTTTTCGGCGGAAAGTGGTTCCTTTGCGAGCTTGACAATCTCTGAGATGACGCCTTCGCGGTGGAACTGGTATTGATAGACATGCTCCAGGCGTTGGAACAGAAGTTCAGCACAGCGAAGTGCAGATGAAACTAAGGAGGGATGATCCTTCTGAGATAATATAGCTGCAAGGAACGAGGCGTAGTGGACAGATCGAAGAGCTTCTTCAATCAGGGCAGCATCCAGGTTTTGCAGCATCTTGAGTTGTGCGATCAAAACCTTTTGACGCACTTCAAGGTTGACTGTGCTGGAATATGCGTCAGTCAGGGTCGGTAGCAACACCAAGGCAAAGCGTCGGAGCTCCGTTTTGCAACCCATCAGGAGAGACCGTCGCTTCTCAGCAGAGCCTTTGGATGAAGGAGGCTTGAAGCCAGACCCATTGATATCGGGAATTAGCTGCGTGCTATCACCTTGCGAGTTTGGACGGCCAGGAATACCAGGTAGAAGCTCGCAGATCACATTTAGAGTCTCAGAGACCTGCTCTTTGGGTCGATGAATCAAGGCTTGCATCACTAGGACACTATCCATCTTGACCCCTTGATCTTCGAGGTTCTCTGGAGGCGATACGCCAGTCAGAATCTGGTATAGTGTGTCCACCACATCCGTCTTAAGCAACTCCACAGACAATCGTGGACTAGCCTTGGAGGTAAGCGCGAGAACACGCAGGAATTGCGTATGGATATGAGGGCCGATAAGGTTGGTGGTACCCGGTAGGAGTAGGCGAAGGACGGCCTTCAGCATCTCAGGGCTTATCAGCTCTTCTAGCTTTTCCGGCTTGTGCTTGAAACTTTCGACTATACGGGAAACACAGAGACAGCCGTGCTCAACCACCTTGGGATCGTTGCTAGAAAGAACGTTGAGAAGAGTCGGCATTACATCGCGGACAACAGGGAACGAATCGTGAGGCAGATTTCGGCAGCAGTTAGCGGCTGTTGTCACCGCAGTGCGTTGGGTGCTCGTAGGAAAGAAATCAAGATACGTCAGGCAAGCCGTTAAGCCACCTTCGCGCACGATCGATGCTGGGAAGTCCACGGAGATCTTTGCCAATGTCTGGAAGGAGTAAGCATATACTCATCACGTTTTCTTGATCCTGTCGCCAAAAGCATAGAACAAACTTACGCTAAGCGCCTGTTCAGCCAGGTCGATGAACTGAATGTCCAGCAACTTCTGGCATAGAATCGGTACTGCACCACCGTAGACAACATTGGCCACCGAGCCGCGTAAAGCCTCCATCAAGTTAGCCAAACAACGGCAAGCAAGGAGCATTATTTCGGGATTCTCCTCTCCAAAGTCATTTGGTTGCATGAGAGACACCAGCTCCTTTACGTATGGGTCCGGAGAGAACTGGCCAGAAAGGTTGTCTTCGTTCGATACAAGCAGTAGGTCGGACAGCTCTTGAAGAGCGATCAGTTGGACAGACGGGTCTTCCTTCATTCTCAAATTCTGCAAAATATCCCGCAGGCGGGATGACATGCCCGACATCATACCACTAAGGGCACGAAGTGTATTCTGAAGTCCGAGCGAGCCTCGTGCACCAAACAGGCTGTTGTGGAAAAGATCTCCATCGTCCTCCTCATCCTCATCCTCGTCAAGGCCGGACGGGTTTGTGCCATCATTACTATCACTTGGTGGGGAAGCCTCATGCTCCTCGTGCTTCTCGGGTCTTTCTGGCTCTTCGTCCGCTTCCTTCATAATCACATCAGCCCGAGTCCTCGAGGAGCGCTTTTTCTGCCGATTTGGGGGAGGGGACTGCGTAGCGATGGGACGCTCAGATTTATCTAGACCGTTAGCATGTGTCAGTCGGCACAATTTACATCGATGTCTTACCTTGAGAGATCTTCTCATGACGACTAGACTTTCTCCTCTGTTGTGAAGGTGAGGCTGGTTTCCGCGAGGATTCTTCCACGGGATGTGATGATGGGCTGCAGGTCTAATCAATACATATCCACCAAGCATGAAAGTGTAACGTACCCAGGGTGGGACATAGCTGGTCGGTTTCGGGTACTGCGAGCGGGGGTCGCTCGCGGTGAAGCTGCACGCCGTTGTCGCTTGGACTTTCGCTGCGGAGATTGGGTAGTTGGTTGCTCTGACGAGTCGGGCGATTTGTCACGGCGGGTGGGAGCTTTGCGCTTTCGTGAAGGAGCCGAGCCAGCGGCGGGTTTTGAGGAGGAGGGAGCGGGAGCGGAGGGAGGGGAATCTGCAGCTAGTCTCGCGGCGGAGCGAGTAATTCTGGAGGACATGAGAAGCTGAGCACCCAAAAGCAGGAGATAAGGTAGAGTGTTCAAAGATAATGGAACAATCGGTGGGATTTATGTTTGGGACAAGCGAGGATCGGAGTTTGATGGGTGAAACTCCAGTGTCGGAGAGATCTGGGCCCAGTCACAGCGATCACTGTCCAACAATTATTTGCCGAACCTTGTCGGCGGGATACCAAAATTGGGATGCCAACACGGGGACAGGAAATGAACGGAACTTGGGATACCCAAGAGACGAAGGGGCCAACGCAGGGTAGAGAGAGAGGGAATCTGGTATGTACCTGGCGGCAGTAGCGGAGGCACCGGCAGACGAGGGCAGTGCGAGAGAGTCCTCAAGAGGGTCCTGGCGGTGAATGTTGGGCCTTTGCCTGGCCATATGTTTGTTGCTACAGAGAGCAGGGCAGTATGGGCTCGCTCGGCATTCAGCGCTGATAACCCGCCATCCGTTACCCTGTCAAAAGTATTCGGAGGGCCGGTCAAAAACGAGGCTGTATCGGTCGATTCGCTTGACGGGGCAGGAGGGGTGAGTCGTCGGCAGACAAGGCAATCGGCGATTCGGGAAGGAAAGGAGACAGCGGCAGATGGAAGCTGTAATAATAAATGATACCAAATGAAAGTGCAGGCGATGGAAGAAGATGACACAAGTGACGAGAAGGAGTTGCAGTTGCAGGGAGTTGAGATGGAGGAGAGAGATGGAAGATAGAATTGACGTGGTTGGCGGCTTTGGCGGTGGTGACGGTGACTCCCAGTGTGATCTGTGTGGCCCGAAGTCCGGAGACCAACAGGCCTCCAAGGTGCAGACCCTCACCTTCCAACAACTGTCGATTGAGGTTCCTACGCCTTGCTTGGTCTCAAGCACACTCATCAACTATTACTACTTATCGGCTCTTCTTCAGCATGTCCCGGATGCGACCGAGCTCAACGCTGAATCCACGCCGACCCAGACTCTCATGATGGATATGCAGCCGATGCGATCACTTTCATCCCCCCAATTTCTACGTCAAATGGATCATTGCTGTTCCAGACATACTACCTACTAGGTCCTTTCGATCTACTATCGAGGTCCTCGCGCGGTCTATGACCCCACCGACTTCCCAGCAGATGGGCATTCTGCCCTTAAACAACAGCCATCTCTATTCTTCTATTTATTTTCACCGCGGAGTCGTAGGTCAGATGCGGGGTTTCATAGCCAGACTGAGCGCAATATTGATTAGCTATCCGGTGGTCTTGCCAACGGCAATCTGCTAATGAAGCTGTATCACTACCAGGTGAAAACCACACCTGTGAGCCGTCCTTTCATGCTGGGGACACTTGTAGAAGCTACGCATTGTGTGCTAGGAATAACAAGCCCATCCATGTTCCAGATTCCCCATTGCACACTGCATGTCAAAACAAACACACTTCGCCGTATCCGATTTGGTACATACCCAGCTAGGCACTTGTACTCGACTCTCATCTCTCAGCTACGGATACTGCCTCAGGCAGTAGAGCGGTAAACCAGGGAGCTATGGCTCACTCCGCAGTCCGCACACACAACGTTGAAACAAATTGCAGCAGCTGGAAGGTTAAAGTAGTAGTTAGATCTAAGTGGGGTAAGAACTGTACCGGTAGAATTCCGCGACGGGGAAGCGTCCTCCGGAGTATACTCCGAGAAATATATCTAGCATCACGTGCTGTTGTTGCTGCTGCCTCTGCCTACGCCTGGGCTGCCTACAAGTCGTCAGCCTGAGAGATGTAACGCGTACAACGCACAAGTATATGAAATCTTCTGTTCATACCCTACGTCAAGTTGTTAACCCTCCGGAGCGTGTAGTAGAATGATGTGATCAGAGCGTTCTTCTCCGAGGGCCAGAATAGGAACAGGCCCGCTTTGATCCGGCGAAAATTTCCCCTCTTTTCTTTTCTCCCCCACACAAGCGCTGACTAACACTGGCTATCCGCCCGCATCCAGCCTGCCCTGCTCCCTCCGGCTATTATCTTCCCTCGTTCTCATTCTGTGCCTGTTCCAATCTATGACTACTTCGCCGTGCCTCAACTGAAAGTTGCAATTTCCATCTCTCTTGCACTGCCGATACCACCGCACCTACACTCCTCCACCATGACCGGAACCACCCTAGCACAGGGCGATAACGCCCACCAACCGCCTCCCGCCCCTGCGACACCCACCGAGGATTATGCCTTTCCAGAAAACCGCCTGAAACGTGTGATGGACGACCCGGAGAAGACGCCCTTGTTGCTCGTCGCTTGCGGTTCATTTTCGCCTATAACCTTCCTGCACCTGCGCATGTTCGAGATGGCGGCCGATTACGTCAAACTCAGCACCGACTTCGAGATCATCGGAGGCTACCTTTCACCAGTCTCAGACGCCTACCGCAAAGCCGGTCTGGCTAGTGCAGAGCACAGGTGAGCTCTCTCTCTAATTTCCGGCTTACTCGCCGATTCGTCATGATTACTAACCATTATGGCTTGTAGGGTTGCGATGTGCTCGAAGGCGGTTGAGAAGACCTCGAACTGGTTGATGGTGGATACTTGGGAACCGACGCACAAGGAATACCAGCCAACTGCTATTGTGTTGGATCATTTTGATTACGAGATAAATACGGTCCGAGGGGGAATTGATACCGGCAACGGCTCTCGGAAGCCGGTACAGGTTGTGCTCTTGGCCGGAGCGGATCTTGTTCACACTATGTCAACGCCCGGAGTTTGGAGCGAGAAGGATTTGGATCACATTCTCGGCCAGTATGGGGTATGTTGCTCTGGGTCGGTCGAGTCGGGCAATACACTAACAGCGAATATAGACGTTTATCGTTGAGCGAAGCGGCACAGACATCGACGAGGCTCTTGCGGCCTTGCAACCATGGAAGAAAAACATTCACGTTATTCAACAGCTCATCCAGAACGACGTCAGTAGCACAAAGATCCGTCTGTTCCTCAGGAGAGACATGAGCGTTCGCTATCTGATTCCCGACCCTGTTATCAAGTACATCTATGAAAACGGTCTCTACATGGATGATGGCACGACGCAACAAGCGAACGAAAAGGGCAAGGCCAAGGAGGAATCGGCAGCGTCAAATTAAACGAACCGGTCCTCAACATTCAACACGAGCCAGTTGACGAAGTAATGAGTCACTTTACAGGGTTTTGAGATCAAGCGCACCATAAGACCATGTCGAATCCAGCCAAGCATACACACGGTATATCTTCGCTGAAATAATTGAACGGCGTGCGTATGGCTTGACGCGGCATTTTCTGTTGTTCTTACTGAGCTACCGGGGTTAAATCCCCGAACGCACCCATTGTCTTCTGATCACCGTGCGCGCGTTTTTACGGTTTCCAATGCACCTTGATCATTCGGTCCATTTTTAATGGACCAGAAGAAGCAGTTAGCCACGGCGTCCATCGCTCTCACCCTCGGCTTTGCTTCCGACAGCCTACCTTGTTCCGGCCGTGCGCATCTCCGTCACTTCGCACACCTCGACCCCTTACGATCTTATTAGCATGAAACTTTTCTCTCTTCCAATGCCGGCGTTTACATCTCGCGTTCTTGATCCTCTTTTTCGTTTTGAAGTTATACCCTTTCAGTGTTTTTATGTACCGATATCTAGATAGAGGGCCGGTAGACCTAGACCTCAGGAGCTGGATCTGGCTCAATACAATCCAGCTCGGGCTAAATGTATATACAAGGGTCGGGATTTTGATTACCAAAAAAAATGAACAAACAAATAAATAACAAGCTTTGTACTTTGTAGGATAGATATATCTATATCTATATATATGGTGTGTGACCAATAATTAACGTTGAACGCCGAGTCCAAGTACGAGACAACCATCGAGTATGGATATGCCCCCCGAGAAAAAAAAGAGCAAGAAAATATGCGCAAGCAATACCAATGAAGCTGGTATATATCCCCCAACCCTTCCAAGAACGTCTATGTAAACACAATTGCAGAAACGAATACTCTGAGAGGACCTCTCTATGTTGACAATCACATGCATGTAGATCAAAGTGGCGAGAAATATATATATCGGGAAAACTCGGGGATGCCCACAAAAACAACTGGGTAAATATGAAAGTAATAAGAGTAAAACTGACGAAATGGAAAAGAAAAACAGACATGGAATTCATATACATCGTGATAGGATCCAGAGTGAGGAGTTAAAAACCGCAAAAATGCGAGGGACAGGATTAGATAGGTAGCAACCTCAGCATCCTTGGACACCGCGACGGAACAACAGTGGTACCTCCCAAGTGAGATGATAACTAGATGTAGCTAGATTATAGCTGGTAGATGGCATAGCATAGCATGATTCTGCAGAAAACAGATAGCCACAAGAAAAAAAGCTGAAAAGCGAAGCAAAGCTCTAGAACAATAGAGAAAATAGATAAAGACATAAAAGACGCCCTATCTCAAAACCAGATAGGGGAAGAGAATGTGTTAGTCGTTGTTCTCATCCCATAGATCCTCAACTTCCAAAAGTCCTAGGATATCATCATAGTCTTCGCCGCGGACAACCGCAATGACCGTCTTGTCGACGTCTGGCGGGATAAGCCTACGCGCCTGCTCCACCGAGCACTCGGACGAGATAAAGTGCCAGCGGTCCCGAGGCGCGAAGTATGGGAAGTTCGCTACTTGCGAGGAAATATCCATGTCCACGTAGCCCTGCGAGATATATCGGAGCTGCCGCGGGGCAACGATGACGGATGGAGACACCCACACCCAGGATTTCGAGTTCGGGTGCTGGATTGCGGTGAGGAGGACGTCGAGAAGCCGGATGGGACCGGAGCTGGAGACTGTAGGGATTTGGTTGAAGGGTGCCGTGATAAGGTCCGTTATTGATGGTGCTGGAGGTGATTGTTCGCGGACTGGGAGGTACTCTGAGGGGGTGGATGTTGAGCTGAAGGAGACGCCGGACATGGACATGCTTAGTGGTGTTGAGGCTGTCGATGCGGCTCCGATTGCGCCGCCGGGATGGTAGCTCTTGAAGACTTCTGCTGGGCCGCGGCCGGGGGTGTTGTGTAACCTGCGGGCTGTGGCGATTGCTAGGGCGTCGCCGAGAGATAGGGCGACGGTTGTGGATGATGTTGGCGCGCAGACGCCAATTGAGGTCTCTTCGTCTTCGTGGATGGGCGCTGGGAGGAGGATGGCCTTGTCGGAGGTGTGGAAGGATAGGAGCGGGCAGGTGGAGGGGTGGAGGTGGGAAGTTAAGGCGATGACCGTGACGGTTGGTGGGATGTGGGGGAGGAGAAGGAGTAGCTCTGGGGTGCGTCCGGAGAAGGAGATTAGAAGGAGGGTGTCATTCTGGAGGATTTATTGTCAGTCTGTGTTGGTAGGTATAGATCTGGGTGTACTCACCGGCCGGATCATGCCTAGGTCTCCGTGTAAGGCCTCTGTTGGGTGTAAGAAGGTGCTGTAGATTCCCAAACTATTCATAGTAGCCTCCAACTTCTGGGCAATCTTCCCACTCTTGCCAACCCCGCAACACACCAATTTCCCCCCATTCTGAATGGTGCGCACAATCTGGTGTACCGCGCGGGCAAGGTGGTCCTGCGCAAGCTGATCGGTCTGATACAGACGCTCCAAATGCGTGAGGGCTGCGCGTTCTGTGGAAATCACCTGCAGGGCAGTAGTAACAGAGGCAGCATCTTTAGGAACAGACAGGACACCATCAGCCGGCTCCGGAGGGGTCATCGGAAGGCGGGCAAAGTCGTCCTGGATGGATGCGCTTGAGGTGGGCATGGCGGACCCGAGCGGGATGCGGTACGGCTGCTTGAAGTGCCCCATGGTCATGATGGCATTCTCGACGGAGGCAAAAATAGAGAAGACAGTCTTCTCCCGGGGGAGCAGACCTGAGAAAAGGTCTTGGATCTCGTGTCAGGGCGAGGAGAAGTGGAGGAGGGGCAAAAAGGCCCCCGAAAGACGAGACTCTAGGGAAGTGGAGAGCCTATCAAAGATCGCAATCGGATGGCATGGAGCTTTTCGGCGATAAAGAAAAATTCACTACTTCCCTCCGACGGCTCGACTCCTGATTGATAATCGAATTAGGGGAACAATAGATGTAACATCTTGCATGCGAAGATCTGCTCCGATGCAATTGTATGGAATAAGCGAGGCAAGCTAATGCAGCGAGACTGAGAAGGCGAATCACCTCATCGGAGGCGATTCTGATGCTAAAGGCGATCCTTCACCCTCCCCACTTTGCGATAAAGATAGCCTACTCGGAGAACTCGGGCTGCCAGCGGATATCGGAGGAAGCAATATTGAGTACAGATTACAGGGTAATATACATTTGTCTACTAGTATACATTACTATTGAACAACCCCGCCCGGGGGGGCTCTAAGCCTTGGTTAGCGGTTTGATGCCCTTGTGGATGGCCGCGATTCCGCCCGTAAGGTTCTCAAAACCACGCCCGGGGATCAAGAATCCAGCCTTCTGAATCATTCCCCTAAACTCCTCCTGACTGGGGAACTTTTCGATACTCTCGACGAGGTATTGGTAGCTCTCCCGGTCTCCCGCGACCAGCTGACCGATCAGAGGAATCGCGCTGAAACTCCACTGCTTGTAGATGGTGTTGAACAGCTCATTGTCCACCTTGCTGAACTCCATGCACGCAAACACACCACCCGGCTTCAATACACGGTGAGCCTCTTCGAGAGCCGCCTGTTTATCGGTGAAGTTTCGGATACCAAAGACCACGGTGTAGAGGTCCACTGAGCTATCTGGAATGGAGGGCATGCTCTGCGCGTTGCCCTGCATGAAAGAAAGACGTTCGGAGTTGTAGTATGGAGTCGCAATGCTGCGCTTCTTCCCTTCCGCTAGCATATCAGGGTTGATATCGGCGATTGTGACTCGGGTTTTGGTATCGTGGTTGATGTTGGTCGCGTGGTCCAGCATGCGGAATGCGATGTCGCCAGTTCCACCTGCGATGTCGAGGATGTTCCAGCCTTGTCCGTTAGAGTCGGCGTCGCGGGAGGGAAGAGCGGATCCGGGGTTCAATGAGCGGACGAAATGGTCTTTCCATATGCGATGGATACCCATTGACATGAGATCGTTCATGGTGTCGTACGATGAAGCGACGGAGCTGAATACTTGGCCAACTGTACGACAGCGATGTTAGCAGAAATTTGCGAGCGAATACTGGAAGTAAGCCAAGAGACATACCCATTGACTCCTTCTTGTCTTCCGGCACGTTTGTGAAGCCAAAATGGGTCATTCGGTCCTGATCGGACTTGGAGTCGAGCGTCCGCCGAGAGCACGAGAAACAGCGATATGGGATTTCAGCGCGAGTCAACCGGCGCGCGGTTGTAAGGTTTAAGCTTCTCCATAATGGTTTGGAAGACATGATTGCTGTGTTGTGAGGGAGACTGGAGCAGGGGAGAATGAGGGATCAGACACGCCGGCGGAAGCTGAGCCCAGAATCAAGAAAAATGTTCACGCCTCAGGCACTAACGTAGGATCAGGCAATCAACTCCGCATCATTCTCCAACTGCTCCATCCCCACCCCAGCTTTTGTCGCCTTGTAGTTCGTCTTCTTCGATGCTGAAAGATATACAAAGCCTCAGCGTGCTCTATCAGTGGCTTTACCTGACGAACGAAAAGGCTGGTGGCGTGGAACTGTTCCTGACTCGTGATCCTGGGGGAATGCAACCGAATGGGCGCAACTATTCGTTGAGCTGCTGTTCGATGCAGGACCGGAGGTGACGCACATAAGCTTCCTGATGATCCTCCATTGCTTCCCCTCTTTCACCACGGCCATCCCTCCGCTTCCCACCACGACGATGTTGCCGTGCGTTGAGCGATAGTACATAATTCTTACTCAACGTCAACTACTCTGTGGAGGATACACCACAATGGACTTTCAAGGTCTAGCAGATCAGGCCATCTTGGTTCCTAATTTCGCAGTCAGCTCAAGCCCTCAGGTTTTCAATTTGGGCGGTGTTGGCTGGACTCTATCGAACCCTGGCTTGAACATCTCAGTCCCGGCGTCTATACCTTCCCAAGCACATCTGGATTTGTTCAACGCCGGCATAATTGGTACGCAGCGCCCCGTATGCTGGTCGTGAATTCCACTAACGTCAAGAACAGATGATCCGTAAGTAATAAAAGTTCTCAAGCAAGCAATTAGTCGCTCAGCCGTCTATAGCTACTATGGCCTGAACGAGATCAAGTATCGCTGGGTCGGAGAAGAGGACTGGACATATTCTAGTGAACCCATTCCCAATCTGTAAGACACCCACAGTCTTTGGCTCCAGCTTTCATAACAAAGTGGAGCCTAAATCTCAGTAGGCAGGAAGAGTTCGACTCTACTTGGCTTGTGTTTGAAGGCTTGGATACGTTTGCGACCATCTTTTTCTGCGGACAACTCGTCTCTTCCACAAACAACCAGTTTCGCCAGTACGCTTTCGATGTATCCTCTGTTCTGAAAGAGTGTAAGGAAGAGCCGGTATTGAATATTGACTTTGCGAGCGCCCCGAAAACCGTCAACGCAATTGCCGAAGATCCGAGCTCTCCAAGTACGTGTTGCTGACTCTTTCTCTTAGCTGAGAACACGAGCTGATGTGTTTAGAATGGCCCGTTCAGCTCACCTCCCAATACCCCAATCGCTGGTTTATGCGCAAGCAACAGTCCGATTTTGGCTGGGACTGGGGCCCTGCCTTTGCTCCCGCCGGCATTTGGAAACCGGCTTATATCGTTCAGCTTGAGAGTTCCGGAGATGCCCACGTTCTGAATTCGTACTTGGACATCTATAGACAGGGCCAAATTAACCATCTTCCCCCCGACCAATACCAGCCTTGGGTAGTCAATGCCAGCATTGACTTTCTGGGTAGGCTCCCAACGAGCCCAGGACTATCAGTCCAGGTTCAGAGCCTTGACTCGGGTGAAATTTTGGCCAAGCGAACTGTGGATGAGGTGACTGTGGCTGGATGCTCTGTTTCAGGTGTAACAGTCCTCGACAGCCTACTTCCAGAGCTGTGGTGGCCATCAGGCCTGGGTGATCAAACATTATACAACATCACAATAACCGCCTACGAGGGCTCCGAAGAAGTAGCTCGGGTAACTAAACAAGCTGGCTTTAGGACAATATTTCTCAACCAGCGCAACATCACAGAGAGCCAGCTAGCTCAAGGCATTGCGCCTGGCGCGAACTGGCATTTCGAGGTCAACGGAAAAGAGTTTTACGCCAAAGGATCTAACTTCATTCCACCTGATACATTCTGGCCTCGGGTTACCAAAGAAAAAATGGCTCGATTGTTTGATGCAGTCGTCGCTGGTAACCAGAATATGTTGCGGATCTGGTCTTCAGGTGCATACCTCCCTGACTTTATCTACGACTTGGCAGACGAAAGAGGCATCCTGTTGTGGAGTGAGTTCCAGTTCAGCGACGCTATGTACCCTGTGGACGACGACTTTCTTGATAATGTCGCTAAGGAAGTGGTACATAATGTACGACGGGTAAACCACCATCCCTCCCTCGCTCTCTGGGCCGGTGGGAACGAGATCGAGAGCCTGATGCTTTCACTTACAGAACAAGCCGACCCCAAAAACTTTCCGAAGTATCTCGCAGAGTACGAAAAGTTATACATCAGCCTCATTCTGCCCCTGGTGTACGAAAACACCCGCTCCATCTCGTACTCTCCCAGTAGCACCACTGAAGGATATACAAGTGTCAACCTCTCCGCCACTGTACCGATGACCCAGAGATACGAAAAGACTGAACCAGGATCCTACTATGGCGACACAGACTACTACAACTACGACACCAGCGTCTCTTTCGACTACTCCATCTACCCAGTCGGACGCTTTGCCAACGAGTTCGGATTCCACAGCATGCCCAGTTTGCAGACGTGGCAGCAAGCTGTTGACCCCGAAGACCTATATTTCAACAGCACCGTGGTCGTTACCCGTAATCGCCATTATCCATCCCCTGGATTCGGGCAAACGCATAACTCAGCCCGTGGCATGGCAGAGATGACACTTGGCGTTGAACGCTACTATCCCATTCCCGAGAAATCAGACTCCATTGCCAACTTTAGTGCCTGGTGTTATGCAACACAGCTCTTCCAGGCGGACTTCTATAAGTCCCAAATTCAGTTCTACCGCAGGGGTAGTGGAAGGCCAGAGAGACAGCTAGGCTCACTGTACTGGCAGCTTGAGGACCAGTGGCAAGCACCAACCTGGGCGGGAATCGAGTACGATGGTCGCTGGAAGGTGCTGCATTACATTGCTCGAGATATTTATGAACCTATCATTGTATCTCCGTTCTTCAACTACACCACGGGCGATCTGGAAATCTACGTTACATCAGACCTTTGGGAGTCCGCAACAGGCACTGTCGATCTGACATGGTTTACTCTTTCTGGACAACCCATCACGGATAACGCTGGCACACCGAGTACGCTCGAGTTTACAGTTGGGGCTATCAACACGACGAATCTCTACAGCACCAGCATGCACGATCTGAAGTTAGCGGACCTGAAAGATGCAATCCTCATCCTCTCCCTCTCCGGACAAGGCAGCCTCCCGAACTCCGAAGTAGTCACCTCATTCAGCCACGAAAACTACTTTACACCTGTATTTCCGAAGGATCTTGCGATACTAGACGCCGAGCTCGAGCTCACCTATGACTCCGAAACCGAAATATTCACCGTGGAAGCGAAATCCGGCGTGTCTCTATATACATGGCTCGACTACCCGGCCGGTCTGGTTGGCTATTTTGAGGAGAATGCATTCGTTCTTGTTCCGGGACAGAAGAAGGAAGTTCGGTTTGTGGTCCAGCAGGCTACTTCGGATGAGGAGTGGCAAAATGATGTTACTGTGAGGAGTTTGTGGGATCAAAAGGTAAGGGAGTAGGTTGTCAACCTAAGCTGAAGTCTGGCATTCCTCCGTCTGCAGATTTTGTATCTCGCATATGGCTAGCTAAATGTTGAAACGTGAAGAAAAGGAGGGAAAAGCGTACGCCCTGGTGTCCGGTTTGAGATATCAGCCAATAAGTAGCCGCTGTCAGCTTCCTTGACTTGTGAGGATCCATCTCCATCATCTTGCCTTTTGCTTTTGCTTAAGCTCTAGAACAGGACCTGTGCGCATCCTATGGTCTAACTATGGTATTCCAGGAAAACACCATATTCTGTCATTGACTGTTGCTGCTTTACTTGCATGGTAACTTATATACACTAGCACCCCGACTTGGCCGTCTAAAAAGAGGCACTGTTCTTGCTTGATAATGGTATTCCCCTTACCTTTCTTCTTCACAGATGATCCTGCCTGGGGTATTCTTGCTAGGCCTGAGCACAGGCAGTATTTAAATTCGGGAATGTACCAACACCATCCCCGATGCTGCCGCTCCTTCTACCTTGGTGCTTTGACCCTCGAACGCATTGATAGGACCTGGTTGGCGGATATTTTTTCCGCAGTGCAACGCTGAATACTGCTGCACAACTACATCATGCTGCATTTACTATCGAGTTTACGAACCACCCTTTTACCAATCCCGGTGGTTCTTCGCTATTGTGTGTGACAGATTTACTCATGGACTGCCGGGACTTCCAATGCAGCTGATGTGCACACTCAGGACCGTGTCGGGCAGGCGGGTTGGGCTCTTTGTATGGGCCCCGCCTTCGGTTCTAGTCCCCTTGCATGTCTTGCACGCTTGTAGGTAGTCCTCAGCCTGTGATCATACCTAGCTCTTGTGCTTTTTCTTTCGTTCGCCTTCTCTGCTTAGGAACAGTCTGAGAAAGGCCGTAAATCGCCCGGCACTCGGTGGTTTGACCACTTGCTGAGAGTCGAGGATCGTCGTACATTAGAGCTCTCTGGCGCCCTGGGCCAGGTTATAATCAAAATGCAGGGATATTTAACCCTGAGGCGGGGCTTCCAAGGCATACAATTTTACATGCAGCTTTTGTGACGAGGTGGCTGGCCTGCCTCTATATATGGGCTGATTTGCACATATTGCTTTTGCTGGTGGGCAAATCCTGTGCGGAGTACTGCAAGCAGTAGCTATTATGGTGAAGCTTACAAGTACAGATCTTCATCCTAATGCTACTGAGCGCAGAATTCGGCGAGGGGTTGAGTTTTGCTCTAAAGCTCCGTCCTGAAGCTGGACCTGGGGCTGTACTTGGGTGGGCGTGGAAGGGTTTAGGACCAATAACTTAGGACAGATTCTGTTAGTTTTGGCGTGTGAACCGGATAAGCTTTTGTGTCCGCATCTGAAGTGGTCTGACCTGTGAGCGAACCCATCTACTCGAGCTGCCAGTCATGACGTGCTCGCTAGCACCTGGTTGGACTTACTCCTAGAAGCAATTCAGATCAGACCAGAACGATCTACACCATACGGAATGCGCGGAACTGGCTGAATAGACCAGTAGAGGTAGGGTGAACCATTGATCTGTGAGTCAGGGCTCTGACTTCTTTCCATAACCCTCAACACTCAGCACATAGCTTTCATATCTCCATCTTCTAGTCCAACACCCAAGTTAAGCAATGGATCCCGTCCAAGTCCTTCCAGCCCACGACCTCCCCATGGACGTCCCCAGCCCCTCGGAAGTGATTACCAGCGAGGACGGCGACAAGGCCTACCGCTGGCTCCTGACCGAGACCGAGCGTGCCCACATCGCCGAAATGCTCGGTGTCCCTGGTTAGACCCCCGTGGCTGATTCTTATTGTATTTGTTTTCACTTTATACTGATAGGCCCCACCCATAGCATCCGAGATCACGCGCACCGGAAATCTCATGATGGAGGACCGTGAGGTCTGCTCTTGCTGCGGGAAGCACTCCGGTCTAGATGACCTCGTCCACAACGCCTTCTACATTGGCATCCACAACAAGGATTTCATGCTTGATATCCTGAACAATGGACCCACGGGCCCGAGCCCCGGCCATTCGCTTTACTGCTCGCGCTGCACCTCCAAGTTCCAGATGGTTGCAATTTGGGCGTCCAAGCCCTTCCCTTGGTAAATTCGCTTTATCCTGTGGACTTGAGTTTCCTTTTGGTGCTCGTTCACTCTTTATCACTCGTTTACATGACCGCTGAGCTATTGTCGGGGATCCCTATAGGCTAAGTGGCAGCGGGGTCTCTCTTTTCGTTTGAGCTCTCTGCATTCCCCAATTCATCATATGTCATACTACGGCCCTGTACCGACGCCGTTTGGCACTGGAGGCGCAAGATGGGTTGGAAACAGCGTTATTAAGGACCTAGCAATGGAATTTACTCCACTATGCCTGCAGCCGCATATATAAAGGGGCAATTTTGTAATTTGCTAGGGACGAGGGCACTGATTCTTCTCGTTATACGCCCTAAGATACAAAGAAACAAGCCCGCGGATGAAAGTATTATTCCAGTCCCGCCGTCAGGGCTGATGCTATGCTGTCCCCGCTTAGGATTCTACCAAGAAACCCCATGCTAATCCTGTAGTCTATTCCTCTATACTCTTCATAAATTTGCTGCCTTATCATCCAACGTCTCAGTTCACAAATAGCAGTCGTCATCACCCTAGTCACAGTGGCGGAGGATGTGTCTGAGAGGAAGCTGCTACTGCTTGAGCAACCTGACTCCACTGCACCAAATAAGTATAATGGAAGCTCGTGAGATCTTCCAGAACTGGTAACTAGTGGGCAGGCGTTTTACGGGCTTGAAACCTGTTGCTTGTATTCTAGGCCTTGATAGTGGAATCTACAAGGCTCACCATTGAGGCAATCTAGAACTGAAGCCAACCATGCCCCATCAGGGATATTTCGTACGGCGATACCATCAAGGGGGTTGGGTATGCGGATAAGGAGGACGAGGAGTCTCGGACAAGGTTACCGTCTACTCGCTAGCCTTTCAGGTACAATCGCAAGTGTTGAATAAAGGAATATAGCTGAAGGACAAAGAAAGAAACACTACATGGTATATTTAGCTAACAGAGCATCGATCATGTCGTGTGCTTCATCGGTCATAACAAAGGCCTCAGTATATTCGCCTTCATCGCTTTCTTCCTCTTGCTTCTTTTCCTCCTTCTTTTCTTGCTTATATATCTTGTGTTCTTCCTTCACGCCCATTGATTGTCGAATCTTCGAGACGAACCGACTGGTGAACCCGAACGAGCGCCTGAGATGCATCAGATCCTTCTTCCGGTCGTTAACCTTCAATTCAATTAGAGCGCTTGGGCTCTGTGCCTTGAGTTTGCCCTCCCGGAGTTGTCGGGTATGATCAAACAGCTCTTCTTGAAGGTCTTCCGGAATCCATGTCTTGATTATGATGTAGTTGCCATCAGTCTTTCTGGAGTAAGCATTGCATCTAAAATGTGGTAACTCGTAAAGTCCAAGGTTTCAGCTATGCATACCTCGTCCCAATCCCACGGAAGCTGATATGCTATTAGTGTATCCGGAAGGAGGTGCTTTCGATGAACCTGGTTATGCTTGTGTCAGCGCAATTGAAGCAGGAAAAGCTGTTCCATCTTACTTTTATCCACGTTGCTTTGTTTTGTGCTTGCTCTGAACTCTTCTCGGACCGTGAAGCCCATCGAGGGACGCCGCTCAGGATCAACGTTAGGGTTCTGGCCTTGATATGTTCAACGCCTTGGATGAGGGTATGATAGTCGCCGAGCTGGATCCACTCCAGCCTCCATCCGTGCAGAATGTCCCAACCTTTTTCAGCGAACCAGGATTCTAGCACTTCGCTTTCATCCAATTCCAGGGCATCCAGCTGGTCAAACACGGTCGTGTTTGATGACTCCTTGCACTCCTGGAGCTTGGATTGGACCATCGAATCTGGGAGGTTGAGAGTGCAGCTATCGTAGACGATCTTGAACTGGCGGTTTGCAACGACTGCTTTCGGGGAGAAGCGTTGAATGGTGAGGACGTGCGATGGTGAAGGAGTATAGACACGAGTGGCAGCGGGCGATGGATATCTGGATGGAGGTATCTTAGCATAAACCATCACTCTCGTCGAATTGTTCTGCTAGACATAATCCCACCTCTTGCGTCGATTATATGCTCGACTAAAGGCCGGTTCCTTGTCCCTTGGATAGAGTCAGTGTCTGGTGTCACTGTGCCTCGTGGAAACCATGCCTGGGCAAATCATCGTAGTTATCTAGGCTCGACACTCGGTTTCTGCTGTGTGCGTTTAGTCTCTACCAAGTGCATTCATAGTCACACCAGGAACGACATACATTCGAGTCCTTTGCGCTGTTTTCTGTGCTTCAGTGTCGTCTTGGGCTTTCTGCGCCGCAACGATAGACCGGACTAGCAACTCCTGATCCTCTCTGGAATACGCAACAATCTTCGTGCTGCGCTGAATATCCTCGCCATACCTGGTGGTGTTAGCAGACAATATTCTAGACATCCTACAGCAAAATCATTGAGAGTGATCTCACTGCTCCAGCATTCGTCTCGAATAAGCCAGCATAGCGACCTGAAGCATCAGCATCAACGTCCCCTTGACATTCCTGAGCTCACTTCGCATCATGTCTATCTCCGGAACAAGGAACGGCCATTTGAGCACCTCCGCACGACTGAGCTTGACCTTGCTCGATGACGTCGCGGCCGTCGAGTCCGTATGCAGCAACTCCTTGCTGGCTTTACGCAGGGAACGGCTGAGAGAGTCAAAAATCTCTTCACATTTCCTCACCAAGTCCATGACCGTTTTCAGCCCGGTTTCGTTGAAAACACCCTGTTTTGCTGATCCTGTAGTCTTGGTATCGCCCGCAGGCTTGCTATCACCATCGTTTAATCCATGGGAGGGCTTAGTCCCATCTCCATTCCCCTTGACCAACTCACCCAGTTGCTGTAGAATACTAGCGTTGAGCGACACTTCCTCCGCGACGATGGTAATCTGCTCCGCCGCTGTCTTGATCTGTCCTGCGAAAGTCACGAGCTTCACAGAGCATTGCACCCCCGCCGCGGCGACTGCGAGGATGGCAGAGGCGGCTCCGATGGCTTCCATTGTCCAAAAATCGAAGTACGCACTCGCTTCAGATGACTGGAAGAGCAGGTGATGCTGGAGCGGGGTACCGTCTAACAGCTAGGCAAAAATGAGATCTGATGCACCCTCTCGTGACGAATGGCATGTGGTAGGCCACACCAACCTGGCTGTGTTACCATCTGGCATGCAGGTTAGCCTCAGACGCCAGTGGCAGCTTTGGGATACAATGCTCAGATGAAAATGCCTTTGGGTTTGGCGGCATATTTAAGCTGAAGACGCCAAAGATCTGGCAAAAATGGTTCGTATTCCCGGCTGATATGTGTGGTTGCTACGGTTGATCTACAAGCCCTAACTGGGGATGACCGGACCTAGCGCAAGTTCGCAAGAAGATTCAGATTTCGACTTGAGCATTTACAAGTATACAAGGTTCTCTGTAGCAAGCTACGAATACAGCATTTACTGGCCTTTCGAAATGCAACCTTGCTATTATGCCACTCCCCTATATTAGGTTGAAACCATAAAGGAACACAGAGAAATATGTACCACGATATGTTCGTTCCTAGGCCTTGAGATATCAAGAACCGCATGTAAAGAAATAACCCAGAGAACCCTAGCATGGGACAGCGCGACCTTTGAGCATATCCAACCCCCAGAAAGGCAACATCACACTGCGGGCACCCACGCCTACATGGAGTAGTCTTTTTCGGCGTGGATGGCATCCATCCGGACGCTGTCGTATATTAGACCCTTAGAGAGGCATTAAGTCCCATGGCTTGCCCTTAGTCCTAGACATAAATGGATACCGTAACAAGGCCGCTCTCGCAGGCTCACGATCCGTGCCTCGAAGAGACTCGGGACGGGCTCGCAGGTTGTGAGTAGAGGCGTGGGGCTGGGAGAGAAACAGCAAGGTTGGAGCCTTATCAGGTACTCCTCTCGATAGTTCTGACGGATGCAGAACAGAGTCGTCTTAGTTGAGTATAGAAGGCGATAGCGTGATCATGGATGAATATGCGGCCGGGGTCGAGGCTGCATTACAGTTTCCGCATGTGAACATGAACAATGTGGGCTGATTATTTGTATCTGCACCTTCACAGACGTTGAGTATCTTGTCTAGCCTTGACCGTATGAAGGCCAACTCCTTCTCGCATTGGACCTTCAGGGGAGTAATGCCGCACGATCTTTATATGACTTTCTGGACCGTTGTTCGCTGCGTGTTGCACATGTTCTTCCCTCCTCGATGAAGGCCAATCATATGCCACTCGGCTTGAACTGTCCCATGCCGTTGCAACGTGAACTTCTTCAGGTTCTCCTGGTCAATCCTCCTTTTGTGAGTTACCTCGATTCAAGCGAAGTTCCTAGACCATCATGGTCTTTTATGTCTCCGTATGGTTCATGAGGACAGAGCCTCCTATGCACAAACATGTAGCGTTTGAATCGGCTCATACTTTGCCGCTACGGCCTGGGAAATCCAGAGGAAAAGGGCGCTGACTGCGAGTCTCTAGCGGTTCATGGCCTAGTGAAAAGGCCATTGCTCCGGATATTGTGCCCGATCACAAGTCCTCAAGAGCGGGGTTAAGACATGAATTGACAATGCCGATCATTAGTTGAGCTAAGCGTGATGAGGCCCCTCGTAGTATTTGTCTGGGTCAGGCGAGCCAGCCTACTAGCGCTGAGGAATTCCCTTCATCATTGTTTCATGCCAGTCCAACTTCTTGATCTTCAACGAAGTGACCCCCTGAACATATTGATCTTATGGTTCTGAAGGAGCTCGGTGCGTACCAACCAGCCTGCACCGCGGGGCGTAACGATTGGCCGCCGAGATTTCGCCGCGTCTTGGTCAATTAGGAGGTACATTCTGGCGGTTATATCACAAACCCTCCTCAGCGTCGAAGTCGCGTTATAGAAGAAGACGCATGGACGATCGTCAGTTTGACTTCGTCATCTGCAAAAGAACGCTATAGAGCTTTGACTCTTTGTCCAGACAGTCTGGCTTTTGCCTTGCTCATTGCCTGCAGACCCTTTTTCTTCGCCTCAGCCCACACAAGGTTTGTCTTTGTTCTCCAAATAAAGCAATGTGTATGCAGGACAGCCATGGATAGTTATGACTGGCTAGCAACTGTCACATCGATGGAGAGATATGTCTCGGAGGCGCAAAGAACACAACTCATGGGATCTATCAACACTCTACTGTCGGTGGAATCTGCGTATCCGTGTCATTTAGTAACCTACAAAGCCGGCCGGCGACCTCTCATGGGTGTTGTCAACCAGGCGGATTTATGTAGCAGGGTAAGCCCCGCCTGAACGTCTAACCTATCTTGTTTTCTTAGCCCAAAGGTCCTTGTAAAATGTCAGAACCATGATCTTAGTAGTATCTATGGTCTGGTTGGCACACGTGCTGTATAAAGCAGCGATATTGATCAGGCGCACCCTGTAAGCTTATTTGGCCCTTTCCAGTATCTCTCTGGTGGCTGCTCGGGACATTTTCGTTGTCATACGAGACCATTAATGGTCGGTAGACGGTTGATCCCTATATTACTTGGCGCGAGCTGATAGAGGAAGCGCCACTTTGACTTCATGTTTATAGGTGTTGGTCGCCAGGGAAGCATTTCATCAAGTCATCCCATGCGTCGTCGTTGTAATCTGTTTGACCTACGACGGCCCTTCTTTAAGATGGAAACGACCACGATATCCATGCTGTAAGCAGTCAGGACGCGGCACATGGTGGTGAAGTTTTGTCTTTTCCCATATTGCTTTTGTCTCTCCATCACACTGGCTACCTGCGCAGCGTCCGATACATATTGGTAGTTCTCTTGCTCAAGTAATAAAGATTTTGATGGAACATGGCTGATAAGCAGCCCTACGCGTGGATTAGCCACTCGGCTGCGTTGGCAGGGTATTTCATCAAGGTTAATGCCAGAAACAAGAGGGGGTTCATATTGACTATATGCTCATGACGTTGACAGGCAGGGTCTGCGCGAAGGCGAGCTGCTGCTCGCGCCTTGGGTGCTTGAAGAGCCCTAAATCGTGTGGGTCGAATGCACCCGGTGTGAAGATCACGATACTAGCATTAGCGGCGATGCTCTAGAGGTCGCCTTGGAAAAGGGTGAATTAGTTAAGCTATTGTTTCACATGGGTATACTCCGCCTGTATGTTGAGTGCTTGAAAGTCGACTTCAGTGTAGAGCCGGTCCTTAGACCAGATGCTGGGCAGCAGCAGCGAGGCGGGCCTCGAATCTCCTGATTCTGTGAATCAATGGTGGCCTCTGGCACTTGAATGTGCTTGCTTCTTTTTTCTTTTGAAGTTTTTGGTGCCATCTATATATGTGGTTAGCTGAGTCTTTAAAAAGATAATATCACCTCCAAGCGCCGCCTGAAACGCTTCAGTTTATCGAATTGATCAAGTCATGACCCTCATTCAAGATTGCACGCTCAGAACTCCGAACCTTAATGGAAATGGGTGCCACGGAACCAAGACGGTGAGCGATTATCTGAAAGGAAAGGGACCATACAGCGCAGGGGCTTGATGCATAATTGAACGGGTAATGAAACGGCACGCTACAGCGGGGCCTCAGATTTCTGACGGGAAGTAATGCAAGGGGTATCTGTTTTCTGGATTCTAAGGTAAAGGGGTACCGGCCCAGCGATATATGGGACGATTTCCATAGTCAGTCTTTATCTGCTGGTAACAAGTTCGCACGGTTCCTTTCTATCCTCTGTATGGAATAGCCCATTCTGGAGAGAGCGCAATGCACGAGAGGCAACGGCTTTGATCTTGTGCCTGTTCCAACCTGGTCGTTTGACGACCCAAAGAGCGTGCCGGGCCCGAGTTCTTATACTACTCCTGCTAAAAGCCCGACTGGGCAGGGCTGGATCTGTCCCTGTCCCGGCTATATCCGAATCCCACGCTGCCACCTACAGCCAAAGACTGGTCTGCAGGCCTTTTCGACACGGAATGGATGTATTGCGCTGGTTAGAATTATCACAGAGTGCTGCGGAATGGATCAACCACGATAGATGTATTGTCGGCGCCTAATTTGTTCGTGTTCATGAACGGGGTCTCTGTGTGTAGCATGCGTTGAAGAAGAGCCGTCGAATACTGAAGACTCGGAACCTAGATAGTAAATGGCATCTCGCGGCCAGTTTAGTAGCGCAGTCAATTAGCTCGCTCAACAGAATGAGTTGGTTAGTCCTGGGATGAGACAGGACGTGTTCTAAACTGGCTCAGGCTCGGGCTTGTCAATCTGGCTTCCCGGAGTAGGTAGCATTGGTTGATCGGTTTCTCAGACAGGAATAAGCATAGGCGAATTGTGAACCCACAAGTAAACTGGTATCTTGATCACGTTCCTGCACTAGGAGGTTGAGGCTGGAAACACCCGGGCAACAAGGCAGTCAGTTTCCAACTCTTCAAGACGGAGCTGCTGGGCATCTAAAAGCCTGACCATGAGCACCCCATTGGGGATGATCTTTGAACTCCGGACGACCAGGGCAGGCAATACAGATGCGTGTTCTGTAGTTGTGGATTCTCCTGAATTGAGCGACTGTTTACGTTTGGAAACAAGCCGCTCAAAAGTCCATATAAGGCCTCCGCCGTCGGCTGGTTCTCTCGCGTTGGTCAGGGACGCCGCGGCGACTAGCTATGCGCATTGGCCTTAGTAGACTATCCTATACTAAGCATATGCCAGCCAGCCTGGTGGCTCGTGTAATAGATGGCAAAGAGCTTCTCATCAAGAGGAAATGGCGCGAGGGCCGGAGAGCAGCAGCAATCTGTCGAATCAATTTCTCAAGAACATTGAAATCTGCTACCTGGTAGAATGTCTAGAAGGGCACTGAACCTCTAGCGCGTCGACGTCCACAGATTCAACAGGGTCCATTGGTGAGGCTTCTTTGGTTCAAGTAGGGCCAGGCCCTCTCTCAAGTGTTGCAAGAGCTCCGTGACTTGGGCATTGCCTGTGTCGTTGACGGTGAGAACAGAGGTTGGGTCTATAAGCTTCTTCAGCTGTCTCGACACTGTGTGCAAGCTCCACCTGCGTTGACTTCCCCGACATCACACGGATATCCGACTGGAAGGCAAGTGTAACAGCAGGATTAGTGCCTCCGCCCGCGCTGGTTGATAGACCCGTATACCCAAGACATATGCGTTACGAGAACAATTTTGAAGATTGAACCACAGAACCTGACTATTATATGCTTGATTGGCCCATTTCATGGTCTCTGTGAAGCTGATGAAGGAAGCACGAGTCACGATATTGATTTCTTAACCCGGAAGGGAATGCTCTATGATTACAAGTATATGGCTGGTAGCTATTACCCTTAGTCCGCCGTCTGCCCTCCTCTGTGATGCGGTCTCGCTTTCTTTTCTGTTGATCGACCTTGCCCTTTAAGTCTGCTATGATCTTAAAATCATCCCAAACATCCTGTGGGACCGAAAGCACTGGGCTCCCTCCTAGGGGTATATCTATGCGAGTCGCGTTCTGGACTGATATAGCGGAACTCTTTGACGTCAAAAATGTTAGTTCGTACGGCTATCGACACCAAATGACAACGAGATGCAGGCGCTAAGGTACTCACAGGCCATATTCAAAAGCGATGCGAAGATATGCTTCTCCCGCAGTAGTGTTTTCTGCTTGCCTGTCGAAATTTGGCTTTCGAACGGACATGGTTAAAAGTCCATTCCATACCGTTCGCTTTCACTAGACTGGACACTTTCTTTAGACAACAAATCAGAGCTGCTTCGACAGTTGTTTTATCCTCGGCGTCTGCCGGGAAGTGTCCCGTGTCCCTATCGACATATAGAGCGCCAGGGCCCTCACTATTCTCAGCCATACCATCATCGTCGAGCTCGTCCTCTCCTTCGTGCTCGTCCTCTCCGGTAGACAAGGGAGACTTAGGTCTGATCCTTGGGGTCAATGGGGTGGCAGGTGTAGTCTGCCTGCTCAAGCTCCTCCTCAAGGTAGATTCCTCATCGAATTCTTGTCTAGTGGTGTCAGGCACCGGTGAGGGGAGACCAGATCTAGTGCGGTTGGGCACTGGCGAAGGGAGAATAACTGATCTTCGGACTAGCTTAAGGCTATCTCCCGAGTCCACCACAACGTTGAATGGGCCGTAAGGCTGTTGATATTCAGCTCCGATCCTCCGAGGAAGTTGGATCAAGTTGGGCTCTATGAACAACTGACCATAGGGATTGGTAGGGAAAAGCTTTGTCATTTGGGCTTCAAAGCTTTTCCCGGATGCCGCTGAGTCTTCTTTGTAGGAAAGATTGTTATTATCTTAGAACAATCTCTTCAACTTATCAAGCTGTTCCTGTCCTCTTAAGTTCAGAGGGTCTCACCGGCGTGCGTAATGGGCAATTATTGGCTGATAATCCTTGCGACAGTTAGCTGTATTCTTTGGAAAATGAATTATGGTGGGATTAAGGGTCATACCCAAGGACTATAAAAAATGAAGAGGAACTTAAATCGCCGTGAGAATTTTTGGAAGGCGGTCCAGATTGTCAAATCAAGAAGTCTGAGTTGGTGATTCTAACCAAAGTGAGAATCTTGAAAGGAAATATTTAGGATGCTAAGTTCAGTTCTAGCTACAGCGAGAAGGCGAGAAGGTGGTTTCCGGGTACCCAGAATCGACATGAGGAAGTCGGTGCTATAATAAGTGGTAAGGTAGCTTACCAGAATCTATTGCAGGGTTAAGGCGACTCGACGTGGTTATTCCTAGTACCTCCGCCCTGTCTGCTGTGGATCGCGTCGAGAATGCAGTCTATTTCTCGAACCCCTTCCTTATTCTCAAAGAATCCATTGCTCGTCTCTGATTGGTCTATATTAGCCTAGCAGTAAGGTAAAAGGGCATACCACATCCGATTCAGGGATTGGCAGAGCCGCAGGATAACGGTCGTTGAGCCCCTCGTCGAGGCGAGCTCAGGCCATAACAGGGAAATGCTCTTCCTGTGGTGGTGTGGTGAACATCATCATCATTTCCAGCTTAGCTGTTCCATCTGGAAAGGATGACAGTGGTTTGCGTTCCTGTTTGCCTGCCCCATGAGCTCTGTCAGAACAGGAATGTTAGATCATCCATTGTGCCGGAGGCCTCTGGGTTAGCTGACAACGAAAACACAGTTCGCAATCATAAGATCTGCGCCAAACCCGAGCTGGTATATAACAAGAATCCGGGGTCATTTCGAGACATGTCATATCTAGCCCAATGACATTGAAGGTGTAGTTTCACGTAGGAAATACGACTTCTGATCAGACCGTAGCGCTTTCTATCATCGTGTGCGGCAGCAATGCAAAGTAAACGCCCCAGCTTTTGCTCCGCCTGGGGGGCGTGTGGTTATAGTCGACGTATGGTGAATGAATCCCAAGAACGACATCTGAAAGCATCATTCCTTCAACCGGGTTCTCAGATACTCGTATCTGTCGAATAGCCCGCAGAATGCCAGCCTTGGTCGAAAACATAGAAAACATAAAGTCGAGGATGGACTCGTCCTCAACGGGCTTCTAGAAGTCTTTCATTCCGCATCTTATGTATTCCCGGCAGGAGGAATCGGAGTCCGAGTGTCATTCAAGCGCATCTCCATTCTGCTGCTTGTGCATGTATGAGCCTGCAATAATGGTATGTCAACCGAGCACGCACAAGCCGTCAGATGGCGAGCCTAAACTGCAAACAGATGTCATCAGAACTCTCATGGCCGGGGTCAGCAAACGAGTGCCTATGGATGTGCCATGATTCCTGATTAGCGGCCAGGACACATTAACTGGTCAGCTCAGAGACGGCGGACCTAATCTGCATCTGGGACGCGTGGGGTAGGCGTGGCTCGCTGGAAGTGAGCGGAGACAGGCAAGCCACTCTGCCGATGGTACTCGAGCGTACGGTAGTGCAGCAGAGGGTAGACATGCACAAGCCATTGATTTGTCCAGCTAAAGTGCTAGCCCTGCCAATTTCTCGCTAGGGCTACCCGCGCCCAGTCCTGGGCTGATAGAATGTGGTATATACGGGCTCACCCAGCTTAGGAAAAGCTTTCTTGCTGATCCCAAGATTGTAGTAGTTATGGTCGCAAGACAGGATCAGCTCGTTTTTGACAATTGACGCCATTGGTGATCAAAAGCAAGCGCCAGTACCGTCTTCGAACGGCTTGGTGGTAAATAGCCTTGACAAAGGCTGCCTGGGAGCTTCAGCGCCGGCATCAACATCTGGTTTGTTCTCGTTACCATCGTCATTCAGGGTGTTCAACAGCTGGGTTCGCCAATTGACGAGGTCTTCTATGATCTTTCTCCTCGATGCCACTGTTCTCTCTGTCCAGTTCGTATGATCGGGTCCGTCAGTCTGCATGGAATAGGTAAGAGCAGCAGGGGTCGTTTGGTGACATGTTCAGGATGAGACTGATGTGATAGCTGGGTCTAGCGCACTAGAGTAATCATGCTGGCTCGCGCGCCATGGCAATATCGCGGATATGCTCAAGATAATTGCGTTCATCAATGGCCTTGAAATGTACTTGGTGCTCCTGTCCGCCCAAATCCTTTTCTCCTTTAACACATCGAAAATTGAGGACGAGTAACATGTCTATGATCGAGGTCGAGTCTCACCCCAGGGTTATTGACACGTCTGGTCTGTATTAGCTGTTTGCAGTGTATGTCTTTCATCAACAAAGTGAGAGTGCGCTGCTACACCAGCAGCTGGAAAGGCCGGTGGTATCTCTGCGCTTTATGCTCCGCTGCCCTGGAAAAGCCAGGAATATCCTGTAGGATGATCTCAACGTTATTTCTGTATTAGCGTAGTCATCAGTTGGCTGCCTCTCTCTGCCATTCAAGTCACTAAGTACTTCATAGAACTTAGTCCCAAATCTGCAATAGTACTTCTAGCTGGCTTGGTCACCTCCTCCTCCTACCTCTTTGGCGTCTTCACTTGGGGTCGACTTTATAGACCCCGTGGTTTTGGTTCCGGGGACCAGCCCCGGAGAACGAGCCACCACCATCAAAGACTGCTCGCTTGATGATGTAGCTAGCGAATCCTTGTGCCACGGAAAGATAGTCCCTCTGCTCCAAGGTTTTCTCTAGAGGAACTAGGCTGCCTTGAGTATATCACTGCTACAGTGCAACAGAGATGCGCGGGTTCAGCCGTACCAAGGGCTCTGGGGACTTCTTTGAAGTCTTCGAAACGTACGATATCGGACTTTAGGTTAAGTTTAGAGCTTGACGCCGTGAGACCAAACCACTTCAGCGCCTCATGTTCTCTGAGGTGTCAAAACCCCGCCCCATTCCCCCATGCTTACTCTCTGAACGGGTCTCTGCCGGCGATGATCCGATGGTGGTTCACCAGTCGGAACATGATAAGGGATAGATCCAGTAACGCCAGGGTGACCGATGCTGTTGACGGGGATATTCCGGGCTGACAGTGTCGCCTTGTCTCTCTAGGCTTGGTGCCTTTCTACGGTTCACGGCCAGAAGGACCTTGTCAACTAAGGTGGAGCCTCAGGAGCGTCCGCGCTGCCAATGTCCATCAACCCATCATTGCTGGACAGGAAGCGAGCAGGTCAGTGGTGGAGGGAGCCAGAGCCCGTACCCCCAAGAGCAGAGCGGCGTGCGTCCTCTTCGTCCTGGAGCATGCGTGCCAGTTGCTCATCCAGCTTCATGCGAAGCCTTTTCAACCGTTCCTTGTAGCACCGTAGTTTATGCATGGGTAGTTCTTTTTCCAGTTGTGGACTGTCGGCAAGAAAGGGATGTACTGCGTCAAAAGCAAGCCAAACCGACAAACCATAATTCTTCCTCTTTGGCTTCTAGGCAGACGTTTGAGTTGTCATGTTTGTACTAGTAAGTTCATGCAGCACCCGTGCATTATCGCCGGTGGCAGCTGCAGTTGCAGCATCTGGGTTTGGATGCGAGATATCTGGTCCTGAACCTTGCGTAGCTATTTTGGTCGAGCATCGTCATGCGACTGTGTTTTTGATTCGTCTACATCCTTTCGTGGACGACGATCCGGTCCTCTGGCGACTTTCGCCGGTATTTTTGGCGAAGGGATAGTGGGCGAGTCTCACTCGGCACGCTGCCGACAGGTAGACCGGAGGCGTGCAGTGCGATTGACTGGTTTGCGGTACGTAACCATTAGCCTAGAGTTTCTGTTATAGATTAGGATATAGCTGACTCACAATTGGGATCTTATCAGGCTTGGGCTGCATGTCCAGGTAGATATCTCCCAGTAACATACCTCACTCCTGCTCGGTAAACAAACGGTTGCGAATATGTGGAGGCTTTTGGTTCTGATCCGTGCATGTGTTGGAAAGCAGTTTGGATCGACGGCTACCGGTTGGGCACCTTTAGATCGGTCGTCAAGCTTTTACTGATTGGTATCAGCTGCAGAGATGATACCTGCAATCCTAGCTGCAGCACCAAGCGTCATCACCGGGATGCATGAGTTGGCCTCCAGTTCTTTAGGGTCTTCGTCTCGGATAAGCAGGATGCCCTGGCAGGTGATAAACCCTGTCCCTTGTGATCTGGGCATCGGGACCGCGATTGACGTTCTGGGTGCTTGACCATTTCTCATTTCGTCGCCAAGTATAACCTTCAAAGAACAAATTGGAGGGCTTTGCGACTAGTGACCTGGCACTGTTGGCGCCACCTGGCCAGGCCCAAAGGACTTCGACTTTGTTGACGGAGGCGTTAGATGCCCCATGCATGATGAGGAAAAAGGTCCTCTTCGCTGCAACGCACGCATGTGCCAGCACTAGGGTATCCTGCTGAAGCCGTGCACAGCACTACCTTGGCCTGTTCTAGATAGAATAGATGGCCAGACATGATTTGCTCATGGTTCATCACTGCAGCCCCGGCCGACTCCTTGCTAGAATGGCGACTGGCAATTGAAGTAGCGTCGGCCAAGTCTAATGGCGTTGTTAGGGTCACCGTGAACGTTAACCACCGGAGCGCCGACATAATTTTTGAATTGTGTGATCTTCAAAAGCGTCCTCCCTTTGGAGTGCCTCCAGAACCGCAAGGGTGCACCCTGCGGGTCACTGGACGTGTTTGTCGCATTGTTTAGCTCTTTGGATAACCTCCCATTCCCAGGCCTTAATAAGGTCGGGTAGGTTGGCACATGCTTGCTCATACCAGCTAAGTACCTTAGCATGTTCCCTGGTGTAGATTTCTACTCTCTCCGCGGCGAACTCTAGACACTCTTGTCAAAGTTTAGGTTTGGGAAATTTTCGAAGAACAGGATGGAGCTGCTCGGAGCAATGGTGCCGTCAGAGTGCTGCCAACCATACTTCCTCTTTTCTACATAATGTGGATCGTGATCGGCCGTGCAGGTGGTATGGTCTGCTTTCCCGACTCGGAAGCATGATCCACACGGTTTGCAGTAGGTAAATTTACCAACTCGCGTCAGGGAGTAAGTTGCCAGGTCTGATCCCATCTTGCGAATGACATTATTGCACGAGGGGCACTCACATTTAAGGTCTTTCCTGAAACAATCTTTCGATCGAGGGGGGGGTGGTCGCTTCTGTTCCACGTCTTGATGCACTGGTGACATTAGATGTTGTCGGTTTCACCGGATGTGCACAGATAACAGAGAAAGTCGTAGAGACTTTCCTCTGAAGCTCCTTCTTGTGAAGCTCGTGAGAGGACGACATAGTGAGATGGTGGATGATTGCTTGCTCCAGGAGGGTGGATGGGAAGGTGTACGTAGGTAGAGAGTTGGTTGGGTTCCGGATGGCGTTAACATCGCCGGTAGATTGGCTGCCTTGGGTCCACGGGTGGAATACCGGAGGTCTTTAGTGTCAGGTTACTTATAGCCTGTCTGGACCATATACTCCTTGTTAATATGAGGCGTGGCTTGACTTGGTTGTCGATTACCTGAAGAATCTGTTCCTTGAAAGGGATACCCAACGAGCGTGCGGCAGTCACTTGGATATAATTACTCACGCTGTGCATGTAAACTAACCCAGTCTTGCATTCCACAACTGTCGCCGCGTAGCTCTGGTTATTCTCCACCGTAACAACGACCCATGCTAGGGCGTTGGGTTTGTCCCCTCTCCTGTCCACTTGCCCAGTTCATAAAGTGCTTCACATGGAACAGTTCAATCTTTCAACCTTCCAACATCGTGGCTAGTGACCTCGGACCCTCGTCCTCTCCATCTATCACAGTTCCCCTCACCTTTGGCCGTTTAGAAGCAGGGAGGCTGGACGTGGGGGAAGCGAGGCGTTACTCTTGATCGTTCTCGGTGCTAACCGAATCGCCCCAAAATGATGCTCATGTTCGATCACACTGTGGGGAAAAGGTACTAATTGTGACTATCAAGCCCTGGATGTCGAGCTGGGGTTGGCCATTGTGTTTTCAGCGGAGCATCGACTGGTAGGCCAAGTATAGTACACAAGCTCGGCTTGGATGTCTTTACTTGTTGTCAGGCAGCTGCCTTGGAGCAAGTCCTAAGGGATGACTGGATGTGCTGATGTTGTGTACTCTTGTGCTGGGCTATATGCTGTGCGGCAACCACCGCAGGGCATAAATATGTACCACCATCTCCGGCAAATATTTGTTTTTAGATGCCTGTAGTCAACAGCAGAGTCTGGTAACAAATTTATCCTAGACCTGGAATCCAAGGGTATATACCACGTCCCTGGTATGTCGCGCAAGGGGTCTAAATACCTAACTTTGCAGTACAAGGCCTGTACAGCATCCCGTCATGCCAGCTGCTTGTACCAGAGAGTTTCGGCACCAAGGCGAAAACTGCCGCGTAGGCTCTGGATATATTCGAGCTGTTCATAGAGGTCGGTTAGAGGACTTGCCGTGACATGGTTCAACAGCAGGGATTATGGCGTTTGGGGCAGACGGCCATTTGCTGCTTATATGGGGCGCCCGAGGCCAAGGTCTTGATGCTAACAGCTCTGGGATTGGCTGCTGAGATGATCTTGCACGTAGCGGCGAGGCCTAGGATAGTCTCTTGAAAATCCGATTGGCCAACTGCTCGCTTGACCAAATTCAGGCTTCGCGGAGTGTCACCCAGGTCTATATCCTCTGCAAAGAGCCCCCTGGCCCGTGACAGCAGTTTTTGGTATGTCAGTTAGACCCCGCCATGAATGTGAGATTCAGGCTTATATCCCGCACAGGCATTCCCCTTGTCCCTACAGACCGGGTGTAGTCCCTTTAGAGATTTTCGCATTGTAACGTATGCTTCCGTCTGGCCATCACGAATTCCAGTGTCCACTCCAGTCCTCTCCCTCACGATCGGGTAGCGAGGAAATGCCGGCGGCGTTCTGAAGGCCATTGACCCACCGGAAAAGACTGAGGTTAAGATCCCTTCACGCCCCAGTGTCAGGGCTTTTCTTACACCGACGACGAGAGAGAGCAGTTGCCAGCTTCTTCTAAAAGGTGGCCTGTTCCCGTCGAAAGATATCAGGCCTCTATCGCACCCATCGGCCAGCTCCCGGGGTCGTCTTGCATCTGACTGGAGTACCGTAGAAAATTGGCTCTGATACGCCCCCTCCATATGGCGCCCCGCGCATTCCTTACACTCGCAGCCATAGCATGATCTGAACTGTCCTGATAACTTCGCGGCACTGGACACTTGCAAACCGGGAGCATGATCGAGACTACACACGTGCCTGTAGCGGAAGCAAATATCCATGTGCGTTGAGAGAATAGCCATGCGCCGAAGGGCGTATTGATTCGCAGACCCCTCGCATGAAGTGAGTATGGATCCTAGAAAATTTCCCAATAGAAACCAAGCTCTGGTGCTCTTCTAACGATACTCTTCCAGCGTGCAGTTGGAGAAGGAGACTGTAGCGTTGAACAAGTCGTGGACCTGTTGGCCCTCTGCATTACGGCTTGCCTGTCCCAATTCCGCAAATAGCACTAGCCATCGACGCACATAGCGGACTTTCTTGGTGAACTGAACACCCGCACGGACAGCACCGCGTCCGTCTCGCTGTGCAGAGGGACAAGTATGTGCCGCACTCAGCTCTTCCCATATTCCGTTCTGTGGCCGGACTGCACGGTGATGAACTATTCCTGTGTGTGGTCAAGTACAACCATCGGCAGGGGTCTTCTAATCTAGAGCGATACAGGGCTGCGCCATCCAGTCGGTTCCAAATTACTCCGCGTCCGCTCAGTATCTTCTTCCGGCACAAACCTATTGATAAGTTCGTCTATTTGCTGACTTCGAGCCCTGAACCAGCTTGTCCATTCAGACGCTACTTCGTGCGAGCCCCGTCATGATCTCTGTCGAATCGTTTTTATCCTCATTATCGAGGCAAAGTGATCCCTGGATGGCATGGATGTCGCGGTCAGTTGCTACTACCTGCTCCATGTCCCCATCAAAATGTACGAAATCAGCCGACTCCCTCTGAAGAGCACACTTGCGGTAGCATAGTAGGGCTGTTGAAGGTACCAATCGGTTGTCTGAAACCACTGCACCTCAGAATAACCACTGAGCGGACACGTCCGCCAGGAAATTCCGAGCTCTTGGTGTGATTGATGAGGTGTAATTCCTTCTGCCCTTGGCCCGGAGTCGATTCAGGCTGTCACATGGAGATCCATGGTGGTTTTGAACCATGGTTGTTCCGCGCTTACTTATGACCATGGTTGCAAATGCGAATCAAAAAAAAAAAGGACATTGTCTACCCAAACATCTCCATTGTCAGCCCATAGGTGCCTCTCAGTCTTTTTGATATCTTCAACCCAATATTTTTGGTAATTAACCCGGAGGGGTGGGGTCGATGGATGACCATCACATATCCCATAGCTAGGGGCAGCCGCATCAGCCATTGCAAGAAGATTCATACACCTCTTCCTCAAATGCTAAACGGATGTCTAAACAGAAGACGGTTAGGGAAACTTGGCCACACCCGGTAGAAAATGTCACATACTCTTGAGAATCTCGTCCGTACTGTCAATGGCAAGAACCCTTCTTCTATGCCAGGACATCCGTTTGGCTACAGGTATTATTGCTGCAAGCAAACGCCCCATATCGGGGTTTGACCACTCGATGTTGATAACAACATTAGCCAATCTGTTCCTGTCCACGTTGCCAGGGCCTGTAAGCGTCCGAAGAGTTTCAATCAAACTGGGATTGGCCCGTAAGAGACTCAGTAGATGAGTGCGAAGTTAGTTGACCATCGTAAGTACGATGGTTGGGCCATTTCGTGAACATAGGTTGAAAACGACACTGCTCCTTGATTGTCAACGAAGGGCACTTTGTCCGCAGTAACTTGCTTGCAAGTGCTACGTGCAACTGGTTGCCGAATTCGGTTGGTTTGAATCTCCCCTTCAGTTGACTGCACTATTACCTACAATTGATTGCTATCATCTCTGCAGATGATACCCTCCTCGTATGCCTGGCAGACTTTGGAGTATCGGAACCTGGGAGTGTGTGCTATCGAGGTACATAGCTGTTCTTCTCCGTCACAGCTGCTCAAAACAAAAGTCACGTCGAACATCTGCACTGTAGCTAGAGGCCGAGTGTCGGACATCCATTCTCTCTATCTGCGGCTCTCCCGGCTCTTCGGTTTCCATAAGTCTGGTTGATCTGGAAGGTTCTTCTGGCGGGTCCTCCCTGATTTTCCTCCATCGTGCAGCAGCTGCTTCTTCCCGACCTGTTCCCGGACGTGCTGTGATGGCATCTGTCCCAGATCCGATGTAAAGATGGTGCGAGGCTTCAGTGAATCGGGCACTTGGAGCTAACCCGCAGGCCCAGATCATTCCTTGATACAGACGCACCCCAGACCGAGAGGCGCAGGCCTCGAGAAAATATTCCTGATTCTTCTTACTCCATGTAGCCCTGTACAAGCGTCTGTGACCAAGCAGTCAAGAAAAGAACACCCATTCTCTACTTCGGGAAGGCAGCGAATTGATCCATATTGTGTTGCTGAGACTCCAACGAGCACCGCATAGATCGGTCGAACGGCATAGCTGGAGGTCTGCTTATGAGATCTCCGCGCATTTGCAATATCTGTAATGCCTGTTAATACGAATCTTCTCTGGCTGCTAAGATCCGTATTTGAGCACAGTGCGAAGCTCTCCATATCCACTGCGGACTCGGTCCACCGCGGTACCCGCGGTAGGAACTTCCGCCGTATCTGCCTTGGGGATACGTGTACGCACCATATTGCGCTTGAGGCACCGTGTATTGGAATCGACTCTGGTAGTTGAACTCGTCTATCCAATTTGTTTCCTTTCGTTGCAGCGTCGCGATGGACTGCGATGCTACAAAGTTCGTAAGAGGTAGTCCTTGTCGACTACTGCCCTAGGTTACCCGGTGCTCTTCAAGTAGCCGATGGGACTTTGATCGTATGTGGCTGTGGTCAGGTAAAGAGATCATTTGTACTAACAGTGACAGGGGAAAGAAATCAAGAGCTCCAAATCTGGACCTTGTTGTTGAAGACCCTGGTTAGATGGTGTCAGTTGGAAGTGAACTGGGGCTGTTCGTCTCCTGCCTTTGTTGATATCTACCACCCCCCCTTTCCTCCATGTCTGTTCAATGCCGGCAACGCCTCAAAAGCACCCAGTAGCACGTTACGGGATTGGCCCCTTCTAGACACAGCGTTGCATCAATCTGTGAAATATCTTTCACAGTCAGTCGGGTTCACCCAACCATCCACCGGTCGGAGGAGATACCTTGCGAGATCGACGAACATAGCCCAGGAGCCGCCTGGAGGTCGAACCCCTAGTTGTAGTCGAGCTAGGTACAATCTCGTTAGATAAGAGGGGGTGGCCGTCGGAGGGTCTTGCGGGCGACGCATGGCCGTGCGTAGGATAAAAGGTTCGGCCCCTGATTCTAAAATGCATTCACAAGACATCAGTGCCTACAGTGGCGGTACTATGGCCTCCCAGGGATACTGGCTTGTGATTGTCCGCGCCGCCGTTCCGGGCAAATATACCCTATTCGAGCGTGTCTCTGGAGGCAATAAGCCTCGAGGATAGAAAGCCGGACCACGACAGGCTGAACCTTGATACAAACCAGGTTCTGTATGACAAGAGCGAAAGCTGACTGAAACTGGTTACTGTAAGTATGTTGCGTGCACTTCGATTCCCACCGCACCCGCTCTAGAGCAAGGGGCGAGATTCCAGTATTGAGTCTTGCGGGCGAGGCGTTCTGTCCGAGCTATCTCGGGTTAGGGCGTGAATCCCCCGTGCGTGAATTAGTGACATTATTGGCAGCCAGCTTACTCCTGTCAAGGAACATATGGTGACGTTCCACGCACCATGCCCAATAGTCCCGGGATAGTTCAGGTGTTGGGGGCGTGGGAGTATCAAGCTGCATTAAGCCATCACTGTCTCCCGCGAGCAAGGTCTCCAGGTTGATTGAGGTTGAGCTCGAGGGATTGCCAGAGGTGGCAGCGCGGGCAAGGGCAACTCCAGGAACTACATATATGGCCTGTGGCCTGCAATGTTGGTTGAACAGCAATACCTGCTACATCAAAATGCGCATGACTCCGAGTTAACTATATCTCGAAGCTTTGCAGCGGATACAACCAGCTGCAATATAGCCATTGCCTGAGACAGTGCGGTGAACTTAGTTTCGTTCATCACTGCAGGTGCTTGCTAGTAGGACCATGATGGTTGAGCATTCGACTCTATCTAGGGATGAACCCCACATGGTAAGATCACACCGATGATCAGATCTCCAACCGTGCACTGCCCAGCTTCATCACATAGAAGGCGAGGGTACGTGGCTCGTACCCTCTCCAGAACAGCACACAACCTGAGTTACTCGGTGTCTGCGCCAACATGTCTGTCCTCTGAAACACAAGCCTGCATAGCTGAAAATAGCTGCTATCAAGCTTCCTCGTATCTTTGCGACCAAGCCCCTGATCTTTGTCAAGAGCAAGCCAGCGGCAAGTGCATCCCATTGAGTTGAGCTCTTGGGCTTGCTTGTCAAGATCTTGTACATAGCTCCATATCTCATATTCATCCAGGATGGTAAATTTCAAGGCTCGGATAGTTTTCTCTGGGAGACAGATTCCTGAGATCGGTGCGAAGCTGACTGATGGTCAAGTAAAACTGGGTGCGCTCAGCACAGCAGCTACAAAAATAAGCCTGCATTTGTTCTAGATCGGTCTGGACTTTATCAAGGCCGTCTGAAAGACCTCGACTTCACTGTGTAGAAAGACGGTCCAGTTGCCAGCTTGCCCTAAGCTAGGGCTTAGTCCGACATCGCAGAGGTTTTTATGCTCGCGTGCCCTGGGCTCGAATTTCCGTTCGAGAGGCAGTGCAACGTTTAACCAGATGAAACGAGAACCGGCAGCGTTGTGCTTGTTGCTGTCTGGCGATATCTCCGGGGCCTTTTCCTACGCAAACCCTCAACAACTCCGAAAGGGCAACGGTAGCAACTGCCTGAGTTGGTCTACATGACTCTTCCCCCGTCCCCGAAAGCACCCTGTGCTTTATCTGCCCCTCCTGGTTGCCTCTCCTGTATCGATGGTCTTCCAATCGAGCCCTCACCGGCCTGGTCCCAATTGCTGCGCCCATCAGGCTGCTTTCCAGGCCCTCGGCTTCATGCCACAGCAAGGTCCGGAGTCGGAATCACAAAATTCTTCGTTTCCCCTCAACCAACCTTCGACGCAACCTTGAAAGAACACAAGCAAATCGCGGTTGCACATGGTGCTCTGGCTCACCACAGCTTCTGCCTCAGACGACAGCACAGGAAAAATGGGATATGCCCAATCTCCAAGCAGTCATTCAAAAGACGAGTGGGTGAAGATGACATACTTTCCTCTTGCCTGACGGCGTGCCTGATCCAGGATCAACTGAACCTGCCAGATCTCTGTTTCCCGTTTTGTCGACTGCCAGCCAGTGCGTGTTGTGTGAATGGGCCTGCTTAGGCTGCCACTGATGGTGGCCGTTGCCAACCTGTTTACAAAGGAGTTTATCACCTCTTCGTTTTCGAACTGTCCTGCTGCGACGATGACCGTTTTCCGAGGCTTAAAGCCTCCTCGGCCGCGGGCAACTCGGTGAATGTCATTCAGCAGCCTCTCTGTCTCTTCGAAGACTACTTACTACCCCAGCATGGGTGATTGTCATTTTACCTGACGCTACTAGGAACTTGGCCACGCCTGGTGTAGAGACAATTTGGACCAATTGGGAATCTAGACCGCATGTGGGTCGATGCAGGCGGGGATGGGCTCGAGGTCCCGGGCTTGAAGGTGATCAAGGCCCTTTTTCGACGATGTATTCAGTCGGAAATGGGGGGCATGCATGGTAATGACGCTGCCGTCAGTCACGCCGCCAGGCGCGGTGCGTCTAGTAGCAACGTCCTCGGTGTCCATCGTGTCGGCGAGCGTGCTGTCGGTTGAGAATAACAAGTGTTTGGTGATGCCGATTTGTCGGAGGGCGTTCGCCGGTCACTCAGCATCAGGCAGCAAAGCATCCACCACACGGGACATAGCAGCCCCTTGCCACGATGAAACTAGAGTAAAGCACCCGTGTTGACAAAGGTCAAGGCATGACTCGGTCAGTTCACTCGCTAAATGCTCCCAAGCGGACATCGAAGTCCAGCGGGAAGATTGCCTGGTATACCCCCCAACAGGCGGTAGGCTGCGAGCCGTGAGCAGGCCAATTATCGACATTGAATTATCGACATTGACTATACTTTGCCCTGTCTTCTGCCAGGATGGGGAAAGCGAGACATAATTTGCCAGATGGAGGAGGCTGTGAAAAGCCCCTTTCTGACGCACCGAAAATAGAGAGGTAAATGGTTGCGAGGTAGGATGTACAAGTTGCATGCATCATTTCGCTGGCAGGATAACCGCCCGCATTACCGTAGACTCAGTGGAGTTCTAGAGCCAACATAAGCGGAGGAAAATCGTCGAAATGACCAGGGATGATGTAAATCCCATATCGATCTGTGAGTTTCACGCTGGGAAGTTCGCGGGGTAGCGCTTCAGGGGAACTGATCCCACGAGGCCCTAGACTGACTTCAACATCTTGCCTGATGAATTGGGAAGTTCTGCCAACAATTTCGTCTCTTCGTAGCAGGCTCTGTGCTTTAGCTTAAGGGTCATAACCTAAAAGAGACCTGGATTCATGGCTCTCAAAGGATGGGCCACCGCACCTTTGCATGACCTTCCGATATGTCTGTATGGAAGTCAGGCGAGATATATTGTGTACACTTGTAGGGGCTCACAGGACTGGAAGCAATCAAATCGTGCACGCCGGTGTTGCACTTCTGCCCAAGCCACTTGGAGATATACTCAGACGAGGGTTTAGCCCAGCTAAAACCCGCGAAAGTCCTCGCGCCCTCTGAACATTCATATTCGCATTGAGGCTTACTACCAGCACAGATAATAATCACTGCCTTGGGACCACGAGCCCGTTGAGCCAGTCGGTTGCCCCTTACTACAATGAAACTAGCCTCCCAGACCCGATGGAGACGAGGGCCGTGCCGTGTTCCCTGATGAAACCGAGGGTCGTTTACTCTGGCATACACACGCGAAAGAACATTTCCGTGATGTCTTTGAAGTTTTCTTTCTGCGCGACTGCCTCAGATGTGTGTTGTTTGAGACTGGATGCTCTCAATGTTGTGCCGCTTCCCTGCCGTTCCCTTTACCTACAAGGCCAGCCACCACCCCAGGACAGGGGAGAGGGCATAGGCACTGGTGTTTCATTACGCAATGAACCTATGACCAAATGATTTGCTGGGGGGGGCTGGATTACATCCTTAAGATAGTGGCCGTGCGGTCGAAGTGTGACAGGCTACCGGGATCAGCTGCACCACATCCAGGCTCTGGGTTGCCAGTACTGCGATCTGACAGTCTGCAGCCCTTTACTCTTCTTCCGAATCAAGTGTGCGGTTGTCAGGCAGGGCTTTGACGTCCGTATCCTTGCGTCTGTTCCACAATGACTGTCAAGACCCGAATAGTGGGGCATTTCTTTCTCCAGCCCTCGGAGAGACCAGTGACTTGGATCACTAACTCTCTTGGACCATCTGAGTCCAGACAAGAGAGGAACCGAAGCACGAGGACTGAGCTGTACTGGAAATAGCCGTATGTCGGGAACAAGCCCTAGAGTGGGAATGGGGTAGATATGAGGAACCAAGCCCAAGAAACGAAATAGTCGATGGGGTGCGAACGGCTCGTAAAGCCCATTCGAGGTGCCATCATAACCGGGACGCTATCATAAAAGCCCTTGAACCAGCCAGTGAGCACGTCCAACGGCATAATGGTGCCCTGCAGCTCGTACGAAATACGGCTGCTGTTCGTGCTTTTATCGAAGAAGTTGATGTTGGTAGCACTGCCGCGACGCTCGCTGTTATACTGATGAGCGTTCTGGCTGAGGGAACGACCGTCCAAACCCTCGTGCCATTTACAAGCAGTGCACGACTCCTGCCCCTATCCCGGAATCCGGGGGTTCTCGAAAAATTCGGCGCCGGTGCTCTCCGTACAGCCGATAGGAACGGACAGGCCACGGCCTGCAATCAAAATCGCGTTCATGTACGAGGGACTACCAGTCGAGACCTGCATGAAAGGTTAATACTAGAGCACCAGACTGTTAATGAGAAGTCCGATGGTGTTCGAATCCTTTCGTACAGCGAAAGGAAAGGTCGGGAATTCGAACACCTCCTTCTGATCCAGAGTGTGGCGATATTTCCTGAGCGCGGGTTCCCTCGGTCGATCGTCCAGTACTCTCGTTAACAAAACGGCGGGACGCCCTGAAATCGTCAACAGGCGGCATTTATCAGGATTGGCAGGGTATCATACCTACCGCATCCTTCTCGAACCCTAGGCCGAAGAAACTCTGCTCTAACTCGGCATGCTGGGCTGAGATTTGTACCTGATGGTGCTTCTGACCCGGGAGCTCCTGCAGCAGTCAATCAGGCCTGACAGTCGATTAACCAAGCTGACTCGTCATGCTGCCGTAGACATCATTATGAACCTGTCCGGTTCTTGGTCCTCATAGCTGAAATGTCCATACAGGAATAACGACCGCAGACCTAACAAGATTGGAGTCTGTAGAGTTGCAGTAGATGACTGCCTTCTTCATGGCTGCTAGACCGTGTGATAGCCCGTTTGGTAGATGGCAGGCTTGATAGACAGCAGCAACTATTCTCATCCAGCTGATACAGCGGTTGCATCTCGGTAAGTGGTACATTTTACCACGTACCGTGTTGACCTCAGTGGCGTTGAGGGCATAGTAGAAGAGAACAGCCCCCCAAATCTTCTAGAGCTGCAACTCTACCTCGCGATCTGTGCCACAGATTATGCCAGTCAAAACCAATAGCATTTGGGCGCTGTGTTTGTATGCGGGCTATGTTTCAACCATAGCGAGCGTCTCTTTCCCGCCGACATCCCTCAGCCCACCGTCTGTTCTGGACTTGAAGTTAAAGTGGTCGAATGACCACTCAAAGCCATTCACTGAGATCAGACTAGTCACCTCCTTCAAGAAAACAACGAGGCCCGCTTGGCTTGATCTCAGGTATCCTACAAGACCTGGCACGATGACAAGGTCTCGCAATAATCGTCAGAGTACAGCAAATGACTGCTGTCATTATCGCAGGCTGTAATAGCAGCCGAGTCAGAAACCGCTATGGATACTGCGTACATCCAACGTACTTGCTGCCCTTTCAAGTCGAGTCAGCATGCCTTGTAGGCGACGGTCCAACTCGCCAGCTCCCCCGCCTCTTGCATGCTGATTGTGTTTGATCTTTTCGCCTCGCTTCCTATGAGGAAGTATGACTGTGCCTTTTGCAGAATAGTCAAGTTGACATGTCTATTAGCCGCAGTCGTACGTTGAAATGTAATGCGGACCCTGTCAGGAAGTGCAGCGAGCCAGTGACATACCCAGTTTGAAACGATGTACACCTGAAACTCTCCTTCATTGGAACACGTCTCTCAAACCGTGTCTGTTCTGGGTTATCACCCATTTGGATATAAGTATCATGGGCGTGGGCAACAAACGAGTCGGAAACTCACTGGATTTTAACCGGCGATGGTAGGGCTGGTAAGAAGGCTGTGTGACAACAGTGTCTCCATGTGCCGGCAGTTGGCGAGGTACCGGACAAAAGCAAGATCGAGCTTTGGTTTCAATAATTGCCAGTGCGTGGCTGCAAGCCCCTGCACTCAATCCATCATCTTTCCTTGCCGCGAACGAGGACAGCACGAATTTGGCCTTCAAATTGACATGGTCAAAATGACCAGGTTATCTGGAACCCTGCAAGAACGGATCACACTTTCTTCAGAAGTAGAGCGAGGGCAGCCTACATTGGAAAAAGATAAACTGTTGCCGGGGGACTAACCGGGCACCTCTTGGTCTTTCGCTTAGCCATCAGTGCTCACTCCTTAACCTCTGCCATCACTAGCAGCCTGTCTGTGCGCAGTGGCTGTATGGCCTCTCTGGAGCAAGCAACTGATTGCTTGCTACTAACGGCGCTGTGCGCTGAGCCAACTAGGTACGCGAACACCTGACCGGTGGCCACCACCCGACGCGGCCACTGTCGAGTCATATCACCCAGGGTTATTAGGCATCCTGAAGGTCACTGTCCATCGCGGTCGTGAGGGAGTCAGCTATTCTGTTTGTAGGGTAAGACCCAAGGCTATGCCAGGTTGCATCCACATAGAAACTAGGCCATTTGGCAGCCCGAGGCCTCTTGCTATGGCGTCGATGAGAGGAAAAGCCCCACCTCAGGAATTTCACTACCGCTCCTCTGTAGCTGTACGTAGAAGAATATATCTGACTCGATCTGAGCACGCGCAGTCGAGCACTGATCTGTAGTCTCTAGCTCCGGCTTTTGCACTTCGGACCGACGGACAAGCCTGTGTGTAAGTGATTGTATGCCATTGATGTAGGCCATGATACCGCTTGTCCTTTGTCCAACGCATGAGAAGCTTCAGGGAGTTGTAAAGGAGCTTGGTCGGGATCGGGAGCTCCCATTGGTCAAGAGCAGTGAGGCTTAAATCTGAACGCGTCTTCTAATGCTGTCTCAATTTTGATGAGGAGGTCCCTCATGCGACCAGTGAACATCAATTTAGGAGCCCAATTCGGTATGCTTTGCATTCTGTCGAGCAGTAGTGGACTGCATCTTATGGCATGGCGATCTTTATGTCCTTTCGGGACAGGAACTCCAACTCCCCCTAATCATGGCAGTATACCTACCATCTCAGAAACAGTGCGCATCGGATGACCGTCCCAGCATGCGTCTACTCTCAGTCGAGACCGTTTCTTTCCCGCCATGATGTCGTCAAAGTTAGCGGAACCGACGCATGCAGGTTCTCTCAGTCTCGGAAGGTCAGCTCGCGTATAAGAGACCCAATGAATTTGCTGGCAGATCCACGATTCTGTCCTGAGAGAGGCCGCACGAGTAGCACCAGTGTGCCATTGTCGTTTCCACCCGGATGTATAACGTTGTAGGGACGATGCGAAGAAGTAGTAATATAAGGGCATTTTGCCCCAATGCATCAACATTGACCCTTTCCTGCATTCTTGAGGGCAAAACCACCATGACTCCGTGAGGCGAGGTCGATAAAGACAGTAACCCCCCTTACTCGTTAAGTCCTGATAATGATCGTGCATTCCTGTTCCCAGCGGATCTCGCGGAATTCTCGGGGCTTCTGAATTGTGTCCCCACAGCGGCGTCATTTGCGCATTCAGTTTCGGAAAGGTACATGCAGTTGGAGATATGGTATTGGTGTGGTTGTCCGCAGGAACAGAGTGAGTCCTGGCGAGCGGCGTTCACCCGCAGGTCAATTAGACGCTTCTACCTCGGTCTTTGAAGTACCGGTAAAGGAGAGACGCAAGCGTTGACTTGCCGCTTGACGGTATCGTGCAAGCCTTTGTCGTCATTCGGCTGTCATGGATTTCCAGCCGCCAAGTAGACTTTCAGAGTACTTACCGGAGCTGCAGGCCAGCGGTAAACATTTGTCATAGAGACCGTGAGCGCCCCGCGTGTCACGGTCTGGGGAGGAAGGCGGTTAACGGTGTTGGCTCGCGGCCACATTGCCAGACGGCCACGCTCGAGGTTCGACAGGCTGTTCGAAAGGTTCCGCCCTGGTTGAGCAGCGGAGGGAACGGCAAAGGCGGGAAAGGCAGGAGCAGGAGCAGCCATCGTGATTTTCGCGGACTGCTCAAGGTTAGCCAGTGCCTTCGTGAAGCCAGAAACAAGCGAGGTGATTGTGGAAGAAAGCTGTGTTACTCACGAGAGACAGAAACAACGCCTGCAAAGCGAAACAGGCAACGCAAAGCGAGGAATTGATGACAGATTGATAAATCGCAAAGGGGATTGATGGAATCGTGTACTTACCATTTGGTGTAGTGCGCGACTTTTGGACGGTAAGTCTTTCAGACAGAAGAGCAGCACATATCCACTCTGGCCTCCAGGCGCAGAACTGGCCGTTTGCTCATCAAAAGCTGGATTGACTATGATGAGCCGTTGGGTGGTTCGAGGCGAGGCCAGCAGTCAGTTGAAGCAGGTCTGTACTCTAACGTCAAGAGGTTAGCAAGAACAATAATGAATAGGGGCTATATGCAGCACTAACCCGTGATTTTCTTTACCCCGAGTCGGGCATTGGCGTAATCGAGGTCCAGAAGGCGTAGAGTCCAGAAGGCGTAGAGTCCAGAAGGCGTAGAGTCCAGAAGGCGTAGAGTCCAGAAGGCGTAGAGTCCAGAAGGCGTAGGGTACCGAAGTGGATAGCCACAAGGGGCGCTCATTCGTCTCATCATCTGAGATGCAGGCTGCAATCAATGGCAGGAGCGAGATCTCATGGTGCAGGGTCTGAACAGTCAGACAGGAGAGCCAAACGAGTGTATACCTGGAAGAAGTAAGACCTTTGGTCTTTTGCGGAGCAGAGACCTCCTCCGGTAAGAGTAGAAGGGAGGCGAGAGGTATTCTGCTCCCTCGTCATCGTCAAAGTCGAGAGTAGGGCTAGGATGCAGCCACCGCAACCCAGCAACGAAGAGTTGATACCAGGAGGCAGGACACAGTGGTTCTTTGCTAGAGTCGACCCAGACGATGCCTACGACCCACCAACGTAGAGGATGCCAACGCAACTAACGAACCAGCCAGCCTCATCACGGGCGTCCGGGGAGGTATTAGTGTTGTCAAGGTCAATGCCAGTCAATTGGCGGATAACGTTCGTGTCGTTGTAGATGGTGCAGGTGAGTTCCGCGATCAAGGCGTCGGTGCAAGCGGCAGGGAAAGGGAACAGCTTTTGACGGACCGCCTCGTTCGCCCAAGACTGCAGGGTCATGTCGCGTTCTTGGTGCCATCCGTAGAGGATGCCAACACAACCACCAAGAAAAGCCACGAACCAAAGGAAAGAAAAGAAAAAGTAGGAAAGGAAAGGAAAGTCCGAAGAGGTTGGGAGATGTAGAGAAGAAGGATGGAACTCCAGGGGAAAAGACAGGGTATTTATAACCCCGCCTGCAGGCAAACAAACGGGGGGTGACAGGGCCCGTAACCCTAACATTCAATGCCAGCTTCACAAACAGACACCCAGACACTTCCAGAACCACCCTTACAATGACCAAACATCAGGGTATGACTCCTCCCTTCACTATCCCCGATACTAGCTCTGTGAATACACCCTTCCCTGATCCGATCACTGAAACGGCTGATCATGGGAGAGCATAACATAACAATACCCCAGTGGACTGGACCGGACTGACCTGACTCTACTATTGAGTCGTCGCGTCTCATCTCGATGCATCCCATCCTAGATCCCCCAAGAATCGCCCTCCCTCATGCTCATCGCAATCCCGAATCACTTCCAGCTACGTCGTCTATCCACTACTCACCACCACGAAAGCCGCGGCCCCCCGACAGTACCCAGAGCGCATTCACTCAGCCCACACACACGGGACTGTTTTTCATCGGGCTGCAGGCTACCTGACCTTATCCGTTGCTTTGCAGTTTGGCAAAGGCTGTTCTGGTCAGGATGGAGAGGGATCGGTCGACCCGCTGGATGCTGGGCTAATGCGGACATCGTACCAAGCTGGACACTTCATGTATCTTCACTCTGCAGATTGCACCAAGCGAGTGAATTACGCATGGGGGGGTCACTTGGTCTCTTCACGAATGGCATCCATGTCCTTCGTTGGAGCGACATCGAACGATCTAGAAGAGGGTACAGTAACCGTCAGGAGAGCAATAGTAACCAATTATCTGTAGACTCTGTAACCCGCAATTCCAACCTTGCAGATTCCATGGTGACTATTGTTGTTACTTCTTCGAACACTACGCCGAAACTTGAGTCGCGCTCGTTGATGCCATGCTGAGAGGGCACGGTGCTTCGATAGGTCAAATCAGGTTCAGATTCCAGGACGAGGGAAAGTTAGTAATGCCTCTGACTGAGCTAGCAGCAGGTAGGCCTTCGAAATGGGTGCAGGAGATTGATTGTATCGGCTGTACCAAGACAGCTACTTGGAGTCTCCTAGATTGAACCGCTAGCAGAACCGAATACGGTGCAGTTGGAGCCGGCTTCTACCTCAAACAGTGCAGAATCAAGAAACGAAAACATCTACTGCGTCCATTCTCAACCAAAGATACACGACTGTGGATAGCACATAAGGTGGCAAATCAACCATGCCTTTTCCTTCGCTTGTTCTTGGGAAGCTCTGCAAACTCCGCACGCAGTTCTTTCAAGGTATCCTCCGCGGCCTTCGCATCGAATTCGCCCAAAGAAACCCAAGGCTGGACAACTTTCCGACATCTTTCTTGGTACTTTATGCGTTCCGGCTGCTGGATGCCGAGGTCCATGTTGTAGAAGTTGGCGTGGAGAACGAAAGCTTCGACGACCTGCACCTGAGCATGAGGAATCCTGTGCATCATACGCCTGCTGGGATGGGCGACGGGGTCCAAGCCATAGAGTATGTTGTAGCGTGTTTTCCAATCTGCTAGAAGCTGTCTATCGGCATCAAGACCGTCGCCTCTCTCGACCTTCGCTTGCAGTTCTCGCAACAGAAGTGAGTCGGTATTGATGTCTCCTCCGTGTGCGATGGCATTTCGTTTGTCAACGAGGGCTTTCTGGTCGGGATATACGGAGCACCCTCGACTGAGGACGCCTTCTCGGATCACGCAGGGAGGAAGGGTGTATGATTGGAGTTCTAATATCTTCTCATCATGTTCAGCGATCTCCTTCCCATGTTCAGCAATCTCCTTCCCAAAGTCATCAAGCCGCTTATCAAGTTCCTTGGTCTTCTCCCGGAGCTCCTCCAGTATTTCAATTATGCTGGAACCCATCTCGTTTGCAACAACACCGTTCGGGCGTTCGAGGGTGGCTGGGTAGAGCTTTGTGGGTGTGTTGAAAATCTCCGCGCGAGCCGAACGTTCGTCAACGGGAAGATCGTTTCGGAATATAATCCCGACGGGAGAGCCCTGCTCCGAAAGTTAGTTGATACTGACGTGGTTGGGAAGATGCGGAGCGGTGCAAACCTCAGGCCTCGTATTCCTGAGGGCTCCGGGGAGCGTCGGGTGATCTCCCTCATCGTTGCGAGGGTGTTTATCGGGGGAGTGAGAGAGCAAGCCCTCGAAAGGGGCGGAGGGAAATAGGGGCGTTTGGGCCCTGATAGCAAGGAGATTGGAGGGGCCAGGGGCTGTTGAGCCCTGGTAACGCAGTTACCGATGGTGGCAAAGAGAGGAAGTAGGAGATATTCGTGAGTAAGAATAAAGAGACAATCGGGTCTTGAGGCCCTGGTAGCACAGCTACCAGGGCCAGCAGAAGAGAGAAGGGAGTGGAACATCTGTGATAAAGAAAATCAGAGGGATACTAGATGTGGTCAAGCCCTAGTAGTAAAGAGAGGATGGATGAGGAAGAAGAATGAAACGAGAAGGGCGAGCTTGAGCGGGGTGCTTGCATTCGTACTGTAAGGGAAAGGCGCAGTGGAGGCCGGGAAATGTAGGTAATAGAAGTTGCGCAGCCTACCTTTGGGTGCTGCCTTCCGTTGAGGAAGGCTGGTGGGAATGTTACAGTCGATGGGCGTGGAGTAATCATGAAGATCAAAGAGTTTATGAGCTCTGCTACTCGAACATGAGATAGGACAGAAGATAATGTACAAATTGGGCCAGGCGCACGCTAATAACATAATGGTTCCACTCAGTCAACGCAAAGCGAACCGCTGACTGTCGAATTGGCCAGTCAGATCGAATCCTAGCACAACCGACTAACAGCTAACAGCCCTAAGCAGCCAACGCCTGCTGCGCAAGCTTCTTATTCCTCTTCACCAACGCACCAAGCTTCTTATCGATCGCATCGAGTTCCTTCCTCGACGCCTCAAGTTCCTTCTGTGACTTGACGGCAAACGTACGCAGCTCTTCGTCCGTCATGCCAACAACGTCATCAAGATCCGGGAGATTGCCCATGACAACGCCAGCGGCACCGAGCATGTGTTTTGCGGTGGCGGCGGCGAACGAGCGCACTGAGGTAGCTGTCGCGTTCATGAGTTCTGCGGTATTGGCGATGGCCCAGTTGTGGCTGCGGGTGCTGTCGGCTTCCATGGCCGAGAGGACATTCGGGGGTAGGGAGGAGGTGGTGCCTTCGGAAGCGGAATGTGCGGATGTGGGTGATTCAGCGGAGAGCTCTGCGGAGGTTTCATCGACCCAGCACACGTTGAAGTTCTCCGGAGTGGCAAAGAGAGCGTCGAGACCGCCGCCGCGGTTGGTGACGTCTGGTTCGGTGATGGGGATCGCGGGGTATTCTTGGAAAGTGTCCATGGCCCAGGAGATGCTCTTCTCAAGGGCAAGGTATCGGTCTTCCTCTTCAGGGGTGAGGTGGTGGAGGATGCAACCCCGGGGACTGATGAAACATCTGTGCTTCAGAGAGTCCGTGTCCGTGCCAATTCGAAGTGGATCACCGCGTAGCAAGGTTTTGCGGTGCTCCTCGTTGAGCTCGATAGGCTGCTTCAGGTCCTCGTAATCATCGGAGGTGCATTTCATGTCAAACCGCTGGTTGAGGTTGGATGGGTTGAACAGAGGATGAGTGTTGAGGTCAAGCGCGCCAGATTTGTGAAGTTGGGACAGCAGGACCTGTAGTGGAGAAGTACGCTCAGAGAAGAGCTCCTTGAGCGACACTCCAGAAGCCTCCGCGTCCTTCAGCAGCTGCTCGACAGTATTCTTGGAGCGCCAAGCTTCTGGTTGTTTCTGTTCGACAGTGGCCTTCACTTCCGGGGTAGGGGGTTTCTCCTCTTTCTGAACAGCAACCTCTGCCGCCTTAGCCTTCTTTGGCGGTTCAACCCTCTCCTCCTCCTTAGGAGTAGGAGTAGGCTTGGCGGAACTCGTGGAACTTGGAGGGTTCTCTAAAGGCAGGTTGGGTGACTCGGTGGAAGCCTTCTTGGTCTTCCGCTTCCTACCAAGAATCGGGGCTTGGATCGGTTCCTCGGTCACGGAGCTGGTGTCTTGCTTCTTAGCCTCTGCTTCTTTCGCCTTCTGCTTCCTTTCCTTCTTCAGTTGACTCTTCGTGATAGCTCGCACAGGCGCGGAGCCAATTCGAGACGAGGCGGGAGGAGAGTTGGCACGAGATGCTGAAGTTGAGGTGTAGAGGTCAGCCTCAGACCCGATATCACCGGGAGTGTCTGAGCGACTCTGAGATGACACGCTGGGCCGTCTGGATCGAACTTTGCTGGTAACAGAGAACGACGCAACCGACTGGGTGGCAGACATTGGAGGAGGTGTCTCAGCCTTTGGAGTATCGACAACACGGAGAACGCGGGGCTGACGAGGGGCGGGAGAGTCCAGCACGCGCGACACTCCAGTAAGCGGAGTATTTGGCCGAGAGTTGAGAGCAGAAGCAGGTGCTTGTTGAGGGAGGTGGTACGGCGGCGGATCAGTTTTAGTCGGAACCTCTGGGGCGTGGGTGGTGGTGAAACTCAAATCTAGCTTCATCGGCTTGGCTTTGGCAGGTGTCTTTGCTTCGCTGGGCTTCGATTGAGTGCCCTTCTTCTCAGGTACTGTCTGCTCCTTAGGCTGGGCACGAGCTCGAGTGGCTGACTTTGGTACAGGTGAACCCAACGAGATCTCTGCAACATTCTTAGCCCTAGCGGAGGGTTTGCTTTCAGGTGCTGGCTGCTCCGACTCAGCGGCTTCGTCCTCTGAGCTTTCAGAATCTGTATCAGTTGAAGGAGAAGGAACCTCAAAACCAGGAGGTGGGCCAGTCACCGATGAGACTGGGCTGGATGATTTCAGGCCTTGGAAGAAGCCCGACCCAGGGTGCGATTGTGGAAGAGGCAGCCCAGGGGGAAGGCTCGGCGTGCCAGAGCGACCCAGGGGTTGGGAATCACTCATCAATTGCGATCGCATGAGTGAGCCAAAGCTATCAATCGAGCGTTTATCCTTCGGCGCCGCACCGAGAGGGGGAAATTCATCATCAACTAAGGTTTCAAGTCAGCTTGATGAGTAACATGGTTGGGGTGGACAGGCCAGGAATGATGGAAGATGACGAAACACAAACAGGCGAGATGTAACAAAAGGAAAACAAGACACGGTAACATCAAAATACGAAAGGGCAGGCAGGTATTTACAGAAGGTCCTGACTAGGCGGACACACAAGGCATGATGTCTATATGAACAATATTGGTGAGAAATTGGTTTCATATAGAAGACCCTGCTTCAGTATATCAAAGCCAGGCCAGGGAGGTTAACGTACATAAAACCATGAGTAGACGGAATGGCCCCAAAGACGCTGATAGTTCAACCCAGCTCGGATGCGACATGGACAGAAGCCCGTCAACAAGACGAACGGACACACCGTGTCCAGAAAATGCAAGAAGTCTCTGGTCATCTTCGACAACAGAGAGGGTAGAAACACAAAGAAAAAACAATAACCGTTTTGACCCATAAACAGAAACGCCAAAGGCACGCCTCGCCCAGTCTCGTTTTTTCAGAGCCGTTGCTAAATGCATCGTTGCAGTGTAGAAAAACATCACAAAAGTTCAACATCAAATTAGATGCGGTATGGAGGACATGTTCCACCCGCCTTGGAAAAAGGTATGATATCATGTCGTAGCTAAAAGGGAAAAAAGACGAAGAAGAGCAAGCCAGAACTGAGAACTGAAAATAGGAAGAAGATGCAAAAAAAGGGTAGTCATAAAACAGAAACGAATAGTGTGATCCAAGGTGAAGAGGGAAATGCAATCACCAGCGGTTGAAGCCGCTGCCATACATCATGGAGTACCCACCTTGCCCCTGACTCCCATACAGTCCTTGACCAGCAACAGCATTCGCACCAACCTGGTGCATCCTCGCCTGCAGGATACTCGGGTCCGCAAGATCAACTACACCACCTCCACCGGAGGAAGTGTTAGCATGTCTCTGCTTCTTCCCCCTCTTTCTCTGTTTCTGAGACCCAGAGTCGGAGGTATTCCCCGCTTGAGATCCATAGACAGAGCTGAGAAGGCCGTTGACAGGAGTCAGGGGAGGAGGGGTTTGGTGCTGGTGAAGGAAAGGAAACATTGACTCACGCTTGTTGTCTTGCCCCGGTAGCCCACTGGCGTTCGTACCACTGCGGCTGCGCAGCAGCTCGCGCATTAGTTCAGGATTGGCTTCCTGCTTGCCACCTAGTCCTATGTTGGACGTGAAACCGTGTCCCTGAGCGAACATGCCACCTCCGCTGATAGGTGGGGTTCCCGCGGTCTTCAGACCCGGAGGTGGACCCTGGACACCACTCGTGTAGTAGTTGCTCGCAAGGGAATGCTGTGGGCTGGGAGCAGCTAGCGGGTTAGGCGTACCCGATTGCATCAGAGATGTTGGTTGGCTAAGCATGCGAGAAGCTGCCAGGTTCTTTGCGTTGGCGTCGTTGGCGAAAGAGAAGCGAGAATTCTGGCGATTTTGCGCCTGGAGTGCATTAAGTTGCGCAACCTGGCTCTGCAAAATACCCTGGCGAGCTTGAACGGCCTGATCGAAGGCGGCGCTGTTGGCTCCAGACTGCAGAGGGTCGACCAGGCCTGCCTGCTGATTGCCAGCTGACTTGAGGAGCATAAGCTGCTGCTGTTGCAGTGGGGTCAGGCTGCGGTTGTTGAGATTGAGTCCTTGGAACTGGTGGCTAGCCGCAGATACAGGAGACCCGACAGCCGAGCTTGCCGTTGTGCCTTGTTGTGAAGGAGGCTGAATAGCGCCATGTGATTCGCGGCCGACTCGACCCCTAGGCGGGTTAGCATCGTCGGGCTCACCACCAAGTTGAAGACTCCCGCTCTCGCGGCCTTCATCTTCTGTAGGTGCCGCCTGCAGAAGCTCTTGCTCACGCTTCGCACGTTCCTGTTCGGCCTTCTCGCGCATCGCGCGGCGCTTAACTCCACCATATGGGTCGATGAATGACGGATGGTTTTCGATAAGAGTAAGCTCGTCCGCTGACAGGCCCGCCGACGAAAAGACGAATTTGAAGCAGGGTGAATTCACAGCCTTGACCAGATTATCCAATAGCGGCGTTTCTTGCTTCTCTGGAGTGCGGGGAGCAGGAGGATTAGGGGTCGAAGATGGCGCTTCTGATATCGAGGGTGTCTGAACACGCTCTTCTTGAACTGGTTGTTGGATTGGTGGTGGCTTTTCGGTCCGTTTCGTATCCTCAGGTGTCACAAACGTCGCAAGTGCCGAACGCGGGCTCTGAGAGGCTTGACTGCCCGTTAAGCTAGCCCGCCTCGTCCGGTTAACTGGTGTGTCCTTGTTTGCCCAGCTAGCAGAAGATGGTAGTGCCGATCCATCAAGAGAGCGATTGCTGCCGGCATCATCTTTGCTTGGTTGGCGACGTAACGTCTGAGTGATTGGCTGAGCGGAAGATCGTGCGACGTATTGAGGGACAGCAGAGCTTGGGCCACTGGCCACTCCATTAGGCCGTTGACTTGACAGTGTGTTCATCGAGGAGAGATCCTGGCGGCTATAGCTGTCACTATCTTCCCCAGTCTCATGTAGGAATGTGCAGTTGCGATTGTGACATTGTTCGTTACGCAAAAAGGACGAACAATACTTTGTTGTTCCGTATTGTGCCCTACTATAGTCAGCAAACAGCCATGTAACCCGGCAGGAATAACCTACCTGAGGACCCGTTCCCCGTTCGCTGAGCCGTCCACAGCGTTGATACAGGTTGCAGCATCGCTCTTCCTTGTATACGTCACGTAAACCCCAATACCCTGGTGGGGATTGCCGCCGGGTTTAGCTTTGCTGACGACGATCTTTTCGATATCTCCATATTGACCAAAATAATCTTTCCCGCGGAGGGTTTGGAGAAGTTGATTTTCGTCGCGTATTGTGGGGTTGAGACCGATCACGTAGACGAGGTTCTTCTGCACGACACGTACACCCGCAAGGTTCTTTCGACTGGAGGCTTCTATTTCGCGCTTTTCGGCTTCCTTCTTCTTTGCGGCGGCTGCTTTGCGATGTTTTAGTGCGAGATCCGCTTTGAACCTGTTGGGCGGTCCAGATTAGTGCCAAGAACGGGAAGAAACAGGTGTTCGAAAAACGCACTCATCCACATCTGGCACTTTGTATTGTATGGTGCTCTCATCGTAGACTCGTCGGCAGTTTGGGCATCGGCCTTCTTCGCTATGCGTCTTGATGTTGTTGTAGCAAAATTGACAGATCTAAATCAGATGGATGGTCGAGTCAGCCTATCAGATTTGACATGAGATACTTTTAATAAACAAGACACGCACCTGATACCCGCAAGGACACGGCTTGAAGTTTTTATCCGACAGGTCGAACTCTTCGATGCAGAGGGGGCTACAGAGTCGTGGGGTCAGTCACGAACAGGAATAGTTGTTCTGGGCAGACCGGGGCAGCGTACCAAAACTCATCGTCATCGTCAATGACGGAATCGATCTGTTGTCGGCTCGACATGTTTGACGTTTTGTGAATGAGATGTGGGAGGAAATGCGCAACTGGATGCAATACAAGCCCAGTACCTAACAGCGGAAGGGGAAGAAATGGCGGCTGCGGGAGAAAGGGTGAGGTATGATTCGAGGTAAGAAAGTTCGTGGAGGAGTACACCGGGGGAAGAGTGTATTATCGAGGTAAGCGTCGAGCAGGGGGTGGACAAGGAGTATGCGTGAGGCAAGAGAGAGAATCAAAGTTGCAGCTTGATGTGTTAGATCAGATCGGGTTTGCATGTGTTTGGCTTGTTTGCCTGCCAGCATCACATGACTAGTATCACGTGCTGTTCCGCAAAAGCTCCTTGGATAGTGGACGACGTCTATCCTCCCGCCCGATCAGCCTCAATTGCTACCCCGTCGTGCTGCGATTGCTGCAAGAATCATGGCCGCCTCTCGCTCCTTGATGCGGCTGGGCTCCGGTCGTTCTTTGACCTCCGCCGCCCGGTCATCCCGCAATTGCCGTGCTTTCTCATCGACCCCTCTGCAGTATGTAGCGAAGGCGTCCACAGCTAGCACGGACATCCCGAACATGCGCCAGGCAGACCGTCCTCGTACGTGAACTCGAGCTGTGGTAGTGAATGGAGAGATTGACTAACAAACCCCAGCCCAGGGTCCTCTCCGCGCACCCGTCGTCAACCCAGCCGACAAGCACCAGGAGAAAGCCGACAGCCTGCACACCTACGGCCAGTACATCATGTCCTGCCTGCCGAAGCACGTCCAGCAGTTCTCCGTCTGGAAGGATGAACTCGTCATTTACGTTCCCCCCTCCGGCGTCATCCCGACAATGACCTTCCTCAAATACCACACCTCGGCCGAATTCACAACGATCTCCGACATCACCGCTGTCGACTACCCCACCCGCGACCAGCGCTTCGAGGTCGTCTACAACATGCTCAGTGTCCGCTACAACTCCCGCATCCGCGTCAAGACCTACGCCGACGAGGCCAGCCCCGTCCCCAGTGTCACCGGTCTGTTCGAGGGAGCTCTGTGGTATGAGCGTGAGGTGTACGACATGTTCGGTGTTTTCTTCACCGGCCACCCCGATCTGCGCCGCATCATGACCGATTACGGTTTCGACGGCCACCCTCTCCGCAAGGATTTCCCCTTGACCGGTTACACTGAGCTCCGGTACGACGAGGAGAAGAAGCGAATCGTCATTGAGCCTTTGGAGCTTACCCAGGCTTTCCGTAACTTTGAGGGCGGTAGCGCTTCATGGGAGCCTGTTGGAGCTGGTCGGGATAGGACTCCTGAGTCGGTATGTATTAAGCGTTCATTCGGTAGAGTCATTGCTAATTACGCTGTAGTTCAAACTCCCCACCCCCAAGCCGGAGCCCAAGGAGGAAGAAAAGAAATAGAAGCTTATGTATCCGTATTTTCGCACGCTTTCCTAGTTTTGTATGTACATACCGTGTCTACGTTAGATGGAATCCTGTTCTCCAGAAGGTTTCTACCTCATTATAGATTCGACACGAAGTAATCTGCCTATGTAGGTCTTACCAAACATGCCAATATTTCACAAAAGAGAGAGATTCTATGATCTTCTCTGTCATGAACTGGAGTCCAATCGAAAGTATTCAATTGGAAGCATCAAACAAATCTCTTGGCGCGCTCGCCGGCGCAACACCCCAAGAAAAAAAAACCTCCGCCGGCTCCCTCCCTCCATCCTTTAACTAAAACCACACCAGAATCCCAACCAACAACTGATACAATACACCTTTCTCGGAAGTGTCTAGAGAAAGAAATCGACACAATGCCTAAACGTAAACTCTCCGACGCAGCGGGAGACTTCACCTCCGTCCCCCCACCGCACTTCCAACCACAAACGCAACCACATCTCCAATCCTCCACCTCGAACAACACAAACAACGCAAACAACAAACCAAACTACCGACTGCAAACCTCGCGGCTAAAAGCGAAATTCGATTTCGGGGTTACATCGCTCTCGCGCGCACTCAAGGCCGCTCGCGGCTCCGAGCGCCAAAAGCTCGGAAGACGACAAAAGACCGCGACGGAGGGGAAGAATGACGAGACGCTGAGGAGGATTGAGGGGGAGATTAAAGTTCTTAAGGTTCGTTACCCATATAATATACAGTTCTGGTTTGCGTACCATATTCCGGAGGTAATGAAGCTAATGCTTCTATTTGGGATGAAATGTAGGACCTCGACCCAACCTCCACCGCGGAGAAATACCTCTTCAAGCAACTACTCAAGACGAAACGGGTTGCTGAAGCGCCGATCTTCAAGCGGTTCAAGCAGAGCAAGTTGATTAAGCTGGAGTCGCCGAAGAGTACCGAGGAGGCGAATGTTACGGCGAGGCTGTTCAAGTCGGCGCCTGTTAGAAATGTGCTACCGGGGATTTTGGAGGGGTTGAAGAGTTTGCCTGGCTTGGAGGGGAAGAAGAAGGATGAGAAGGAGAAGGAGAAGCATAGCAGCGCTAAGGATGCGACGAACGATAGGGAGAAGAAGACAAAGGTGAAGGGAGAGAAGAAGGTCGAGCGAGCGAGGGAAATGAGCATATCGGGCGACGAATCAGACGATGCAGCTGCCATCTCTCGAAGACGGAATACAGATGTGGACATGGACATGAACGACATCTCAGGCTCAGAAGCAGACTCCGAAGAAGACTACGCCCAGTTTGACGCCCGGCTTGCGTCCGAGTCAGGGTCAGGCTCCGAAGACGACGACGACGGCGACGACGGCGACGACTCAAATCTACGCACAAAATCAAAATCACGACCAACCCGCTCCTCAATTTCCATCACCCCCTCCCCCGAACCTGAACAAGAACGCTCTTTCTCCCTCTCCCCAACTCCCGAACCCTCCCCCCAAAAGAAACCCAAATCCTCCACAACAGCAACAGCAAGCACAACCTTTCTCCCTTCGCTAATGATGGGCGGCTACTTCTCCGGCAGCGACTCCGAACCCGAAGCCCTCGAAGAGCTCCCGAAGCGCAAGAACCGCATGGGGCAACAAGCGCGCCGCGCGCTGTGGGAGAAGAAGTACGGAGCTGGCGCGAAGCACGTCGCTGAGGGGAAGAACCAGCCTAAGAATTCTAAGAAGGGAAGGGATAGTGGCTGGGATGTGCGGAAGGGAGCGACAGATGGAGAGAGGAATCGCAAGAAGTGGGGCACTGGGTCGAATGCGATGGCCATGGAGGGGAAGATGAGGGAGTTTGGGCAGGGGTCTGGTGGTTCTGGTGCTGGGAAAGCAAAGAAGGCTAACGATGATAAGCCGTTGCATCCTTCTTGGGAGGCGGCGAGGAAGGCCAAGGAGGCGAAGAGTTCGGCGGCGTTTGCGGGGAAGAAGGTTGTTTTTGATTGATCGAAGCCTCTTCTTCTGCTGTGGTGGTGGTGAAATAATTGTTATCTTGAGGGTTAGCCTAGATGTGGTGATATATAAATGTATCCATGCAGAGCGTACACTGCGCACTCTAAGTATTCTGATTGATGCTTGCAAAGATGAACATCCTGAATAATGATCGATCCAGGAAAATGTATCGCATGATTAGAAGAAAACAAATGAAGCCATAATCAGCTGTATGTCAATAGCTAGGACTAACAGATGCCGTGCAAGTTACCATACCCGAACATTTACCCTACAAAATAGCTACCCACCGGTCTTTCCAATCTTCCCATCTAGAAGGTATAACAAATAAACAAATATGTAAGATATGTCATTAAAACTGCATCCACCGATCGTTCTTCAACCCCGGCCCATCCCCCTGCATCTGCCCCGTCTCCGTCTCAAAGCACGGAATCGCCGTAAACTCACCCAGCTCCTGCGGGAGGTTCGAGACAAAATGATCGAACCCGATATGCGGCATTGTCGACAACGTATGGTGAGCCAGGAAGTCCGACGGCGAGGTCAACCCTGCATGGTCGTGTGCATGGTCGTGACCTGGATGGGTAAAAGCGGTATCCGCGTCGAGCATCTGATTGGGGTCGTGGGCGTTGAGTGGTCCCGGGCCAGTGGTGCCCGGTGCAGGGGTAAGACCGGGCGGGACACCGTTGTCTGTAGCACCGGGGTAAGGGTCTGTGAACGAATTATGGGTGTCAGGGGAAATAGGCCCGGTTTTCCAGAGCATTTCCCAGTTCTTGAAGCGGTCGTAGGCGGATTCCAGCGAGCTGGATTGCGAGGTGCCTTGGGACGCGCTGTACTCTTCTAACCTGGAGATTGCGCGCTCGAGGGCTTCGATGACGCTGACTGCTGACCGGGCGGAGCCGACGCCCATGGACATAATTTTTATCAATGCCATACCCTTCTGCAGGGCTTCGCGGAGGCGCTCGGTGCGTTTTGTTAGGCTTTGTGCGAGGATGACGAGGAGAGCGGCGCGGCAGGAGCTGAATTCTGTGAATGAGGCTCGGGCGAGGCCGGTTTCGTCGCGGAGGAGACGGCAGAGGTCGATGATTTCGAGGGCTGCTTCGACGCAATCTGTTACGAGTGTTGAGCGGTTTTTGGACACGCCCGAGGGGTTCTTGAGGGGTGAGATTTGGAAGGTTGCTGAGGAGAATCCTTTCATGCTGCTGAAGAGGAATGGCCGGCCGAGGAAGATTCGTGTTAGACAGTAGTCAAGTTTGAGGTGGACGTTTGAGCGGAAGAGCGGGCCTGCCGGATTTAGGTCACGGCAGTCGGTTATTTCGGGGAGGGTATTCCACCAATCGACGAGGTGTTTGCGGAGGTTGAGGAGACGTTCGAGACAGTCTTGTTGTTGGTTCTTCCGGGATTTGCGGAGGACGGAGCTGGTTTGTTAGCTTGTGCAGTATCAAAGACAACAGGGTCTTACATCTCATTTGCAACTTCTCCGAGTTTGAGGGTTAGTGTGATCAAGGTTATCATGTTCGTATGGTTAGACACTTGTCCGTGTGGCATCAAGCCTGGAAAATCAACAGGCAGTGCGGCATCCACGTCTGTATCTGATAGTGACACCGGTCGTCCGTGAAGAATGCTGACTCGTCTGCAATTGTAAGTATGTACCCGTGAACAAGCTGAGTAACTTACTTCTCAATTGTATAGGCCGTCCAAAACACTCTGTTGCGAATCTCGATCATATGGGGCGGTAGTCCCTCCCCACAATACCTCCTATGCATACCATTCTGAATCGCCATCTTCAAAGCAAGACCAAAATAGGTATAGCAAAGACCCGAAGTATCCAACGGCAGCAGATACGTCCCAATTAACAAGCAAGCCTGTACACTTCGAATAGACGCAGTCGCAATGATATCAGGCAGCAACTTCGAAGCGAACTGGTAAAACGTCAACCCAACTTCATCCTCCGAGAATCCATGATCATCCATATCCGTTGCATTCGAGGACACACGATTGACAGGTATTGCCGACTCCATATGCGCGAATTGCGTTCCGATGGCCAGCACCATCAAGATCGAGCAAACCGCGCCGGCATCATTACAAGAGAGACTCTCTGGATTGGTATAGCATATCGTGAGTTTATCTTTCAACCAGTCCTCTGCAACGTAGAAATTGTTGGTTTGCGCGTATTTGAAGAACATTTGCACGAGAAAGTCCGCTACAAAGCGCGGTGGTAGACATGTTATCGAGGCAGATACGTTCGCTGAGCCGGACTGTAATTGAGTCGCTCGCCATCGCTCCTCAAATGGTTCCGTTTCGGTGGACGCCTGCTCATGATCAGTAGCTTGCAAATTGCAGAGATTGGTGACATACCTCCGGCGTCTCAGCCTTCATCCACTCATCAATCTTCTTTCGGATCTTCATCGAGAAATTCAGATACGAGAATTCGCCCGAGTATTCTAACATCGTCAACCATGCCCTTAATCCCTGCAACCCCTAGTAAACAGTGGAACCAGAAAACATACGCGTGGTATTATCCGGCAGCGCCTTAATTGTAAAATCCTCATCCTCAATCGCCAGATCCTCTAAATCCTCACTATCAAGCACCAAGCTCGGTCCGCCCTCCGAGTCCGATCCCCGATGTTGCAACCCTTGTTGCGGCCCCTGTTGGTGATTCTGCTGCTGATGCTGGTGTTTACTCGTCAATTCCTCCGCCGTCTTCCTCAGCGATTGTATATCCAGCGAAATATTCGGTGCGTAATGTTGTAATATCCGTTCCATACACCGCACTCGTTCTGCCTCGAGCATATCGTGTCGGCTGCGTGCGGCGGTCCGTTCGAGGAGTCTATTCCAACCCATGAGCATTAATTCGATTTTCGGATAATTGGAGATGATTCGGTATTTGTAGAAGAGTAATGGCGACTCACGAAATACTGGACGACCTCGCCAGCTTCTCCGCATGGTCCGGGTGTGTAAAGACGCATTGGCGGCGATATCGCAGACACCGACGGCAGGGGACGCCTCCTTCGCATTTCTCTTTGACGCGACGGCAGCCGTCGCAACTGCAGTGGTAGATTCAATCAGTGTCGAGAGCCGATGACAGGTAGAATATAGAAAAATAGCTGCGTGGAAGCAAGCTGGAAATCGCGGTGTCGGACTCACGCTCGCACCGCCCTTTTGCGGTTCTCCTCCGAAACGCGGGGTCGCTTTTGATTACCCACGCCCACGGCGGCGGGTGTTGATGGGGCCTCGTCCATGACTGTTGCGGCTCAAGGGGGGTAGATGATTTGGGTCATTGTAGAATGGGGGAGATAGGAAGGAGACAGCGACAGGGGTATTCGAGTGTTGAATGGGAGAGGGAGTGAGGAGAGACAGGAATTTTTATCCGATTGCGAGTCTGACTCCGTTTTGGAGCTGATAAGCCGCTTCCCCTCAGCCGTTCTATGGGTCGCTTACACCGGTTTATGTCCTGAGAAAGGTCGCTTGCCATTTACGAGCTGGGTAGGTAGTCCTGTTTTGTTGCTGTCGCGTGATATGGGTTATCTTTGTTATGGCCGCCTGGTTAACTATACCTAGGTATATATTTCGTCACTCTGAAATCGATTTGTCCGGTATATGTTTGCTTTCTTCCACAAAACACCAATATCCTACTTCCAACTATAACTATATTTCCATATCCATCCACAAAATATATCTAGAACCCCTCAACCTCAGTCCCAACCCCATCCTCCCTCCCAACCTCCAACAACCTCCCCCCAATAACCAAATCCATAATCCCCATCCCAACACACTTCATAACCACGTTCCCCCCCTCCGGCACGCCTATCTTCTCCCCCTCTCCCAGCGTCTGATACAACTCCCCCAACTCAATCAACTGCTCCTCCTTCACCCCAGCCTTAATCAACTCCCCCGATTCCTCCAGACAAGCCTCCTTCGAATCAACATACACCTTCCCACCCCCCGAAAGCAGCGTCTCAGAGTCAATCTCCTGCATATGCGGCCGATACGAGCCGATCAGCGAAATAAACCTCGAACTGCCCGGCTGTAGATACGAGTAAGGAAAGTTCGGCTCCATCGACGGCGTGCAGCTAAAGATGACATCCGAAGCGCCGAGTTCAGCACGCAGCTGCGCATCGTAGTCCCCAGTCCCTTCTTTCGAAAGCGTGTTCAGTGAAACAGCAGGATGCGTCTTCCTTAAATCACCGATGACATCCCGCTCAAGCTCCTCCAGCCTCTTCCTCCCGCGATTCACAAACGTAATCCTGCGAATCTGCCCCGGCGCAAGAAGCAGCGCCAGCCTCGCATGCCATTCCGCCTGCCGCCCAGACCCAAGAATAACCACATTCTCCCGTGCAACCGTTTCATCAACGCGGACAAACAGCGACATGACAGCCAGTGCGGTGCGGAACGCTGTGATCTCGGCCGCGCTCAGCAGACCCAGGAGTTTCCCCTCTGGGGAGAAGATGTTGATGACGCCGATGATGCCGTGGGACTTTGAGGCGGTTACGATCTTGATGCCTGTGCTGGCGGTGTTGGAGACGGGCATGAAGAGCGACAGGTTCTCATCTTTGGTGGTGATTGTTGTGCGGAGGGGTTGGTGGATTAGACGCTCTGAGGTGGGGGATTTGTGTTGCGATGAGACGGTTATGAGAGATTTGTCGAGGGTTTGTAGGAAGGAGAGGCATTTGGGGAGAGTGAGTTGGCGCAGGATGCGGGCGACGGCGGGCTCGGGGAGAAGATACATTGTGTTTGTGGTGGTGGGATTGAGCAGGGAGAGTGTAGAGTGATGATAATGAGTCGAATTTAACTATAGAACGGAGTGAGGGGATGAGTTGGAGAACGGCTGCGATGTCGGATGCGGCAGGCTGTTCCGACACCTTAAAGCCGACTCAGCTGTCAACTGTGGACACAGGTGTATACGCGGGACCAGAATAACTAAATATAACTGTCATTATCATAACTTGAACAATGCGCTGCTAATGCTATCTATATGCATCCGGAGAATCATTTTACGGAGACGCTAAACGAGGAACAGACCACCACCCACTAGACAAATGAATGGAACAACTTAGTTGCCGGCACGGAAAGCACGACGAGCTCGTCGCCTGAGCTCGCTGAACATAGCCTCCTGTGATTGCTTCGTGCGTCCGACAGCCTCGGTGTTCTCGATAGCCCGGCGGAGCAAGAAGCCCATGCACTCCTTGACAGAGCCCCAGGTGAGCAGCTTGTAGACGCTAGGAGACTCAGCAGGAATGGCCCTCTCGTCCTGAGCCTCTGCTGTCTGGAATCCTTCTAGAAGCTCGCAGCTGATCTCGTCGGCCATTCCTTGCAGTTGAGCGTAGCTGAGCTCGACGTCGGAGCCCTCACCGCGGTTGGCAAGACTAAGACGGAGAGCGTGAGCCTTGCGAACGGATTCGCGGTTGTGTGTGGCGATGATAACATTGACGGGTGGGAGTTCAGTGGAGTGCTCAGCGGAAGCAGACTTTAGCATCGAGTTGTAGCGGCGGGTGAGCAGCGCCTCGACGACGCCGTCATAGCACGCGTCTGTCTCTTCCTTCTTTGCCCAGATCAAGTGGCGGGGTTCGGTCTTGAGGTATGCACCACGGACGAGCTTGACTCCAAGTGTGTATCCTTCCCGGCGCGAGGTTTCGAGATGGCGAGCAAGTGTGGTGGGTGTGGAGCAAAGGTAGGCCTGGTATGTGTTGTAGAAGACGGCACGGCCAGGAGTGCGCGAGTTGCAGTACTTCTGGTATTTCATTGTCCATGCTTCAATACCTGGCTGCACGGCCTGCTCTTCGGCATCGACTAGTAGTCGCACGTTGCGAGAGATGGCAAGATCACAGATTTGTTTGATTCCTTCGTCCATGAATGGTGAGGGAGCGGCTTGCTGCTGGAGATACTGGAGAGCTTGAACACCCATGCCGGTGAATCTGGTCTCGTTAGTGGAGTTTAGAAAAGAAGCGCTGGGAAACTTACTTCAAGGCAACAAAGTCACCTTCTTGTGCCATGTCAACTGTCTGGAGAGTACCATCCAGCCACATCTGGATCTCCTGCCGGCTCGCCTGCTCATCGGCAGGATCCGTGTTTGACTCCCCAACAAGAACTTCGCGGGCATAACCAAGGAGAACACCTCGGTAACCAAGCGCTTTGATTGCATTGATGGATCGTTGAACTTCGAGCTTGTTTTCACCCGCGTTGAACTGCTTGTAGATGGTATGCTTGACAAGGAGGTTGAGAAGAGGGTTCTTTGCAACATCCAGAAGAGCCGTCTTGGGATGTGCGAGTGTTGAGAGAGCGTAGATAGATGGCTTGAGCAGGACGTTGGAGGAGGATACAGAGAGAATCATGAGCGAGCGGAGGACGGAAGACAGTGGAAGCTTTGCCAGGGGCGATGCCGATGGCCGTTTAGGAGATGGAGGGACGCCATTCCACAGGCTGTTGGTGGTGTCGGCTGTGAGGGAGGACTTGGTGGTGCTTGTACGGCTGACATATCGATAAGAGGAAGGCTTGGAGAGCGCCCGCACTGAAGGGCGGGGTGTGGCGGCCTTCATTCTGTCTTATGGATAGGATGTTTGAGGAAGTAAGGGAAAGTCAAGGCAAGGTTTCTTCGTAGGTTGGTAGAGGATAACTAGAATAACTAGGAATACTTGAAGCAGAGGTACAGATTATTATCTATGGGTGATGAGACAGGCAATGTAGCCAGCCGGTGGAAGCCGCTTTGGACCGGCAACTGTGTTACATAGTACAAACAATGCGATTCTACCTCCATCTCTTTGTTATCCTATTAGCATTATCAATCAAATAGCCGGTGAGCAGCAAGAGCCTTTGACAATGAAAAATGTAAAGATGGGTCACGCAGCAGAGTCTCGTGATTCTATGAGTAAAGATATCTTGCATCGGACCCATCCTCTGCATGAACGACCGGCAGTGGTTGTAGATCCCCAGGATTGATTGCTGTCGGATAACTTAAAAGTGTGCCGGTACACGGGCCGGTTGGAGACTCCCCACCGGAGAGGCACAAAGGTGACCGGCCCGGTTGAGCTGGAGGATGATGGAGTGGATGACAAGTTGACAACCCCAGTCTTATCTTGTTATCTCCGGATTACTGATAACCTTGTTCGGAGCTTCGGTATCTATCATCCTTGATGTTTTCCTCCTCTCGGATCCGACCTCACTCTCACCTTCAAAGAAAGACGGAGATTGACCGACCACCTCGTCATTTGTGCCTGAATCTGATGGCATATACCAGCGCTATACTGAATCAGGACTAGCATCACGTGGGTGAAACCAACGCCCGGTGATCGCCATTTCCAGCCAATCACAACCATCAGGAGCATTAGAAAGATGGGTCAAGCTTTGAGAAAATTGGCAGGGATTTCTATGCCAAGCATCAGCGAACACCTCATGCTCTGCACCAGAGGTTCCCATTAGTCACGGTTTGGCCTTCAGCCAGCCGGTTGCAATGGACGTTCCAGATCATACAATTACGGAGTCAATCAAGGCAACTGTTGGAGGTGCGAGATCAAGGTTGCGGAGAAAACCCCGGAATAATCTCTGCGTGATCTGGAGAACCTGGTCTGGTCTGGGTGAACCGTTCAGGACTGAGAAAACTCGCCACGCGGATTCCGGAGTCCGCTGTCGGATATACGAGATGACGAGGATTGAGCTGACTGCGGGAGCAATCTCGCACTGTTACGCTGGGAAAGACATGCCCGATCAGGCGTCAGCATTATCTCACTGCCACAGCTTCATCTTCAATGATTGCTGGGCATCTCCCTGGAACTTCCAGAAATGGACACCCTCGCGTCCCCACAGATCAACACCCTGGCAACAGTGGCACTGCCAATAGGGTTATCTCCCACACAATCCAATCCATGAGTAAAATTTATCTCGTGCTGGAAATGATAAGCCCTTGACTCAGCAAATCTGGGGTCTGTCTGCTGCTGGCATTTTTATAACACCGTAGCCTCCACTCCCCCAGTACCCGACCATTCTACACTCTTGAATTTCCACATCATGACTGCTGCTTCGGTCAAGAGCGCCGAGGAGGGCCGCGTTGAGCCTGTCCAGTCCATTCAGTACGGTTATGGCGAGTCAAAGACCATGGAGGGCGAGATGGAGGAGCAGATTCACACCAAGCGTGGTTTGTCGTCGCGACAACTGCAGCTGTTAGCTATCGGAGGTTGTATCGGCACAGGTCTGTTCGTTGGTGCAGGTTCGGTGCTATCGACGGTTGGTCCTGGTGAGTCTATACGAGCTGGCTGCTATTAGACGACTCTAACGATGTTCAGCACCGCTGTTGATGAGTTACATTGTCATGTCTTCTGTCGTCTGGTTTGTCATGAACATGCTGGGTGAGATGACCACCTATCTACCTGTTCGTGGTATCTCAGTGCCCTACTTGATCGGCCGTTTTACTGAGCCCACCATTGGCTTTGCAGCTGGTATGTCTCTATCTCACGTTCCATATAGATTTACTAACATGGCTAGGATACAACTACTGGTACAGTTTATCGAACAATATTCCCTACATCATCTAACCATTATAGGTATTCGTTTGCGATGCTGCTGGCCACGGAAGTTACGGCCGCCGGCCTTATCATCGATTACTGGAACACCGGCGTCAATGTTGGTGTGTGGATCGCAATCGTCCTTGTTGGTATGACACCTGTCGTCTACTACCGGGGCATAACTAATTCTCAAAGTCATCCTTGCTTTAAACATCATTTCGGTCTCGTGGTACGGAGAGTCCGAGTTCTGGTTTGCGACATTGAAAATCCTCGCCATTATCGGATTGATCATCCTTGGAGTGGTGCTGTTCTTCGGCGGAGGACCGAACCATGACCGCTTGGGATTCCGCTACTGGCAAGACCCAGGTGCATTCAACCCGTACCTTGTCCCTGGAAACACCGGAAAGTTCCTAGGGTTCTGGACTGCCTTTATCAAATCTGGCTTCTCTTTCATCTTCTCCCCTGAGTTGATTACCACCGCCGCTGGAGAGGTTGAAGCACCCCGTCGCAACATCCCCAAGGCCACCAAGCGCTTCATCTACCGTGTGTTTGCTTTCTACATCCTCGGCAGCTTGGTCATCGGTGTCACCGTGGCCTACAACGACCCCTCTCTGACTGCCGCCGTCAACAGCGGAGGCTCTGGTGCTGGTGCCAGTCCTTTCGTCGTTGCCATCGAGAATGCTGGAATTGGGGGGTTGAACCACGTGGTCAATGCCGCCATTCTCATCTCTGCCTGGTCATCAGGCAACGCGTGGTGCTACGCCGGATCGCGAACACTGTACTCCCTCGCGGGCGAGGGCCAAGCCCCGAAGATCTTCCTCAAGTGCAACCGAAACGGCGTGCCGTACGTTGCTGTCCTCGCAACATGGCTAATTGGAATCCTTTCGTTCCTCAACCTATCGAGCTCCGGAGAGACAGTCTTCTACTGGTTCACCAACATTACGACAGTTGGTGGCTTCATCAACTGGGTGCTGATCGGCATCGCCTATCTGGTACGTACAACCATATTGATGACCACGACCACAGCTAACAAGATACAGCGCTTCCGCAAGGCAATGAACTTCCACGGGCTGCTAGACACCCTCCCATTTAAGACCCCTCTCCAGCCGTATGGAACATACTACGTGATCTTCATCGTCTCACTTCTGACGTTGACAAACGGATACGCGGTATTCTTCCCAGGGCGCTTCACTGCGTCGGACTTCCTCGTCTCCTACATTGTCATTGCAATCTTCCTTGCACTCTACACTGGGCACAAAATCTGGTATCGCACCCCGTGGATGACCAAAGTGTCTGAGATTGACATCTTCTCGGGCAAGGAGGAGATTGACCGACTTTGCGAGAATGACTTTGAACGTGTCCCGAGGAACTGGCTGGAGAGGATTTGGTGGTGGATTGCTTAGATAGTGTTGTCAACTGCTGTATCTAGAGTAGAGATGAGCTTATACATTATGAATCAAGATTTCTATATTGCTTTTCATTGAACTTCTTTGTAATTCCATTCTTGCTTCAGTTTGACTTATATGTGTGTCTCCAGAGACCAACCGGCACGGCAAGTGATTCCGCTAGAAATCGGCTGAAGTTTGCACTCCCGAGAATGGATATAATAATGCGGAGTAATGCTAACAATCTCCACAGCTGTTATCTGTTCCGACTTCGGTACAAAGCCAAAACGTAATGATCTGGGGCAGCAGGCCCGAGTTGACTGTTGTGCTGAGGCTCCGGCCCGGTCAGTCCCACCCGGCAGGGTCCCGGCTTGCACGATCAACACCGGCGATGATCCATCTCCTACTGACCAGTGACCAGTAATCATCCTGGAATATCTGGAGGAATATTCTATCGCCTCTCACAATCCCATTGGTGAGAAAAGTACCTGTCGCCGTCGATAGCCGGCCTTTAAATCACGGGAGCTTCCCCGCATACCTGCATTCCGCTGTTTGCTTCTCCTCTTTCCCCTCTCCTCCTCTCTCTCTTCTCTCTCTCGATCATCATCTTGAGACTCATTGAGAACACAATCATGCAATCTTCATTGCTGCTCCGCGCGAGAGCCCTTCCTGCGGCCAGGACCACTGTTACTGCGTTCGCCCGTACAAGGACGATTGCGACATTCAAGATCCCTCGCATCGACAATGAGCCCAACGTGAGTTGTAGTCTCAGCTGTTAAAGGCATTGCTAATTCTGTAGAAACACTACGCCCCCGGATCTCCAGACCGAAAGGCCTTGCAAGAAGCTCTGGCCCGCACACAGCAGACTGCCCCTCTCAGTGTTCCTCTCGTGATCGCAGGCAAGGAAGTCAGCGCCTCTCAAGCTCTCACACAGACGAACCCGGCGTCGCATGGCCCGGTCGCCACATATTCCAACGCTTCTACTCGCGATGTCGAGGCTGCGATCAAATCTGCGCTTGAAGCCCGCGAGTCATGGGCCAGCACTCCGTTCGCTGAACGTGCGAGCATCTTCCTCAAGGCGGCGGACCTGATCGCGACCAAGTACCGCTACGATATCATGGCTCTGACCATGCATGGCCAGGGCAAGAATGCCTGGCAGGCGGAGATTGACTCTGCGGCGGAGCTGTGTGACTTTTTCCGCTTTGGCGTCAAGTATGCGGAGGATCTGTATGCGCAGCAGCCGGTGCACCATGCGCCTGGTGTTTGGAAGTGAGTTGCCGTGTTCATTCGAGAGAATCCTGCTGACCAGACAGCCGTGTGGAATACCGCCCGCTCGAAGGATTCGTGTACGCTATTAGTCCATTCAACTTTACTGCCATCGGCGGAAACCTGGCTGGCGCTCCTGCTCTCATGGGCAATGTGGTAGTCTGGAAGCCTTCGCCATCAGCCATCGCCTCAAACTGGCTCGTCCACCAAATCCTCCTCGAAGCCGGTCTTCCCAAGAACGTCATCCAGTTCGTCCCCGGCGAAGCTGAAGAAGTCACCAAGGCCGTCCTCGACCACCCCGAATTCGCCGCCCTGCACTTCACCGGCAGCACCAGCGTCTTCCGCAGCCTGTACGGGCAGATCTCCAACGGCGTCGCCGCAGGAAAGTACCGCAGCTACCCACGTATTGTCGGCGAAACCGGCGGCAAGAACTTCCACCTCATCCACAAGTCGGCCGACATCCGCAACGCAGCCGTGCAGACCGTCCGCGGCGCATTCGAGTTCCAAGGACAGAAGTGCAGCGCCACGTCTCGCGCGTACGTCGCCGCCTCCATCGCGGAGGAATTCGTCCAGCAAGTTGCCACCGAGACCAAGAACCTCAAGGTCGGTCCTCCAGAGGACTTTACCAACTTCTGCGGGCCGGTCATCCACGAAGCCTCGTTCAACAAGCTCAGCAAGGTGATCGACGAGGCCAAGAGCGACCCCGAGCTTGAGCTCCTCGCTGGTGGTACCTACGACTCCTCCAAGGGCTGGTACATCCAGCCTACCGTGTACCGGACCACAAACCCCGACCACCCCCTCCTCTCCCGCGAGCTTTTCGGCCCTATCCTCGTCATCCACAGCTACAGCGACGCCACAGAGGCGGACTTTGCCCGCATTGCTCAGAAGATTGATACAACAGGCGAATACGGCCTTACTGGCTCTGTCTTTGCTCAGGACCGCGAGGCCCTGCAGCTGGCGAACGAGGCTCTCCGCAACGCGGCCGGTAACTTCTACATTAACTGCAAGAGCACTGGTGCCGTTGTCGGCCAGCAGCCGTTCGGTGGTGCGCGTGCTAGTGGAACGAACGACAAGGCGGGTAGTGGAAACTTGCTTTCACGGTTTGTGAGCTTGAGGTCGATCAAGGAGGAGTTTGTCCCGACTTACTCGGTTACTTACCCGAGTAATGAGTAATTTTAGTTCTATATCCCTGTTGTTGTTTATAGCATCTCCGGCGTTTGATTGTTTGTTTCTGTTATTGAGTTGACGAAAAGTCATGACTGCATCATCATATCATGTTCTATATACATAGTCTGTCAGGTATCAAAATACATACCAACCACAACTCGCCACCCTTCTCCCCCCAATCCATACACCACCTCATAACCGATGCAATTCTATTGATCCCTCAAACAATTCTCAATAAAACTCCCCACCCTCTCCCTCGCCCTCCCCGCAAACTCCCGCAAATCCCCTTCCCTCCCCTCCCCATCGACCCCGCCATCAAAAATCTCCACACTAAACCAGCCCCTAAACCCCGTCCGCAACACCGCCCTCCCAACACTCTCAATCGGTAAATACCCGCCGTTATACGGCATCGGCCTGAAATCATGGCTCCAGCGTCCTCTCGGCGCCGTGCCATCCACAACACCACTTTCCAACGGTTTCGGTTCACTAGATCCAGACGATGAAACAGGCCTATACGCATCCGAGATCTGCAACAGATAGATCTTCTCCCTCGGAACACTCTCCGCAAGCCCAGCCATACTCCTCTCGAATCTCTCACGCAGGGCCTTCTCCCCCTCCGACCCAGCTTCAACATCCCCAATCGTCCCAGAACGTGTCGTCGGATCCCCATACTTACCCCCCGCAGATTGGAACGTATCAAGACAAAGCCCAACATTCTCCCTATCGACTTCCTTCACAATACTCCAGACATCCTTCCACCCCGTGGCATGCGACGACCAACACCAGTTCTCATACGCCATCCTCATCCCCTTCTCGTCTAATAGATCCGCGAATTCGCGAAGATCGGTGATGATATCCCTTCTCAAGCTCTCTAAATCCCTCCCCGACGAAGAGAGTTTATCTAACGGTGTATCGCTCGATCCCACCTGAACCATCCCTATCCCCGCCGCATCCATGATAGATATCCAGCCCCTGGCCCTGCTGAATGCGTCGTCTCGTTCCGCGGAGCCGCGAGGCCACCCTTCGAAGTTTGAGAAGGGCTGGAGCATTAGTATCGATAAGCCATGTCTTGCACAGAGGGATTTGATTTCCGTTGCGGCCGAGATTAGGGATGGGTAGTCGGAGGGGTTGATGGGGCGGTTGTGGAATGAAGATGCGAAGGAGAGGAGGTCGGGGAAGCCGAGTTCGATTCCGTTGAAGCCAGCTGAGGAAAGGGCGGATAGCTTTTCGGGGAGGGGAATGGAGGTTGGGTTTGAGGGGGGGCCGAGGGAGACGGTTGCGTAGGAGAGGGGGATTTTGGAGGCTTCTGATTTTGAAGACATGGTGGGTTGGGTTGGATTGAATGAAATGGAATGAGGTTTCTTTCTTTTTAAGGTTTAATTAATGGAAGAGGAAATTGATTGTAGGTGTTTATGAAATATACGGTAGGGATCTTTCCAAGGGGATTGTTTATAGATCGGATGTTGCGGGATGATGTAACGATGAGATCGACCTACTCCATAGTACCGGAGCATGATGTGTGCGGGTCAAGGCCGTGATCGTAGCCACTGGGCTTCTGTCAGAAAGGCTTATTTGCCGCAGTTAATTAATGTAACTGGTGTACTCCTGGAATGTTGAGTTGGGTGATTGTCGTCTCCGTGATGTAAGAAATTCTAGAGGGGTTCAGCCAGGTTATATATATCCCTACCTAGCTCTCACCACAATATATTTCCAACTCACACTACCACAACCTACATCATGCCATCAAAAGAAGAAATCGCCTCCCGCTTCAAACGCATCGGCATTGTCGGCGCCGGCAACATGGGCTCGATGATGGCCTTTGCCTTTTCGGAACTCGGTCTCGATGTGTCCATCTGGGACATCGAGGCCTCGAACATCGACAACCTGCTCTCGTCTACAAAGAAAACCAACTACAAGGGTAAAGTGGAAGGGTTCACCGACATCTCTAAATTCACGCAATCGCTCGAGGGACAAGGCGAGCGCAAAATATTCCTGTTCTCAATCACCCACGGCGACCCTGCGGATTCGGTGCTCGATATGATCAAGAATGATTTGAAGAAGGGGGATATTATTCTCGACGGCGGGAATGAGCACTATAAACGGACTGAGAAGCGGCAGAAGGAGTGTGCGGAAATCGGTGTTAGTTGGATTGGGCTGGGTGTGTCGGGTGGGTATCAGTCTGCACGGCGTGGGCCGAGTCTTTCGCCGGGTGGTGATAAGGAGGCGCTTGATACGGTTTTGCCGCTGTTGGAATTATATGCGGCGAAGGATTCGGAGACGGGGTTGCCGTGCGTGACCAATGTTGGACCTAATGGGTCTGGGCATTTTGTGAAAATGGTGCATAATGGCATTGAAGGGGGGATGTTGTCTGCTGTTGCCGAGGCGTGGTCGATATTGCATTTCGGGCGCGGACTGGGGTATGAGGAGATTGCGGATGTTTTTGAGGAGTGGAATACCCAGGGCGAGTTGAGGAATAACTACCTGCTTGAGATCGGGGCTGCGCTCCTTCGGGTTAAGAAGACGCCCAAGGGAGATGGGAAGGGGGAGGGCGAGGGAGAGGGCGGGTATGTTCTTGATGATGTCCTTGATAAGGTTGTACAGGACGACGACAATACTGAGGGCACGCCGTATTGGTCGATTATGGAGAGTGCGGCGAGGCATGTCTCTGCGCCGACACTCGCCACGGCGCAGTACATGCGTGTTGCCAGTGGCAATCGGGCGGAGAGGCTGGAGGTTGCAAAGAGGTTGAAGATACCGGCCCCTTCGCCGATCCGTGGAATGAAGACGTTTGAGGCGTTCAAGGAGCATTTGCGACGGGCTGTGTATGCTTCGTTCCTGGCGAGTTTCTGTCAGGGCCTGGAGCAGATTGCCAGGGCGTCGCAGGACGAAGGGTGGGATATCGATCTGAGCAAGTGTCTGCAGATCTGGAGGGCGGGGTGCATTATCCGGTCTGAGGGCATTGCCGATATCCTGCAGCCGGCTCTGGCTGAGAACAAGCATCTCACCAATATGAAGTACATCGACAAGGTGGCGGAAGAATTGCAGAGGACGTATGGCTCTTTGAAGGAGATTGTCATTGCAGGGATTGACTCAGAACATTACCTCCCCGCCATGTCAGCAACTCTGGAGTATATCAAGTTTGAAGGGGGAACAATGCTGCCGACCAAGTTTATGGAGGCTCAGATGGACTTCTTTGGGGCGCATGGGTACAACAAGCCTGGAGTGAAGGGGGAGGATCCCGGGCCGGTAGGCAAGGGAGCGCATCATTATGAGTGGCGGCCAGCGGAGTAGTATATAGACTCAATGAGCATTTTCATAAGATCCTCCGGTGTTGGTTGTTGGTTGTTGGTTGTTGGTTGTTGTATGATCGATGACCCCTAGTGGCTCGTGGTGTACCTTGTGCCTTGCTGCCTGACGCACGTGGAGGAGATGGCGATGGCTGGCCAATCAGAAGAACGACCCCGCTGAGATTTCAGAGTGAAGTCTCAAAATTGCGTCTTGGTGAGCAAACAGGGGCAAACCTTTCCTCTAGTTCCAACAATTAAATCGTGCATGCTGGCCGGCTCTGTCCTTCGTTCACTCTCCTCTCTCGCTAGACCCCTCAGAAGAATCGAATCCCCGAAGCAACTTGCTGCAAGAATGGCCGCTCTCCCCAGCACCTACGACGGTTCGACCCCTCACCTACCCCTCCGAATACCCCTCTCAACTAACTGATCTCTGTAGAGCCCGTCCCTATCGCCGTCATCGGTGGTACCGGTCTTCGCGAACTCCCCGGCTTCACCCAGGTCGCTTCCCTGAACGTTTCCACACCCTGGGGCACTCCCTCCTCTCCCATCACAATCCTCCACCATAAGGGCAAAAACGACCGAACCGTCGCCGTTGCCTTCCTGAGCCGCCACGGCCAGCACCACCAGATCGCCCCTCACGAGGTCCCTGCCCGTGCCAACATTGCCGCCCTCCGCTCCATCGGTGTCCGCACCATCATCGCCTTCTCCGCCGTCGGCAGTCTGCAGGAGGAGATCAAGCCCCGCGATTTCGTCGTGCCAGACCAGGTCATCGACCGCACCAAGGGCATCCGGCCGTTCACATTCTTCGAGGGAGGCGTTGTCGGGCACGTTCCGTTCGGCGATCCATTCGACGAGCAGGTAGCCAAGATCGTGCGCCAATGCGGACACAGTCTTGAGGGAGAGGGCGTTGTCCTCCACGACCGGGGCACTCTCGTCTGCATGGGTATGTTCCCATATATATATGCGCTCCTTTTACAGCACTAACACAGCATAGAGGGCCCTCAATTCTCCACCCGCGCAGAGAGCAAGCTCTACCGCTCATGGGGCGGCTCCGTCATCAACATGTCCGCCCTCCCTGAAGCCAAGCTCGCCCGCGAGGCTGAAATCGCCTACCAGATGATCTGCATGTCCACCGACTACGACTGCTGGCACGAGTCCACCGAGGACGTGACCGTCGAGATGGTCATGGGCAACATGAAGGCCAACGCCGTCAACGCAAAGCACTTTGTCACCGCTGTTCTGGACGAGCTGGCGGCGGAGCACAACGCGGACCTCGTCCAGGCGAAGCACTATGCTGGCGCCGTCAAGTTCGGTCTCAGCACTGCGCAGCCGAACTGGAGCGCTGAGGCTAGGGAGAAGATGAACTGGCTGTTCCCTGGGTACTTTCAATAGATGAGACCATGTCAGATAGAGCATAGCAATAGATGATTGATGACATTTATTACTCCGTACGGAAGTAAACATTTGCAGCCCAGAATAACAACAATGCCGGAGAAAAGCCGTATCACGTGGACCAATCTTTAAACCAGCAAACTCAGGGGCAGCCCACAGCGCACAGCACACCAAATCTTGAACCCAAGCCATTCAGATCAATAACCCACGAATCACAATTCCCAAAGATATCGCTGCCCTGTCTCGACTCGAGAATCCAAAACCTCACCACCAACAAACTTGCCCACTTTGCAGCGGGCAAGTGGACCCCCTCGGATTCAGTTTTCATTGGTTGTATGGGAGATTAGCGCCGACGGTATGAATGATTTCCATTGGCCGGCTCGCAAATGACATCATAGAAATCCGCGCTATCCCGGATTGAGAAGTATATGTCTCGCCTTAACCCTAGAGGGGACAGCAAGATGCATCGCGGTCGCTATTTCATCAAACAGCTGAGATTTCTCGCCTTTAATTAGACGAGAGAAGAGGAGAGGAGAGAGTGTATAAGAGGGAGGCGTCTCTGAATGTTGCAGGCTACTGTTTTGTTTTGACCTCTCTCGTTCTCACTCTGTTCGCTCTTTACCTACTCTATCCTACCGCACACTCTCTACCAGACACTCTGGAGTAGCTAGGTACTATATCAGCCGGACTATATAGTCGTCCACTCGTTCACAGTATAGTACGTCCTCCCCCTCCTCCAGTCCCATCGATCCCTCTTTCTCCTCTCTCTTCAAGCATGGCTTCAGTATACTAACCCACTCTCTACAGAACCCAACCAACCACCCAACCCACCAAACAAAAACCGCAATGGCCGGCCTAAGCAAAGAAGTCATCATCCTCATCGTAATCGTCGGCTGCGTCGTCTCCGTGCTCCTGGGCTACTCGATCCACTCGCTCGCAACAAACGGGTTCCACGGGCAGGGCGAGCCTGTCGAGATGAGTAGTGAGCAGAGGCAGTATATGCGGGAGCTGCGCATGAAGCAGCTGGCTTGGATGGCGAGGGAGGCGAGGGAGGGGTATAAGGATGGGTATGGTGGAGGTGGCAGGGATGGATATGGCAGGAGGGTGGATGTTGAGACGCCGGTTGGGAGTGGGGTTTATTCCAGGGCGGAATAGTCAGGATCTCAGGGTTTTGAGGTTTGGAGAGGAGAACAATCCGGGATATTGCATTGTGGTGTTGGGGGTTTGTCTGTGGCTTGTCATTCACTGGGTGTTTCTTTTGTTGGTTGGGATTAGGTTTACGGGTGGGGAGTTTGGTGTTGGATTATACTACAACTGTGTTTCGACCGTCGGTCACAGATGAAATCAATATCAGAAATCGCAGCATTCGAACATCAACAGAATGGTTGATGCTAAGAATGGTTAAAGTGACTAGAGTCCGCTAGTCAGGGACCAAGTGGAGCCGGCACTCGTGCTCCCGCTGCCGCCATTTCTCTTTCATTTCTTCCCATCTCCAACCTCAGCTCCATCATTCTCCGCGCCTGGAGTCAATCGTGGATACTATTTGCTTTTTACCTGTCGATACTCTGTATCCCTATGGATACCACGCTGAACTAAACAATTCTCGAGGCGATACTCTGAAACATGGCCAGTACCTGCAAACACATCCAGTTCAGGGGTCGAATCGCAAACAAGCCTCCCGCCAGCAGGATTGAGCCACCAGCTGACTACGATCGCCATGCCATCTCCACCTGCTCGCTCACCACCGAATCGCGTCGGACCTCTCAGATCAAGGCGAGGCTGTAGAACTTGCAAGTACGTCTCTTAGTCTTCCCGCCTTGCACTGCCTTTACTCACACGGTCAGAACTCGTAAAGTAAAATGCGGAGAGGAAAAGCCTAGCTGCCGCCGCTGCATTGCGGGAAACTATCAGTGCGCATACGACTATGTCACTACTGGCTCTTACGCCTCTGCTCCCTCAACAACCTCTATCCTTGATTTACCCGTCTCGACCTCGCCAAACACTGTCTGGAGGGAGCGTCGCGCCTTCGCCTACTATTTCGAGCACGCTGCGCCGTATCTCTCTGGCGGATTAGATCAAGACTTCTGGGTCACCGTCGTACCTCAAGTCTGTCGAACCGAGCCAGCTGTATGGGACGCTATTAACGCGATCAGCACGCTGTTCGAACACCCGGAGATATGCCACGATTTTATTTTTCTCAGTTTGCGAGACGAAAAGACACGGACTCTCAACTCCAGACAAAGCGAAGCCCTCGGATGGTACTCGAGATCACTGTCCAAAATCCAGGCGCAAATTGATCAAGGGAGTGTGGATACACAGGTAGCGTTGATCAGCAGCATCCTATTCATGTGTATTGAAACGCTTCAAGGCCGCGTTGAAGATGCGCTGCAGCTGTACAACCAGGGCATCAAGCTGATCCTCGACCTACGCGCCAAAACGTGTACTCAGAACATCTTGCTGGAAGGGACCATTATACCGCTGTTCATCCGCCTAGGCACCGCCGCATTGACATTTTCTGGGGTTCCCGTCAGCGACCTGTTCAGAGACCTCGACATCCAGGGTGATTATGTCTTTTATTCGCTGCAAGCTGCCCGAGACGCGCTCGTGCAACTGGCGGCTGAGATCCTCATCCTTGAAAGGGACAGCGGAACCAACCCATTTCTCGACGTTTACCCCGAACCAACAGCTACGACTCTCGCGAAACAAAATTACCTGCACCGGCAACTCGATCTATGGCATCATGCATACATGAGCTACACAACAGCGGCAGGTAATTCTCTCTCGAAAATCGACATCGGCAACAATGCTCTCCTTGTTGCCTTTCACACGACCTTGACAATGGTCCTATCTACCTGCTTATCCCGGCTACAATGTGTCTACGACGCACATCTAGCCAATTTCCAACTTGTCGTCAAATCATCAGAGATAGCGCTGGAGTCTTCAGCGGACTCGAACGGCGCTCAGCCAGCTTTCACGTTTGAACTTGGCGTCGGTCTCCCCCTATATTACACTGCATTGCACTGTCGTGAACCAGTCCTCCGCCGTAAAGCCCTCGCACTTCTGCAGAAAGCACCGCCAATGCAAGGTTTCCACAAATGCGGTCCTCCGATCGCACTAGCGAGTAAGATCATGCAGTTGGAAGAGGGGTTCAGCAGCGCTATGTATGCTGCTCAACTCGGGAAGAGCGTGCAAACAGCTTCTCCCGCTGATGCTATCCACGATAATGTCGAATGGCGTGAGATTCCCGAGGAGGCACGCATCCAACACTATGCGATCTTCCGGCCCCGCGATAACCCTGCTTTGGCTGGGCCGCATGACGTATCGGTTTGGGCAAGGGGCCCTGAGCAATTGTTTTTGAGGTTTACTAGGAATCAGAGGGATGTTGCTGATGAGAGGATTTGGCATTTGACCGATGAGTTAGTCCCGATGGATTGAGATGGCGTAGAACACCGTTTAAGGGATCAAGCGGCTTACCTCGCCTCCTCATCAAAGCCCGATAACCTGGCCTATTGCCGGAAGCGAGCTCTATCAGGTGGCTCCTGCTGATCAACGGTCCAAGATTAGGGCCAGAAAGGTCTTCAGGGCCAGCTCCACCCATACGAACCATTCGTAGCAGCTTTCACCAATGTCGACCCCCTCGCAGCCCCTCGAAATAGCTGTTCCATCTGCTCAGAACATTCAACATCGACCTCTCGAAACTCAACCTCAAATTCCCGTCCAAACTCCTCTCCATCGTCTCGGCTTACCATCCTCTCACCTATGTCATCAAGAACCTACACAAGAAACACTCTCAACCGACAATCCACCTGCCGAATATGCTCCACCACCCCCCTTGCCTTTGCAAACGAATTCGAACTGGCAGCCGAATAAACTTCAACCACGACAGAAAACAGTCGGTACGCCCAGATTTGCTGCCAATGGACGCCCGTCGGGAACGATATCTCGGGAATATGGACGTCGATTCTATGTCTTGCTGAGATGCCAATATCTTTCTATCACGGGCCGGATTTGTACTCGTGTTCGGTAGACGTTCATCCCGGCGAGCGGGTCGGTGTCGGAGAGAGTAGCCTTTCTGCCGTAGAGTCTGGGAGTTAGAAAGCGCTGGCCGCCTGATTGTGATGGCGAGGTTGAGATTGAGTGAGAAAACAGAAGATATGGAAGGGTTTGTATGCTCAGGCCTGGGATGCATACCATCGCGGCCGCTGATGATTTGAGTGATGGCAGACCAAACTCGGTAAGATCTCTTTTGATAGGTTCACGGCGGCTTTCTTGGGCGAAGAGGATAGTGAGTGGGTGAGTGAACAGGACAGGCTGTAAACAATAACTAGTCGTGATATCAGGATTGAGGGGTTATTAGATGTATATCAAGATATCAGTAGGAGAATCTGGAAAGTACACACAATACAGGCAACCTACTACGCAGCCCCTCGTGGGATTTAAAAATGCAGTGTCAGCCCTATATTTGCATCTGACAGGCACCTGTCTACAAGCCTCTTACACCCAATTACGGTACCCAGAGCCCCTGGACTGCTAGTCCCAACTTGCCAAGGGGTGCGCCTATTGTTATCATGCATCTGTACCTTTCAGCCATTGGCTAAAGCGCAGTATTTCACCCAAGGCATCTCCAAATCAACCAATCAACAACTACATTTGCGCCGTGGCGTGCAGGGCATCCAAGATCTTGTACCTTGTACTTACATGGCCAACACATCACTAACCACCCCCTCCCCCCTTCTCCTCCTCCTTCTCCTCCTCCTTCTCCTCCTCCTCCTCCTCCTCCTCCTCCTCCTCCTTCTCCCCCTCCCCTCTCCAGCTTTACCTTCCTCCCTTGCCCTCACTTAATGCCAAAATGCCACCCCCACCCTTCCACATCGTAATCATCGGCGGCTCAATCGCGGGTCTAACACTAGCCCACTGCCTCTTACGCTCCCCGCAAAGCAAAAACATAACCTTCACAATCCTCGAATCGAAATCACAAATCGCACCACCCCTGGGCGCAGGAATCGCCCTCCTCCCCAACGGCGCCAGGATCCTCGACCAGCTATCTCTCTTTAACGAGCTCGAGGCTGCAACGGAGCCGCTCCGCGAGACGTATTTTTGGAGGAGTAACGGCAAGTTGTTGTTGAGGCCGGAGGAGCCGGGGGGTTTTCGAAATACGGTATTCTTTTGTTGTTTTCTTTCTTGCTCAATTGTGGAATTCGTGATTTCGATGCGTACTGAACTGAACTGAACTGATATGAAAATCAGGCACGGATATCCGATTGCGTTTGTCGATCGGAAGGTTGCGTTGGGGATTCTGTATCATCGGCTTAAGGAGACAGAGGAGGGAAGGAGGTGTGTGGTTACGGGGAAAACGGTTGTGAAGGTTCAGCAAGATGGGGATGGTATAGAGGTTCAGTGTACCGACGGGACGAGATATAAGGGAGATCTTGTTGTTGGTGCTGATGGGGTGAGGAGTGTTGTGCGGCGGCAGATGTGGGAATTTATGGAATCTAAAGGATTGAAGGAGGAATTGGGGAGGGAGAGAGAAGGTATGTTCAACCACTATTGTATTACTGTATAACATGGTGATGTCGTTTATACTGGAGTCTGTATAGCAATGAGCTGTGAGTACAGCTGCCTATTTGGCATCTCCGAGCCAACACCGGGATTGGCCGACGGCTCTGAACACCGTACCTTTGGCGAGGGGTGGTCTTTCATGCACATTGTTGGAAAGCAGAAAAGAGTGTATTGGTTTCTTTTCAAGAGATTGGACCGGAAATACGCTGCCTCGGAGATCCCGCGCTTTGATCAGAGTATGGTTGGCCAGTTTGTTGAGCCTTTCCTGGATAATCCTGCGAGTGATACCGTGCCTTTCCGTGAGGTGTACAAAAGAGTGATAACTTACAGGCTAGTACCCCTGGAAGAAGCGTGGTACGACCACTGGGCGATAGACCGGTGGGTTTGTATTGGCGATGCCGCACATAAAGTATGAGCAAGCCCTGTTTGACTGCAACAAGATATGACTGACAGGACCAGATGACACCAAACCTAGGGCAAGGCGGCAACTGCGCCATCGAAAGTGCCGCGGCCCTTGTCAATTCTATCCACAACCTGCTCCAAGCTTCCTCTGATGCGAAGATCTCGACCAAGGAAATACACAGCCACCTACAAGCGTGGCAAGCGAAGCAACAAGCTCGTGTACGATATAACTGTAAGGATTCCTACAATCTAACGCGCCTCGAGGCGCTGTCCACATTAAAGGACCGCGTCTTCTCGCTCTACCTTTTACCCTATCTCGATAAATACCTGCCGAACCCTGTTTCGAAGCTCGCTGTTGGCGCGAGAAGAATCGAGTATCTGCCGTTGCCAGAGCGGTCTTTGACGGGTACAGTTCCGTTTGACGACACGAGGCCTGTTATGATATCTCCAATCTGGAAATGGGTGCGAGGGGCAGCGCCACTTGGTATATTTGTGCTGGGCTCGTTGGTCTGGAAAGTTTATTCTGGACAGTAGGCTGGGGAGTATAGTGCACGCATTGGGGACATACTCAAACAAAGCCTTTCCACCCTACTCGCTTCAATTCAGGCTCGTACATGTATATGCTCTTGCTCTGGAGCAGATATCTGGGATTTGTCTACTAGAGACCAACCGGAATATGAATCTGTAGCCAAACAAGCCAAGAACATGTGGGGCCGCTACTGAATCCACAGATACAAAAAGGAAGTGGAGCGCCCCCTGGCAGATCTCCCGCCCTCCATCTCCTGTCCCTGGTTTGCCATGACCCCCCCTCGTTGCTGAGTATCCCAAGGAACGCAAGATTACCCAAGTCATCGCCTCGATTTCGCACTAGACTGCGTCTTCCTATTTCCCAGTCTGCAGAAAAACCATTGCAACCACGTCTCCCAGCTATGCTCCCTTCGAATATCTGCCTCCTGAGGACGTAGAACCACCCGAGAGATATGGCCCGGGAGGCTACCACCCTATATCTATCGGAGACCGTCTTAGCAATCGCTATAATGTCGTCCACAAGCTCGGCTTCGGTACATACTCGACAATCTGGTTGGCGAGAGATCTGAAAAGGGCCAAGTACGTGGCTGTCAAGGTTGGCATTGCCGAAGCAGATATGTCGGAGACGGCGAGCGAGATCCTCCACACCCTAGCACTCTCAGCGCCAGAGCCAGCCGACCAGGAAGAACAGGCTGCAGGAACGCTGATCCCGCGATTGCTGGATACATTTTCCCTCGATGGGCCGAATGGAAGGCACCGGTGCCTGGTCACGGAGCTGGGGATGATGACAATGGCTGATGCGAAGGATGTTTCATATAACAGGCCCTTTAGCATGCCTGTGGCCAGGAAGATCGCGGCGCAGGTTATACAGGCAGTCGCTTTCCTGCACCGTCGAGGCGTAGTCCATGCCGGTAGGTCTATCAGATATGTTATCATCTATCTGGTAGGCGTTTCGCCGATCCATATTAACAAGACTCACTAGACCTCCACGCGGGGAACATAATGTTCCACCTCCCACCCAGCATCACCATTTACCCCCTCTCACCAGAAGAACTATACCGACAACACAGCCCGCCAGACCTCGAGCCCTTCGAGCGCATAGATGGCAAGCCCATCCCCGACGGCGTCCCCACCCACGGCGTAATCCCCCTCTGGCTCGGGAAAAGGAGTGACCTTGTGACCCTCCCCGAAGCAAAAATCTTCATCACGGATTTCGGCTCCTCATTCCTGCCGTCGGTTACTCAGCACCATTTCTCTAATACGCCTCGCTCTCCTCGTCCCGCCGGAGGCCTACTTCCTGCGCCATGAGCCGCTGCCATTCCCTTCTGATATCTGGACGCTGGCGTGTACGCTCTGGGAGGTTCTCGGGCAACGGACGCTCTTTAAGGGCTTTGCTCCGTCTAGAGACTGGATGGTAAAGGAGCATGTGGAGGCACTGGGTATGTTGCCGAGTGACTGGTGGCGGGGGTGGGAGGCGCGCGGGAACTGGTTTACCGAGGATGCGGAGAGGAAATCGGAAGGGGAAGGCTGGGGTGTCTCCAGGTCACTGGATACTCGGTTCGAGCATTCGATACTGAAACCTCGGCGGGAGGGCGCAGTGGAGGGCATTGGCGAAGCAGAAACGAGCGCTCTGTTTAATATGTTTAGGGGGATGCTGGCTTTTAGACCGAGTGAGAGACTTACTGCGGCGGAGATTGTGGAGTCTGAGTGGATGCAGAGGTGGGCTCTACCCGAGCTTGGGAAGGGAGACGCATAGAGAGAGATGAGCCATGTGGACGCGTGGGTTTAGGGGATTGTGGATATAGGAAACCCCTTGTTCGTCTGATAGCATGACTAGACTAAATGCTACGGTCCTGCTCGGACACATGACATGACTTGACATGACACGATTGCCTGCAGATTATACACGTGTCTTTAGATCTGCACAAGGCATGTCGCATGCATCCTCATCTCGATCTAACGAGCGACAGCGCTGATACATTACCTTACCATCGCGTCTGACCGGCTCCCGCTGAGCCTAACCCTGACTTGGCAGCCTTTCGCGTCTGATTCTCGGCGAACTAGCGATGGCAATAGAGCTTCCGGCTATTCCTCCCGTACGACAGGTAGCAGAAGCAGCCCCAATAAGGGCCCTGACAGTCCTCCAGCGTTCGCTGTAACGAAAGCGACGGTGTAACTCATCGTAATATTTGGATGCTCTGCAGAGGGGGTGCTTTCGTAGTCTAGCTGAGGCTGTTGGTCGCTCTCATTATCTCGAGGTATAGTGCATCAATTGAGTTATATAATTCTGTCAACAGGAAAGTGAGGCCACTGCTAGGTATTCCTTGGTAGAGAATACCACAGGTGCTGGAGGGCACCTAGCTGGACACCAGAAACACCAGGCCAGGCGCGGATGGATGTGGAGATTGCGGAAAAAGCAAGCTCTTCCAGTCAAATCTCGTTGATGCATAGGGGGGGTTGCTGCCTTACCCAGCCAGGATTGGTCGCACGAGAGACGACCTACAAGACCCTATCATGATGTACTCTGCTGCAATTAATCACAGAGCAGAGCAGATCTGGAAGTAGAGAAGGGAAACATGTCTTTCAGCCAGACTCCTCAAGATAGGGTTTTGGTGTGAATCTGAACCAGGGCTGGCTATTGGCGCTGGTGAGTATGGGACGCGGAATCAGGGGGGCACGGTATTGTGACGAAGAGTATAATTGGAGGGGAAGGATTGATTCCGAAATACATAAAACAACAGCCTCGTAGCCTCTGAGCGGCACATCCGATAGCCAACAGATCCTGGTCAGGATGTAGATGGTTATAAGAGTAGGGTTACGCAGCCAGCTAGACTGACCCAGTCGGTTTGTAGATAACCACGCCTGCGAGAAGGGCCGGTAAGAGCAGAACAGGAAGGAATGAGTGAGCGAGACAGGATAAACGGGGGGATAGGAAAGGACCAAGCTTCCTAACATGCTGTATCTAATTCAAGCGTCTTTCTTGGGCGCTGGTCGTCATTAGTTGTCTCTTCAAAATCACTGCAGCCGTACATGAGGCTTCCACTCAATTAGACTGATTCACAAACTGGCGTATGCTACCAAGTAGTACAAGGCCGCAAAAAAGTTCAAATATTAGCCCCCCGGGGCGCATCGATCGTGGGCATGCTTTTCAGCCCGAGCGACGAGAGTCATATCCACACGCTGAAATCATCAAGATTATCTTTTCCCATTTGAGCTATCATTCTCACTGAGCTGCATACGATTTGCCTGCGCTAGGTTAACGATCCTTATGAGATTCTATAAGCAATATGTGGGCAGCATTGCGGTGGTCGTGGCGGCTTTGCTCTTGAGCTTTACTAGGGCCGCTCGAGGCCAGACTGAGGCTGCATATCCTTATTACATGACATGGGCGCCGCAGACGTACGGTCCAGATGGACCATGGCGTGCTGTCGAGGTGGGTATTGGAAACCCAAGCCAGAAGATCGCGCTCTACCCTGGAGGCAGATGGGAAAGCGAGATTATACGGTCAGAGATCTGCTCGAATTCCACCTTGTCCACTACCTGCTACGCCCTCCAGGCTGGCGTGTTCAATGCAAACGCCTCGAGAAGCTTAGACAACACCAGTATCCAGCTAGCACCCAACCGCCAGTGGTGGAGCTTTAGACTAGGCGAAACCAATGCGACACCTATCCACGCGTTTGCAGACCGTGCACTGGACACTATTGGCATTGGTCGCGATATCGTACCTGGAAGCGATCTGATACTAATATCGCAAGGCTACTATACGTATCCCGGTGGACAGAGCTACCCTTTGCAGGTTGGGGCACTTTCGCTGGGGGCCATAGATGCGAACCGCACATATTCTCGCCAAATTGCACCGCCAATCAACGGAACCTTTATTACAAGCTGGCAATGGTCACAAGGGAAAATTGCCTCCTATTCATACGGCATGCATATCGGCTCTGTGGCGCTGAACATCCCTGGCTCGCTAGCACTTGGAGGATATGACAGAAATCGGGTCTTGGGTGAGGTCTCCGCGCAACCTTTCGCAGGCGCGCTCGGCGACCCGGCTATCCAGCTGCTAGATCTCAGCTTGGGGGTCGTCAGCGGCCGCTCACCCTGGAATTACCCCAACAAAACTGGCTTGCTGTTCCGGGAGGATAGTAGCCAGCCCAGCGTCCTTGAAGATGGGGACGGCATTGTGGTTGCAGCTAGCCCCGTCGATCCATATCTGTATCTCCCTCACAGTACCTGCAATGCTCTTGCCGCCGAGCTCCCAGTGACCTTTGAGGGAGATTATGGCCTGTACTTCTGGAACACCTCCGACCCCCAGTACTCGCGGGTGGTCACTTCACCCAGCTACCTCGCTTTTACCTTTCGCAAGAACGACATCAACACGGAAAACTTCACTGTCAAGGTGCCTTTTGCCCTGTTAAACCTTACCATGGAAGCCCCGCTAGTCGACACGCCCAGAGCCTACTTCCCATGCATGGGCACAAGCAGCATCAACACCTACGCCTTGGGCCGGGCGTTCTGGCAGGCCGCCTTTATTGGCATCAACTGGAGCCACGGCTTGGCTGGAAAGTGGTTTCTGGGGCAGGCGCCGGGGCCAGGGTTTTCGCAAACCGCGAGTACAACAATCATCTTCGAAGACACCCAGGCCATTTTGGGCTCTGATAGCAGCTGGGAACTGACCTGGAGGGACCATTGGACCCCTCTGCCAGATACACCAGACGCAGACACCCCAGAGACACCAGAGGACGATACAAATACCACAAGTTCCTCAGACTCCACTACTGATAGCGGTTTGTCCTCTGGTGCTATAGCGGGACTCAGCGTTGGGTGTGCTATCGCCGCTCTCGTGGTAATAGCCTTGGGCATCTGGTACTTTCGACGTTCTCTTCGTGCAGCCAAACCACCCAGCGCAGAAGCTCTCATAGGCTCTAATGTAAAGAACGCGCCAAAGAATCAAGAGCAAGGTGCTTCTGAGATGGAGGGGGCCGCTATCAAGAAGAGCACGCCGGGACATCATCAGCAAGGTGCATCTGAAATGGAGACCGACCCGATCAGACTTTATGAGCTTCCGAGTGGGTGACGGGCGTTTCAAGTTGTCAAGGTAGTCTTTTCTATCGTCTTAGGAGACTTTCATGTCTTTTGACCTCGGTGTATGCTGAATTGATGCGTTTGTATATTGAGACACTGTATATCGCTGCCATAAGTGAGCCCTAAGTTATTCCCTCAGATCTCAGTCATCGTTACAGTACCAAGCGCCCCTAACTGTCAAATGACCAGGTCTGACATCCCTGGCGTTTGGTACTGTAAAGATGGCCCAGTTCGCAACCGGAGGTAATCACACTGCAGCAGTCAGATCATTTCGGACAAACAGATTCATGACATTCACGTCACACAAATTATAAAAGAGTCCTGTGTAGCCACCTCATCGCCATCACCGCTTTAAGCTGAATCCTGAAGCCAACTTCCTGCTCATGCTCCTCCAACGCCTCTCTACAACCCTTCCCGGGCTGTCATCTCAAGAAGCATGCGTCTGGCCTCCACCAAGGCTTTGCTCAACGCAGGAGCAATAACAGTGTTTGTCATCGTCGTCGTGACCCTATTTCATCTGCGCGCGGAGATAGGACAGCATCCACATCCTGACTCCAAACGTCCGCTTACCGGTATATCAAGCAACATCGACACAACAGCCCCAGTCGACTGGACGCGCTTCGCCTATATCCAATATGTCACCAACACTGCCTACCTCTGCAACTCAGTCATGCTGTTCGAGACGCTGCATCGTTTACACAGCAAGCCCGAGCGCCTAATGATGTACCCATCCATATTCTCCGTCAATGACACCGACTCGACGGAAGGCCGATTGCTGCGCAAAGCCCGCGACGAGTATAACGTGAAGCTGGCCCCTGTGGAAGTGCAGAGCCGTCCTGGCGGAGACCGTATGTTCTGCCTCAACCGCAGCCTCAACCTCAACTATCCAATTCACCCTCTAACTCAACATGAACACAGCAACCTGGTCCGAGAGCTACACCAAGCTCCTCGCCTTCAACCAAACGCAGTACAACCGAGTCCTAAGCCTAGACTCAGACTCGACCGTCCTCCAGGTTCGTCTGTCTCAGCATCCCCTACCCTATCTCTCTCTTCCAGCCGTTCTATGCAGACATAACATACCTCCCACTAACCCCTCCACTCTATGAACATCCAGCCCATGGACGAACTCTTCCACCTCCCCCCATGCCCCCTCGCACTCCCCCGTGCCTACTGGCTCGACCTCTCATCCCGAACCCTCAGCTCGCAACTAATGCTCATCCAACCATCGGAAAACGAATTCACCCGCGTCATGGCCGCCGTCTCAACAGCGACTTCCTCGGAATACGACATGAACATTATCACAGAGATATACAGAGACAGCGCGCTGATCCTCCCGCACCGCCCGTATAACCTGTTGACGGGGGAGTTTCGGTCCAAGGAGCATACAGCGTATCTGGGGAGTGAGACGGAGAGGTGGGATGCGGAGAGGGTGTTGGCGGAGGCGAGGTTTTTGCATTTCTCGGATTGGCCGGTGCCGAAGGTGTGTTCTTTGTGTTCTTTCTTTTTTTTTTTTCTTTTTCCGTGTTGTGGCTTTTTGGTGTTGGGGCTGGGGATGCAGGTTGTGGATTAGACTGGGGGGTGCTGGGTGCTGGGACAGGATGAAATAGCCCTAACTAACTAATTTCCGTTCTTTTGTAGCCCTGGATCGCGGCTAGTCCGGCGATACTCCGTGATCACCAGCCGACGTGCGACAAGGATCCAGAGACACAGGGCGGGGAGGAGGGGGACTGTCGTGAGAGAGATCTGTGGTTGGGATTCTATGAGGATTTTGCGAGGAGGCGAAAGGTGCGTTTATTCTTCTTCCCGGCTTGCTCTATGTTCTTTCGTGCGCCTGCTAATCCTGACCTTGTTGGGGTGTTAAGGAGGTCTGTGATATTGATGTCGGCCGCTGAGCGGAGATGACAACGTTTCTACGCAGGAGATTGTATGACTTGGGTGAAGAGGAGTTCAGTTCACTTGGTTCAAGCGCAGGGTTCGTCCAGCAGCTGTCGGTTTTGAGAAAGTGTTTATTTTTTTCGGCGTACAGCTGGAGTTCTTTTTCGGCATCTATTCATCTCCTGTATTCTTCCTAGCCTTGATCGGAAGAGAGCTTGGTGAATGTTTTGATATGGCTGGTTGGCTGGCTGGCTGGTTGGCTACTGGAGGATAGGAAGCTATTCATTGGAATTAGATCAGTCATGACCAATTTAAACACGCTCACGAGAGTCAAGACGTTCATCCCACGCAGCGAGGCACTCCGTATATACAAACACACATCCCGGTGGGCATACCTTCTGTTAAGTACCTACCTAGTCCTCCATCCAATCCTAGACTCTTCTGGCTCTTATAACAGGTGTCCTATACTTGACGATCAGGGGGCCCACATAAATGCCACTCATCCAACGCTGCCGAAATACAGTCTAGTGCATATAGCTGCGAAACATGGTCTCTGGGACTTACTTGATTTCCTACTTGAAAGGGAAGCCCTAATAACCAAGGCAGAGGGGACGGGCGAGACTGCTATGCACTTTATGGATCAGGACGACGAGAATTGCAGAGGGATAAAGTGCTTACTGAAGCATGGCGCTGATATCAATGCGCAGGATACTAAACGGAACACCCTGCTCCACGGGTATACAAGCTGAAGACAAACGGCAATGAAGATGGGCATGGCGAGTATCTCATGAAACTGGGGGCAGATCCCTCCATTAATGCTAATCATGAGAAGACGCCCTTGAGGTGGCAGGTGAGTTGGGGAGATATCCCGTAGACTGGGATGTCGAGAGGGGGGCATTTCGGCCCGGGAAGAGCTCGAGGTCGGATTTTGATAGTCTTTGAGAAAGATATTGCTCTTACAACTACTTTCAACTCACGCTCCAGTCAATTGTATACCACGTATGGTTATGAAAAGGCCTAAGGATAGGCTATCGCCCTGGGCAGTACAGCTCTATAAGTCTCCACTAGGGACAGTCTTTTTGGCCGCAATGATATCGTTCATGGATAAGTTTACTCCAACTATACTAAGACCAGTCACCACCATCCACCACAGGCTCGCCACGCTCCGAAGCGTCCAGCAGCTCCTTCACAGTCCACGGCTTGTACTCATACCCAGGCACAGCATTCGTATTCTTGAACGGCACCCCATTGAGCAAGTGATCAACACACCGATCATAATTCTCATAGGCATACTGCTCCGGATCATGCTTGACCACCCAGCTCCCAACCATCTTCCCCATCATCTCCGGGTTCCTCGCAACAAGATCCCAGTCCGTATTGTGGAAGACCTCACGATTCTTGAATCCCATCTTCTGCGCGCAGGAGACTCGCTCGAATCTGTATTGGTAACATCAGCTCCTCGTATCCGACATATCCCTCCCCTTGAATCCTAACATACCGCAAATGATTATGCACCCTCGTCGCAAGAGCAATATTCTCCTTCCCACCAATATCCAAGCAAGCAGCAAGCGAGTACGCATCCTCCATAGCCATCGTCCCACCACTCGCAGACGTCGGCAGGAACGGGTGCGCGGCGTCCCCGATCTGCACGACCCGGCCGCCAGGCGACACCCATTTGGGTTGAGGGTTACGCCACATGAGCTTCCAGTCTAGCACGGTGCGGTTGGGCGCTGCTTCAATGACCTCTGTGACGAAGGGCTCCCAGCCCTTGACAGCCGCAAGGACCTTGTCGACTGATGTGGTCTTGGCCCAGTCTTCTTCTGTGTCAGAACTATCCTCCTGTGTAGATATTTAGCATCACGTGTAGTATATGAGCCGGGGACGAACTTACCCGGCGGGTGAGGAGCCAGCAAATATCCTTCTCCGACTTACAGGTAACAATATGCGCCCCCGGGCCCGCATGGAGGAATGTCCGGTCCCTGTATCCTTCAAACTCCCTCGCAATTATGGGATTCTCGAGCGCTGGTGCCGCGGGAAATGTAACCCGATACAACACGAATCCAGAGCTTATGGGTGCATCCCTGGTGCCCACAACCAACGGCCAGGACTTGGTGCCGACGCCATCAGCGGCGACTACCACGTCTGCTGTGAGCGTTCGGCCATCGGCCATGACGACACCAGCAGAAGTGTCCGTCTCAAAGTAGTAAGAAGCCATAGTGGAGTACTCAATTAGAATACCCAAGCCAGCGGCATGGTCATGGAGCACCCTATGAAGTTTGGAGCGGTAGATAGCCAGAGACGGATCATTCGGATCGCCCACGGGGAAAGTGCCGATCACGGTTCCGTCGAACTTCTTCATTGTCGTCTCGGGGGTCACGCTCTCTTTCCTGGCTTTTTGCATGAAGCCGGGCCATTTCTTGGGTGTTTGCAGGGCTGGGGCTGTGATGACGATCACCTCGCCTGTATCATGGAGTGAGGAATTTTGTATATCTTGTCTGCAGGGCCAGTACAGGACGGGGCCTCACTTACCGAATGTTTCTCCTTCGGGCCGCCGTTCGACAACCCGGACATTGTGGCCTTTGCGATGGGCCTCGATGGCAAAGGTCAGTCCGGCGATACCGGCCGACGACGAGGATGGAGATTCCGCTGTCTTTTTCTCGTTGCATGGCTGTTCAGATGGCTGTCTGAAAGTCCTGGTGTTCATGTTTCGCGTGGGTTGAGGCATGGTTTATATACCACTCGTATGTTCGGAAGCACCAGCTTCTTATGAGACTTGATGACAGGATACCGAGCAGATATGCCCAGTTATGTCCCTGAGCGGGTCCTCAACTGCCTCCAGGGAGAAGATCATCGTGGCTCCCCACCCGAGCCGAATTCCAAGTGTCTCGTGGGTTCCGAGCCTCCGCTGAGTCAGTGGTGTCTATAAAGCTGTAGTCAGTGCGACCAGGCCATGTATAGCCTCGGTTGAGTGAGATAGTAGGGAATAAAGAGGCAAGAGAAGTCAAGATTCTCGCAAGTGACTTCGAGGACAATACGTCCTTCAAGTAGGAATCGTTGCTCATTCGGACTGACTAAGCGGACATAGGGTAACTAAGGAACTGATTCTGACTGTTCCGTCCCAACTCAACGCTATAATCTAAGTCCTGAGTGATCTGTAAGCCCCGGGTCACCTGTAGGTGCTGTACAGTATCATATGCTACAGATTCTGGACGAACTAGAGGATAGGTTGAACTCAAGAGCACTAATGATCTCTACACTGAACCAAAGGGCAGAATGCATGTACAATGTATCAGAGTGCCATCCCCAGCACGCTCCCGACCAATCTCTGCGTAGCAATGGTGATAGAATCAAAGTCCTTATCCAAGAGTTCTAGCTTCTTCCTTTTTGCCATCCATTTCTCGCTCCTCGACCAGCTTTCCGCGCGCACCGATCGGTCCGCACAGAACGTTGTGATCTGATCAACATCTGCGTGCTGATCATGATCAGCCTCGGGGCAGTCCTCAACCACAAATCGAATCCAGCTATCCTGCAGTTCAGAGCTGAGGTCGATGTTGGATTGGCGGTACTTGACCGCCCTGGCTTCACCGTGCGCTTGGTTCGGTTCGGTGGACCCTTGCAGGGTTTCCTGATCAGCCTTCTCTAGCGCTTGGTAGAAATTACCAAATGCGTAGATTAGTTCAACGCTGTGATGCGCAATTCCCTGCAGAGGCCCTGGAAGAGGATCGCCGATCTCGAGATGCCTATACTGTACACCCACACGTCTGGGGTCCTGGCCATGGAGGAGAGCCTGTTTCCCACGGTGGGTCCGGAAGAATTCGTATCCGCGGTATACTTTGTGCGTCATCGTGCTGTCGGATATAAAGCGAGAGAAGGCCTCACGAAGCTCACTGGCCGACGACGTAGGCAGGATGTTATATGCTTGTAGGACCTCCTCAGCAGCTGCCTTTGAAGGATAGCAGAGGGTGAAAAGAGAGTAGAACTTGGAGTAATCCCAGTTGGCCATCAAGGCAAAGCCTCTGAACTCCTCGTCTGCGGCACTGATCAGGAGTTGGATATTTCTCTTAGGTGGACTGGCTTCATCGCCCAGTCCGTCGTGTCCGAAATGGACGGAAACACCACAGCCCAAGTTGCTTTCTCGAATCGTCAATCCGTCGACAATCAGTGTAAAGAGTTTCCAGTGGAGCTTGGAGACGCTGCGGAGTAGTTCCTTGGTAGGTACTCTTCTCAACATATCCAGTCGCTTGGCTGGGCTTTGAGCTTGAACTGACCACAACTGGCAGAGATCTGCCCAGCGCTTGTCAGCTTTCTCCAGCGATGTCAAGTCAAGACCGCCAACGGGCCCTGAAAGCACACCAGCCTTGCGGAATAGAGGACTCTCCGCGCTTAGTTCCACCTCGAGAGTGTGAAGATAACACGTGATTCCACCAGCAGAATGGCCCATGATCGTAATCTTGGTGCCATCTCCACCAAACGCAGCAATGTTTCGGTTCACCCAGAGGAGAGCAAGCTTCTGGTCATAGAGGCCAAAGTTCAACCCCTTGACAGGGTGTCCACTGCCTTGGGCGGCAATCACATCGGATGAGCCGCCGAAGCCAAAGATTCCCAGACGATAATTGATGCACACGGCAATGAAGGGGGTCTTTTTGGATAGGGAACGCAGAACAAGCCGGGTGGGATCTGGGTAGAGAGGCTCTTGTGATTAACAAGTAGACTCAACATCTTGTCTTGGAAGCATGTACCGTGTTGGGGATCGGTGCCCGCGCCATCTATGAAGCCACCGCCATGAATATAAACAAGAACAGGCAACTGGGCAGTCTCCCCGTCGATGCCGTGCGATACGAGTGCTTCCTTGCTTGGACGTATAATGAATAAGTTCAGGCACTCGAACTCATCCTGGCGGACGTCCGGGTACGGCAGGCCTAATTGGGAGTCCTGCGCGCTGCCTCCCTCTGCAGGACATCGTGGACTGTCAAATGGTTAACCCCAAAGTGTTGCAAGGGTTTATTGCTTGCTGGGGATGAGTTCCTACCCGTTTTCCGTAGCATCAAATACGTCACGCGGTAGATGGTCTCTCAGGCGAGAGTGCTCCCATCTTCCTAGCACCGAGGCATATGGTATGCCACGGAACTCTTCTAGGTTGTCCGAGATGGCCGATCGCTTGCCGACAACTGTTTGGATGTGGCTGGGGTCCGAGAATACGGGCAATGGCACCGTTGGGGCCTGGTCTAGCCGGAATCCTGGCGACATGGTAGCTACCTGTTAGAGATTTCAGTGGTGGAAGTAGCTGCCCAGGTGGCCGTGGTCCATGTGTTCAGAATAGAGAGATACGTGTCCAACTGGGTGAACGGGATATGGATGTTCCGACTGCGGTGGTGGAGCAGTTCCAGTTCCATGTAGTTAATGACATAAATATCTTTGATGCATGATTAAGTACTGTATACTTCCAGGTTATTTTACCGTCAATTCCTATCTGGCCAGCACTGCCCAATAGGAGAATAAACCGACCACTATAGGTAAGCCATAGCCTTGGCGCTGTGCGCACTACCTACTCAGCCAAGCAGCATCAGCCCATCCATAAACCACATCATTTTCTTTCCCCCCAGCAATTCGAATCTCAATCTCAATCCCAATCCCAATCCCAATCCCAGTTTCAAGCCTAGAAGAGTACACCATGCCACCCCTCACAATAACAACAACCGGCCACGCCACGCTCACCCACCCCGCCGAGCTGGCCCTCCTCCGCCTCACCATCAAAGACACAGGCGCCAAACCCGCAAATGCGATCTCAAACGTGCAGGCTGCCGCAGGCAAAGTCAGAGCGATTCTCGATACATACAGCCAGAACCCAGCGCCACCGCCACCAACGACTCCCTCATCGAAGCTCAAATTCTTTACCGAGAGGCACAGCAAGACTCACTCTCAGGATCAGACTCACGAAGATGAAGACCAAGGTCTAAATAAAGGCGCAATTACCACATACTCCACAAGCGACATCACAACAACAATCACATGGAAACACGAGAGCTCCAGCCGGATGAGTAAACTTCACGCCGCGTATTTATACATCTCTGTGGAATTTGTGGAGTTCAAGGCCCTTGCGGCTGTTGCGAGGGAGATTTCGGGTCTGGAGTTTGTGACTGTTAAGGAGGTAGAATGGAAGTTGACTGAAGAGACGAAGGGGACGTTGGCGAGCGAAGGGAGGGTCAAAGCTGCTCGGGATGCGATTGGACGAGCGAAAGATTATGGGAGTGTTCTTGGGGAAGAGAAGAACGTTGAGGCTGTGGAGGTTGTTGAGAAGAAGAATACCGGGAGTGGGAAGGATGGTGCAGGTGCAGGTGGGGATGGGGGTGGGTTTCGTGTTGTGGACATGTATAGAGATCGCGATCAGTCAGGGAGTGACTTTGGGGTCTCGTTCCAGCCGCCGGATATTGAGTTTAGGGTTGAGATTACAGTCAGGTTTGTGGCGGAGTGAGTTTTAGTCATGTTGCCTGGGCGAGTGAGGGGTATACGTACTGAGTGCTTGAGGCAGTTGGGAGTTGGAGACACGCTTCGGTCTACCTCTCTCGAGTGAAAATATGATTCAGAGACATTGACCAGGCTGTGTAGTGGACACAAAGTTCTAGGTATAAGAGAAAAGGATTATTACCTGCTACTACTTCAGACTCTTCACTGGCCGAGATAGTATGTATTCCAAGGCCTCCGAAGCCCTCATGTAGACTAATTCTTCAATCCAAGACCATTTACTCGTTGATAATCTAATTTCAGAATGCTGTTAGCAGGTGAGAATATGCTATAAGCCCTAACAAATGGTCCTAGCCCGAAACTTGAAAGATCTCGAATCGTTAGCCAACATCCTTAAGAGGCCACTATCGTACTTCAAGTATGCTAGCTTAGTACTCATGGCTTCTGGATCACTCTCTCTGCTCGGTGACCACTCCAAGTGCGTAACAATCAGCTGGATCACTGCGGTGCAAGCTCAGCCCATGACGTCGAAGCTCATCATCATGCATTGTGCAACAATACAGCCACGACCGTGAAATGTCATTGGACAGGACAGAGATCCAAGGACCCACCGTTCATCATCACGTAGATCATCCTCGTAGATCCCTATAGAGTATTAAATATTTAACTCATCCAAGATCTCACCAGACCGAGATCTTGGTTCGGTCTATCTATTCTCCATCTTGCTTTCTACCTAACAACAACCAACAAGTTACAACTCACCCACCATGCCATCCAGCACCCTCTCCTCCACGACCGGCGGCCCACCACCACCCACCCCACTCAACCTCTGGTCGTGGCTCACCTCCTCCAGCTCAAAGATACCCACCGCAGAAGCCCTAATCGGAATCCACCAACCAGCCACCTATCTCTCGAACTTCCTCCCAAAACCCCCGTTATCACCTCCTTCCTCGCCGTCATCCTCGCAGTCATCAGAATCAAAAGACCACTTCGCTTGGAACTACCACCAATTAACCTCTGCAGCCGAGCACGTCGCATCCGCTTTTGCATCGGCGGGTGTCTCGCCAGGTGACGTGGTTGCAGTATTTCTCAATAATTCCCTCGAGTGGTGTGTGCTCTTATGGGCTTGTTTTCGACTTGGGGCTGTGTTTGCGCCTGTTGATCCGACTTCTGTTGGGCGGAGTGATGAGCTAAAATATCTTTTGTTCGTGCTTACACCGAAGGTGGTGGTTCTGGAGGATGAGAGTGCAGCAGATCGATTTGAGAATCTAGAACTTCATAACTCAGGCTCGGATTCAGATTCAGGATCACCGGTGTTGAAACTCCTCGCCACTACCAACAACAATGATAATCCCACGGCAAAACACTGGGCACTCTTCTCCTCTCTCACCTCCCAGAACACCACCCAGAGAACCCTTCCTCCACCGACCGAAGCACCAACCCCAGACTCAACAGCAATGATAATCTTCACCAGCGGCACAACCTCCTTCCCCAAGGGCTGTCCCTTAACCGCCCGCAATATAATCTCCGAGATAACATCCTACCACTCCTTCGCGCATTCCAACTGGTCTCCTAACTCGCGGTTCCTCGCAACAAGTCGCTGTTTCCGACCGATTTGTTATCTCGGGTGTTTGAATTCGTGGGTTGCTGGTGGGACGGTCCTCATGCCTTCACAGGAGAGGTTTTTCGGTGATGCGGATGCTATTTTGGATGCTGTAAGTGCGGAGAGGGTTAGTCATTTGATGGTTACGCCTGCGCAGGTTCGGATGTTAGCGAAGTCTGCGGGGGAGTGTTTCAACGGCGAGGGCGATGAGGGGCTGAAGTCCAAAAACCGCAGCTGGGATCTAAAGTTCATGACGTGCTCGGGCGATACATGCACTAAGGATGTGATAGAAGACGCGGAGAGGAAACTCGGTTTGGAAAAGAGGCGGATTGCGTTCCATTGGGGGATGTCGGAGGGAGCACCGCTGTTCGGGTGGACTGAGGACAATATTCCTTCAGCTGGCCGCTGGGAGGTCCCTGCCACGGAAAAGGGGAATATTCCTGCTCTTGGCCGTACATTACCTGGGACCAGTGTGAGGATCGTCGAGAGCCGCGACGCCGCTGCCGACAATAGTACTGCTGGTGCTACCGAAATCCAAGGTGAGAGTGAGGAGGTGATTGTCCTCCGCGGTCAAATCGGGGAGCTTCAAGTTCACTCAACCAGCTTGATTTCTCGATACTTGAGCGAGGGTCACACGGATAAGGCGTTTATTGAGGACCCGAACGGAATCAGGTGGTTCAAGACAGGTGACCTGGCCTATATGGATGATAGTGGGAGGGTATTCATTGTCGGCCGGAGCAAGGATCTCATTGTGTGCAAGGCGTTCAATATTGTTCCGAGCATTGTGGAGGACTGTTTGGAGAAGGAGCTAAAGGAAGAGGCACAGGTCGTTGGGATTAAGGATGAGAGGGTGGGGGAGAGGGCCATTGCTGTTTTGAAGAGTGGCATCAACGGCGATGGTAATAACGGCGATGATCGTGGCGGGAATAGGTCGTCGTCTGGGGATGGCTGTATGGAGAGTCGGGTGACAGAGTGTGTTGCGAGGGTTCTGGGGCCGCAGTATACCCTTGGAGGAGTGGTTTCGTTGCATGATCTGGGCCTGGATGATTGGCCAAAGAACTCGAGTCAGAAGATTGTCAAGAGGGATCTTGTTAACGCTGTTGAAGAGAGGAGGGACAAGCTGGGGTTCTAGATAGGCATATACTAGACATATTCAGGTTATAGCTTGCTGCTTCCTTCATTTAAAGCCTAGACACTAAGCATGCCGTGCGTAAACATCGTTAACTCCTCCTACGGAGTTTCTACATACAATGATTCCGTAGTATCTCTCTACCTACTGGCCAAGCAAAGGTTCCCTCTCCCCCCCGCTCCCTTCCTCCTCCTCAGTCCCATCCTCACCACCCTCAATATCCTTTCCTCTCCTATCCAATCTCATCACAATCCACCGCCACCCCCAAACAACTCCCAAAACCCCCTTAACACCCGCCAGAATCCCACTCTGAACAACAATCCACCCAACGCCCCAAAACCACTCAAACTCCAACACATTCCTCGGCTCTTCAAACTCCACCCTCCACACCCACGAGACCGCCAGGACCCCCTCAAGCACAGCCTGCACCACCAACCCCGCCACACTAAATCCCGGATATCCAACAGGATCCCCGATATGTTTCCAGATCTGCGCCATCTGCGGGAGAAGGGAAACCGCCGCAAGCGGAATCATGAACGGGTTGACGAGCAAGATATGAATAAGGAAGAAGCCAGATCGGATGTCTTGCGGCTCCCAGAAGTGTTTGAGGAGATATGTGAGTCCGATCAAGTCAACGAATAGCGGGATGAGGGAGATGAGAGCGAACAGGGTGTAGAGGACTTTGTACTCGGATTTGGCGTGGGATGTGGGGCGGTAGCGGATTGTCAGGAGGAAGCTGGAAAAACTGTTAGCATGTTTTGTTACTAATTCTAGATAGTGGATTGAGAAAGAGGTGAGAGAGGGTGGTGGACGTACACAGCTAACCAACCCAGCCAGCTTATTGCTACTTGTGCGAGATTGATCCAATCCCCTGCATTGCGCGGGTCGTGCACGAATACTAGCTTTCCTGAATCTTCGGGAAAAGTGACCATTAAACAGAATAAAAGGGTGATTTGCTCTGTCGCGACGATCAAGTTGCAGAGGACGTAGCTGGATGAGAGGCCGAGGCTGTTTTTCTGCTTGGCGAGACGGCGCAGTTGCGGGATGAAAGAGAGTGTCGTTAAAACGACGAGGACACTAATTCAGTTAGCTGGATCTTGGTACGATGTTTCGAACGGTAAGAGGGGGGTTACTTTCGCGCCCAGTTGGGGGCCTCGAAGTCAGGCATTTCTACGCAAAGCTGTTGGAAGAAGGTGTTGATGGCAAGGATGAGGTTGGATTAGGCTGGGATAGAGCGGGCTGGTCTTGCCAGTTGGCGCTAACTAAAGACAAGGGTTTAATGGGGCGTTGATTGGTGCGGGGCCTGTCTATAACTTCAAAGGGATCAGTATCATCATGATCATTCATATTCATTGCTGTCTACCCACTTTCTTCCGAACTGTGGCTCTAGAGAGATACATCCACCCGTTGGCGCAAATCTGTATGACAAACCACCCACTACAGACCTTTGATTCCCCCTTCATACTCCCTCAGATCATACTCTTCGGGATAAGTCTCCAACATCCTCTTCAACTCATCCATCTGCTCCCTCGCTTCCTCCGTGACCTCCTCATAAACATCTCCAAAAGCATGTCTGATAGCCGGCTTCTTCTCACGCTCCGCCTCTTTAAACTCCCGTAGCACTTCCTTCCTAATGCTTTCTCTAGCCTCCTGCTCCATGTCTTCATTCCATAGTCCCTCGTTCTCGAGGTACTTTCGTAGTCTGATGATAGGATTATCTCTCCTCTTCCAGTCCTCGACTTCGACTCTCGCGCGGTACGCGAAACTATCATCACTGGTGCTATGATGTGAGACGCGGTAGCTCATCGCTTCGATAAGAACTGGTTTCCCGCCGTCGCTGAGAGCAAGTTTGCGCGCGTGCGCCATGGCTTCGTACACGGCGAAGATGTCGTTTCCGTCGACGCGGATCGTGTCGATGCCGTAGCCTACTCCGCGAGAGGCGATGCCGTCACCACGGTACTGCTCGAGGGTGGGTGTCGAAATTGCGTAGCCGTTGTTGCGGCAGATGAAGACTACAGGACAGGAGCGGGTTGCGGCGATGTTGAGGCCTGCGTGGAAGTCGCCTTCGCTGGCGGCGCCTTCGCCGAAGTAGCAGGTAACAATGCTGGGTTCTTTGTCGGGGTTCTGGAGGGCTTGGAGTTTGAGGGCATACGCAGCGCCGGAGGCGTGAGGAATCTGGGTTGCAAGTGTGGAAGAGACGGTGTGCTTTCTAGCTGTTAGTTTGGATCTTCGGTCAATTGTGCGATTGCATACCGTCCGTGGATAATTACAACCGTAGTGAACAGGCATGTTCCGACCCAGACCGGAGTCGTTCTTATTGGCGAATAGCTGGCTCATGAAATCCTTCAGTGTGAATCCTCGTTGTTGAAACACGCCAGTCTCGCGGTATTGCACGAAGACAACGTCGTCGTTGGTTAGAGCTGCTGCGGAGCCAACGCTGATGCCTTCTTCACCTGCTGATACCTAGAATATCGAGTCAGTAGTGCGCCAGAGGCTGATACTTATTGAAACGTACCATATAAAAACTCAACCGCCCCTGTCTCTGCGCCTCAAACATAACCACGTCCATAATGCTCACTACCAGGAACATCTGTCAATCTCCACGCCCAATCCTCGAGAAAGAAAACCCACCAGTCAACATATTCTTATACCACTTTAGAATCTCCTCATCCGACACCTCCAGCTTCCGCCGACTCTTATCAATGAACACGCCATCGGAATCCATCACGCGGTACGTCGGAATGCTCGGCAGGTTCTGCGGATCAATAAAGGCCATCTCGGTCGTGAACTTGCTGTTGACTGCGCCGGGGAATCGTACACTATCCACGGAATACGATTAGCAATTTAAATTTTACCAATAAAGGGATTGGAACTAACCGATCTGACCCCGGGCGCTGGGAAATGGAGGTGCTCCATCGCTGGGAGAGTGTGGTTCGGAAGGTAATCCTGGGCAGGGCGCGCGCAATGCGCGGTATTCGACGAGAAAGCGGTGTTAAGGAGCTCATATCTGCGAGTGTGTGTGATGGTAGAGAAGATAAAGAAAGGAGGGGGTATCTTTATGATTTCCCCAGAATGTGGTCCCTGGGGATGCGGAGAAGCGGTTGGCTTCGGAGGGGGCCCCCAAGACGTCACGGGCCGCGGGTAGCCGAGCTGCTCCCTTTCTCCAACTCGCTTATCGGGGCGTTTGCTATTGGCTCCGATTGGATTATTATTAAGTACATTCGCTGTGTATGGTAGAGAAAACGAATTTCAGATTATTGATTAGAAGTAAGAGCCCAATACACTATACAACCTCCTATGCTCCGTTGGCTTCGCTCTGTAAATGCCGTCGCTCATCATTGACAAGCTGCGGGGGCAGATTCGGGTTGTCACCACCCGGCTTCGGAATGGGAAAGTCATCCAGGATCCCTGAATCTAACATTTCCTGCACGCTGGGGTGAAGCACTGCTTCATGTGGAAGATCTCTAGAAGCTCCATAGTTCGGCGGGAGGCGCCGCGGGACCCATTTCCCGTCCTCCAGCTCCAGACGAGTAGCAAAGGGTAGGACCTCTATAAGATGTTAGATCTAATAGGCGAAGTATTTCAGATGGGACTAACCTAGGATCCACCAAAGCATCACTGAGAAAGCGCTTCCTCCCTGCCCGAACCGTAGCTTGTCGTGCGGCTTGTTCATGGCGGCCTGCATGTGGTATTCGTCCGTACCAGGAATCTCATCTCGGCACAGAGACTTGCTGTCATTCTGAACCATATCATCAATGTCTGTTGTAATGAATTCTAGCTTGCTCTCTGAGTCGGGCAGATTCAAAACTTCCTGGATCATCCAGTGTAGTGGGATGTCCGACAAGAGGTGCTTCTGGCCATCTTGTAACGGCCACCCGCCGCCGACGTCGCCGTGGTTTCCGGAAAACCAGACTTCCTTCAAGTCTACCTTTTCCTTTTCTTTCGGGTCAATGTGGAACAACGCGGGCTTGAATTTCAGCCGACGCTCGTGGATCGAGACGGCATGGCGAATATGTCGCGCTGCAGGACTAGCGATGTACCGGTAGGATTTCCGGAAGAAAGGAATCTCAAACTGACCGACGCTGTTGACGCAGTCGAAGAGACCAAGAAAATGTACACCGACGTTGGGGCGGCAAAATGTTCTCTTGAACTTTTCCATGTATCTTGCCAATTCGCGATCCTCGTCCGTTTGTGGCACGTTTCCTCGGGAGCTTTGATAGCGACTAAAGGTATCCCAAGCAAACGGCACCATTTCTTCATTTCCGCGAGACAAAAGGCCAAGATTTTGGATCATTTCGGCCAAGAACCGGGCAGTGTACGCGCCGCGCGAAAACCCAAAAATGTAGATGTGGTCTCCCTGGGAGTAATATCGCATGACGAACTTGTAGCCCGCGATAAGATGACTAGCGAACGAGACGCCAACTCCTTGGTCCAACAAGGCCCTAACGCGAGCTTTGAACCGTGTCCAGAGACTGAATCCGCTGCCACCCCGGGATGAGCCTCTAACATAGGTCAACGTCCCAATTCCAGCTGCAGTAATACGATTGTTAGCGCTTATCTCTTGCAAATATCGGTCGGCTTACGCTGATAGTAGGCGTACTGCCCGGGAATATGCCGCTCGAGCATCTGGTAGATTTTCACAATGTTCGTGTCCTCCTCCGTCCCCATGTACTGATTCCCTGTGCCATCGAAACAGAGTACGAGGCGCCGTGGCTGCCCTGATGGCTGGGACGTAGGCTCGGGCTCCTTCAGCGGGTTGGCGTGGGGTTCTTCAGGCATGGTGATGATTGTCAGACGGAGAGTCCTGCCGTCGCATCGTCCAAGAAAGCTGGAACGAGCGGGTTCTTAAGTTTGAGAGTCGCGGTGACAGTGCGGGAGCTTCGCATGAGAGTGGGTTGAGCGCAGCTGTTTTCTTCTTCAAGAACCCTGATTTGGATGGCGATCGTCGGCCGCCCAGACCAGCCGTTCCTTCGCCCAATTGTGACTGGAGGATGAGTGGACGCGAACACCTCTGGCTGCAGTAGAGCGTGTGCCAAGCGCATCGGCATCGTAATTGCGAGTCCACCCAGCCACTTGACCCTTCGACGCGATCTTCAGAGCTGAAGGCTGCCGAGGGTGGTGGATACAAGGTGAGATTTTCGGTTCATCCGAGCTCAATCTTCACAACGCAAGCTCAGCTCATCTAGTCGGCCTGAAAAAGCCGGATGCAATGATAGACGTGCAATTGCACACGCCTACAGTATCTGAAACAGTTATTAGTGTATGGGTACGTCGCCGACCGGAGTTTTCACTTTGGTCTCACCTCTCAGGGTCCAAGGTATCTTCAGCTGGACGATCCTTCCAAAGCTGAGCCCACCCTGAGGTGGGATCATCAATAGAACAGTCCTACATGCGGACAAAATTGCTCACGATCAACAACACTCCTCGCAGGAGAGAGCTGATATTGCTGCATGATGAAGTGTGTGGTGGATGGATGGAAAAGTGAGTATAAACAGGCCTTGGAGGTTGTGTGACGGTGGCTGCCTGAGGTGCCGCTGCGGCTGCCAATCGAATCGTCTTTCTTTCTCATCTTCTTCCTGCAAACTTAAAATGCTGCATGCTTCGTAGCACCAACCCTTGATTTGGTACCTCAATCCTCGCAAACGGTCAATAATTGCTTCTGTACTGACATTTCTCCAAGGACCTGTTCTGCGGTCTCTGTGTGGGAGATTGTCCCCAATCATCATGCTCCGACTCGTGCAATAACACCAGCTCCAGGCATAATATGCACCCGCATAGACGAACTCCCTCAGAGCTTCAATCTTGGCCGCGTTGTCCAGGCCCAGCTTTTGGCGATATGTTTGTGCTCAATTTTTCCACCTTTACGTGAGGATCAACCTGACGAACACGAGCAACTATCAGGACTCAACCAGTGCATTGACTTTGTCGAGCCCGTCAGACTAAACGCACTGTTCCCTTCTAAGCGCTCTGGGACATGATACAGAAAAGGCTCAGCAAATTATTTACAACCCCTAGCAGACTAGCCGGGCAATATGGCTAGGTTTCGCAGGAGAAGTTCAAGTACACACGGCTAAGCTCTGCAGCGACAGCACAAACAAACGTGCTTCGTGGAACCTAGCTCAATGCGAGCTCTGAGGTCTTGCTTGGCTTTAAATTCTGGTGGCTCCAGCATATGAGCCACGCTCAGAACATAATCTAGAGGTTGTGCTTCCAACTTGGGCCGCAATCCCTCCAGCTGCAGATATTCGACCCCCAATTACCAACCTTCTCTGCTCCGTTGATTAGGGTTCATCTCACGTTCTGCTCTGGAACAAAGTGTATAAAGTCTTAATCGCGAGATACTCCTGGCTATTCACATTGGCGTCTTCGAGGGCGGCTGCGTTGTATGCGGGCCTCCGAGCAATACCTGGACGGGACCAATCTGGAAACCATTTCCTATATAATGGACTCCGAAGTTGAACATTATTGAGAACAGGTCGGTGGTGCTGGCTCGACGAAGTGGTGATAGGTGGGTGCCAGACGCTCTTCGAACAGTACGACTACATTCAAGACTCCAAGCTAACCGTCGGTACTTCCTGGATAGATCTTCTATGTCAACCTCCACACGGGGTCCGTGTTCGCTCCTTCGAACCTCCTCCTCATCCCTAACGTCGACTTCCAGCCAGTAAACACATTGCGAGACAAGTGCGCACTACGAAATCTGTACTTGTTGCGCCGCGCTATGCCTCGATAAACAGTCTTTATCATGGCCAGTGTCCGCTTTCTCCCTTTCTTCAACTCAATAGTGGGACTTTCGCAATAATGTATGGGGCACTGATGCCCACTGCCGCACATTCTACGGTGAGATGTTTCTGGCAGTTCCCTGTGTACTGTTGGCACAGCTGTATTCTATAATGTCCTTGCCCTCGTGTGGAAGGTACTATATTCACGTTATCGGGGCAAGAGCGAAATACGTTGAGTCGCTCCTTCCTTCTCCCCTCTGTCCCTTTAGGGAAAGTGCGATGAGCGTAGTAAATGGTCGCGCCTTCCTATTCCTATAATAAGGGTGTGCCTTCCTCGTTTAGATTCGTTCCTGACGAGGAAGGAGCAACGCCGGCCCGGGTGGTCGCATCTTCTTCTCTGACTTGGAAGATGATACATAGCTCCTCCCCCCTCTGAACATGCTTCCTTCCGTCTTTGTGGTTTATTAATGGCTCTTTCCAGCCTGGACGCATCGGACATCACAAATAGCGTTGCTGGTATGAGAAGAGCGACGGATCCTACCCGAGCGCACGAGCAAAGCAGCGTCTGACGCTTGCGAAGAGAGATGCTACAAGCAATATCTGGTTGTTTGCCTTGCTGGCGGAGGTGATGTTCTTAGGGGCAGTTCCTTCTTGGGGGTATATCCACTGGTTCTCTTTTGTCTTGCTCTTGAGCTGCGCTGAGATGGTACCTAGCTTTTGAGGAGTGTGCTGACTCTCGGCTTCTCTAGCCAGCGAGGTTGAAGAGAGCACCGACTCTTAGAGGAGTGTTTGAGGAGCATGGGTTTCTCTTGCAGTTAGGTATCCACTAGTGATCACTCACGATGTTGAGAACTGTAGTCCCTGATAAGACCGCTTGGTAGGGCTAGTCCGGACAGGATTATGATTTTTGTTTCTTGATTGGCGAAAGAGGTTCCAGATCCTGGAGGAGCTGGAGGCTGGAGGCAGGAGGGACTGCCGCTCCACAGGGTAAATATGCCTCTTTAGGTTAAATGAATCCCAAGCACCGGCTTCTTGTCTTTGCCGTAAGCCATGCCTATAGCAAGAGCCTATAGCCTATCAATCCTGCCTCCCCACACATATAGCCTATCACGAAGTGTCAGGCTTACATCGACTGGTCTGACTGTCTCGTCAGTGGTTCCTAGCGTTATATATCCCGCAGCACATTTATTAGTGCGTCATGCTTCTTCCTACAGGAATGGTGCGAGATTTCTTGCATGCAGTAGTGGTATCTGAGGATCGTGCTTGCGAGCTAGTTGACAGTCTTTGTTCTATAAAAATGCTGCAGCCCTCTGGCTAAACGCTTTTCCGCGAGACGGAAATCGGAACCCTAGCAAGCAAGCATCGCCACCGGAGAAAGATACCCGAATTAAGCTCCTTATAGTTCTTGGCTTGGAGTAACTTGAGAGCCAACACATCACGGCTTTGTTTCCACCCCGCTGATGTCTCCGACCACTATATCTGATATGTAAGCACACCGTCAGTCGGGTGTCATTGCACCCCTTATATACCCCCAACGTGCTCCTCTATTTCATCTCCAGAATCTATTCAATTCAATCCCACGGCCAACCATGGCATTCGTCCCAACCCTACACCACGAGCTCAGCTCTCAGCTGAAATCACCTGAGCCAGCAATCACCGCCAATCCATTCGCTACACCCGCAAGAACGAGTCCTCGCAATTCGGAGTTTGCAGATATCAACACAAGCCATGGTCTCCAAGCTAACGTACAGGGCACTTCTACGCCCCCCTCGGAACCAGAGCAAGCAGCCCCTCAAGTCTTCGAACAAGTCCCGGCCCCAGAAAAGAGTCGTTTCCGGCAGCTCAGCATAACCATCTTGATTATCCTGTCGAATCTCATCCAGGTACCTCAACTTACCCCTGCCTGTGTATGAGATGTATTAGCTAACATGGAGATCTAGATGATCGTCAACTTCGCCGGCGTCGCCGGCGGCCGCACATTCAACGCCTCCATGAACGCAAAACCAACATACGCAACCTGGATGGCTGCCAGCTACGGGTAATGCCTTCTCCTTCCCCTCTCTACCTCCTTCTAACATTCCCCAGCCTAACCCAAGGCACATTCGTCCTCATGTCCGGCCGCCTAGGCGACGTCTACGGGCACCGCAAAATGCTCCTCTCCGGCGGAACGTGGCTCGTCCTGTGTACATTCATCAGCGCATTCTGCCACGAGAACTTCTTCGCCTTCGTGACCATGCGTGCGCTGTCTGGTATCGGCGGCGCCGCAATCATGCCTAGTGCTGTGGCCATGATCACGATCACGAATCCACCGGGGCGAGTACGGAATCTGAGTCTGGGGTTCTTTGCCGCGAGTGGCCCGCTGGGAGGGTATTTCTCGGCGCTGTTTCTGGGCGCGTTTATGGAGGCGGGGCATTGGCGGTGGTTTTTTATTTTTGTGTATGTCTTCTCGTTTCCTTGCCGCATGTGTGAGAGATGAAGTGGGGTGGAATTGCCAGTTGGGATATTGAGATATCTCAGAGCTGGAGCTAACGAGACATCTCATCTAGGGCTGGTCTTGGTGCTGCGACGTTCATCCCGCTGTGGCTCCTCAGCGGGAAGGAGGTGCGGTTCAGACAGAACGAGAAGATCGACTGGATTGGTGCTGCGCTCGGGACAACTGCTTTGATCCTATTCAACTTCGTTTGGAAGTGCGTCTCCCTCTTCCTCATCCTCCTCAGCTCCAACCCTTTTCTCCCCTCCCTCAACCATGCCATATATTCCTCCACTGACGTAAAACCAGCCAAGCCCCCAGCGTCGGCTGGTCAACCCCCTACGAAATCGCCCTGTTGATCCTCTCCCTAGTTCTGCTAACAGCCTTCATCATCTGGGAACACAAAACCCCACACCCGATCATCCCGCCCTCGATCTTCGCCGCGCCCTCCTTCGCCGTCCTCGTCCTCGTCATCCTCCTAAACTACATGACCGTCGGCACAGTCATCTGGTACCAGATCTTCTGGCTGCAAGACGTCTGGCACTGGTCGACCCTGCAGTTCGCCGTGGGGTGGACGCCATTCGTGATCTTTGGTACTGGCGCGGCTTGTCTTGCTGCTTGGTTGATTCCCCGGCTAGCAGCGCAGTGGATTCTAGCGCTGGGGACAGGCACGATCCTAGTCTCGACGGTGCTGATGGCGACGATTAAGGAGGGGCAGAGCTACTGGGCGCAGGTGTTTCCGTCTGTTGTGCTGTTCTCCTTCTGTCCGGATCTGGTGTATGCCGCTGGGCAGATCATTGCGAGTAATACGGTGAGACGGCATCAGCAGGGAATAGCGGGGTCGATTATTGGGACGTTGAATCTGTATGGGAACTCGCTTGGGTTGGGGTTTGCGTCGACGGTTGAGGTGCAGGTTGCGGCGAGGACGGGGGATGGGATTGCGGGCTTTCGCGCGGCGTTGTGGTTTGGGGTTGCGATTAGTGCGGTTGCGTTGGTGTTGGATGTTGCGTTTGTGAGGAGGGTCAAGGATGAGAGAGAGGGGTGGGAGGAGGAGGATAATGAGGGGATTGAGCTTGATGGTGCTCAGCAGGTGCAGGTGCAGGGTGCGACGACGGGTGCGCAGGTTTCGAGGTTGGAGGATGGTGGGGGTGGGGTTGTGCAGAGGGTGGATTGATTAATCTATGAGTATGGCTCCTCTTGGAGCTCAAGCTCCAAGCATCTATCTATCCGCGGACAACGACAAGCAATCCGCATACTCAAGCTCAAAACCGGTAGGTCATGTCAGGTCAAGTCCACCAGGGACCGCATCCATCCCATCCATTTCATCCCATCGAGCCAAACAACCCTCAACAAAAGTCATTTCATTCCTCATTACAAAGCAATCTAGCAAGAAACAAAGTTGTTTCCACTAGCACCGGTATGCGTAGTGACACCAGCAAGCTGTCCGTTCTCGTTGAAGACAACCCTATCAGCACCGGGTGAGCCACCGCTGTAGATGCGTCCGGAGCTCAGGATCGGGAACTCGTAGTAGGTAGGCGAGACAGGGAAGTCGAAGCCCTCGTAGTTGTTGTACACGTGCGGGTAGTTGTTGACATCGTCGCCTGCAGAGACGAAGTCGTAGCCCTCGGAGGCGGCGGCGGAGACCGCGGAGGAGGTGTAGCAGACGCTGCCGCAGGTGTAGGCGCAGGATTGGCGGGCTTCAAGGGCAGGGGCAGCGATGGCCGCTGTGGCAGAGAGGAGGAGGGTGACGAGGGTCTGGATGGCTTTTAGTAGGGGGCAGTTTGGTGGTGAAACGGGGGGCGTACCTTGACTTGGAACATCTTGCCGGTATAGAGCTGAGCTTGGGAGGTATAGAGGGATGGATAGATAGATAGATGCTTTGCTTGCCTGAGCTTTAATACATCCAAAGCAGCGCGGCAGCGATCTATTTATCCCTCTCAGATGTATACTATCACCCTCCCTCCCCTCCTATATCGGCCACCCCCGACTCAGCTGTATCCTGAAACCCATCCCTAAACCCCAAGGTTACATCGCATGTACCGCTTCCTATCACGAAAGCGATACCAATTCTTGGCACGTTCCCCCCAGCACTCGAATCATAGGCTTAGAAGACACTGATCGTCGATATCGTTCTGCACGGGCGGCAGTCCTCTGTCCTTCACTGGCATGCACTAACTCGCTCTGGCACGTTTCTCGAAGCGCATCAGGGGATAAGATTGATCTCACCCAATGAGAATCCATGATTAGTCCATGCAGATAAAGACGGGGCGCTGGAGCGGGGTTCAACTGCCTAGGGCGTGCAGATCTATCTTGATTATGGAGACTGGCAGGGCGGATTTGGCATTCTCCGCTTAGCTGTTCAGGGCTCGGCAGGGGAGACAGACAGCACGTGTGTAGGTAGATGTCATTTTATAGGTATGTTTGTATACTCTGCAACAGAGAGCTTACGTTGCTTTGTTGGTGAGTTGGCGGGTTAGGGCATCGCCGAGGGTTGACCGCTGTGCTTTATGCTCCTTGCTTACGGGTGACCTGCAATGGTACGATCCTCGGCTCCAGGGTGATCGCGGGAGACTAGCCAAGTAGAGATGGTTCTCCGCGGTTGGAGGTGAAGAGAGATCGGCTCGCACTTGATGCTCATAGTATGCACCAAATTGGAAGGTCATAAACATCGAGAGAAGCCGAGGCTGATGCCATCCGAAGGTTCCGAGTTATTTTCATCGGCAGACGCGGTCCGCAGGATGTAGTAAGTACCTGGGTGTGTGCAGAACTCTTCAGATTTCGCCAAAGTATATGTACATCTAATCAAGATCAAAACATCCGTGCCCTCCTGTGCAAACGCCATCCGTCCGAAACAGTTAATACAAGATTGAGAAGAGAATCAAGGCTGTCCGAAGCTTTGTCGCTCCAGACTACCAGCTATGATGCGACTGGGCTCGATCCGCCTGAGCTCCCACCAGCTTTTGCAGAGACCTCTTCGTAGTATACATAATCGTCGTCGTCATCTTCGGTCGGCTGGCCGAAGATATTTCTCCACACACCGTCCCAGAGGCCCTTCTTCGTGACAAGGCCACCGACAAGAAGGATAGGGAGTTGCCAGATACTAGCCCAAAACAATCCTCGGGCAGTGCCGTTGGCGCCCTGGTGCTTCCAGAATCCATACGCTTCCTTCGCCAGCCAGCCGTTTGCAACTGTGCTGCTGACCAGGAAGCCGTGGCCCACGACCCCAATCCACCAGAGACCGATTGAGAGCGGGAACATGAGGACCGAGTACCGCAGGGCAACGCGAGCGTTGTGGGCGGGATTCACCCACGCAAGCATCCTGTATCCTGCTGCCCTGTATTCATCACGGATAGTGTGGGACAGAGCGTTGAAATGAGGGAACTGCCAGGCAAAGAGTATACCACCAAGAAGCCACCCACCGAGACTGTCTTCGCCAAAAAGCATGTCACGCCATGTGTCGTGTCCAGTAGTTGCTGTCTGCCCTGATGCCGCAATCCATCCCATCATCGGAGGAATAGCACCCACCACAGCACCCACCCAGGTATTGATTACATGTATCCGTTTCAGTGGGGTGTACACAAAGGCGTAGAGGGCAATGTTAGCCGCGGACAATCCGGTCACGGTGGGGTTCGTTCCGATGTATAGCAGGCCAAGCCCTACAGCGGCCGTGGCAATGGCGAAGAATACCGCAGCGCGTCGGGTAACAAGACCCCGGACCAGCGGTCGGTTGCGCGTTCTCGACATCAATGCATCATATTTAGGCTCAAAGATCATGTTTAGCGTATTCGCGCTGCAACTCGAGAGGAATGTGCCGGCCGTCAAGTAGAGAAATGTCAAGGTGGAGGTCGAGAGGGTAGGCAGCGGTGCCATAGATGGATCGAGAGCGAGTAACGACGATATCGGATACATTCCGTAGGCGGACGTTGTCGAGAGCAGAATCAAAAAAGACAGACGGGGCTTGGTCAGGGCGAGAAAGGCGGCCAACTTGCGGCGGAGGGAAGTCTGAGGGAGTGTGGAGGAGAAGTTGGACAATTGCGCAGAGGCATCTGGTGGAATGACCGGTTCAGCTGCATTTTGCGTTGCTGCCTCCTTTAAACGTTTCCTCCGACGATGAGGTAGTTCCTCCGCTTGAGGCTCTGTAGGTGTGCTGGTCGAGGCTTCATGGCTCGGTTGTTTTGGGGAATTGGCGGGAGAGAGCGAGGTAAACAGAGCAGGCTGCGGCGCTAGGTTTCTGTCGCCTTTATTTGAGGAGAAATAAGTCTTGTTCACGGCCGACGCGGGGGATTGCCCGGCAATGCTAGACTGCAACCGCGAGATCGAAAGTCTGTTGACAGCGGGGGATACCGCAGGATCATGGCTGAGGCATTGAAAACATAAACGAGGTGTATTTCTCGCCGTTCCTAACCTCCGCAAGGAGGACCGGAGGATCATGGCGGCAGCAACACAGCCTAGCGAACTCGCAGGATCAGCTGTTCAAGCAATCGAGCTGGAAGGATCATATGAAGCCAAAGCCGGCGGCCGGGAGAAAAGTCGGCGGAGCGAGAGAGACCAACCGCGCAGGAACTTTTTGGAAGGACCACGATTCGGACAAAACAGAATCGTACGACATCATCACCCCGCCCTCCACCTCCGACTCTTCAGCTCTTCTAGGTATATACTCCACAGTGTATCCAACATGGACGCGATTCAGAAAACACTCGTCGACCCCCTGCAGCCGTATCTGCGCCCTGTTGTTTCGGCCGTGCCTCAACCTGTCCACGATGCCGTCGTGTCCTTGATCGGATCAAGCTGCCACAACACCCTGCTTGTCAACCTCGATCTCGCTGAGAACCCCGAGTGCACGTCGCTTGCCATCTCCAAGGCTCTTGGAATCGCGATCGTCGGCGCCAGTGGAATTGTCAAGGTTCCCCAGATCCTCAAGCTCGTCCGCTCGCAATCCTCGTCTGGCGTGTCCTTTGTGTCTTACGCCCTCGAAACCGCCAGCTTGCTCATCACCCTTTCCTACGGCGTGCGCAATCAGTTCCCCTTCAGCACCTACGGCGAGTCCGCATTCATCGCTGCGCAGGATGTTCTGGTCGGTGTGTTGGTCTTGACATATGCTGGTCGGTCGGCGGCTGCTGCTGCCTTTGTTGCGGTCGTCGCAGCGAGCATCTACACTCTGCTGGTTGACACTAGCCTCATTGATGCGCAAACCATGGCATATCTTCAGGCAGGCGGAGGTGCTCTAGCGGTGGCCAGCAAGGTGCCCCAGATCTTGACCATCTGGCAAGAAGGAGGAACCGGGCAGCTCAGCGCTTTCGCGGTACGTTGTCATCTTTTTGTTTTTGTGGAACGTGTGCTAATAAACCCAGGTGTTCAACTACCTCGCAGGCTCCCTGTCCCGCATCTTCACCACCCTCCAAGAGGTTGACGACAAGCTCATCCTGTACGGATTCCTCGCCGGTTTCTCCCTGAACCTCGTCCTCGCCGCTCAGATGCTGTACTACTGGAACAGCCCCACAAAGACCGAGAAACAACAGGCGCAACCCAAGCAGAAGCAAGGTCTTCGCCAGCCCGCAGCGACCCCAGCAGCCACCAGGAAAGCAGCGGCCTCGCCATCACCGAAGCCGTCGGGTCGAACCCCCACCACCCGTCGCCGTGGTTAAGCGCGCTTTCATCCTTCATTCTACAGTACTTTAATCTTTGCATAACCGTTTAATCCTGCAGTCGGAAATTGAATAGATTGCCAGTAAACAAATCTGCGCTTTCCAACCTCCACACTCCCACATCTACCGCACAGCCGGCAGCAACCCCGTAGTCATAAATCGTAGCATCTCATCCAACGGCACGACTGGCTTAACAACCTCCTGCCCAGTCCCACCCACAGCATCACCTTTTCCTCCACTAACATCCATCTCATCCTCATCCTCCTCCTCCTCACTCTCCTCATCATCCTCAAGCACCCTCGTCAACCCCAGCCCCTCAACAACACTCTGAATCCCCCTCTCCCGCTCCTCCAACGTGAAATTCCCTCCCCAATTCCTTCTCCTCGCCTCCGCATTCGCCTCAACAGGCGCCCATTCCCACAGCGCCGCAAGATCACCCTCACTCAGTTCCCCACCCGACTGTCCCAACATATTCCCATTCATCCCTGTCCCTGCCCCTGCCCCCTGAACTGACGAAAGCGAGTGAACATCCCCCTTCGCCCCGCGACTAACCCACTCCTCAACCCTCGGGTCCAGCTTCGTGCGCAGCAGCTGCTCCAGCGTCGTCCCGTGCGTCTTCGTCGGGAACTCCGGCGCCGGATACGCGGATATACTGCGCAGCAGCTCGTGGTTCTCAGACAGGTGCGTGGACAAGGATTGCAGGTTCGAGGAGATAATGCTGCTTTGGGATTGCAGAGAGGGCCTACGAATTTGATCACAGTATTGTTAGGTACGCCACCTTATCTAGCGCGGTTGATTGGGGCACTGGGGAGGTGAAGAAAGAGCACTGACCATGAAGGCAACGGGTCGGAGTTGTTCAGGCTGGTGATTAGGGAGCCCAGGGAGTGGGTTAGTTGGATTAGGCGTTGGCGGGATTGTTCGAGGGTTTTGAGTTGGTCGGGGGCTGGGGTGGACATTTTGGGGTTTAGGATTGGGGTTCGATTGCTCGTATAGATTGGGAATAGTGTTGGGGTTGTGGATTGGGTGTTGTTGACGAGAAAGGTGAGATGAGAGGTTGCGTTGAGGGTGGGAGAAAGGAGATCGAGGTCTCGGCGGAGTGAAGCTTAGGTCGCGACAGTGGGAGCCGACTCCGCATTCAAGGTCAAGGAGCTCGCCCGGTCAGCAATCAAGAGCGCATGCGATAGACAACTAAGCTGTTATGTCCCTATCTCACTCATATTGAGATAAAATTAGACAGACACGGCTCTGATTCTATAAATATCCTACTGACTTGGTGGTGGGGGTGCAGTAGTCTGAAACGAGCCGGCGCGTAGAGAGCCTTGGGGAATATATAGCTGCTCCGCAACCCACATTCTCCTCGACTTTCTCCTGCTAACTTCTTATGCCTTCCTTTTACCAGAAAGGAGATCTTCGTGCTTTCAGACGGTACGTGTATTATCTAATTAGTATTCGAGGGGTATCTATTCACAATGGCTCAACAGGCAGGGCATATTCCGGTCATATGGCATAGGGTGCGGTATGGTGATGGTGATTAGAAGGAGAGATGAAATCGATGCTCGATGACACGCAACCACATCAAATCCAGGGTACTCATGCCCAACCAACAAAGCTTTCAGACAGCGTCCAACGCAAAACGGCAACAAGATAATCTTTCAGACTACTCCGGCGCCTTCATCTTTCCGTTCCCCTGCATCGGCATCGGCGGCGGAGGCGGCGGGAAATAAGTCTGAATCGGCGGCGGCACCTTCTCCTCAGGCGAGTACACGGTTGACGGGGATGCAATCACCGGCTCCACGACCTTTGAGTACCCAATCTCTGATCCTCGCCCATCATTATCAACAAAGCCAAAGCCAAAGCCTGGCGCGTACTCAGGCTGCGGTGAATACACGGCCTGTGGGGAGTAGATAGCCGGACTATACATGCCCTGCGCCTGCGCGGGGTATGTGCTTTCCATCGCCCATTGCGGAGTGCTGATGCTGGTGTCGTTCCAGCGGGCGTGCAGGTGACCTGGCTGCCGCAGCCGGCGGGCTTTCTTGCGGCGGGAGCGGATGAAGAAGAAGCAGCCGAGCGCGAGAAGGCAGAGGAATATGACGAAGCCGAGGATTGGCATCGCGATTATGAGAGCGAGGTTGTCATCGCTACCGGAGGACGAAGGGGAGATGAGGTCTGCTGTCGAGGAGGGGAGCTGTTCGGTGGAAAAGATGCGGCTGGGGGCAATGGGGAAGATCTCTTCGGTGGGGGTCTCGAAGTGGCAGTTGTAGCGGAGGGACTCGATAACTGGATGGGTGAGTATGAGAAAACAGAACGGTACTGACGACGTACAGTTTGCCATATACACCTGGCTGTTTGGCTCATTGCCTGTAAGGTTGTAGCATCTCCCGCAGTCGTTGACCTCGTTGTCAGCGAACGAGGTCGTCCCGCACCAGGTGTCGAAGTTTTGACCATTGGGCGTTCGCAGGTCGTATTCGAGCGCTGGTTCGAGGTCCTCGCATGCGACTGTGCACGAGCTGGAGATGTTGGACACAGATTCAGGGAAGCCATAGGAACATGATGAAAAGGCGAATCGAAGGTTGTCTGGTGGCAGGTCAGCTCATTCCCGTTCGATCATTAACGAGACGTACAGAGACCCCATTCAACATCTGTCTGTCCAAAGTCATCTGAAAAGGTACTTTGGAGCTGACACTCGACGCAATTCTGAAACTTCCTCCCCACATCTGTCGAGTTGTACTCGGCGTCCAGACATACTATCTCCGACGGCAGTGTATCGTTAGACGGGCTGCATGTATTCTCACACGGCGAACCCGGCGTCGTTCGCAAAGCGAATGCCTGCCCAAGAAGAAGAAGTAATACTGCGCATTTTGACGCAGATCCTAGGCAAAAAGCCGAGGAAACCATCTTCAGCTGTCAAAGACTAGCAGCACGAAACCAGAGAAGCCGAACGGCGAGCGAAAGTAGACCCCTCTGGCATCGAACCGACCCTTTGTCCAGGATTAAGCGAGTGAAGAGCACGACGAGCGTAGAGTATGATAGTTGTAAGAAAGACGAAGCCTGTTCTTAAGAGGTGAGACTCGAGTCGCACGGTCAGCGCCCGTCAGGCATCTCGAACTCGAACTCGAAGGGTCCGGGATACCCTGGCAAAGGCAGAGAGGGAACTGATAAAAGCCCGGATGGTGCGATCGATCAAAAGAGAAGCTCAATCGAGACCCAGTCGGTCAAGGGCCCGTCGCTCGATCACGGACGAACATTGGGGAAGAAACAAGAGCTGCTTGGACGCTAGCGCGCCCCTCACCGGGCCGGAAATCCAGCCAGCAGCTAATCAAGACATCGACAGGGGCGAGACGAGAAGCGAAGCGAGAGTGTGACGGCGTGATGGGGGATTTTGGGGGCGTTGGGCGGGGATTGTGATGTGACGGAGGGTGCAGCAACGCTAAGAGTTGTCATTCGCTGCCGGGCGGAGCTGCAATCACCCCTCATGGTGCTTTACGCTGTCCTGTCGCTGCCATTGGCGGACTGCAAGGTTCCCCTCGCGCAGTAGTCTGTGATGGTGCAAGCAGTCGGATTGGAGAACTCGCTGTCCCTGTGAGCCGAAGGATTTGACATTTCCCAACTGCAACGGGAACGATTGGAAGGCAGTGCAAGAATCCAACCGTCCCTTGATGACCACACTGCACAGGATTGAAGAAAATCTTCCTCACGGGAAAGGGAGGATTATCCTAGAATAGACTAGCTGGAAAACTATAGGACTGGATTCTCGTCTTGTATGACCAAGCCAAAGTACAAACAAATAGCCACCCGATAAAGCAAAACACCACTATGCAGGTTATCGCGCTGGCCAGAGAAAAAGAAAAAAAAAAAAGAAAGGCAAATGACTCAAGCAGTCGCGTGTCAGCTCAGGAGGGTCATAATTCAGATTACGTATCCATAGTGTCGAAACCAAAGCAAACAAGAACCATGTTCCATCATCCATACAGGTCGTCGTACGAAGGAACCAGTTCCTGCGCGGTATCTGGTTCCCCGTCACTGACCTTGGCAAGTTGGGGAGGCTTCTTCTCGTGATGCGGCGTCTGTCGTGCGAGTCGAGGGTCTTCCGAACTGAAACTGGTTCGGTGGGAGCTCGCCGTCCCTGGCACCGAAAATATCGGATCTGTAGCTGTACTTTGCCCGCTGAAACGTCGCATGCGTGAAGTTACTGATAGCGGCGGTGACTTCGACCCACGAGGGTTGGGCTCCTCTGTTCCTCGTCGCGCTTGTGGAGATCCCAGGGCCGACACGTTGTCTTCAGCCTCATCTGCTGAACTATCGCCATGCTTTTTGTCCTCCCAGGCTTTCGGTAAAGTTATAGGCTGTGGTTGCACAGGCTGTGCTTTTGAAGAACGAGTGGTTGACTTTGAATGACGTCGTACTTTAGAGTCGTAGTAGCCCGTAGGCATATTGAAAGAATCGCCAGTCGCTTTTCGACTCTCGTTGCGTTTGACGGAGAGTGTGAATGGCGCAGAGGACTCTCCCGCGCTAGGTTTCCAGTCATTGCTGTGACCGTTCTCGGATGAGCGATCGGATACCGGGCTGCCTCTAACAGAGGAAGCATCGTACTGGCTCCAGGAACCTTCGTTCGGGCTGGAGATGGCCATGTCGCCCCATCGCGAGTCAAGTTCCGAGGACAGCTTGCGCTTCCTCCGGAGCTTCTGCACAATGGCCGTCATTATTTTCAGCGGGTTCTTCATGTGGTGAAAAGACGAGGACTCGGTCAACATGAGGGCGCCGGAGCACGTTGAGAATGAGCTTATGATGAGTAAAAAGGGACGCGCATCCCAGGTAAAGACAGGGGCAATGGGGCCACATGCACATCCGCCATGCAGTTATGTACAACCAGCCTCGATTGTTGACGGCCCCCGTGTGTAGGGTCGAAAGTCACAACACTGACCCGGAGCGCAAAGAGAGGTGCCGGTCAACCGACAAGCTGCATGGGATGAGCTTCTATCAAAGCATAATCCAGAGGTAGCCGCAAGCAAAGCGAGAAGAGCCACGTCTAGGGGTGTCGATGGCCGCCGCGCATCAAGATCTCCACGATGACAGCTTCAACAGGCAGAAGGCCGGACATCCTAGGGACAATAGCGGAACGAGAAAGACGTGTATCGGACCCGACAGAATGGTTCACCCCCCCTCTTTGTGTGCCCTCGCCGGCAGCGATTTGGAATTGCAGACAACAACATCGCATTCGCCACTGGAGATCAGCCGGAACAAAACGATCGTTTGGAGCATCTTAGCGGGTTGCAGGCGCCACAGCGACGGCAAGAGAGGTCCTTGAACCGGATTGGGAAGGAGACCCAGGGGTGTAGGGCAGGATAAGACTCCGTGTCTCGTCTAAGTTGACTCTTGGGGTCGAGTTCAGACGAGAAGAGGGGTTGTTGGAAGATGCGGCGCAGTCAAGTTGCTTGAAGAGAACGGCAAGCATGAAGGGAAAAGCTGGTGGGCAGCTGCAGGTAGGCCGACGGTCATCTTGGCACGGCGCTTCCACGTATGCTGAACCGGGGTTGGAGAGGTGAAGCAGCAGCTCTCGTCACAAAACAAGAATCTCGATGCAACCTGTGGGATGACATGGAGGGAAAGACCAGGGTCTGAACGGAGGTCTGGAGGTCTGGAGCAGGAGAGGAGGAGAAAAAAGCTCCGAACCAACACCAAGCCAAGAGGAGAATGAACAAGCACCCGGATGATCGTCGACATTGCAATTTGGGGGCCAAACAGAACTGCTCTCTTAGCGCCCGCAAATGCAACTGTCATTAATATTCTCCGTTGAATTTGTCATGCCACCCAATTTCCGCTGCTCTTATTGATCCTCTGAAAATCCTCTAGGCTCTCACCGTCATTCATCTGGCACCAGGACAACAAAGACTTCACTCGGACAGAAGCTACCGACCGACGCATCCAGAGTATTGACAAGCATTGCAAGAGTCGGCCCGTCGAGCTTGGCTGCTGTTGCAGCAGATTAATCTCTGATGCAGATGGCCTGATAGCGTACCCACTAACCTACTCTGTACGGAGTACGCAGTCAGCTTACGCCCCAAACCTCATGGCTTTGTTCGTAGTATAACAGACTCGTTGATTAAGAAACTCCTCGTCGTCCAGGCTCGAATCTTGAGCTTCTGCAGCAGCTATGACATTAGTTTCAAGACCCGACACAGCGCGATCTCTGCTTACTTACACTCAGGAGCATGGTTCCACGTTTTCTTCTCCCCATCCAGGTCACCAACCTCAGCCCCAGATGATTAGAGACCAGGATTTACAGCAGTATTGCTGCATCGGTCCGAATTCCGTGTCAGACAATGGTCTGTCTCGCACCTTTATCGCGTAGACAGTACTGAAACATCTGCTCTCGTGATGTCTCTCGTTCTTGCTGGTTCAGTTTCGCCTGTGGGTTTCCAGGCGCCATACCCGCCAGTCTATCAGTAATCCCCACCTGCGCCTTCAGCCCAGTTATCTCGAGGTGCATATTTGAGGACCCGAAGCTATTCAGTTACTTTAGATGGGCTGTGGTCAGATGGCTGGCATATGTATGTCAGGAACCATCTGCCATAGCAGGGGTTTAGTCGAAACTATACCTAGGAGTCGAGGAGCATGCTATGAGGATGCAAAACTAAACGCGTACTTCTTATCAAAATCGTCAATTCAACGTACCGTGGCAGCATATTTCTTGCATTGATATCAAAGATATACCTTGACTGGAGCTAGCGTCTCCAGCTGCTCCCTTCTGTTGACTTGAACTGGCGAGGTCTACTCTGCTGGAACAAGTACTCTTTACCGACAGGATTCGACAAGTGGGAAGGTCAAGCTTTGTTCTAGCAGAATCCGCTGTTCTGCATCAATTGGTACTTGGTTGCGTCCAGATAAAATGAACTTACCTTACGTTTCTAACATATCTGCATGCACACACCCATCCCTCCCTTGCTGACTGAAGACCTTGTATCTCCTTCACCCCGCTCAGTCACGGATTGTATGAGCAATCTTTCTTTTCTTCAACTCCCTGTCTAGACACATCCTTGATGACAAGGTCTCATGGATAAACTAACCCTCAAGCAACGTGCTCTACAAATAGCCGACCTAGCAACCTCACTTGCGAATGAGCTAAATGAGACCGACCACCCGGAGCCAACCTTCCAACACGGCCTTCCCACCCCGCTAAGAAGCGACGCACCACCATCAAAAGCAAGCCAGATCTATAAACAATTAGCACAGACAGTTGACGAGCTCAGTGCCCTGCTCACAGACCCAGTCCATCATCTCACCCATGAATTGGTAAGCCTTAGTCCCAACATCATCCGCAACCACTCACCACACTACACCGAGCTAACAACGACTATAAAAAAACCAATTAGAAACTCCCCACAGCCAGCATCCACCCCCTCATCCGCCTCGGGATCGCATCCCACTTTCCTCCTCACGGCTCCTCGGTCCAAGATCTAGCGCAGGACCTAGGGCTAGATGAGTCCCTTGTGCGACGGCTCCTCGCGCACAGCGCAACATACCATGTCTTCTACGAGGAAAGGAAGGATTACTTCGTACATACACCTGCATCGAGACTGTTAGCTGAGAATGACAAGCTGCGCGAGTGGGTTGCCATGGCTGCTGAGGAGACGCTGCCGGCTACATTGAAGGTTAGCTTAGCTCTCTATTGCCCTTACAGTAACATCCTCGACACAAAAGGAAAGCGAGGAGTCCTCGGGCTCCGGAAGCTTATATAACTAAATATGGCTTTGATTCTAGATCGCCCAAGCCCTAAGCCAGTACCCGGATTCACAAGAACCTGATCAATGCGTAAGAGACTGACCACTTACCCGCACCCCCCGCCTCCCATTCTATTTCTCCTCCCCTAACAGATAGACAAAAGCTCATGAAAAGCAGGGCTGGTCAATCGCAAACAACACCGTAAAATCAGCTTTCGAAGCCATGGGCTCCGACCCAACAAAAGAGAAACGCTTTGCACACGCGATGCAATACCGGTCCCAACAACCGGGATTTGCTGCACAGCATCTAGTATCTGCATTTCCTTGGCCTAACGGTGACCCAATCTCCAAATTCACGGTCGTTGATATAGGTGGTGGGCTCGGACACGTTTCGCGTGTTTTGGCAGGGTATGCACCAAATGCAACGTTCATTGTGCAGGATACCGAGAGTGTCGTTGAACGAGGCAAAGCAACGCTTGCTTCAGATACAGAGGTCAAGACAGAAAGTGGAGAGAGAGGTCTTCAAGACCGTGTGCGGTTCCAAGTCCATGATTTCTTCACCGAGCAGCCCGTTCACGGCGCGGACGTCTATCTCTTGAGATTTATCCTGCACGACTGGAGCGATAAGTATGCGGGGATAATACTAAGGGCGCTTATTCCCGCGATGAGGAAGGGATGCAAGGTTGTTTTGAATGAGAGGGTTGTGCCTGGGTGGCATGAGCGGCATTATCTGGAGGAGAGGAGAAGGAGGTGAGATATTCCAGCTCTTTCTGGGAGGAGGTGTCAGGGCAGATGCTGATGGACGAGGACTATAAACATTAGAGACTCAGACATGTACATGCTGGGCTTCCAGAACGGTCGAGAACGAACGGTTGATGATCTCAGCGCGCTATTGAGGAGTGTGGATGAGCGGTTCGAGTTGGCGAAGGTGCACCAGCCTGAAGGGTCGGTTCTTGCTGTTGTTGAGATTACTTGGAGGGCATAGATGGGGAAGTTGACTGATTTCGTTTGTTTAACAATTTTGTTTCTTCAACGTCTCAAATGATGCATTCATCATTTCCGTGATATTCATGTCCTTTTCATCAGAGCTATACTCCCGAAGTCGTCCCCGCTAGCTTCCCAAGAGGTAAAATGAGCTTTCCTAAACTCAACCTCTAATCTATCTTAGACTGTTGTAGCTCATTATTCGTACGAAGTTTCCGCCTCCCCGCTGACCGCATCGACCGTTGCATTGGGGCGTCCTTCCGCATTTCAAGCGCCCGCCTTCGCCTTAACCATGACTCGATTTGCTACCTATCTTTGTGAAAACATGATGTGGATCTATGATACTCCATGAGATAACGAACGCTAGCTGCTTGCAGACCCCAATGATTCAGCGTCGTGGGTTTTGACCTAGCAATAGCACTCGTTTCGATACGAGCGCGCATGACTCATAATGAGTAGACCGTGAACACAGCCCGCAGATTACTTTGAGAAATATACGAAGGTTCCACGTGATCTAAAAGGCCAGAGCTATATACTATATAGTCCTCCAGGCCCATCCCCATAAGATGCAACGATAAGTCCTACATCTGAGAAGAGAAGAATCGACATTCTCACATATGGCGAAAGTCCGCGTCTACCCCTCCCGTCGGCCGACGACACCAGTCTCCACCACACTATCCATCCTCGATGCAACTGTTGCCCGCTTCACCCCGACAGGTGCGATATGGCTCTTCGATAGTCCTCGAGAGCATATTAATGAGGCCGAGCTCCTCGGGAATCTCCAGTCATCTATCGAGGACACCCTCAATTTCTTCCCCCAATGGGCCGGCCAGCTCCACTGGGCTCCCGTTCGGCCAAATGGGTCTCACACAGAGCGCTTCAACAGACCAATGCTCACATATGGCAAGGACACAGATCCAGGAGTCGAATGGGTTGTCGTAAGACACGAATCGCTATCTATAGAATCACTCGCCCCTTCGGCCGATGAGCGAGCGTCAGGATCTGGCATCTGGGTGGGAGATGACTTTGATCAGAAACTGTTCTTGTCGGATACGCCGTTGCCTTTGAATCAGCTAGAAGAACTCGACGGCTATCCGGCGGTGCAGGTGCAGGTCAGTCTCTTCAGTGATGGGGGGTACGGAATCGGCATCAAGGTCGCGCATCCATTAGCCGATGCACAGGCGTTAATGGTCTTCATTCACCTCTGGGCTGAAAACTGCCGGAACGCATTCGGTGCGACGATTGTTAATGGCAATGGCAATGGCGATGGCGATGGCGCCTCATCTTTTGCTGAATCTCCCGTTTTCGATCCTTCCCTATTAGATGCTCACGCAGCGGGAGACATCGACGGCCCTACCGCAGATCCAAAATTAGCAGACGAAGCCCGCCAACTCCCCCTCCACCGCTTCGACTGGTGGAAAACCGACGCACCAGGATACTCTCCATTCCTAATCCCAACAACAGAGAGCTCAAAGCCTCCACCGGAGGACCTCCGCTCATCTCAAATCTCCCCATCTACCGAACCCCCTTGGCTGACCTGGGATTTCTCCCGGCCCGTAAGCTACACGCAGCTGCATTTTCCCGCCTCGAGAATTGCCCAGCTGAAGCAGGAAGCTGTCGCCGAGGGCGGCTGCCCGGGAATATCACGATTAGACGCCCTCCTAGCCCACCTCTGGGCCCTCATCAATCGAGCCCGCGGCCACGGCACCTCCCCTGAGGACGTCTATATGAATATCACCCTCGGCGCCCGGCAACGGGTCTCGCCGCCCCTCCCGGAGGCCTTCATCGGCTCGCCGCTTTTCTTGACGCATATCCGGCAACCTGGTTCTTCGGCCTGCACGTCTAGTATTGGTCGCACGGCATTGCAAATCAGGCAGACGATGCAGCAGTTTACGCCGGGGAAAATTGGTGCGATGCTACATGATGCTGCGCATGAGGTCTCGCCGCAACGGCTCTGGCAGGGGTTTTTGGGGAGCCAGCATACGCTTGTGACTTCTTGGTTGCGGCTGAGGATTTATGATGTGGATTTTGTGGGTGGGGAGAAGGGGAAGAGCGGGAAGGCGAGGTATGTGCATGCTGTTATGCCGAAGATGGATGGGTGCTTGCAGGTTATGGATACGGGGGTTGAGGATGGGGGGATTGATGTTGCGCTTTATTTGGATAGCGAGGTGATGGGGAGGTTGGTGGGGGATGTTGGGGAGACGTTGTGATATGCATTTATGGTCCAGAGGGCCTATGATGGAATATGTATATAGACATAGATATAGAGATATAGAGAGGTGGCCTAGAAACAAACTATGAGCGGTTATGGGATTCCATTGAGTACTATGTAATGAGAACTGTAGACCGGCTAAGCTTCTACTTACATACATTGCACAATTGGATTTCCTTCGCTCCGCTCTGTGCCCCAGTAAGATAGTCCTGCTATTCTCGGGGGGCGGCTCTGGTCGATTGCTGCACGCTGTCTTGTGTTGCCTTTCATACTCTAAAGCCAGACGCGTTGTTCACAACAGGACTTATAGCAAGAACTCCGTGACTCTTCCGCTCACCAAGTGTTTTGTCCTCGTGGTGAAGTGGTATTTAGCACCCAGTCGTTGCATTGCCCATTGATGCTTCACTTCCAGAGTGTAGCAAGCGGCTCGAGCAGAGGACTGTCGGTATCGGTTGTCTCAGCTCAACGTGGACATCGCTCATCGAAAGTCAGAGATTCGTCGAGATTTGTTCGTTGTGAATACTCGCAAGCTCAAGAAGCTGCAGATATACTTGTACGAGATTGTGACAGAAATGCCCGACTGGCTCCATGATTTCAGAGCGAGGACGAAGACGGAGATGGAGCTTGGAAAAATAGAGCTCAAAACTCTCCTGTTGGCTGGATGCTTGGTAGTGTCATCGTGGTACTTCGGACCTACGAATGATACTGTTAGCAGAAGTTCAAGCGTGAGGAGGGATAAAAGTGTGACTGACCATGAGCTATGAGAATAACACCAATGCGAGCTGTTCCGGGCATCATTGTATAACCCATCAAGACGACCATCATCCTCGAGTGAGGATTGTGTCCGTGATCAGTATAGATGGAACAATTCTACCCATCGTGCAATGCATTGGAAGTGTTTCCGACTGCTGACTCGCACGCTCTCGGATTCTAAGCTTGGTTACTAGAACCTCAGTGTCAAACTTAACTGCGTGCTTCCGAGTCTGCGGAACATGCCCGAGGACCAACCGTAACGTCGAGTTCAATAGACCGTAGCGGCATCAGTATCTCACCCAGAGATCCCAATATCTTTTTCTGTTAGCGTTGCACGTCCGTAAATGGCGGGGGAACTTACTCTTGCAATAGCCCGGTCGGCTGGCTACAATGAGGAGTAGCGGTCGTACCGTTGGGCTCGTTCCTCATGTCTCTATGGATTCCCGAGTAAGCGAGAACAGCGCTCAAATCTATCTCGACCCAGTGCCACTGAAGGCCCAGGAAAAGAAGGAGGTGCTTGTGTTGAACCTAGTCGTACGCCGGTGCGGCAAACTGTGGTGACGTCCATTTCGCGATGGCGATGAAAAAGCAAAGGTGGCGTGCCTTACGAACGCCGATGTAAGAGAAAGTAGGTATCTCGACTCAGTGCTACTTAAGGCCTAGGAGAAGAGACAGAAGCTTGTGTGGGACCAAATGAATAAAAAGAGAAGCTCAATCCGAGGAGCCCGTATCTTCAAGAGACCCAGGCACAGGAAAGGGAAACAAATTGGAAGCCCTTTTGGTGTCCCACAAAAAAGAGGTAACACAGGCTAAAGCTTTGAAAAGATTTTGATACGCCCGTCGCCGCTGGGCTTGTTCGAAGAGGATCACAAAAAAAAACCCCTTCGAATATTCGCAGCAAAGTAATCTCCTAAAAGACCACTCGCTCCCAAGTCATCGGAAGAGACAAGCAAGGCTCTTACGAGCAATGCTAGATGAAAGGGGAAAGCAAAAGATGGATGGAGTTGCAGCCCTCGCTCAGAGGGAACGACAAAAGTAAACAAAGATTCGCAGCAAAACAGTTCCCTAGGAGACCGCCCGCAACTAAATCATTGGAAGAAACAAGCATGGCTCTTGCGAACAATGCTAGAGGGAAAAAGGAAAGGAGAGTGCCAGCCCTAAAATAAGGGTTGACAAAAAGTGAAGCAAAGGATGATGGTGCAGGCTGCAGTCCTCCCAACAGAGATGACCACGAAAAAGAAACAAAGCTCTGCAGCAAGACAGTCCCCTGAGAGACTACTCGCTAACCAATCATCCGAAGAAACATCGAACGATGCTGGTAGAAGGGTTGGGCTGTGGCAAACTATGCCGACAGGAAGGAAGGGACAATGAACTCATCAGGCAAGGCTCAAGCGATCGATGCCTGAGGGAAAAGCTTGGTTGGGTAGTGAACTACTGCGGACAGTAAGGCTCAGGGTTTTGGTAAGGCTCAATAGAGCGGTCCCGATGAATTTGAATGGTATCATGGACGGGGTCGATAAAGCTCCAATAAGTGATGGTGAACGAAGGGCCTAGATGGGGACCGTCAACCGGGATAAGTCTATAGATCAGCTTATCCCGGTTGACGAAACGAGATTCAGTAGATGAGGTTCAGTGGACAGAGGGGTGAGGTGTTGTTGAAGAGGAGAAGTGGTGGAGAGGAAAGAAGGTGAAAGATGAGTGAGTGTTGTGTGTTTCCTGCTGACTCCAGGGCTGTACGGTTAACACCCTAATGTGCTCACTGAGAGACAGAGAGGGTTCAGAATCGAATTCATTATCATTAATCCCTAATCTCATACCCTATTTTCAGATGAAGAAGAGAAGAGAAGGATATTGCAAGGGTCACATATGTACCCCTACCATTGAAAGAAAAGCCTTTGGGATATAGTACGGGAAACAAAACGCCAAACACCTATAAGCCCATGCTCCAGACGCCAATACGCTTAAAGAAATATAGATCGCTTCTCTCAGACGGCCTTCCCAGAGTAGTGTTGGTCTCAGCATCGTTCTCTAAGCAGACAGGGTGATATAGTCCCCTGGTTCGTCAAAGATTCGTGATAAGCCGGGTCAGCACAGGTCGTGGCCGACGAGGTCCTCTTCGGCCTTCGGCTGTTGGATCCGAATCAGATCGTGATCCCCTCGAAGAAGTATTGCCCGATTGTGATGTGGTCGTAGTGGTTGTCGACGTCGTCCTCGACGATGATAGCGGAAAGTTCCTGCCAGGCCCAGACGCCGCCGGCGCAGGCTGATACTGCGGGTATTGTACTTGCTGCTGCTGCTGCTGCTGATACCATGCCGAAAGCTCGGGCTGGGGTACACTCAAGCTATGAGCATGGGTTTGAGTCTGCGAATTTGACCCATTGTGACCATGCAGAAAACCCGAGATCGACAGCCCTCTTGTAATTGTATTTCTACTTCCACTTCCACTTCCACTCCCGGTGACAGTACTCGAACTCGACCGTGGAAACTCGAACGATGACGAAAACCTCGTGCTGATCTGCGAGTACCTCGACGGATCATATCTCGGATGCAAGGTCTGGTATGCCGGTGGTGGCGCCTCGGGACTCGGTCCCTGTCCTTGCCCCTGACCCTGACCCTGTGTCATAGTACCAGTACCAGGTGTTGAAGTCGACATAGCCAAAGTCGTCGAAGCAGGCGCCGACATCCCTCTCGCCCTAGACCCCGGTTTATGACCATCCACCGACGGTCGAATATTACCCGGCGGGTATGGATACATAGTTGTGGTAGTCGTAGACGTCGCCGGTGGAGAAGCCATCATATTCGCGTAATCCTCCGGGGTAACAGACCGGGATTGCTGTTTCGAGGAGTACCCCGTCGCGAGCTGGTAGTCAATCAGCCGTTCCTCGCATTTTCGGATGCGGTCCCATTTGCGCTTCTTGACGAAGAAGAAGATTATTGCTGCTGTGACTGTTGTAGCGAAATAGTGTTAGTAGGCGCCAAGGACTATATTATACCTTGTGAGGTATAGAACGGGGAATAGAAGGCGAGAGACGCACTGGCAATGGCAGCAACACCACCCACCACAGTACCGATGATGATCTGCGTTGTCTTGTTCTTGCTGGAGTCCTGGTCGTCGGGTTGGTCTGGGTTCTCAGGAGGGATGTAGCCCGATATCTGGCGCGCGAGGAGGAAGGGGATCAACATGTCGAACAATATAGCCAGAGGACATAGGTAGAGCAGGGAGTAGGTATCGAGAGAGACAAGTAGAGGAGACCAAGACCAGACCACAGACAGACCCCAGCAGTGAAGCGGCTCTCCTGCTGGACAGTAAGTATCAGAAAAGTCCCAACTGCCGCATCCCCGCCTTATGAAGACCCTTCATCGACTTAGCTACCCGCCATGGCTGGCTAGCTCTCAAGCATGGAGATCAATCAATTGGAGACACCTATTTTAATCGCCGAGTTTAAAATCTGAAACGAAGCTAAATGCCCAAAAATAGGGGCCGATTCGAGAGCTAAGTCGCATGGTCGTTGCTTTTTTTGGGCTTGACAGTGTAATCCATTGGCTGTCGTTGCTTCTTAGCGATTCCGCGCTAGGGAGAGCAAGCGCCTGGATTGCGAGCTTTGCAGCTTGGGGAGGGGAACGAGGGCGCTAAGTGGACGAAGGAATGGCTCGTGCAGGACAGGGGCTTAAAATAGGTAAAATAGGTTGGAGTTGGAGTAAATTAGCTGTCAATTGTTTTGGCGCTGTTGGTTTTGCGAAGGTTGCGAGATTTGGGTTTTAGTGCAATTTATATGATACTTTGCTTGCTAATGGTCGATACTATATCCGTAAACTTCGTTGCTAGTAGTTACATCTGTTGGCAATGAGTGTTGGAAGGTCACTCGGCGTATGGCCTGTACACCTCAACCCCCGTCTGTGTAAGGAACTCAAGAGGCACGCCATCTGCGATGAAAAAGACCGCTCCCTCGTGGAGATCAATCTTCTTCTCTCCAACGACCACCAGCTCTCCGCTGCCCTTGGTCACAACCAGTATGCTTGGTCCTCGGATCGGCTTGTGTCTCTCCTCCTCGCCGGCCTCAAGTCTTGTCGCCAGGACATTGAATTCGGAGAACGGAGGCGCGTACTCGACTGTCTTGCCATTCTCGCTCTTGTCGGTGCTCTTGCTCCCTAGTGATGCTTCACCGTGGTTGTGCGGTTTGAATGATAGTGCTTTTGCAAATAGGTCAATGCTATTCCTGTCGGCGCGTGGGCAGAAGCCCGTTGCTAGCACGTTGTCCGACCGTGCCATACATTCGAGGATATCACCGTTCAAATACGCGTGGATACTATCAGCAGGGACACAGACAGCTTCGCCGGGCTGGAGAACCATATAGTTCATCAGCAGAACGGCGACCAGCGTACCGTTATCCGACTCCGAGTACTGCTTGCTCAGTCGTTCAAGCAGTCCAGGCACGTTCTCTTGATGTCCAAATGCGGCTGCTGGGAGGGCGATCAGTTGCTTGACCGTCTCGGAAACCACACCGGGCTCGAGTTTCAACAGATTCTTGCAGATCTCACGGAGCAGCTCGTCGTCAAAGTTGGTATGAGGAGGTACAAATTGTTCCAGCGGTTGGAGCTTCACTAACGCCTCAATATCCTTGAGCGGCTTGAAGCCGGCAAAAAGCTCAAACTCCGACAACGCCACCGCGATCTCAGGCTTATGGTTGGCATCGCCAAAGCTATCAGGGTCCTTGAGGTTAAGCTGTTCTGCAAGGCGCTTGTCGGGATGGACTTGGAGTGGGAGAGCCTTGTCGAATGACAGAACCTGTCCTCATCATTAACACCAGTCTAGATATATATAAACTCGACGACTCAAACTCACCTTGGGCAAGAAAGGCAGAGTGCGCCCAAATCGAGCCGTGACAGACTTGCCGAGGAGCTCTGGGTTTCTCTTCAGATAGTGCTCAAGCGTTTCTCCTGTACAGAGGAGTCGTGACGGAACGGTAGGGTATGTGCCCATCCACATCTATAGCAATTAGTATAAGCCACGACGACACATCGACGCTCCCCCAACTCACGGCCTACCTCGGAGTAATGCTCGCCATCCTTAACTGCCGATGAGCCAGGCGTCTGCGACCATAGCTGTCCGGCAAGAGAATCCTTCCCAACCTTTCCCCATGGATCGTGCTAACACACAATCAGCAATTGAGGTAGTGAAGTTAATTCGTAGGAAAAGAAGCTCACCTTGACACCGCACTTGAGCTGAACAACGTGTTCTAACATAGTGAACAGAAAATGTGAATGTGATTCTAGGTAGATGTTCCAAGTCGATTGCGGAGACTAGATACAGGAGGTGTCGGCTTTTGTATCAATTTGAGCTTCGAGTCAAGCAACTCCTGTCGTCATGAAATCCTGCGAACAGAGGCGAGACCGTGCAATCGCTCCACTTCCATGATTTTCTTCTCAGGGAATACTCCAAAAGAAAGACCCGGTTGTGGTCGGAATCTCTGCCACAGTGCCACCCTTGCTGGGGGTGCATTGCGGGCGCGTCAGGTTGACGTCAGAGATAGTATGAGCGACAACAGCGGGACAATCTTCACCACGGAGACTTTTAAACATTCAGATTCATAAGCAAAGCGATCTTTAATTTGGTAATCAGGTACAATGGACATCATAACCGCCCGCTAAGTAACAAACATTATAGTAAAATGGTGTAGACATTAGATTAGAGCAAAACGTTTATCCATAGATCTCATCGGCATCAGGAACCATGACCGTTGTCAACCGTCGCGCCGCGCGACTCCGTCTTTTCTCCGCGGCCGAAGTATAAATGTCTGATTCGCTGGTTGTATATCCTCCCCATGGGGCTCCCCCAAGGTTCCTCTCATACTCCTCATCCAAGTCGTTATATAGATCGCGGCCCCGTCTATCCAGTCGATCCTCGTCGTCTAGTGTGTGGGTATAGTGGGCCCGCGACCGGGAGGGTTCCTCCATGTATCTTTCTCCCCTCGTGCTTGGAATATAATGGTATTGGTATCGCGAGACAGGCCTGCTTTGGGAAGCGGCTGTTTCAGCAACGACGGTGGGATAGTCTTGTCGGGTTATGGGCTTGTATATGAAGTCGGCGCGGCCACCTCCGATGCCAGCTCCGGCTTCTGTATGTGTGCGGTAATCGGTAGGCTTATGTTCGGGGGTGGAAGGAGAAGTAGGATTGCTGGCTCGGCTTTTTAGTCGCAGCGAGAGGCGGCGTGGGTTGAGGGTCTTCATTGTGAATGAGTCGCGGCGGGATGAAGTGCTTGAGGTTGAGCTGGTGCTTGAGCCTGTGAGGGGGATGATGTCGTCGTCTTCGCAGGAAGGAGTAATTCTTGATGACTTGTAGGCTGTTCGGATGTCTTTTGGGATTGGAATGGAGATGTCGCCTCCAGTTCGTTGATTGTATAGAGGCTTGGTCTGGTTTGGCTTGCGGAAGCGGCTGAAAGACATAGTATAGATAGGATGGTGGGTAGGTAGGTAGGCGCGGTGAGGAGAAAGCCTTGGTGGAAGACAACAAAGAGTCAACAATGACAAAGTCAGGAAGCCTTCAGACTTTAAGGTATGATGCTCAGAGATGACAGTGGAAGCCAAGCTGTTTGATCGACCTGATACAGTCCGGGTGGGGAGGGGAAAGATATACCCCTAAGCTTCCCCCGCTTGCCGCAAAACAGGCGGTTTCTAATTTTGAAGCACCCTGGTCTCTGCGTTTCATGGTGAGATGGCTGCATGAAGACCCTGGCAAGTGCTCAAGCTAAGATGGCCCGAAATCCGGCAACGCTGTTTGACTCTCCAGTATGAGGGTGGAAAGCGAGGATTAGCCGCCGTGCTAAGACTGAGCGTTCGGGGTCGTGCATTAGTGCCGGTCGATCCCCTGTTATTTCCATTAATAGATGATATTAGGGACAGAAATTGTGCTAATTAACCCTGCATATGCAGGCTAATTTACAATTATAGAAGCACGCTATCACCGCTCTGGAGTAGGGCATCTCGTCACATACATTATCACACTGCAGTCGGAGACCACCTGGCACCAGCTCAATGTGCTATAATTAGTCTAAAATCAATATCAATTAACCAGATTAACAGCAGGAGCCGGTGGTCCAGATGCTAAATTTACCGTGTTTGCTATCGTACTGCGTCACGCGAAGCACCCGAATCACTCTAGCCATTCCAAATCTACTGGTGTATGTATGTAGTAATAGTCTATGCGACAGGGACCCTTCCCCGCGCTCAGAGACGCGTAATCCATCATGATTATCCAATAACGCCGCCATGCAAGCTCCCCGCGAAATGAGCGCCGAAGAAAGACCAATGTGAGGATGCAAATGCATAACAAAAGCGGCCAGTGCCTGGTTGAAACGCCAACTGTCCCGACCTCGAAGATCAATTTCAAAAGCAACCATAAATCATGTAACATGCATCATCAGTCGTGTCAAAAATGCGTAAGCGCCGGTAGCTCTCTTCATAAGATGCTTGGTATCCGGTAACAGCGCCGATCATGGAGTAACTCCACCTGTCAGAATTTTGGCAGAAAAACAACCTCATACGTTTCGCGTCGCGAGTTGAACAGCTGGCGCACAAGATCACCGTTTTTGCGCTGAAGGTGTCATCATGAGCGATAGACGGGGTGGGGACATCGACCGAGACGGTAAGGTATGTCGCCTAGCAGACGTCGACAACGTTCCAGGAAGAGGGGTAAATCCAGAATTTGCAGCCAGAGGCATAGGAGACGATGCCGACGATGACGAAGAAGACTGTTTTGAAAGCTCAATGCTGCATTCTGGGTCGGGTGAGAAATAGTTTCGTTCACGAGGATACGATCCGAAAGAGGGCGCTTCCGTCTCATGTTCGCTGCTAGTGACAAGCTCCAGGCTTTTAGGCTCAATCCCAGCATGGTTAATCCAAGCCCAGTCCATGTCCTGGTCCGCTCTCGAATATACTGACTCGAAGCTATGAGAATAAGACCTTCCCACTTGCTCTATGCTCGGGCGACTTGCTCTGCTTCCGCCCTGATTTCTGCGTTCGATTTCATGATTATAAGAGCTTCGTCGCTTTCGTCCACGATCAGCACTGCCGTCATTAGAGTGCTGGAAAATGGCGTCCGACATGAAAGTGGCTTGACTGTGAGTCAGAGCGACTCGCACGCGCATTCTTTGTATGGCCGAGTCTAATGCAAGTTCGATAGCGCAATGATTGCGGACGCGTGCGAGCTTCGGCCATGTTGCTCGCTCTCCGCAAAGACATGCTTTGAGCATGAAGTCGGTCGTCGGATTCTTCAGCAATCGAGGGAAGTGCGCATACAGAATCTCAGGGTAGATATTAATGTCTCCTGAATATTTCTGGTTCATGATTGAAATAGATTTGGTGAATGAGTTCGGAAAGACCCCGAGCTCGGTCAATACTGCCATTCGATGCATGATTTCGTCTTTCGCAAGGTGCGAAACGGTATGGAAGAGACGCGACGCCGTTGATGTCGGTACAGCCACGCTCTTCGGTTCGTCATCCTTTGGAAGAAATGGTACAATATGTGGGTTCACCTGAGATACGATAAAATGATTGACGTTGAACATCTCCGATAGTCGATTCATCGGCAAGTCGCCATCGACGGAGCCGTCAATATACTGCTTGTGAAGATCGTTCCAAGGTACAGGCTCGCCTGTCAGTGGATCCTTCGCCATGAGCGTGAACGGAGAGAAGACTACCGGGACTGAACAAGAAACAGCACTAGTCGTCATTAGCAGGGCTCCAATAAGGTAAAACGGGCGAGGACTTACACAGCAGACCAGATTAGAACGTTAGGAGCAGTAATATAGTTCAGAAGCTTCGGCAGTTCATACACCCCGGCACTGGAGACGCAAATATTGAGGATCCTCCGAGTGCGATTGTATGCTTCCTGGAAGGTGATGTCCCCTAACCAGTTTCTCATCACCTTCGCCAGATGTGTGATATCCAAAAACGCCCCGTGTTTGAGGAACCTCGCGGTTTTCTGGAATATATTCTCTTCGTGGTCTTCCTCGTCGAACACTGAGAAGTCACCGTAGGGGAAGGAAGCCAAAAGTGCCGGAAGTTCATCCTCTGTACGGGTGCAAAATACTGCACAGACGATGCTGCCGGCAGAGGCACCCGAGATGATGCGCGGCAGAAGTTTCGACATCCAAAGCGATTTCAAAACACCAATATGGTTCATTCCAAACGTAGCTCCACCTGAGAACAAAAGCGCGCTTCGTCCAAAAGCCTGTCTCGCAGCTAGGAGCTGGTCAAGTATATATCTCGATTCGGCCGCGTCGCACCGGTTGCCGCCAGACACCTCTACTAATGATGATATCGTCTCAACCGCGGTCGTTATATATCTATCAATCAGAACCTTGGTGCCAAAATGTGTATGTTTGTAGAGAGACGCGTTGCTCATGCCTCCCAAATCACGGCTGAGCGACGTCCGGATCAGATATAGCATGCGACTGACATCGCAACTCAAACGCGCGGCTTCTAGCTGCTCGAGCCGCTCCTGCACAAGACGCGGGTTGTACTCGTCGCATTCGAAAGTTTCTTTCCAAGAGTTGTTGTCTTCAAGTTTGTCGAGTTCGCAAGCGCATTCCTTCCATTCTTCGGGGGACACGGCCTAACAAGGCAGTTATGTTAGCAATCTGTCGAAGCCGGAGAAAGCAGTGTAACTCTCGGCAGCCGACAATGAAACTCACATTGCGCATGCGCAGGTACAAGACCTGCTTCCGATCCTCTGCCTCTGACTGCAGCTCCTCTGCAAACTTTTGTTCCTTCGAGACAACATCTCCGGCATTCCAAACACTCCCTGCCCAGGTGATGGAACCTCTCACAACAGAGGTCAGCGAAGGTACCGGACTGAGATTCAGTCGCGGTCGGAAGCCGCTTCGAGTGGAATCGAGAGGCGATCCATGACCGGCGTGGGGTTTGCCTTTTCCATGCCATGTTGGAATTATTAGTGGGGTCTCAGGGAGCGGCGACATGACAGTTTTAAGCGCGGCAGCCGGATATCCATTCGGCGGGAGGCAATGGTATGGCCGGGTAATGAGAAATATGAAGGATAAGAGGAGAGGAAAAAATCACAAAAGAAAAGAGAAATACAGGAGCATGAGAACTCGCGATCGCGACGGAAGAACTGGGGTGAGACACGGACAATTGGGGAAGGCTGAGAAAATCTGGGGGGTGCCGACGTCAAACCCCGGAGAACAGTCACGAGCGCCGGTGATCAGCCTCGTGCGCGCAATTTGCAGGTTGAGGTTGCCACGAGTCTTTGCCATGGTTCTGAGGAAGAGAACTCCTCTGAACTTTACTGGCAGTCCAAAGTCATTACCGTCCTCAGAATATGGTCTGCTTCTCCACATCTACTATGTCAAAATGCTATCATTTCTATGACTTTATACCCGTACTCCGTAGTTTAGCCAGTATACTTCCTGAAAGTGCTGATGGATACTGCCCGCCACCCACAAAGTCAGTCACCCATCAATCAGCGTCGCACCTCCTGTGTGGAATCTTCAAGATGCGGTGACAATGGATGGCTAGGTTAATTAATTAAACAGTACATAAAAGATATATATATGAGCATCAAACCAAGAGTCAGCTTGGTCATCAGGCATGCGGGTAAGATAACTAGGCGATCTCACATGCTGAAAGTTATGGTGATGTACTCATGTGGCCCATTTCAGCCCATCGATAGGCACCACCTGAGAGTTGGAGTAGTACTAATTCTAAGGTCCTTGACGCAACCACTGCCGTAACGAATGTCTAGCTTCTTGCTCAACTCCAGCTCCCCCCCAGAAATGTCCCGCACCATCAATCTCCGTCGAGACAAATTGACTCTGGGGCGCATCGCTAAGCTCGTCTGACCATTTGCGCAGCTTGCTTATAGAGGTGAATGTGTCTTCATCTCCATAGATTGCCAGGGTCCGGTGTGCACGGAGCTGATCCGCTGGTTTCGGGCAAGGGATTTTTCTCCGTTGCCCCGACGCTTCAGTGTCCACTTCTAGCGATAAGTCCAGAAATAGAGTCAAGAATAGGTTGATTGGGGGAAGCAGAGGAGAGACCAGAAGATATGAAATTGTCATGTCGGGCGATCGTAGCAGATCTTTCAGATCCAGGCCAGCACTAGGTGCCTCCAAATCCTGTAATGTCGATTGTGAGATCTCAGCTTTGGAGGCATCGCATGTGCTCCGTGCAACGAGTGATAGTTCATAGGCTGGCGTTCCTTGGGCACCGTTAATGCAGATATCCGCGACCTCATCACTTGTTGGGAGATGCGAAGCAACTAGCGACCCATACGAGTAACCACCAAGAACAAGGTGGATGCCCCCATTGTTACTCTGTTCTTCCGACCGGGCGCGAAGATTCGATTTCAGGTAATGCAAGTAGAGCATCATGAATCCATAGAAAGAGACATAATCCGCCAACTCGGGCTTCGCTGTCCAGCTAGTCCGGCCTTCCGAATCACCAGCACCACTATCACATCGTCAGCAGCAGTCGAAGAAGACTGTGAACAGTATATACCGAAAGTTGAAGGTACCAACCACATAGCCAGCATCAAGGAGCTCTCCTCCTATAAAGCTCACCACTGGGTCGTCATAGCATCCGCCGAGCGAAGCATAGGGATGCGCGACAATAGCACCTCGTACGCGCCATGGAGTTGTGGCTGAGCCAGTCAGCTGTTGTGGGAGGTAAATTCGGCAGGCCAGCTGTAACCCATCGTATATGGACGGGATGGTGAAAGAGTGTGTAGGAGAGGAAAGATACTTCGGCATTTCCTACTCGAGGTTGTCTTCGGATAAGGTCGACGAAGAAGCGGGGTTGCCCAAATCTTCGTGTATAGAAGATAAAGCAGCCACAATTAATGATTATATCACTTGCACCTGGATGAGAGTTGATCTGCAAGGTACTTGCTGGCTGTAAGAGTACTTGATATGTTGGAGGTGTTGGTGGTGTGATGGTTGGTCAGTTGTTCTTGGTTGATCGTCTCGTCCGCTCAGCAGGTCAATCTAGCAAAATCCTTGCCATGGAAGACAACTGGAGAAAAATCTAAGGTCTTCACGTATTTATTCGAGAATCCTCCCCGTAAAAGCCTAAGCCACGGCGTCCGATTAATTTCTCGAGGTCGGTTTGAGCAGACGTATCATCAGTAAGAGTCCATTATATATTTATCGCACTTGTTGGGCCCGCGGAATGCGCTAGTTATATATAAACCCTACTCTCTGGAAACAGCCCTACTCTACTCTATTAAGGTAACACCGAGAGCTACGTTGTATACAAGCCTGACTCAATAGAATGATGTGGCTGAAAGTGCCATCGTCAATTTATAAAGCAATCTAATCCTGCATGTTGTCGTTAATTCCGAGGTCGTCAAAGTCGTCCAGTAGCTCGTCCATGTTGATTTTGGGTACTTCTTCTCCATCCGCGTCCATATCGGTGTCCGCTACACTCATCGTGTCGTCCTGCTTCTTGTTCTTATACAACGCCAATGTGGCCCGTAGCTCCTGATCCTCTTCAACATCACGCAAGAACATCTCAAAGTCATTCTCCGTCTGGTCCTTGGGATTTGGTAGTAGGTAAGGATCGTGTTCTGTGGCCATGCGCTTGAGTTTCCAGTTACGCTTGGCGTGCTTTCTGCGTCTCGGGTAGAACTTCTTGACGAGGACGACGTCCGGAATTGTGGAGTTGTAGGTTCTGGAAGCCTCGATCTCGTCAAATTCGGCGTTGTTGTAGTTGGAGCCCGTCAGCATGTAGCCGAGCACTGAGTCACCAGGGTGTATAATACTACCGAGGTGAGTCCGCGTGAAGAACTGTTTATCGCCGCTGAAATCGGACGCTCGGGCGACAGTTACATCAGAAAGGAACCATTTGCCCCTGGAGTGCCCTGTTGGTTCAACATCGAGAACGATGAACTCGACAAGATCCTTAGCTTCTGTTAGAGACGTGAAGGGAGCTCGCCAGTATATCCGGGAGTTGAGATCGGCGGTCTGAAGGGTGTTTGGGTCGAGGAAACTAATCGATGTACCGATTCGTGTGCAAAGCAGGAGAGGCGAAATATTCCCAAGTTGCTTTGCGAGTTTTATTGGGAGAGCGACCAAATCGTCCTTGCAGACAGGCACAATCTTGGCGGAGTATGTGAATTTGTACGATTTTGTCGATGTATGAATGTCTTCGGAGATGATCTCTTGTGACTTCGTGACCTCGACCGGGACTGCAGAATGAAGGAAATCGATGAAAGCTTCTGCTTGATTCCTTTGAGCAAAGAAAAAGTCGATTCCGTGCTTGGCCTCCTTGATGTTGATAGTATTCTGGTGTGCCTTGTGCTTGAGAATAAGCTGTTCGAGGTAAAGGAAAGTTCGCTTGTGAAGAACCTGCTGTCGAACTTGAACGGCAGCTCGCCATGTGTTGGGGGTATATGACTTTGCGCACTCCGGGCATTGCTGGTACATCACGATATATACGACCTCGAAAGTTTGTTGCAGGATAACGCCCTCGGACACCGAGTCTTGAATTGTGAGCTTGACCTTGACTCTTCGCGAATGTGGCTCAGTCCAGATAAATCCCGCATCGATAACGCGAATCTTGTTGAGTCCCTTCAACTTCTTCAGGCACAGCGCCAACAACTCTCGTGACTCGAGAGCCGCCACCTGCCAGGATTGCGGAGGTAGAAGCCATCGTTCGCAGTCGCGACAAAAGTTCAAGACTGCTTCTCTTTGAATGCCTTGCGAGATATCGACCTGAAGCCTCATGCAGTCACTGCATATCGTGGATCCGACGAGAGGGGCACCGCAGTTGTAGCAGAGGGTTCTAAAAAGCGGTCTTGATTAGTATGAGGCTGGTAGATGGCGGAAAAGATAGCATACGTCGCGATTTCACCCGTAGCGGGGTCATGAGGTGCCATCGGCACCGGGGTATCAATATCCATTTTGAGATAATTATTGTCGTTCTTGGTTTTTGTTTGATTTGAGCGAGGGGCTACCTCTAGTTTTGGGATAGAAAAAAAAGTTCGCCCCTCATCAAATTTGTCATCTGATTAGAGTGATAACGATCACGTGAGTCTTATCTACTCCAGGCATCCGCATGTCTACGGACTAGTTTTTGCTTCCACATCTTTGATATCTTCATGATTACAATCTCCTGTTTATGTACTGTACAGTTCATTGGTATATTAAAGCGGTCGAGAGTATCACGAGGCCGAAGCAGCGCAGAGGCCCCGGGTTACATAAAAGTACAGTAGTTCTGGAAGAACTATCATATCACTCGTTGATCAACTGGAGGTGATATGTTTTCAACGCCTCCTCGCTCACTAGGCTAGGGGCATTGACCATGGGGTCTTCTCCAAACTTGCCAGTCTTGGGGAACGCGATGACATCTCGTACAGAGTCCTTGCCTAGCATGACAGCTACCAAGCGGTCGAATCCCAAAGCAAGTCCAGCATGCGGAGGACATCCAGCGCGGAGTGCTTCAAGCAAATGCGAGAACTCTGCCAACCGCTCGGGTGGCACTTGGAGAACGTCGCGAAGGACTATTTCCTGCACGGCTGCGTCGTGAATACGGCGGCTGCCGCCTCCCAGTTCCACCCCATTGACCACCAAGTCATAGTGGTCAGCGACGACCTTCGTGGGATCCGTGAGAAGCAAGTCGACATCTGCAGCATTTTTCGGTGCAGTGAACGGATGGTGTGTAGAGGATATTCCAGCAGAACCACCTTGCCCAGGTTCTGACTCGCTGGAGGGTGAGAACAGAGGAAAGTCAACTACCCAAAGGAAGTCAAAGCCTGTAGCAGCAGGTTTGAACCCAGACTCGACCGCAGCAGAATGTAGAGCTCGACGAAGGTCACCTATCGGGGTCGAGCCGCCCGCGAAGGGGGCTGCCTGACGGGCTTGAACAATTAGTAAGTCGCCATGATCAGGTTCCAAGAGCTCTTCCACGAATTCAGCCGCCTGGAAGCCGAATGGCTGCAATCCGCATAGAGGCTTCTTTGCGTCATAGACAAATACCCCTGGTCCACCCTCAGGGTTGTTGTTGAAAGGTGCACCAGCTGGCGAGTCAAGGAATTTGGTGATGAATTCAGATGTAGCGATAGGGTCATTGTCATTGCCCTCGACCTTGAAAATTTCGACGATTGGGTCAGTTAAGTCAGTGATCTTGTTGACTAAGTCCACTGGAAGTAAATGCTCAACCCGGTGAATTTCCATTCCATAACGAGTGTCTGGTTTGTCTGAGCCGTACCGACTCATTGCATCTTGATAAGACATTCTTCTGAACGGCTCTAAAGGAGCTTGCGTGTCCATCAAGGTCGACCAGAGTCGGCGTATGACACCTTCAACAACCCTCATAACATCCTCGCTGGTTGCGAACGACATTTCTAGATCAAGCTTATTGCAGATGTATTAGCTTCGTTGTTCGCGTGTGCATAAACCCATATTTACCTGTGTAAATTCAGGCTGCCGGTCTGCCCGAAGATCTTCATCTCGAAAACAGCGAGCAAATTGATAGTATCTTGGTAGACCGCTAGCCATGAGAATCTGCTTGTACTGCTGTGGGCTCTGCGGAAGAGCATATACCAAGCCATGCTTTCGGGTCGGAACCAGAAACTCTCTGGCACCTTCAGGCGTGGACTTGAAAAGCAACGGAGTCTCGATCTCTACAAAAGGGGGTCGGCTTTGCTCCAGTTCGTCCCGGCAGATATTGCGGACTCGGGCACGGAATTGAAGGGCTTCACGCAGTTCACTACTCGTTCGGAGCTGCAAATGCCTATGTTTCATGGGGTGTACCATATCTGGTGCCATCCAGATATCGCTTGGAAAGTCATTCAGGAGCTGAATGTCGTCGAGCGAAATCTCCCAGGGGTCACGCTTTGCCATCTCCTCATCATTAGCTTTCTTAGCCTTGACCGTGCCTCTCACTGTCACCGCACTGTTTAGCCTGAGAGATCTGAGTGTCTCGAAGGACTCGTTTCCAATGAACGATACGAGTTGTACGCTATGTTTCATGGTGGGATCTTGTAAGCGGGCGAAGGTGAGCTTCTTGGACGTATCCTTTCGAAAGCTGAGATAGCCATGGAGAACAACCTCTTGGCCAGGGGAGGCTTTCGATAAGAATGTCTCGAAATCGTAGGTAGCGGGAGGGAAATCAACTATAGAGGATAGATAGATTAGCATTTATAGAGCGGATGAGGACAAGGAGAAATTGGCTGGTTAAGGCATGATATCAGGTGTTACATACCCGCTTTTTTATACCTCTCTAGTATCTGCGAAGTTGTTGAACGGCTCTCTGCTTGTTCGCGGAGACATGAAGCTCCATGGAAAGCTCTCGGGGAAGATGCGATGCGAACATACGATTCGGCAGTCGAAGGCACTCTCCTGCTGCGCACAAAGTTGGAAATCTCAAGATAGCTTGTGCGAAGACGGGCGCTGTTTTGCGCCGCTCGCGCTAGAATCATTCTAGCAAAAATTCCGTGCGATTGAAGCAACAATTGCAAACCTTCAACTCCAGCGTCGAAGAAGAGCATAAGACACAGATGGCAGAATGGACAAAATCACGCCGCCCGCCCAAAACAGGCTAGTGCCCTCCACCACAATTTAAGCAGCCAAAAAAATCTCCAGAGCTTTCTTTCCTCTCATCCTTCCAAGTTTTGAATAAGTGAGTGCTGCCTTTTGATTTCGTCACTGTTTATTTCCCGACACTAATATTCGCGCAGATGATGAAAGCCTAGTGTGTTATATTTGATCCAATCTCTCCTCTTGGAGCCTGACAGCTCTCCTTTCGGGGCTTAAGGGCTGCTTGGTACCGGATGGAGGGAGCGTGATATATGCGTTCGGCACACCACCTTGTTACTTCAACGGACGCGATGAAGGCATCTCTGATACAATACATTACTTGGCGGTGTTCACTGGTGACTGGAGTCATTCTGACCCTTGAGATGTGTTCCTGGCCCACCGGCAGGGAGCATCATTCACATGAGAGGGCTCATTTGGCTAGCATATCTACTACTAGTTGTACTTGCATAGATAATATAACCCATTCGTGTCTAGTAACTCACCACATTTGTTATCGTATACTGTGTCTGAGCAATAGCATTTCCAAGACAGGATTGTCCCTATAAGCCCATCCATTGCTGTCTTTGGTGATCTCGGACCCAATCTATGGATGCTGCTTCCAACTTTAATCATTATAACTGATCCGTAATTGCTTTGTCGTCGAATTGCCGCTTGCTTGCCTGGAATCTAGAAGCATGGCGGAATCAACACCGCATCAATAATTCTCCGCGGAAGGGCAGCCAGTAGGCTTTCTTATCGTAAATATTCCGCTCCAGCATTTCTATCTTGACATTTTGAATTGAGACATCTTTCGCAGATTCGTATTGGATTTTCTTTTCCTCTATCCGGTCCGATGCGACCACATAACGTTTCCCTGCCATGCACGGCACGCCTTCGCACTTCCGCAGCTGTTCAACAAGTTCCACGATCAGTATCCGGCGCCCGTCAGTATGCGCGAACCACAGAAATCCTGAGCACAAACTCAATATGTCCCGGTAGTCGTCGACCTAGCTCAGCCTGGCTGCCGGGGCAAAGTTTGTTCCAAGAGCAGAAGCGATGGATCACACAAAATTACCTCAGGCGTGTAGCGGAGGCGAAAGAGGAATGGGCCGGGTTCGCAAAAGAGATCAAGGAAGGAAAGCGAAAGAGCTTTCTCGAGCATCTCGAGGAGCGCGAGCTAGTGAAGGATACTGTTGGGTACCTTGATCTCTGCCAGCCCATTACCTTACCTGTATGAGTGTCATTTGCTGACTGTTGTCTGGGAACGCATTAGGGATCGAGACTTCGTGAACCGTATCTTTACAGAAAAGCGAGTTGGAATGTACGTAGGCGTAGATCCCACAGGGCCGTCTCTACATGTTGGACATATGCTACCATTTATGGTGCTCGCATGGGGATTTAACTGGGGCATGCCAGTATATTTCCTGGTGAGTGTTCTTCGGCGCAATTCATGCTGAGGCGCAGGGCTTACGAAAGGCAGCTTGGCGGATCTACAGCTCGAGTCGGAGATCCAACAGGACGAACAGAGGGCCGGAAACAAGTGCATTCCTCCGTCCGCAAGGCGAATATGGCTAGCATGCATATGCAAATCAAGAAGCTTAGCGCAGGTATTGAGAGATACGGCGCTAGATATGGCTATAAAAGGCAATACATCTGGAAGAGGGCTTTAGAGAACAACAATACATGGTGGAACAAACAACCTTTCATGGAGGTACTTCGTGATCTGGGAGCGTACATGCGCCTGGGCCCCATGCTGGGAAGAGATAAGTCAGTCGATTCAAAGCTAGCTGATCAGAAACTATGCTGACTCCAGATAGTGTCAAAACTCGGTTGGCTGGAGATGGCATGTCTTTTGCTGAGTTTTCGTATCCTCTCCTGCAAGCATGGGACTGGTGGATTCTTTTTCGCCGGAACAAAGTTCAAGTCCAGATCGGAGGAAGCGACCAGTACGGAAACATTCTTTTCGGAATGGACGCCGTGAAATCTATTAGCAGAAACTGCGCGGATCAAGAATATCGAAACCCACTGGAAAATGACATTGACAAACCAGTCGGTCTCACAACACCATTGCTCACAACGGCCTCTGGTGCCAAATTTGGAAAGTCCGCTGGCAACGCCGTCTGGCTGGATAAAGACATGACTTCCACCTTTGAATTATACCAGGTTAGTTGCCTGTGGCCAGACAAATATCAGTCGAGGACCTCTGCTGATGACAACAGTTCTTTGTGCGTACCCCGGACAACGAAGTGGAACGCTACCTCAAGATGTTCACCTTTAAGCCTCTACCCGAGATCGCAAAAATCATGGAGGAACAAAGCAAGGATCCTTCAAAGCGGGTGGCCCAACACGCTTTGGCGTCAGAATTCGTTGAACTCATCCACGGTCCAGCTGAAGCTCAGGCGGTAGCCCAGCAGCACCGCCAGTTGTTCAAGGCTCGAAACACCATCACGGAACCCACGCCCATGCCTCGCACTCCTAGCGTACCTTCCGGTCCGCCTAAGCCAACAGATGCTTTTATAAATCAGGCGTCGGGGAACGTCCATGCAGTCGCCTTAAACCATATGACTATGCCTTCGGCAAACGTCACGCTTCCGAGGTCTTTGGTTTACAATGTCCCATTCAGCAAGATTCTTTGGCATGCTGGTATGGTGGCATCCAAAGGAGAAGGTGCTCGTTTGATTGCGAACAAAGGTGCAAATGTGGGGAGTCGCCCTGGTATTAAAGGTTCCTTGAAGGGCGGAGACATGCCCGATGCTTTGGCATATACGAATATTCACTCTTGGCCCGGCTCAAGGACAGAGGAGTTCATCATTGGCGGTAACCTCTTGATCTTGAAGATAGGCAAGTGGAAATTAAAGCTGGTGAACATTGTCAGCGACGAGGAATACAAGGAACTTGGTCTTACCGCTCCAGGATGGGATGCGGAGGCTGGAAAGCCGGCCGAGGAGGTTGAGAAGTCCAAAGGCAGGAAAGAGATTGATGACGGCGTTGAAAGGGCCGAAAGCAAGAAGAAGGAATCAACCGAATCTTCGGAGTCGGTCAGCGCATGATTTCCCCTGCCCTCTACGCCATACATTTGCTGGGCATGTGTACTTTTACTATACCAATTAGACTTGTAACTATACTCAAAATGTACTATCACACTGAATCATCAGAATCTAAATTATTTTGATGGACCAAAGTATGCCGACAAATTGGTATATACCAAGTCAAGTATTCGAGCGCTGCGTCGGCTGAGATGACTGATCGCGGCGGCCAAAAGCCACTAAACGCGTCGACGCGTGACGGGGGATCGATCCCATGCATACTCCGTACCTATCTCCCAATCTCCCTCCCAATCCCCGATCCCCCTGTTGTGTCTGGGATTTCTTCGCACACAGCGTACGTTTTTGTGCTTGTGCGATTGACTTCTGTTGCTGCTTGGCATGATCCGAGAGTAGATTTCCATCTCCATACCCTTGATTGTTGACACGAAATGGCGAAAGGACCGCCCGCTTCATCTCCTCCCGCGGCGACTCCGTTGAAACGGTCCACATCAAGCACCCAGAATATGAGAAACCAAAAGTCAATTCTGGGCTTCTTCCAGAAATCCTCTCCTTCAACTCCCGCTGTACGAAACGCCGAACCCGCTTCCTCTCCGGCTCAACGAGCTTCAGAGACTCGTCCCGTCAAGCGCGAGGAGAAGTCCGCAAAGGCCATCTCCAAGTTCACCCAAGATCTGACACCGGTGCCGAGTAGCGACCTGGGACTGCTCGATGAGGAGGACGATAAGAAGCAGGTATGCTCATGGAATAAGTTTCATGTTGGAGGCTCTTGGTAACGACTCGTTGTTTAGTTGCAGATACCTGCGGCGGACTTGAAGGACGCATCCGTCTCCCCGTCAAGACGGGTATGTTTTGTGCACTTCCAATCCAGAGTTTGACCTCGCATACTAATGTTGCTTGAAATTAAGTCCACAAAGAAAGTGAACTATGTCGAGTCCGACTCCGAAGGCGTAGACGACGACGATGAAATCTTTAGACCGAGTCGAAAGAACAATCGAGCTTCAAAGAGAAGAAAGTTATCACCTGAGAGCGACGATGAGTTTGAACAGGATGCACAGGGCGCAGGATACTCCGATGACGGTCAGTCTGGGCATCATCGTGCCTTCTCGCAAATACTGATCTGCTCCAGAAATGGATGATTTCGTCGTTGCGGACGAGTCTGAAGACGACGCGAAACCGGCAAAGAAGCGAAAGAAGCCGGCTGTGCAATCAAATAGCAAGTCTTCATCACTACCTCCGGCGCCAGATGCGGAGGAAGACCTCGACCTCGAGCTTCCGGACGCTACATCAGGCTCAGCAACGAAGTGGACATACGACCCTGAGAATGCGGAACCTCGCCAGGCCCGAGCTGCACCAGCTACCAGCAAACCGTCCAGCACCGCCAAACCTAAGGCTCATACTACAGAACCCGAGCAACGTTATCCTTGGCTTGCCAATATCCGAGATATCGATAATAATCCTGCCGGCCACCCTGATTACGACCCTCGTACGCTGTATATCCCGCCTCTTGCCTGGTCCAAATTCTCTCCGTTCGAAAAGCAGTACTGGGAGATCAAGCAGAAGTTTTGGGATACCGTTGTGTTTTTTAAGAAGGGCAAGTTCTATGAACTCTACGAGAATGACGCGACAATCGGTCATCAGCTGTTTGACTTGAAGCTCACTGATCGTGTCAACATGAGGATGGTTGGAGTCCCCGAGTCCAGCTTAGACCATTGGGCGAATCAATTCGTGGCCAAAGGGTTCAAGATTGCGCGCGTCGACCAATCCGAGTCAGCCCTCGGGAAGGAAATGCGTGAGAGAAATGGAAAGAAAGGAGGAGGCAAGGAAGATAAAATTATCAAACGAGAACTCGCCTGTGTTCTCACGGCAGGCACGCTTGTCGAGGGCGGCATGCTTCAGGATGACATGTCGACGTTCTGCGTCGCCATTAAGGAGGCGATTATCGAGGATCATCCAGCGTTTGGAATTGCATTTGTTGACACCGCAACCGGCCAATTCTTCCTCTCCGAGTTTGTTGATGATGTGGATATGACCAAGTTCGAAACATTCGTCGCACAAACACGACCGCAAGAGCTGCTTTTGGAGAAATCTACTGTCTCACAAAAAGCCCTACGCATTCTGAAAAATAACACCGGGCCGACCACGATTTGGAACCATCTGAAGCCTATGAAGGAATTCTGGGAGGCTGATATCACAGTCAAAGAACTTGATGCGAGCGAGTATTTTGTCTCTCAAGACAGTGATAATGTCAACGCATGGCCGGATGCCCTTCGTCAGGCTCGAGACAAGGAGCTTGTTATGTCGGCATTTGGAGCCTTGGTGCAATATCTCAGGCTTCTCAAGATTGAGCGGGATCTGATCACCATCGGCAACTTCTCATGGTATGATCCAATCAAGAAGGCGTCTAGTCTAGTGCTGGATGGTCAGACCCTCATCAACATGGAGATTTTCTCAAACTCTTTTGACGGTGGTATTGATGGAACACTCTTCCAACTCCTCAACCGTTGCATGACACCTTTCGGGAAAAGGATGTTCAAGCAATGGGTATGCCATCCGCTTGTCGACCCAAAGAAAATCAACGCCCGTTTGGACGCTGTTGATGCCCTCAACGCTGACTCTGGCGTTCGTGATCAATTCTCCTCTCAGCTCACCAAGATGCCGGATCTCGAACGGCTGATTTCACGAATCCATGCTGCCAACTGCCGGGCTCAGGATTTCGTGAAAGTTCTAGAAGGCTTTGAGCAGATTGAGTACACCATGAGCCTCCTCAAAGATAGTGGTTCCGGTGAAGGGGTCATTGGCCAGTTGATCAACTCCATGCCCGATTTGACCGAGCTTCTTGAGTATTGGAAAACTGCTTTTGACCACTCTCAGGCAAAAGATATTGGTATTCTCGTCCCCAAGCCAGGGGTTGAGGAAGACTTTGATAACTCACAAGAGATTATCAGGCAACTCCATCAAGACCTCGAAGACCTCTTGAAACGAGTCCGCCGTGAACTAGGCTCCACCGCGATCTGCTACAGAGACAACGGCAAGGAAATCTATCAAATGGAAGTGCCAATCAAGGTAAAGAACGTCCCAAAGAACTGGGATCAAATGTCGGCCACCAAGCAGGTCAAACGCTACTATTTCCCTGAATTACGCACCACCATCCGCAAGCTGCAGGAGGCTCAAGAGACGCATAGTCAGATCGTCAAAGAAGTGTCCAAACGCTTTTACAAGCGCTTCGACGAACATTACTCCACCTGGCTCTCTGCTGTACGGGTTGTCTCGCAGCTGGACTGCTTGATCAGCTTGGCCAAAGCATCATCAAGCCTGGGTGAACCGAGCTGCCGTCCTGTATTCGTTGACGATGAACGAAGCGTCCTTGAGTTCGAAGAGCTACGCCACCCATGCCTCCTCTCCTCCGTTGACGATTTTATCCCCAATGATATCCGCCTGGGTGGCAGCGCCCCTAACATCGACTTACTCACCGGAGCCAACGCTGCTGGAAAGTCCACCCTCCTCCGCATGGTTAGTACTTGACCCCCAGCGATTCTTGACCTCACTAACCTATCTAGTCCTGCGTCGCCGTCATCATGGCCCAAATCGGCTGTTACGTTCCCTGCAAATCTGCCCGGCTCACCCCCGTCGACCGCATCATGTCCCGCCTCGGCGCAAACGACAACATCTTCGCCGCTCAATCCACCTTCTTCGTCGAACTCTCCGAAACAAAAAAGATACTCTCTGAAGCAACCCCGCGTTCGCTCGTCATCCTCGACGAGCTCGGCCGCGGCACAAGCTCTTACGACGGCGTCGCCGTCGCCCAAGCCGTCCTCCACCACGTCGCAACACACATCGGCGCCCTCGGCTTCTTCGCAACTCACTATCACTCCCTTGCTGCGGAATTTGAACAGCACCCAGAAATCGCGCCAAAGCGCATGAAGATCCACGTTGATGAGGAAGAGCGTCGCGTTACCTTCCTCTATAAACTGGAAGACGGCGTCGCGGAGGGAAGTTTCGGCATGCACTGCGCTGCTATGTGCGGGATATCGAATAAGGTTATCGAGCGCGCTGAGGAGGCAGCGAAGCAGTGGGAGCATACGAGTCGGCTGACGGAGAGCTTGGAGAGGAGGAAAGGCGGCGGGCTTGTTGGGCTCGGGTGGTGGAGCGATGTTGCTTGGGCTTTACGAGAAAACACCAAGGAAGTGGATGAGGATAATCCAGCTGAGACTACGGACCGCAGCTTGGAGGTTCTTCGCAGGGCGATTGAGGCTCTGTGAGTTTCTGCAAGGCTATGTGTCTTTTGCTTGATTGATTTTGATAAGTGATTTGTTTCTAATCTGGGCCTTTGTTCTGTATCTTCTAATACCTTCTTTGCTCGGTTTCGGTTGTGCTGGATCTGCTATTTTCGGGGTTTGCTCGGTATCATTATCATTACATGGGTTAGAGTTGCGGACGGCTACATTTCATTGTTTGCTAAGATATCGAGTCCTGCCGTGTCTTTTATTGATAATAGAGATAAGTTATATCAAGGTATTTCTACTTGTTTTAATTGTGTTCATCTTTTCACTGCGACCTAGCCTGCAAACCAAGCCTGCAGACCACGAATGCTGCTGCCAATTTTTTCTCTCTCTCAACTTGACCTCTGCTAGATATCTAGAGCGCCCGCTACTTATGCTGTTGTGTCTGCAGTAGTTTCATCCGGTGTCGTTTTGTTGGAATCGTTCGTTCCCCTGGCTATCTACTTTGTCGCAAGGATCTATTCTCTACAATTCACTTGCCAGTTTCCGGATCTCGCAGACTCCCCAAAGCCAGTCACCTTGCGTCGAAGTGCTGATAAAGTCACAGCAGCAGAGCTCGCAGCTGCCTCTCAGCCAGCAATCATCGTGCCTCTCAAACAACACTGCCATCCACATCACAGGTAACGTCCGCATCAGATTGAGAAAGATAGACCCTACTAATCTCTTGAGTTCACCCTCATAGACACCATGCAGCCTTACCCAAAGGGCGCCGGCAAAGGAGCGCACTCCCCCTGCCAAAGACGTAGACGCCGCAGAAAAAGCAATCGACCAGATGCTTCACGATGAAGGAATCGTCGCTGCGCCTACCAAAGCTTCCAACAAGTAGATGGGGTTGAAGGAAGAGATCCAGACGCGCATTGAGACGATGCCAACCTTTATCAAAGCGGCCTAGAACACCAGTCATGAGGAGGCGAAGCTGGTGCTCAAGGCCCTGTACAACCTGGCTTTGCTCCGCAAGCGTGCCCTTGCGTCTGAGGCTACTCGGGTAAGGGGCATGAAGAGCTCGGCTCTAACGTCCGGAGAACCAAGATTCAAAGACGGTTGTGGGTTCGAGGACTGCTGTATATGGGTTCAGAATCAGGAGGATCCAGACAAAGGGGGCCGTGTGAGGCTCGCTCAATGCGCGGAAAGAGGTACTGATGCCCGCTATATCCAACCAAGCGAGATCAAGATAGGTTTGTTCATTAGATGTCTTAAGGAGCAGTGCATGCATGACAGCACTAAGCACAATATTACCTTCTCTGACGAGCGTGGGAAACGTTCGAGGTTTTCCCGTGGGAGGAGAGTCGGTTCGCGCTGGCCTTCACGTACCCTAATATTTTATTCACGATCAACACAGCGTCTTGAACTCTTACGATCAGGAAGTTAGTTCACTGATGCTATCGAAGACATGTAACTAGTTATCAAATTGATATTGAAAACATCCTCTTGAATTCCTTCGACCTTAAAGTACTAGCACGGCTACAGAGCCAGTTCAGCGTAGACATCTAGTGAACCCTGAAGATCTGCTCCAAGTTGGCACGAAGTACTAACGGTGGCACCCGCCCAAGGGTCAAAGGGCTCGGAGAAACAGTGGAAGCGAGGGAGGGAATGAGTACGTCTGGATTTGCCAGGTTTTAGCTTTAACTACCGGGACTCTAAGATCCCCGAACTAAACGAAGCCAAACAAACTTCGCGGAAACGACCATCGACCACAATCCCGTCCAGAACGATAAACCCGAAAGAAAGTCGAAATAGACTAGTTTCGAAGAAGTTGAAAAGGCCAAGCCAAGGCATCCCCTGTCAATGGCATGCGTCACTGAGAAATCGCGAAAGGACATAGAAAGGAAGATATGATGCTAGAGGAAAGAATCAGAGAATCGTGACTAGCCACTTAAATCGAAGTCCATGGCTGCCCGCAACGTCAAGGACAGAGAGGTATCCGGGATGGGCGTAAAGCACATCCAGGCAAGACGAGTATGATTCATGAACAGTTCCCACCCTCGGCTTTGGTCGGTGTCTGATTGCGCTCCATGTCTAAGAATTCGTTGTCGATGTCGAGCTCCGTCATGACATCCGCTTCCTCGGACTTCAGGCTCTTGCTCTTGGGTATTTCTCCTCCGGGGGTAGTATTGTCGATGTCTGATATTTTGGGCTCGGACTTGATGCCGGTGTTCCTGGCTTGTGTTAGTCTGCACGGTAGGATTGGCCGGTGCGTGTTGTCGGGGAAATCGAAAGGTAAAAAAGGGCGCAAATATATAGCACACTTACTGGTCACCGTCATCTTCTGCTTCTGCTTTGACAGCAGCGGCTTTCTTGGCCGGTGCCTTGCGCTGTCTTTTCGGCTTGGGAGTGGGAAGTGCCAATTGCTCATCTTCAACGGTGTTTGTGCCGGTAGCATTTGCAGAATCTGTGACGATCGCCGCAGAAGCCGCCTTGCGCTTCGTGGGGGTTCTCTTAGGGGGGGTCAGAGGTTTGTTAGGGCTCTCGGCGGCGTCGGAAGAAGGAATGGGGGCCGCTGCTGGGCTGTCCACGATGTTGGAGTTGGAGTCGCAGAATCTTTTCTTCACCTGACGATAGGCGCTAGATGCACTTTTGGCATTCTTGTACCCTCCGGCTAAAGTGAGCTTTTCGAAGTCGATCTGTCGTATTGTATGTTAGCGCGGTCGCTCATTTGATTCAAAGTGTGAGGTCATTCCCATAGAGAGGTGCATACCGTGCCAGTATTGTCGCTACAGAGCATACCGAGCAGAAGAAGTCTAGCAGCATCATTACTCAACCCCATGATGCCTTCAGCTTTACCTTTGACGGGTGTAGCCATGGCTGGTGGACGGTGAATTGCAGATGTTTCCAGTAGATGTCTGTTGCTCGGGGGAAGGGTTAGACGGTGAGCAAGATGAGCAAAAGAGGCGGGTCCGGGGAGAATTTCTGGAGGAAGACTATGACAGAGAACGTGGAGAGACGAAGAACTAAGGAAGCAGGAGGGGAGGTGAAGAAGAAAGAAGTGATGTGAACTGGACTTGATGGTGAAGAACACAAGATGGTTCACGCCAATGAGCAAATATCCAGAAACACTCAGAGCCAAGCTTGGGGTCGGTGTGTGGCTGGGTGAGAGCTAACAAAGGTCAAGTCACTACAGGGACTGAAGTGAGCAGTATTTGACGCAAGAGATGCCGAAACCTTCACATGTGCATAGATTGTAGATAATTCCATCAGAACGAATTGATTCAGTGAGACTTCTTAGGAGGTTTGGCGCGTATCTGCTTATAAACATGTTCCCAAATCTCTGGATAGAATGTAGATGATTGTGTTCCGGAGTTGCTCTTCCCAGCTGTATAGAATTGTTCGATAGGCTTGCCCATCCACCAGGGCCGTTGTTCAGGGTTCGTCCGCTTGAATGTCACGGGGCGAATTGTAGACTTGTCGGGGACGAGATTGCCGAAGCGCACCTCTGTCTGCCTTGGTATAGTGCTGAATTTCATAGTATTTATGTATAGAGTGGCGGTTGGTGGTAGCTTCTTTGCATATTCTATAGCTTGTTCGCGTGATCGTCGAACGGAAATCGGTAGCGCGAGGTGGACGAAATTCACATAGGGGGCCGCGGTATAGGCCACGAAGAGCATGGGCAAAGCGCCGCCGGCGATAACTATCGAAAAGAAAAAGATCTGGTTAGCAAGGCAGACCTCCCTGGGTGCAAACGGGGAATTTACTAGCTGGCCCTAAGTATGAGGGGAACTCAGAGGACATGAAGGCCGGAGCGACCAGCACACAGGACACCCCAAATACGAATATGGTTGTGATCCGTAACATCCCAAGAAACATTGTACGACCGGTTCCTCCATGGTAAATCAATATCTTCTCCGGGGGGCCTGCAGGTTGTTTCAGCGCCAGTCCGAGCAATCCAATTGTGTTGGTATACCTTTCCGGATGGGAGACTTTGATTGTCCTGCGGGGGGTACATAGGTCCTTGGGGGCCGTTTGTTGCTATGGCTCGGGTTTGTGGGGGTATGCTCGCTTTTAGGAATTCGGGGGGCGCTTTGAGTAGACTTTGGTCGGATGGATAGCAAGCTGCTGCAGAGCTCTCTCCGCACCGGTCGGGGAAGCGATGACCGCAATTGCGGGTGAAACAGGATGGGTACTCTCATTTCCAAGCTAGATAAAACAGTGTGAGCTAGTGTATATGCTATAGGGGTTCCGTAACAGGGGTTAAGTACCGTTGGTGGGTAAACAGGCAGGATGAGAGAGAGGGCTATTATGTATAGAGGAGTTTGAAGGGAGCTCCGAAATGTGATCGATCCCCGAATATCCGCGGCCTTGGCTGCTTATTTCCTGATTGGGGTTAGTCGGTCACAGGAACCATCTTGACATCTTGCAAGTCGCAACTTCGTCCAGTCGACTGTTCATTCCCTCTCGCCAAGTGCCCATCTCTTGGAGCCAGACAGGAGTCGCTCGAAGCTCTGCTAGCCAACGGGCTGGCTTTGATTGCTCTCTATCGACTTCCACACCTCTTCCGTCGCGATGGCATTCTCTCACCGCGGCCTATTTCGCCCGCTCCTTTCAATATGGCTTGCGGTTCTTTATTTTATCCTGCCAGGTGCAGCTTATCAGGATGCTTCTGATGAGGTGTTGAAAGCACTTCCCCGGCCGGGTCAAGACTTCGATATCCACGACGGCGCAATTCTATCGCCCATTCTCATCCCCCGTGTCTCCGGCACTCCAGGGTCTACTGTTGTTCTGAACCACTTTGCCGATTTCTTTCGGACCTCGCTGCCAGACTGGAATGTTGAGTATCAGAATTCGACTTCTGTCACGCCTGTATCTGACGGAAAGGAGGTTCCTTTCGTGAATTTCATTGCTTCTCGAGACCCACCATGGGCCGCCAAAGGCGATGTGGGAAGACTTACTCTTGTCGCTCATTACGACAGTAAATATTCACCAGAAGGCTTCATTGGAGCCATTGATAGTGCTGCTCCTTGCGCCATGATCATGCACGCGATGCGCAGTATCGATGATGCTTTGACCAAGAAGTGGGAGTCGATGAAAGCCAAGGGTCATGACCATTCTATAGATGACCACAGTGGAATTCAGGTCCTCTTTCTCGATGGCGAGGAAGCTTTCGAGGCGTGGACAGAAACCGATTCATTATACGGAGCTCGCTCGCTCGCTCAGCATTGGGATTCACAGGTGAATCCAGCGATGTCAGTATATAAAACGCCTCTTTCGTCCATATCGCTGTTTGCTCTCTTCGATTTACTCGGGTCTAGAAACCCGACAATCCAGTCATATTATCCTACGACACACTGGGCTTACCAAAAGCTGGCTAACGTCGAGCGCCGGCTAAGGGACCTCAAATTGTTCAAGTCCACAGGCAGAAGCTGGTTTCCCGACGCTTCAAAGAGTGAGCATGAACTCCCTAGTCAGAGCCACGTGGGAGATGACCATGTTCCATTCCTCAGAAGGGGGGTAGAAGTGCTGCACGTTATCGATCTCTCGCCACTCACAGGCTTTCCGGCCGTTTGGCATAAGGAGAAAGATGACGGAGAACACCTTGATATGAACACTGTAGAAGATTGGAGTCTTCTCATTACTGGATTTGCAGCCGAATGGATGGAACTGGATAAATTTATGCCCAAGCCGGCGGCTCAACGCTCTATGCAGCCTTCAGAGAACGGACCAAAGACGAAAAGCAAACGCAACTCTGACAAGACTGAACTGTAAGCTACCTCTGATTCTCTCTGTTCTACCCCAGTCGTTCTTGGAATGTATTTACACTGCATATTTCTCTAATGTAAGATGCATTTTCAATGCCTTCAACTCGAACTACGCTGATAAGTACCTACATAGCTACTGAGCCCCAGCCCCACGCAATGACTTGAAAAACAACGATGAAAATGTCTAAGTCTATGACAAAGCCGCCCAGTCTTTTCCGCATCGAATGTTGTGCAACCATCAAAATCATCAGACCGAACTACCTAGCATGTACCCAGCCATCTCCGCGAGGCCCCAAATTGGCTGTAGCACCGAACGGAGGACGGCAGGGCCAGGACATACACCTCGTAAGCCCCAAGCCACACCAAATACAATTGCGCCAAGTACAAATTGCGAATCGATATCAGCAACGGTAGCTGTGGGAAGTCTCCAAGTGTCACCAAGAGTCGGCTTCGCCGGCTTTCTCCCCGTCTGGCCAACATCCTGGCCGGGTCTTATCGATAGATAAGTGACCAGCGAGGGTAGAACACCGAAAAGCATCACCAGCGCTAGGGAAGGATCGAAACGTGACGGGTCGGTAAGGAAAGCGAAGAAACGCAGCACCTTCACGGGGTCCGCCATACCAGACATGAACAGGCCCATTCCGAACTGAAGCCCTGCCAAATAAGAGAACACAGTTTGTGAAAACTCCGATCGCTTCAAGACTCGTGGTATTATAAGTGCGTTCGTCAAGAACGTGAGGACGGTTGTACCCAGCATGAACGTGAGCTCATCGTGCGAAGGATAGACTGGCGTGTAGCAAGGGATTCCCGCCGGGCAAGGCGGGATGCCGGACACAAAGTTGGCCGTCAACAAGGCAGTCGTGAAGAAGATGGCAGTTGCGATCAATGAACGTGGTGACAAACGCGAGACGCCGCAAAGCATATGGCCCGATGTACAACCTCGACCACTCTATATACCGATTAGCTCTCTAGTATACCTTTGACGGACCCCTATACACATACCTTTGTTCCCCAGCCTAGCAAGAACCCCGTCCCCACGGTGGACAATAATGAAGCCCATGAAGACGGCGCCGCCGGATACCTTGGTAGCAGCGACGGCGCAAGTAGATAAATCGGTACCACGCTCGAAAGCAGGCCAGTGATTATAGGCACATTATCCCGACTCGGGTTGAGCATGAAGCCTGAAAGAAGCGAAGAAACCCCAAACACCGAGCCATTATGAAGAAGCAGACCGGAGGAGCTCTGATAGAGCAACAGCGCCCCCAACGAAGTATGCACCGGGGTGAACATCACAGACTTATGTATGACAGCAGATCCCTGACACTCATCCCTGCAAGTCCAACTGCAACTGCAAGCCGGGGGGGCTGACGAAGACAAAAATCCAGGTCAAGATGTAAGGATGATCCGCCCAGCCAACTGAGACATCACGGAGAAACTTTTTTTTTTCTTTCTCTCAGCCCGTGGGCGACCGTCGGGGACCAAGGCGATGAATAAAGTGGTTGATGGGAATAAGATGGATCATGGCGTCAACTCCGGCCTGGGATGGTCCCCGAAAGCTCGAACCGAACCAGAGAACAGAGTGGATTGATTAAAGTTCGGCGAGGGGCTAAGGCTGCTTCCCCGGACCCTTGAAAAACAACCCCGATTACTTTTGCAACGTTTCAGTCCGCCCGGATTGAAATCAACAGGCGTCGCGGGTTTGCGCTCTGGTAGAGAGGAGGACTGTGCTTCACGGAGTAGGTATAGACTGGAAGAGGTTGGACAACAGATGCGTTCGCTGGTCGGGATCTATTATTGCTCTACTGATCTGAGGCAGTCGCCGAGATATTCATTGAGGGGTCCACTCAAGTCACCGGGCGGGGAGGGATAAAGCCTAAAGGGCATATGCCTGATGAGGACAAGTGTCGTTCTAACCTATACGTACTCCGTAACTATCACAGGGCTGCAGTGCTGCAGTGCTGGACATTGTTGTATCTGATGATAATGTCTTTGTATACTGCATATCTTACAGGTTGTTACAGATCGAATACAGCAATTTCATAGCGAGATCCGAGGATAATAGCGGTAAATTGACAGTACCGTATTAGACAGTACAACTCCGTGAACAATGTACTCATAAGACAATGGCTTTGTAGTTATAGTAGTATGTTCACAGAATCACAACAATCACTGTCATGGTGATGGTTATGGCAACGTTAATAGAAATAACACACACAAAGCCTTAGATTGCCATTATGGAGTGGCCTCTTAATAACAACAACCTCTACTACTACACCTCAAGCCTACCGCATGCACACCATGGCTAAACAAATCCCGGGCGAGCTTATACTTGATATTGTCAAGTGCCTCATCCCATCAAGCCCACCTTTCCTTTTCACAGCCAATCATGTCATTACTCGTACCCTCCTCTCTCTAATGCTCGTTTGTAAGCTGGTGTCCGGATATGCAAGACAGCTCTTGAACAAACACTGCCTCCGTCTCGATTCCGGTCGTCGCCTGGAGCTGTTCGTCCAGCAGGGGTTCGTGGCTGCGAACGCAAACAGCCTCCCCTACTGGCTCAACTCGGTCGAACTCTTCCTGGCCCCGTTTCCAATGAACAACCTGAACATCCCGAGCACCGTGAACCATGTCAACCTCCTGTCAACCATCATCTGCGGCCGACTCACTCGACTCATTATCGACATGCCACTCCGCAAGCTGTACCCCGACGATGATGACCACAATATCCGGCCTATCCTCCGTAAAGCCTTCGCTCGCATGACCAATCTCGAGGAATTCTGCTCGATCAGAGACGAGCTCTACCTAAGCACGGAAAAGGGCATGGAAGAGGCCGCTGTCTGGTCGTTCTGGCCGCGGCTGCAGCGCCTGGCGTTGTACAACGTCGCCATCGAGTCTAGCCAGTTCATCGAAGGCCTCTGCCGCTGTTCGAACCTGACGCACCTAGTCCTTGTCCGACCCGACGGCCTCTCTGACATGGTTCGCCCGGAGCATTTCGGTCCAGGGTTTCTGCCATCCCTCCAACGCCTGATGATTGTCGATACCGAGATGGGTTTCCTTCACAGTAACAGATTCAGCCTGTTTTTGAGGAACAATGGGACATTTGTTGGACGGCTGCGTGAGTTGCGGACCCCTGGGACTTGGGAGTCCAATGCTGAGGACAGCGACTCGGACTCTGAGTCAGTGGACTGCTATCATTTTCTACGCGTTCCCGAAGATCGAAAGTGGTATGAGACAGTGATATATCAGGATTGGTTGATGGAGCACGCGATTAGCGGAACGCTTTGGGGGATTTCTGACAATCATCAGACTCTTGGTTGGTCGAGTAGTAATTCGGAGGCCTGAAAGGGACCTGCATTGGGGTTGGAACATGGAAAGATGCTTGTTTGGGAAATGAGAAACGAGGCCGGTCTGGCTTGGAGACCGGCTGGCTTGCTGTTGGATGTGGATGTGGTGTGGATGTGGGGGAACTCCGCCGGTCATCCTTCTCACGACTGTCCGACACCACCACTGCACCACCACTCATTCGTATTGACCTCACCCCTGCTTACCAACTCATTCAGTTTGGCTTGACTCCTATTTTGTCTACCATGTCCTTAGCGAGGTTTAGCTCATGGCAGATTTCCATTATTCTAAATCCACCCGATCTTAATTATTTTCCATCAGTAATGCCTACACTCCGCTCCTCTTCACGCAATCCACAACCCTGTAGCTAGATATCAAACTACTCCACACCACGCCACCATGCCTACCGAGTCCCTCATGGACCTAGCATACGGACTACCAGACACAGTCCACTGCCAAACCAGACCGCCGCGGAGCTTAAACGCGACATGGACGTGCGACACTTGCTCCGCTGTCTTCCAGCGATTGGACCATTTCAAGCGCCATACCGCAACGCGTACGTATTCCCAAGCACCGAGAGATCCGAATCAAACAGACCGGTCCACTAAAACTTCACTAGACAGGACTGATAAGCCCTTTATTTGCGACTATTGCGGTTCGTTATATAAACGAGGGTCCGTCTCCGTCTCCGCTTCCGCTTCCTTACTCCGTACCGCCGTGCTCCACCCCCCAGAATTTGTGTGGCTCATCCCCGCCGGTCGGCGGTACTACACTTAGAGAGAGAACTGCCGAGGCTGACAGATGAATTGCTTTGGTAGGGACGTTCTCCGTCGACATTGGAAGTCTTGTGCCGTGCGGATCCAGACCGGTCAGCCGATTCCGGAGCCGAGATTGGGTGGGAAGGAGAAACATGCTTGTGATGGGTGTGCAAGGCTGAAGAGGTCTTGCTCGGGTGGACAGCCGTGCTCAGAGTGTCAGTTGAGAGGGAGAGACTGCTCGTATGAACGTCTCGGAGACAGAGAGAAGACCAGGGCTGTGTCTGCTTCGGGCGAGTGGGGGGCTCCCGATGTCACTATTCGCCATGTGGATGCCGAGGATGTAGGGCAGGTTCTTGAGTATGATTATGGAGACCCTGAACGGACGAGTGAATTGACTAAGTCGACATGGGACATGGGGCCGATGAACTTCTATGCTTCTGCGGATGTTTGCTATAAGGCGTATAGTCGACTTCCTTAACATTGCTGAATCAAGTATGACTCTCATCAGGCGCTTATTAGCTACGTTTCTTAACAACATCACCATCACACACAGAATATACAAGATTCACCCAGGACAGGGGCAGGTACGGACACGGTCATTGTGTAGCTCCGTGAAGCTCCAACGAGAACGGACAGTCAGATCTAGAAGCCAAGGCATAAGCCCATCTTCGCTTATGCATCTCTAATTCTGCTGCTGATGGATGATGCTCCGCCAAGTCAAACATCGCATAACCATTGACATGATTCGTGAGCCACCGCACAGTACGGCTGGAGAGGCCGCGCTTACAATCTCACCTCACTGGTTGCTTATAGTTTGTTGTCCGCGGATCCCCCCGCTCTCATTCTGATATACATCCGCGGGGGCCGTGCTGAGGAGCCATGGGCCATATAAAACCTTGAATCGTTCAACCCTCCAATTCAGGTCATCAACACTCCAGTTCAACCCGACAGTTGATTACATCTCCCAATCACACACACACCATACATACACTCTACAACCATGCCCGGACTTCAAGCAGAAGAGACTCCCAACACAGCCAGCCACTACAACAATTGGCCCAACGAGATAGGCGTACGTCTTCCTTTTCCCAGTCCAGCCAGCTGTAGCTGATATTTCTCTCAGTTCAACGCCAACCAAGAACAAAAGACTCCTGTCGAGCTCACCGTAACTGGCAGCATCCCCACCTATGCCGCAGGAACCCTCTACAGAACCGGTCCGGGCCGCTACAAAGTCGACACCGTAAACGGAGACACATTCAAAGTCGGGCACTGGTTCGACGGGTTCTCCCAGGCTCATCGGTTCCAACTCATCCCTCCGTCTCCAGAAGATGCCGTCAGCGCAGGCATGCGTGTATTCTACAACTCGCGCTTCTCAACGGACGACTTGATCGAGCATGTCCGGCAGACAGGCACACACGAGAAGTTTACCTTTGGTGGTGTGAGAGTCCGAGAGGACCCTTGTAAGATCATGTATCAGAAGGTTCAAAGTGTCTTTGAGCCTAAGGAGGCTGCGGGTAAGAATGGGGCAGAGGAAGAGGAGGCCGGAGTCGCCTTCAGCAATGTCGGCGTGACCCTCTCAATCAACATGCCTGGCTTTGGCGCTCAGCCAGTTCAAGGCTCCGACTCCAAAGAGCATGGAAGCCGCTTTACGCATACCCGCACCCTGCATGCCAAAACCGATACCTCGAGCTACAAGCAGCTTGATCCGGAGACCCTTGAGCCCCTGGCTGTATCCAACCAAGCCCATTACGACCCGCTCCTCTCTGGGCCTCTCTCAGCCTCGCATGCAAAATCTGACCCGAAGACCGGCGATATGTATAACTACAACTGCGCTCTCGAGGAGGAGGGGCCAGTTTACCGCGTGTTCCGGGTCCTTGCCGCAACGGGGGAGACAGAGATTCTTGCGACCTTCCCCGCTACCCCAGCTTATCTACACTCGATCTTCCTTACGGGTGACTACGTTGTTGTTTGCGTCTGGAGCTCCCATCTTGACCCAGAGGGCTTTGAGAAGGGATTCTACCTCGGCGGGTTGACAGAGTTTGACCCCAGTATCCCAGCGAAGTGGTACATCGTCGATCGCAAAGAAGGAAAGGGCCTAGTAGGAACATACGATAGCGATCCATTCTTCTGCTTCCACAGCATCAACGCCTGGGAAGATCCCAACGCACAAGATCCCTCGAAGAAGGACATCGTTGCTGAAGCCGTGACCTTTGAGACCAACGCTGCCCTGTTCACGCTCTATTACGACTTGCTGGTTTCTTCAACTACAGACCCGGACGGGCATCCGAAACCCGAGGATAGGGATGACGGTGGTAAATTGAAGAGTCGCATCACGAGGTTCAGGCTGCCTGCCATTCCTTCCTCTTCCGCCGCCAAGACGCAAGATCGAGAGGCAGAGAATGGAGAGGAGGAGGACGCGCAGTTGATCGCAACCACCGAATCAACAACCTGCCAACATCTCTCCCCAGAACTTCCAACCCTAAACCCATCCTACATCACCGTCCCCCATCGATACACCTACGCCGTCGTCGACCGCGGGCACTCGACCTTTTTCGACGGAATCATGAAGTTCGACTCCACCACCAAGGAGTGTCTCATCTGGTCCGAGCACGCCCAGTCCCCGGGTGAAGCAATTTTTGTCCCAAACCCTCAGGGCGAAAAAGAGGACGACGGAGTCCTCCTTAGCGTGGTGCTCAACGGACTAACGGGGAAGAGCTACCTTCTCGTCCTCGACGCCGGCACTCTAGAAGAAGTAGGTAGAGCAAGTATGCAGGGTGTTGTGGGCTTTGGATTCCACGGGGCCTATGCGCCTGACACCAGGGCTGGTTTTGCGAGTGGGGAGGGTGCGACGGGGGATTTCTGAGGTCTTGCTACCTACCAGTTTTTTGACTTATGATCTTGAGTTACGATCTTATGAGTGTTTTACTCTTATTTTATTTTCTAGTTTGTATCCATCCCAGTGTTGTGTGACTTATACCGCATATCCATTTCTACCATTCTTGCTGTATACTATGCTATAGCAATGCATAATCCCAATTAACATGAAAACACCCAGTCCTGCAGTTGATCCATCGCACCTGCCTCGCGAGAAAGATACCAAACACTCCAAGTAGGCAGGAGCGCCTGTCGACCTCAGGGCGAGATACAGTTGGCAAGAGCGAACGGTCCCTCGCGCCTGCCTTTTGTGCGCGTGCTCGAAAAGGAAGGAACGATCCTAGGACTTGTATTGGGAAAGCGTGATGGATGCATAGTCGATCGCACCTTCCTCAGGAATCTATCCTTGTTCCAAGGGAGGAAGGTGCGATCAATATAATAGGTAGGAGCGACCATCGTCCATAGGCCATCGCCCCTTCCTCTTTAGAAGTACCATGGAGTAGGAAGGAACGGTCCAAGTAGATATAATGCGCAAAAGCGATGGAGGATGCGCTTAATTGCGCCTTCCTACTCAGAGACAACTCGGACTAGGAAAGAACGACCAGCGGCCGAGTCTGGCAGGCACGAACGGTATAGGTATTCCGTCCACCACATTTTTTATGCAGAGAGTTCAAATAGAAAGCGCGATAAGGCTACTGCTCCCACTGGATGAGTATCTCCTCTCCCTTGACCCTAGAGTTAAACCACTCAAGGATTTCGATAGAATCATTGACGATCCTCGCGCCTTTCAATGCATCTTTCTGAGCAACTTTCCAGATCGCCAATGTCAGCTCCACCAGCGCCAGGTTCTGCGCAATGCAGGCCCTAGTCCCTTTGCCGAATGCAAAGAAATTGTTTAGCATCTCGTCTGTTGGGTCTAGCCACCGTTCTGGTTTGAATGCCAGCGGATCAGGGAATACGTCTTGGTCTTGATGAAGTTGAAATGCCGATACGCCGACGCTTGTGCCTGGTGGGAAGTAGTAGGATTTGTATGTCCAGCCAGTTCTAGGGACGGCTCGGGGCAAGCGGATAGGGTTTGCCCAGGAGAGGCGGAGGCCTTCACGAATGACGGCCCGGAGGTAGGGGTGTGTGAGAGCGTCGGACGCTGTCGTGGTAGTTCGAAGAGACGTGCGGAGCTCAGTGTAGCTGGATTATCAATGTCAGTGTGCATGCTCCGGCATGGAAGTTAAGGGTACAACAGACATCTCAGGATGCTTCGATAGATACCATATTATAGTAGCAGTATTCATACCAGTCGAGTCGGTCCCCGCAAAACAGACATCTTTCACCTCTATTTGAGACTGCTTTGGTGAGACTTTCTCTAGAAGCCGGCTCTGGTAGCTGCCACTCTTCGGGATAGATGTCTTCACTATCCGGCTGGAGTACTCGTCCATTGCCGTAAATGACTTTGCAGTCTCGGACGTTGAGGTCAAATTCTCATATAGTCCCACAAGGTATTCACCTATCTGCCCGTACGCGAAGTTGAAGAACGCCCCAACACCAACATAGGCATCCACAAATGGCGATGCGGACATAACGGTTGCGCTCTCATCTAATGCCCCATATCGCTCTTGAAAGAGGTGAGAGCTCACAGCGTCAATCGCCATAGCCCTAGCCACTTGAAGCACGTTCACGACTTGACCTGACTCTGCATTCCGCAGGAGACGCTCAACAAAATCATCAGCGACATGACTCAGAGTCTCCTCGTTATTGCGAATGGACGCGGTAGAAAACAGCGGCGCCACAGCTTTCGCCCGGGATGCTCTCTCTGACAGCGTCAATGTCGAGAAGATCGTGGTGTGTCCGTCAATATCGAATTTGGAGTACACAGGGGTCTTCGGAAAGCCCCCGCGGTTCAGGTAAATAGGTTCAATTGCATCTGCGCTGGCGATATCGACGTCGTTAGGCGCAACACGGAGCACGGGGCCATATTTCTTGTGCAACTCGGAAATGGCGGTGCATTCGTCTCCGATGAAGGTGTGGTAAGCGAGCCACAGAGACGTGCAGGCTGCGATTCTCGGTCCGGGAACTTTGGCGAGGGGATGGTAGTATAACCGATAGAGATACCGTGAGAGAAGCGCTCCAAGAAGGAGGATAACCAGAATTGTGAGAGCCATCAAACCTCGACTCCGTAGAGATAAGGACGCGCGGGGGCGGGGTTGGTTGTTCTTGACTCAGTGGCCGAAATGAGGCAAGGGGCTGACGCTTCAACAGACTGTGTATTGGCTCCAGCTTTTCTACTAGCAACGACTCAGATTGAGTAGGTCTGGTCTCGCCCTTGCCTTATGTATGCCTGAGATGGAAAGAATCGGTTAAGCTTTCGGACTGTCCGACATAAACTCAAAATAAGAACAGGGCACCGATAACAGCGAAAGGACAATTGGATATCTGATGCACTAATGATGCAGTGCTGCAGGATGACGCCGTTCAGTACTCCATGGACTAACTACACCGAGCAAAAGGTTGCGGGAGATAGATAACTCAACTAGTGCGCCTTATCAACAAAGCGTCGGGAATACCGACAAGCTGCAGGGTGCTTGACTTGTGCCTTAGATAAATCAGATCATCCAGCTGATTGAGGGGAGCGAAAGACGAGGGTGGAAGTTTTTTTTTTTTTTTTTTTAAATCACCGAAATGGAGGATGCAGCAAAGAGGGCCGCCGTCGGCCAGGAGGTATTCGCTCCAACAGCCCGCGAGGAGGTGGTTCTGGAGAATCTGGGCTATAAACAAGGTATGCTCATAATTCGGTTGATGAAGTGAAGTTATGAGCTAATGGTTACAGAGCTTCGACGGTCCTTCAGCCTACTAGACATGATTGGGTTCAGTTTCAGCATTGTCACTTGGTGATTCGTCCATGACCCAGGATAGCTAGTCGAAACTGACGGTAACAGTTGGACAGCTCTTAGCGGAGGTTTTATTATTGGAGTCACAGCTGGAGGACCACCAGTCATGGTTTTTGGCTGGCTGGGAGTATGCATTGTAACTCTCACTGTCGCTTTCTCCATGGCAGAGATGTGCTCGCAATGGCCCATTGCTGGAGGCCAATACTCATGGGTCGCTCTCCTTGCGCCCTCGAGAGTATCCCGTCAGCTATCCTATATTACAGGATGGTTTATGCTTACAGGTATTTTGACCGAATGTTTGCCGATCAGTTTCTTGCTCTGACACACGCAGGCATTTTCGCTATGGGCTCCGTCAATAACTCCATCGTCGCAAACTTCATCCTTGGTCAAACGAACTTGGTCTTCCCCCAGTTCACGGTTCAACGCTGGCATACAGTTCTGGTAACATATGCAGTAGCCGCCTGCTCTTTGCTCATCAACGTCCTCACTCCTCATCTACTCAACCGCTTGTCTCGGGCAATCCTGGCATGGAACATTTGCTCCTTCGTCATCATCACCGTAACGCTACTTGCCACCAATACCAACAAACAATCGGCCAAGTTCGTCTTTCACGACTTCCAGAACTTCACTGGGTTTGGTCAGGCGATGGCCACCATTATTGGTATCCTGCAGAGCTTCTTCGGTATGTGCTGCTACGACGCACCCAGCCATATGACCGAAGAAATGACCCATCCCTCTCGAGACGCCCCCAAAGCCATGATAATGTCCGTTGGAATGGGCGCTGTGACTGGGTTTATCTTTCTCCTCACTCTATGCTTCTGCATCGGCAATATTGATAACACCGCTGCTTCTAGCACCGGGGTCCCTGTCATCCAGATCTTCTACGATTCAACAAACAGCAAAGTCGGAGCATGCTTCATGGCCAGCATGATTGCTGTCATCGGGCTTGTCTGTGCAGTAAGCCTAATGGCCGAAGGCTCAAGGTCTCTATTCGCCTTTTCCCGCGACAATGGTCTTCCGTTTTCGGGATTCTTAGCCAAAGTGACCAGACGAACACACATCCCTCTCAACGCTATTTTCGTGACGGTTCTAGTCCAAATAGCTTTCAATTCGATGTACTTTGGCACAGTTACCGGCTTTAACACCATCGTCTCTGTAGCCACGACTGGATTCTGTAAGCCCTCGACTTCTCTACTCATCCCCGTTGCTGCGTGAAACCGCCTGGACTGACAACCTCGTCTCTTGCTCAGATATATCATACGCCCTCCCTCTCTTCGCCCGCCTTCTAGGTTACACCTGCAACCATCGCGTTGCAAGATTCAAAGGTCCCTTCTCTCTCAGCCTCTCATTATCCCTCACGCTCAATGCAGTCGGCCTTCTGTTCCTTCTGTTTGCTTTCGTTACGTTCAATTTTCCGTCGACAGCGCCCGTTAATGATGAGAACATGAACTATACCAGTGCTGCGATTGGGGTTATTGCGCTTATAGGTGTTTTGACATGGTTTACCACTGCCCAGAAAAGGTTCACTGGACCAGTGAATGCGGTTGAAACTGTTGATGCACCAGTAGCTGAGGGTATAGATGGCGATGCTGGGCTGGGAAATGAAGGCAAGCGGGCGGAGGGGTAAGATGCGTCTGACCGCGCAGAGGTATAGGTGGTCGGTATAAGCTAGTATAATTCCAGGGCTTCAGATGGTTGAGAGCTCAGGATAGATATTCTATAGTTTGAGAACAGGTTGAGAAAAGGAAATTTGTCTTGGAAACTGAGGAGGCGAATGTTGCCCGCTTTCTAAAAGTAAAAGCCTATCCAGGATTAAGATCTTAATATCAAGTTTCCGGTAGCAACCAAGCGGGATCTGGATCTTCATCTTCATCTTCATCGTCCCCTTTAGCTGACTGCTGATGGTGACTCTGCAGTAGATCAGCCGGAGGTTCGGGATTATCCACCCCTAGAGGATCCAGTTGAGAATCGTTGTTTACGGCGTGAGGAGAGTCTGCAGAGGTTCCATTCGGAGCTGATCTGATGTCCTTCTCCGATATATTAAAGACCTCCAGAAGCATCCCACGCGCTTCTCGAAGGGCTTGAAGCTCTGCCGAGATGCAGCAGACAAGGAGTTTCCAATTTCTTTCCTCCGCGTGATCCAGGTGTTGTTCTACATGATCTGTCGTCTTTTCCAGGTCTTCCAATATGACATGGACCAAGTCATCTTCGCCATTTTTCGCATCATTTTGTAGCAGCTGAGACTGAGATCGAATCGACTGACGCATCACAGTCCGTAGGCGTTTCTCGAAGCCCGATATGTCCTCGACCACCTTTTTCCACACAGCGCAGCCTTCATCAAGTGCCTCGATCTCGGTATGTACCTCATCTTGCCTTCTCTGCAAATCGATTTGTTCAGTTGTCCAATGTTCTTCTGCCATTTCAAGAGTTCGTCGGCTCGCGTTCAAGGAGTAGAAGTTGTCTTTTGCAGCATTTGTTCTCTGCGGTTTGATAGGTGGATTTGACAGAAACCTCCTAACGTCCGACTCGAGAAGCGATAAGGAGGCTTTGTACGAGGACAATTTCGATTCCACGGAGTTTTCAATCTGAGATAGCTGCTGAACGATATTCCGTTGCTTTGCCTTCATTCGTGACAGCTTGTTTTCCATGTCATGTATCTCCACCTCGAGCCTCGAGCTTTCCTCACGCAGGTCCTTGGTTTGCTGAGTTTCCCTATCATTCTTGATATCCGAAATGGCTCTTTCTAACCCCGAGCGTTTGGTGATGAATTTGCTAATCTCATTCAAACCAGAACCTCTTTCCTCTAATTTGAGAGAAAGTATCTCCTGTTCTTCCTCACGCAGTGTCATCAGATCATACATAGACGTGAAGATGCCTTCTCGTGCTGAGCGCAGTCCTATCTTCTTCCTCGGCGGCTGTCTGATAGGCACTGTCCAGACGCCTTGGACGCTCATCCGGCCCGAAGACGAGGCATGGCTATCGTTTGATACACTCCCTTCGGGTTGTTGCCTATTAAGACCAGCTAAAAGTCCCTCACTTTGGGCATCTATTAGTAGCTGTAGGTTACGTTGTATATATTTAGCCTGTCGCTCAACGTAAATCAGGGGATCCTGATGGTTGGAGGACGCTTTAAGGGGTGGAGGTATCAAGCTCTGGCTCATTCTATGTGGAAGAATGGTCGACATTGTGATGTAAAGAGTACGGTAAACAATGCGGCTGAGAATGGTTCGGAGCTTGCCACTTGTCAACGAAAGAGCTCACTGTGTCGGAGCAGAATAATCACGACGCGCAGCAGTGATACTAAGCGAGCAAATTGGCATCAAAGAGCATGTTCAAGAAGCGAAGAATCGGCCACAGCAATCGGAATTAAAGCTTCCTGGGAAGTGCTCACATGAGGCTTCTTTATCACGCGCTTGGCCGCATCACGTGACAGCTCTAGGGCGGGCTGTAGGAACCACGGGCACCTTTCCGACAGCTTCCATCGCCTGTTGACGTGTGCTTGCTTGCCTCTTACTCAGTCCTCACATCTTCCTCTTCTTGTATTCCACCCTTTCCCCATCTTTCCCGCTGTACTATCTGTCTTTTGTTCTTGACTTTTTTGAGGCCTGTATCCCTCTCTTCACGGTTTCCACCACGCCCGTCTGAAGCTCCCTCGAAGCTGTGACCTCGATCTGTCTAGCGCTGTCATCAGCTATCCTTCAGCTACTGGCTTTCCGAAATCGCTTTTGTCAGGATGGTCGGGCTTGCTTCCGCCGCCGGTCTCGTCGGCTTCCTTTCAGAGCCTGACGCAGAGCTGAGAGTGTTCGCTCTGAAGACGCTAAACTCCCAAATCGACCTCCTTTGGACGGAAGTGGTTGATTCGGTACCGCAAATGTTTGTTTCCCATCACGTTCCATACCAATTTTTCATCGTCGCTGCTTGCACTGCTAGTAATGAACTGCATATTCTTGTCGGCTGCTAATCAGATGATGTACAGAGAGGCACTTTACGAAGATGAATCTTTCCCGGAACGCGGTCTTGCCGCCTTAGTTGCCGCTAAGGTTTACTACCACCTTCAAGAATACAATGAGAGTATGGTGTTTGCTCTTGGTGCTGGGAAGCTGTTTGAGCTGGACAATGGTGGCGAATTTGAGGAGACTATAATAGGTGTGTATCTCAGAATTCTGACCTCTGTAGACTGGTGATTTCTAACACGATTGCGCTGCAGCCAAGTGTATCGACACATTCATCACATTATCAGCGTCCCAGCGACCTACAGCAGGTGACCAACCTGCAAACCTGAACAACGCCTTTCCTACTTCCGTTGAGGGCGCCAGCAGCACCTCTGCCAGCCTCACGTCTCCGATTACGCCTTTCTCACAATCAGCATTACCGTCAAAGTCGCTGCTTTCCAGACAGGAGGTGACGGGTGCTGACGGAGCTCATCCGACAGGGGAGGATATCAACTTCAAAGATGTCGAAACTCCGCTCGTCCTCAAGCGAGGTGTTCAGGGCCAGCTGCAAGCTGTCGTTGAACGCTTGTTTGAGCAATGCTTTATCCAAAAGCGCTATCGCCAGGTGATTGGAATCGCTATCGAAGCTAAGAACCTGGACGTCCTTCGAAGAACCATTGTTCGCGCCAGTGAAGACGAGAAAAAGCAGAATGGTGAATCCCGACAGAGCGAGGAGCTTATGGAGTACGTGCTGGACATCTGCATGGGTGTTGTTCAGGAACGAGGATTCCGCAATGAGGTATTACACTTTGATCACCCTTGTCATCGTAAGCTGACCGATAATCAAGATTCTCAAGCTCATCCTTGACCTGCTGAACGAAATCCCCGCGCCCGATTACTTCTCGATCGCAAAGTGCGTGGTGTACCTGAATGAGCACTCTATGGCGTCTGTCATCCTTCGCCAACTAGTTGAGAAAGGAGACGCTCGGTCACTCGCAGTTGCCTATCAAATTTCTTTCGACCTCTACGACAACAGCACCCAGGAGTTTCTCCAAAAAGTCCACCAAGAGATTTCCGATCTCGTGCCCGAAAAGAGCGAGTCTGAATCTCAGGCAAAGGAGGATCAGGATGAACCCAAAGAGTCCGATTCCTTATTGGAGAACCAGTCTTCGTCAATCGGCGCCAACGACGAGTCCAAATTGTCCACGGAGGCCCGCACCGCCTACAAGAACATCCTTGATATTCTCGATGGGCTAAGGACGATTCAACTGAACATGGAATTCCTACACCGAAATAGCAGAGTGGATATTGCTGTTCTCAACAAGGTCCGAGACAGCTTGGAACCCCGCAACTCCATTTTCCACACGGCGGTGACCATCTCCAATGCCTTCATGCATGCTGGAACGATACGCGACAAGTTCTTCCGAGACAACCTGGAGTGGCTTGGAAAGGCGGTTAACTGGTCCAAATTCACTGCCACAGCTGCCTTGGGTGTTATCCATCGCGGCAACCTGAACCAGGGCCAGAAGCTCCTTCAGCCATACCTTCCCAAGGAGAACATCGCTGGTGTCAACGGCGGTAGCAATTCCGTCTACAGCAGCGGTGGTTCGTTGTACGCGCTTGGTCTGATTTATGCCAACCACGGTGGGATGGCTGTTGATTTCATTCGTGATCACTTCAAGAAAGCTACCGAGGAGGTTATTCAACATGGTGGTGCTTTGGGTCTTGGTGTCGCTGGCATGGCGACCGGGGACGAGGGTATTTACGAAGATTTGCGGAACGTTCTCTACACCGACTCCGCGCTTAATGGTGAAGCCGTTGGCCTCGCCATGGGTTTGGTCATGCTGGGAACCGGCAACATGAAGGTTCTTGAAGATATGATTCAGTATGCTCACGATACACAACACGAGAAGATCGTCCGCGGTTTGGCAATGGGTATGGCTCTTATCATGTACGGTCGTCAGGAAGCTGCCGATGAGCTGATCAATGGTCTTTTGGGTGACCCCGATCCAACTCTTCGCTATGGAGGTATCATGACCATCGCTCTTGCCTACTGTGGTACTAGCAGCAACAAGGCTGTCCGAAAGCTCCTTCACGTTGCTGTCAGCGATGTCAATGATGATGTTCGACGTGTTGCTGTTCTGAGCTTGGGTTTCATTTTGTTCAGAAAACATCAAAGTGTGCCCCGCATGGTTGAGTTGCTCTCCGAATCATACAACCCGCATGTTCGATACGGTGCAGCGATGGCTCTCGGTATCTCGTGCGCTGGAACCGGCCTTGATGAAGCAATTGATCTTCTGGAGCCAATGCTTAAGGACTCGACTGACTTCGTGCGACAAGGAGCACTTATTGCCCTGGCAATGGTTCTCGTGCAGCAGAATGAAGCCATGAACCCCCGGGTTAGCACACTGCGCAAGACTATGCTGAAGATGGTTGGTGACAGGCACGAAGATGCAATGGCTAAGTTTGGCTGTGCTATTGCTCTTGGTATCATCGATGCTGGTGGCCGAAACTGCACAATCAGTCTGCAGACACAAACGGGCAACTTGAACATGCCAGGAATTGTTGGTGCCGCTGTATTCATCCAATACTGGTACTGGTTCCCTCTTACGCATTTCCTCTCACTCAGTTTCACGCCAACCTCAGTGATTGGTGTGGACCAGAAGCTCGAAGTCCCTGTGTTCAAATTCCACAGCAACACGAGACCCAGCCTCTTTGATTACCCACCTGAGCAGCAAGTAAAGGCCGAGGAAGCTCCGGAGAAGGTCAAGACAGCCGTTCTTTCCACCACCGCACATGCCAAGAGGCGCGCGCAACGTCGCGAGAAGCAGGCAAGGCGCGAGAGCATGGATATTGACCAAACTCCTACGACCCCTAAGGTGGCAGATCAAATCCCTGATAAGATGGACACCGACGAGGTCAAGGTGGAGGACGAGCTGAAGGACGGTGAGAAGGAGGCTGCTGAGGGCCAGAAGAAGAAGGTTGAACGCGAGAAGGTTGGGTATGAGCTCGAGAACATGTCAAGAGTCCTTCCCACCCAGCTCAAGTATCTCACATTCCCCGACCCACGGTATGAGCCTGTCAAGCGGGTATGTATCTGTTCCAGCCCCTTCGACGGAACTTTGGAAAGCTAATATGGCTATAGCCCACCGGCGGAGTTGTTGTCGTTCTAGACAAGAACCCAGAAAAGTCTCGAGAGGTTATCGAGCTGAAAGCCAGCAAGGAAACCAAGCAAGCTGCGGGCCCCATCGAGACTGGACAAGACCGCCTACAAGCCGCGATGAGTGCGGCTGGTCTGCAGACGCCACAACGGCATGGAGCCGGTGCGGTCTCAGGGGCTAGTGCTGCTGCCGGAGTGCTGACCGCCGTCGATGAGGACGACGACGGAGAGGAAGCGCCTGTTCCGGAGGAGTTCGGATACACCAGTGACGGTGAGGAAGAATATTAAGGGCGGTAGAGGATGCGCAATAGAGCGCGGGCTGTATTACTAGATAATATAAATCTATGTCTCGAGTGACAGCGGTTGTTAGGTACTGCATAGCATCTTGGAATGTTTACTAATACACATATCTAGTCCAGGCTCTATTTTGTATAAAAGCATTCCATAGCGGCAAGCCAATCGGGCAGTCTCCGAATCGGTCTGCATCGGCTGGTTCCCGATTGAGCTCTTCAAGATGCTGTAGGGCTAGCCTTGATTGGCAGGCGATGCGATATGAGTTCAATTGCCCGCCACGAAACCAAAGCATTTTCACATGCCAACAGGCACAGCAGATCAAGCCACAAGGTCGACTCGACTCTTGAGATCATAGGTCACGTGAGATCAGCGTGCCTCGGCAATTCCCCATTACGGGAACAGACTGGGATCGCAGAATGACGCATGGGAGCGACAACTGCACCAATCAAAAGCAAGAAAATGACCTGCAGCATCAGCTGGCCGAGGCGCACCAACACATGAGCACATCAGAAAAGTGCCGATTGTGCTTGGAGTCCTCGAGAAAAGGACGCTTCATATAGCCATGAGACGCTGGATTTGTCCCTCCGTGCTGACCGGCATGTGAAGGGGCTTCTGTTTACTCATTTCCTGCTTGCTGCTGACCAGAACTCACCGAGGAACTCTTGGTTCTGTAGGAGCAAACACCTGCAAGTCTGCGATTACCGACTCTCTTTTTGGCCTCTTATCCGAGACCAATATCCACCTTTGGCTTTGCTATCCAAGGTCAGTAATTCGTTTCCGTTCATTGTTGAATGCTTCTTATATTCCTCCACTCCCGTCCTCTTTCAAAGTTTTTCTCTTACCCCAGATTATTCTTCCCCATACTTTATCTCCCACGCCGCTTGCCAGTATAGACATCTGATTTGTCACCTGAGCATACAGTGCGACTGCTGTTAGTATTCCAGCATCATGGCCAAAACATTCAGCAAAGAGGACGTGGCGTCGCATAACAAGTCCGACAACCTTTGGATCATCGTTGATGAGGATGTGTATGACTTGACCAAGTTCCAGGACGAACATCCAGGTATGTTCTCCCAGTGCGGCAACCTCTGTACACTTTAACTTTAGCATGTGAAACTGACGTTGGGCGCTCGCAGGTGGAAAGAAGAGTATGCTCCGAACCCCAAGATGCGCCAGTCTCGCAAATACTGACCACCCTCGCTCCAGTTCTTACCAGAGTCGCCGGAAAAGACGCTTCAAAACAGTTTTGGAAATACCATAACGATGGTATCTTGAAGAAGTACAAATCACAGTTACAGGTTGGATCCTTGGACTCAAAAAAAGCAGTCGAAGCTCCCGCCGCGGAGGTCAAGAAGGAAGCAGCCCCCAAGCCTCAAGCAGCACAGGTGGTCGATGTTTCAGCCGCGAAGTCTTCAGAGCCGCAGGAGCCTTATGGTGATCTGATTCCTTTCGCGGATCCGTCGTGGTACCAGGGCGTAAGTTCTCCCGATTTGCGGGATTGAACCTCCTACTGATCGCGGATAGTATCACTCTCCATACTTCAACCAGACCCACGCCGCTCTCCGTGCGGAAGCCCGCCAATGGGTTGAGACCGAAATCGAACCATACGTGACGGAGTGGGATGAGGCTAAGGATGTCCCCGCCAAGATCTACAAGCAGATGGGTGAGCGAGGATACCTTGCTGGCTTGCTGGGAGTCAAATACCCTGTTCAATACACCCCCCATCGAGTGCAGTCGGTTGCTCCAGAGAACTGGGATCTCTTCCACGAAATGCTCCTGACCGATGAGATCTCCCGCGCTGGCAGTGGTGGTCTGGTTTGGAACTTGATCGGTGGCTTCGGTATTGGTTGCCCTCCGTTGGTGAAATATGGTAAAAAGGCGCTTGTAGACCGAATCCTGCCTGGCATTTTGGCCGGAGACAAGCGCATCTGTCTTGCTATCACCGAGCCTGATGCCGGAAGTGACGTTGCAAACCTTACTTGCGAGGCCAAGCTTTCCGAGGACGGTAAGCACTACATCGTCAACGGCGAGAAGAAATGGATCACCAACGGTATCTGGTCTGACTACTTCACGGTTGCTGTTCGTACCGGCGGGTCCGGGATGAACGGGATCAGTGTTCTTCTCATCGAGAGAGAAGCTGGCGGTGTCAGCACCAGGCGCATGGACTGCCAGGGTGTCTGGAGTAGTGGTACTACTTACATCACATTTGAGGATGTCAAGGTCCCCGTGGAGAACCTCATCGGCAAAGAGAACCAGGGTTTCAAGGGTGGGTCAAGCCCTTTACTTCAACACCTTGCTTTGATTTGATGCTAATATGTGGCCAGTGATCATGACAAACTTCAACCACGAGCGCATCGGCATCATCATCCAATGTCTCCGATTCTCCCGTGTCTGCTACGAAGAGTCCATGAAATACGCCCACAAGCGCAAGACCTTCGGTCAGAAGCTCGTAAACCACGCCGTCATCCGCATGAAGCTAGCACACATGGCCCGTCAAATTGAGGCAAGCTACAATTGGCTCGAAAACATTATCTACCAGTGTCAATCGATGGAAGAAACCGAGGCAATGCTCAAGCTCGGCGGCGCCATTGCCAGCCTTAAGGCCCAATCAACCACCACATTCGAGTACTGCGCCCGCGAAGCCAGCCAAATCTTCGGCGGTCTGAGTTACAGCCGTGGCGGCCAAGGTGGTAAGGTCGAGAGACTATATCGGGACGTGCGCGCGTACGCTATCCCTGGTGGCAGTGAGGAGATTATGCTGGATCTCAGTATGCGTCAGAGTCTTCGTGTGCATGGGATGTTTGGCATGAAGCTTTAGAGTCTTGGGAGTCGCTTATTTCGTTTCTTGGGTATTCTGTTTTTGGAGAGTCAGTTCCATTTGTTGGCATAGAAAGACTGCCCTTTTTTCGGGATACATCTTGTACAATATTTTGAGAGTACATTATCTTGGTCTTTAAGAGATTTTTAGATGAAGATTGTTCTGAATGCTATCAGGAATTTTACGAGAAAAACAGCGCTTGTGGTTTGCGTTCAACAAATGCGAAACCTTCCGGGGTCGTCGAAATATATTTTCTGTACTGCCAGTGTAGGTGACGGATGAGAGTTGTTGTAGGCTAGAACTACTCCGTACTGTGATAGATATTCTTGAAAACAGCATGGTTGCTTTTATAGCCATGAAACTTCTTGCTTGTCACACTTAGATATCTTTATTTTAACACCGACATAAATAGGATCCAACATAGTAACTAGCAGCTGAATGGGAAAAGAAGAGGACGGAATAAATAAAGCGTTGTTAGACAGGGCCAGGCTAGAACAACATCCGGCAGGGCATAAACACCAAGCGCGCAACGATCCTGACTTCTCAATGAAACTCGCCTCTTCGAGCTGCCAACTCCCAAGCGCAACAAATACCCTTTGTTCAAAGCAGGTCGCTTGGTGCTTCATTCCTGCTTCTCTGGCGTGGGGCATTTGCATCCCAGTCCATTGTCCAGTTTTCCCCTCGACTCACTTTTCTTTCAGCTCCCGAGAACTACGTTGCCATCGCGGACTTCGGCGCATGACCGAACGAGAACGCAGCCGTTTACAGCTTGAAGATTCCACCATCGCCGCGCACTCACTTCTACCGTTTTTCTCTTAAGCGTCGACACCTAACTCTTTGGATTTACGTTTAGTCCGTGGTCCAATCACTATCCGGAAACCCTCTGGCTATCCCTCGAACTCTTCCATCGATCTTCGCCCTCACACATAAACCACCACGAAAATGTCTCGGAACATGCTGGATCAAGATTTTGGGTCTGATGAGGAAGACGATGATTTTAACCCAGCGCCCGTCGAGGACTCCGACAATGAGGACGTGAAACCGGCCCAGGTTCGTACATCTGGTCATTCTATGAAAGTCTACGAGCTGACGAGACGGTAATGAAGCCTAGCAACCGCAATCGCTACGAGGAGACACAAGACGGAGAGGACGATGACGACGATGCGGAAAATTCACGTGGCGAGGACGATGAGGAGGAGGAGGGTGATGAAAACGATGACGACGACGACGACGATGATGATGATGAAGCTGTTCAGGTGGGTGCTCTCTTACGTATATTAAGCCGTTGAATAATAGCTGATTGGTGTTGTTTCCTGTATAGAGCCGGCCGGTGAAACGCAGAAAGGGACCGGGTCTTCACAACTTTATCGATGTCGAGGCTGGTGTTGACGAGGATGAAGACGAGGCCGATGAAGATGAGGAGGAGATGGGATTCGGCAACGAGTACCACCCAGATGACGCCGAAGCGCTCCCTGTCGGTGCTGAGCTCGACGAGGGCCGACACCGTGAACTTGATCGCCAGCGTGAAATGGAGGCAAGCCTGGACGCCGAAAAACAAGCACAGTTGCTCAAGGAGCGGTACGGACGGAATCGCGCCGCTGCTACAGACGCCGTTATCGTCCCCAAGCGACTTCTCCTTCCTAGTGTTGACGACCCCAGTATCTGGGGTGTCCGCTGCAAGGCTGGAAAGGAGCGTGAGGTTGTGTTTGCAATTCAGAAGCGTATTGAAGAGCGGCCACCCGGTGCTCGAAATGCGATCAAAATCATCTCGGCGTTCGAGCGTGGGGGTGCGATGAGTGGTTACATCTACGTGGAAGCGCGGAGACAGGCCGACGTTATGGATGCTTTACAAGACATGATGAACGTCTATCCTCGCACGAAGATGATCCTGGTACCTGTCAGGGAAATGCCGGATCTCCTTAGAGTGCAGAAGTCGGAAGAGCTCAACCCTGGTGGCTGGGTTCGCATCAAGCGTGGCAAGTACCAAGGCGATCTGGCTCAGATCGAGGAGGTGGAGACGAACGGTTTGGCTGTGACTGTTCGCCTGGTTCCTCGACTCGATTACGGTCTAAATGAGGACTCCGGTGCTCCTATGGTCGACCCCAAGAGAAAGCGAGCTGGCGCGAATGCGGCTGTTGCTCGACCTCCCCAGCGGTTGTTCAGTGAAGCCGAGGCGAAAAAGAAGCATAGTAAATATATGACTGCCACCGCCGGTCTGGGTGCAAAGTCATGGAACTACCTTGGTGAGACATACGTTGAAGGGTTCCTGATCAAAGATATGAAGGTGCAGCATTTGGTCACCACAAATGTCAATCCCCGCCTTGAAGAAGTTACGATGTTTGCTCGCGATTCTGAGAACGGCACTTCGAATCTCGACCTCGCCTCTCTCGCAGAAACCCTCAAGAAATCCACCGCAGAAGAGTCGTACCTTCCCGGCGATCCAGTCGAGGTGTTCAAGGGTGAACAACAAGGTCTCAGCGGCCGCACTAGTTCGACCCGGGGAGATATCGTGACTATCTTGGTTACAGAGGGCGAGCTAGCTGGCCAAACGATTGAAGCCCCTGTCAAGACCCTTCGCAAGCGCTTCAGAGAAGGTGATCATGTCAAGGTCATTGGCGGCAGCAGATACCAAGACGAGCTGGGTATGGTTGTGCAAGTGAAAGATGACATAGTCACCTTACTTAGCGACATGAGCATGCAGGAGATTACTGTTTTCTGCAAGGACCTTCGGCTTTCGGCTGAGACTGGTGTTGACGGAAAACTTGGCATGTTCGATGTCCATGACCTTGTCCAGCTAGAGTGAGTTGCTTGTCTTGTCTTCTTTGAATCCTACTAATAAATAAACAGTGCCGCGACCGTCGCTTGTATTGTTAAGGTTGATCGTGAATCATTACGGGTTTTAGACCAGGATGGTTCCATTCGCACAATCCTTCCCACCCAAGTCACTCAGAAGATCACCCCCCGCCGAGACGCTGTGGCCACAGATAGGAACGGTGCTGAGATTCGACATGGCGATACTGTCAGGGAAGTGTATGCCGAGCAGCGGAATGGTGTTATTCTCCATATTCATCGCTCTTTCCTGTTCCTACATAACAAGTCCCAGGCTGAAAATTCCGGCATTGTTGTCGTGCGCACCACCAATGTTGTGACGGTGTCCGCGAAAGGAGGCAGGAACACAGGCCCTGACCTTTCGAAGATGAATCCGGCTCTGATGAGGAGTGGTGCCCCGGGTGGCATGATGCCTCCTCCATCTAGAAGCTTTGGTAGAGACAGACTCATTGGCAAGACAGTTATGGTAAGGAAGGGGCCTTTCAAGGGACTCGTTGGTATCGTGAAAGACACGTCAGACGTCCAGGCACGAGTGGAACTTCATACCAAGAACAAGATTGTGACCATTCCCAAGGAGCTTCTTGTTGTCAAGGACCCTATCACTGGCCAAACGATCGACATGTCTCGTGGCAGGGGAGGGTCACGGGTCCCCCAAGGTGGCTCTGCCGCTCCACCATCTGGTTGGCAGGGTGGCCGTACTCCTGCCGCCGCCGATTCGTCAAGGACACCAGCCTGGGGTGGGGCTGGCTCATCTAGAAGTAAGTGTCTCAAGATTCTACTCATAAATTTCTCTAATCTAATATTATTTCTGCAGCTCCTGCTTGGGGTGGAGGCGGTCTGGGTTCTCGCACACCTGCCTGGAAGGCCGACGGATCACGAACATCAAATCCCTACGATGGCAGCCGCACAGCCTACGGAGGGGGTACAGGGTCACGCACGCCCGCATGGAACTCAGGGGCACGAACACCTTATGGCGGCTCCGGCTCCGGCTCCAGCGACTTCGATGCTTTCGCAGCTGGATCCCGGACGCCCGCCTGGGGTGGCGCCACTGCCAATGCCGGCGGCCGTACGCCTGCCTGGTCTGCAGGTGGCTCTACCACCAGCAGCAAAGTCTACGACGCTCCTACGCCCGGAGCGACATACTCAGCACCTACACCAGGCGCGTATGGCGGTGCGCCAACACCTGGCCTCTCAGCACCGACCCCCGGAGCTTGGGCCGACAGCGCACCGACCCCTGGTGCTTACAACGCTCCAACCCCAGGTGGGCCGTCGAGGAGGGCTTACGACGCGCCTACTCCAGCAGACTTTGACAACGGCAGCCATCCGTATGATGCGCCAACGCCCGCGATGGGTGGCGCTGCTGCGACACCAGGTGCAGGAGCATACGATGACGGCGGGCCGAGATACGAAGAAGGAACGCCCAGTCCTTGAAGTCCTTGATCATGTTTGCTCTTTTCTTTCTCAATCTGGGGTCCCTAATGAGTTCAAAACTTACACTGGCGTTATTCTGTCTACCATCATCATTTTCATCGCATCTTGATATTCCTTCTACAGATGTCATTAGCTACTCTCCAGTATATTACTGTGTATCATCAATTAAATAAATCATTCATCATATAACCATGTATTTCTCCCGCATCGAGGTCCTCAAAGTCACCTCCAGATCAACTCTCGTTCACCGAAGAATACAACCGTAAACTAAGTCTTGCTCCTGAATCTCTCTGAGGGAAGAACTACGAATACTCTGGCGACTCGAAAAACATCACTGGTAAATTGATTCACCAAGCTCCCCCCGAATCATTTTCATTCCATCCCTTTTGAAACCGGTAATGAACACTATGTATAAATATATTAAAACATGAAGTGGAGAAGGAAAAAAGAGATTGAAACTCGTTAACTGGCCTTCCCCGGACGCTCCTTCCCTTTCTCTCTGGTTTTGTTTCCCACTCGCTCCTCCTTCCTTGCGTCTTTTGCCCACCAACCACGGAATGAAAGAGATAAGAAAAGGGTAAAAAAAAACAACACCAAGTCGAATCTTCTCTATATCATGAAGAACAAAGAAAAAAGAGAAATAAATAGAATGTGCTAAAGCTCAACGACGCAAAAGACGAAAACAAAGAAAGACAGACATAAAACAGAACCAGACGTATATCACAGTGTTTATATATCACGGCGGTACTGCCCGTGCCAGGATCCGGATATTGTCTAGGAGGCCCTTAACGAGGTCTTCGTATTGGTTTGAAGGGTCCCCAGACATGGCAAGTTGGCCCTGTCGGCGGATTTCGGCGGCCGAGACTTCGACTTCTAGTTCGTGTTCGAATTCGCCTTTGGCAGAGGGCTGGAAAGGGGTAAGTTAGGACCAAAAAAAAAGGGAGGGGGATTGTAAGGAAAGTAGGATAGAGACATACCTCAGACCTAGCAACTTGCGTCAGATCAACCTGATAAGCTAGATGTCTGTAGCTCATGCGGTCTTTATTGCGGTCACTAGCACCCCGGCCCGTGTCAGCGGGCGTGAGATGTGAAATGTCGCCGTCGTAGTTCATTTCGAGGTTGACGCTGATGCGATAGTCGACGCAGAAGCGGGGGTTATGAATGTCCAAGTCGGCAACTCTGCATTTGACGATTTTGGCGAGAACCTCGCCTGTTCGTTGGTCAACAGTGACTCGGACTTTGGGCTTATGGCGTGGGTTGAGGTTTTGGCGGATGATGGGGGGCAGGTCGGAGGGTGAAACTTCGTAGAACATGTCTCGTTCTTTTTTATGGGCGTATGAGAGGGGAATACGGCCGGGGTTGGCCTGGGGCATGGAGGCTTTGACGGTTTCGTTGAGGAAATTGTTCATGGCTCGGTGTTGTGCCTGTGGGAATATTAGTTTCTGGAGACTGAGAGACTGACTGGGGGGTGGTGAACCGGTAGCACGTACCTGCGTCATATTGCTCTCGAAATTTGTCCGAAGCCGAGTATTGTCTTTATTGATGACGCTTTCTGTGAGTATTGGCAGGTGTAACCTTTCACCACGATCAAGATCCATAAGCTGACCCAGCTTTGCCTCAATCTCAATGATGGCTCCTTGACCGACAGCTGTTGCTCCGGCGGGGCCAGCCATGGCATCATTTCGCATGACTACATGCTTGAATAGAAAGTCGCAGACGACTTTGGTGATGTCTTCAAATGGTATGAATCCACTAATTGAAGGCTCCCATGGCCCTAAGCTCTTTAGCTGGGCTGGCCCTGTTGACTGGACGGCTTGCGCTGGAGGCGCTGGTTGGGAAGGCTGCGAAGGTTGCGCTGGAGTTGGTGGACCGTTCACAGCTGGACTCTCCCGTTTGATCTTAGGAGGAGATGCTGTTTGAGTAAGGGCTTGTTGACGCAGAACCCAAGGGTTTTGCGACGTGTTCCTAATGTGCTTTGAAATTGGCGGCATTCGATTTGGGATCATTGGGATCCTTCCTTTGGTCCTTGCGGCTTGTCGTGCAAAGATGGGAGGCTCATTGTAGCGTCTGCGTTTGGGTGCAGGAGGTTGCGGGCTCGAACTAGCGGACTCCGCCGTGAAGTTTGCCTTTGGCCGAGGCTCTGTTTTGACTTTGGGAGAGTCGTGTACCACTGGCCCTAGAGATGAGGGAGAGCTATCAAACCGAGGAGCGGCCGGTGCTGTTTGCATAGGTTGGGATTGAGAGCTTTGGGAAAGGCCCCGACTATTTTGTGCTACCACGCCGTTCTCCCTGTCAATCCTGTGTTCGGTATGTCCCGCCACGCTGTCGCGTCGGACGTTTGGAGGAAACGCTGTCTTCGGGCTAACGCTCTCATCGGACTCTCTTCTATCGGTAACTGCTGACGCCCGCCGAGGCGTTTGGTCAAATGCCCTTGAATCATGCCTTATGGCGCGAGGGACTGCGGTTGGTGACATGTGCATTTGAACATCTTGCCCGACCCATGGGCTAGAGGCGCTGTGAGAGAGAGAGTCGTGACCAGAAGATTGTGGGCGGGCAGATGACGGTGATGAGTGATGATAAAGAGCAGCAGCGGAGCCTCGTGGCGTACCGGGAAGTGAACCTTGTGCCTGAGGAGAAAATTGTTGGGATGAATGTGGCTGTGGAGGAGCAGCTGGCGGGCTCTCTCTGTGGGGGAATGAGTGCGAAGTAGAGGAATAAGGGGTCAAGACAGACTGTATGGATTGAGAGCGCTGGGGAGCTATAGGCGATTGCTGCCGTGGCTGCTGATGCTGCGGATGGTTGTAGGCGACAGGCGCGGCGAAAGAGTCACGCGAGGCAGAGGGCGCGTAAGGTGCGGGCGGCGGACTATGACCGCGCTGAGACTGCGCACCCGTATTTATGGACGATGGAGCTTGATACTGATAGGGGGATTGTAGAGAGCCGTAGGAGGAGGATCGGTCCGGGGAGGTTTGGGCGCGCTGGAGCGGCGGAGGTTGCTGCGCTGGCCCGTTGGGATAACCGGACAAATAGGACGAGGACGACGCCGGCGCAGATTGATCGTGGGTAGGATAAATTGGTTCGGACGGTTTGCGAGTGAGTTGCGACGGTGGGCGCTGGGGCGGGGGGGATGGAGGGCGACGCGAAGTGCCAGCAGCATCGCTGTTCATGATCGTGCGCAAATCCATGGCGACTTGGAAGATCGCTGTTAGTTGGAGCAAAGATGAGATGGGCACGAGACAACACACCTCCTTCCACAACACCCCAAAGCGGATGATGAGGGAGTTGGCGTCTATCAAGGACGGAATGGCGGACAAAGAGGCGAAGTTGATGGAGAAGACGACATTTAGGGGATGAAAGGGTGAGAGTGAAGCTGAAGGCAACGATAAGAGGAAAAAAAAAAGGAAGATCAGTCAGTGCATGAGCAGGAGACCTACTTGCTTGCGCAAGGTGAGTTGGCAGAGACTCAGCTTGCATCCGCTGAGTTCGAATCAAGCTTTACAGTGGTGCATCGTTTCTGAGAGCACCATCTACAGTTACATCCAGAGCTTCTTCGGAATGAGTTGACTTTCACTTTATTCTTGAAACTATACAAAAAGTTACCGATCGACGACTACGGCTGACTGAGATCGGAATAGCTCTAATGCTGTCTGCTTATGGAAAGGATTCGCCAACCGAGAGGTCAGCAACGTGATTTCTTAGCTGCATGCCCGAAAATCCATCCAGACAGTGCGACGGTGATGATGAAGCTGTCGTGTGGCTTTTTGATGCTTCCGTTTCGGGACTTGCATCTTTTCTGCCGGGCGGTGATAGCTGCAGGTCATGTGATAAGCACTCTTCTGTACTGCCTGTCATTCCAGGCAGCATCACATGCCAACATGCCAGGGCCCAGACAAGCTTGAGCTTGATGGAGTCTTGCAAAGGGAAGTATGGACCTCACTTGAACGTCTTTGCCAGAAAGGGTCTGCCATAGTCAACTAGTAATAATAAATTTCAGACAATTGCTCTGATCGGCCATATGGTGAAACGTTGTGCAGTCCGTCCCATTAAATCCTCCGGATCGGCACTCGCCATTTGGCCTTAACTCTTCAACCTCCCTCGACTCTCCACCCCCGCGACGCACTCTCCTCCTGCTTCCCGGTACAGAAGGCGTACAGTGGCCTGACTACACATTCTACAACTCTGGGAGCGATTGAAACGGACATTGACATTCCCATGCTCGGGTCCCGCTGCTGTCAGATGCCATCGCCGATGACGAATCCCGGACCCGTAACAGCTTCCCGTCGCGCCCAAGACTCCACTATTGTAACGAGTACATATAGGACGACGTATACACTCTTGTACCGCGCCCTGAATTAGAGGCTCTGCAGACTGCAGCTGTCTCAATTTCCTCAATCCTCGAAATGAGCGTCGCAAACGAGCCACAGTCGTCTCCCGCTATCCACAATGTCCCCTTGAATGACGTCGAATCCGGTCTCAATCGAGAAACTCGACCTCGAGCCTTTGCCTGGCCCAGTCTGACAAGTTTATCCGCTTCTGATATCCTATCCGACCCCTCGAAGCTCTCCGTACTAGCTGAAGATTTTGCCGACCACTGGCAGATTTATCTAGAGGACTGGTTCACCAAGCTGGGTATCGTTATCACGCCCAGCTATCTCCAGCACTTGGTCGGTGGTCAGCCAACTCCGCAGACGAAACTTCATGCGATCGCTGCGCTGGACGGACTGCGAGGATGGGCTTGCTTATTAGTTTTCAACTTCCACTTCCTCTTCACCTACACATGGAAGGTTGCTGTGGGGTGGGGCTTCAACAATGAGAACTTTCATCTCTATCAGCTACCAGTCATCCACGTCTTGGTGTCGGGCCATATCATGGTGGCCATATTCTTCGTTATATCAGGTTATGTTCTTTCATACAAACCGCTCAAGTTGATCCGAAGCCGGTCTTGGGAAGAGACATTTGTTACCGTGGCATCCTCCACTTTCCGTCGTGGCATTCGCTTATACGTCCCCTCGATCGTTGGCATCTTGCTGGTCTTGATTGCAGTGCGGCTGGGTGCGTACAATTATTCGCAGAAAGTTCTCTTCGAGGGACACACCATACGGGGGACCAACGAGCAACATCCACCAATTATGGTGAAATCTTCCATGAAACAATATTGGGACTGGTATGCTACAGTTGCGCGCCTAATGGACCCTTTTGACTGGGCACTTTACTACAACAACTATAATCCCCACTTGTGGACAATCCCCGTCGAGTTTCGCAGCTCCATCGTCCTCTTCCTTACAATTCTCGCAACCTCGCGCGTTAAAGCAGCGGTGCGCATTTCTTTGGTCAGCATATTGGTTTGGTTCTGTATGCGCTACGGCCGATGGGATGTCGTCCTCTTTCTATGTGGCATGCTTATGGCAGAGGCAGACCTTATACAAGGTCTTTGGGAAAAAAGCCCGTGCTCCGTGGAGAACGAGGACAATGAGAAGCGGCCATGGAATCTCCCCAGCAGCACATCACTATCCCAATCACAGCCTTCCTTCCGTTTATTAGGCTCCAAACGCTGGATTGCGCTCTGCTTCATCGGGCTATACCTGGGATCCACCCCGAACACCGGCTATAAATACACGCCTTTCTTCATGTGGACATGGCACATCACACCCAAAACATACCCAGAACCGCACCGATTCCCGCAAACTCTAGGTGCGGTTATGATCGTCTATAGCATCAATCATTCAAAAGACATCCAGAAGCTCTTCGTGAATCCTGTCTCGCAATACCTCGGCAAGATATCGTTCGCCTTCTATATTGTCCATGGGCCAATACTGCACTCGTTAGGCTATTCCCTCATGCCCAACATATGGGCTATCACAGGCAAGGAGACAGATTTCCAGTACTGTCTGGGCTTTTTCATCGGGTGGTCTATCTGCCTGCCCATATCCCTATGGGCTGGCGATCTCTTCTGGCGGTTAGTCGACATCCCTAGCGTGAACCTAGCGAGGTGGATTGAAAGCAAAGTCCTTGCACAAACGACCGGGCGCGAGAAGCAACAAAGAGCTGCTTGATATGCCCGACCACTAAATGGGGCTTCCAGTCTGCTCCCTATAATCGCTATATGCACGTCTTGCATGCTTCCCTTGTTTATAACTCAAGAGACTCATCCCTCTGGACTAGGGACTCTTCGTATAATCACCTTAGCGGGCGTCATGAATTTATCAGTCTGCCTTGATGGCTAGCCGACTCTGCCCTTCCCGTATCTTTCTTGTCTTGTTTTACCTGGTTTATGTCTCTGGGCTCCCCTTCTAGAGCTAAATGCCCAATCTAGATTTCTTATACCCTCTCAACAATGGCGTTTACTCTCGTTGCTCAATGGGAATCATTCATTCGTATACTCGTACCAAACCGTACCTATTCCATGTACTTAACAACCCAAGAACGCTCTAAGGACATAGAAGTATGATTCGAGAATTTCGGATTCAGGTCTTTGCCGCATCTTCTCGTAACAGGATGCGATATGCGAAGTATAAAAATCAAAGCGAACGAAATGCAAAACTCGATGATATAGAGCGAAAAGAAGTTTAAGAAGGCAAGAAGAAAAAACAAAAAATCTGTCTAACGAATATCATTTCAAGATCGCTTTTTTCCTTCTTGTGATTCGTGGTCATTTCATAAGGCAACTCCCCAAACCCCGCGCCCTCCACAGACGCCTAGCCAGTCGCGGGGTTGGCCGGCAGAGGTGGCTCCTCCTTGTGGCGACCAGCTGATGTTTGAGATTTCGTAGTCGCACTGCCATGCGGCTGCGGGGCCACGTTCGGTGGTTGTGGATGGAGCGCCAGGAGTGTGGACGGCTGGTGGGACGGGGGTGGTATTTTGTTGATTGATGAGGTCCCAGAGTAGGACTAGGCAGTCGTCTGCGCCGGATGCAAGTACACCGCGGCGGTTCGGAGACCATTCCACAGAATTGAGGGCTGCTGAGTGGCCCTTCAATTCGAGGAGTGCTTGGCCGGGTTGGCGGACATCCAAGACCCGGACTACGCTGGAGTCTTGCGAGAATGTTGCAAGGAGATGGGCGTCATGAGGTGATGCTGTATTCTTAAGTACGATTTCAGAGGTAAGTTGTTGTGGCGCGGATATCTTACCTGAGATGCGCAATAGAGGAGGCGGCCACGATGTAGCTGGTGCGGACGGGCTGCCATTGCCTGGACTCATCACTATACGTGATGTCAGTAAACAAACTGTAATAGGGAGATACGGAGGCTTACACTTCTCATTTTTCTCCGTTGGCTCGTATATAATGGTGCTATGTTCCAAACTACGTAAATCGAACATGCGTACGCTACCATCAGCACCACAACTGACGAAAACATCAACACTGTTGGCGCAGAATCGAACGTCATATACTTCTTTGTCATGTGCGATCAATTGTGTTTTGGCAGTCAGCGTGGGGATATCCCAGATTGTACATGTTGTGTCGATACTGGATGTGATGATCAGACTTGGGGATATCGTGTTCCAGTCCAACGAGGTGATAGGGGCAGTATGTTCAGGAGACTTCGAGTTCGAAAGCAACGCTAGAGGTGAAAGTTTGGCCGTCGGCACATTTTGCTGACCTGGTCGTTGTGTAATAGAGTTGGAGGTGTGTTGTGACTGTGAGTTTGGTAAGGACCATAATCGAAGATGATCGCCGGATGTGGCCAAAAGATCAGTGGACTGCTTCTGAGAGGAAGGGGGCTCCCAGAGAATGCGGGTCACAGGGTATGAGTGCGTAGCTTCAGCGGTTTTCACGTATTCTAGCTTGAGCTCACCAGCTGCGGCATCAGGAGTATCGGGATCAGGATATGCCAAGTGAGTGTCAAGAATTTGTATCTAAAGCTCGAGGTTAGACAAGGGGTGACAAAACGAACGGAAAGCGGTGCATGATTTCTTACATAGTTATGGTGGTCCTCTAGATAACTCCCGAGAGCGATTTTCCCGCCAAATGAACCCGCATTTCCAGAGACGGGCCACTTACACCAGTCCACGGCATAGATTGGCCACGGAGTGATGTAATTACTGTTGGTGGGCACCTGAATCTCAGCGTTATTATTATAAGTTGATATGTTCGTGCTGATAATGTGATCGCTCAGGAGGTCTCCAGGGGGTCGAATGTCAGCCAATCCGAGAGGCGAGTACTTCGCGCCCTGCGGCGTTGGAGGCTGGAATCCAGCATTCGGTGATGATCCGTGGGGCCGGTATTTCTGCTGTTCAAAGCCCGCAGGACTGGACCTAGAATGGCCGTGGGAATTGACCATGCCGGAGCGCGGGGTGTTCGATTGAGATTGAGGCTGGGTTTGCTGTTGCAGCTGGGTGGACAATTGGGGTAACGTGGGCAGTACAGAGGGAGCTGTATTCATGGACACCGCGGGCGGGCGATTACCAACGTTGCCTGGCTGGAGGGCACCTGGAAGAGCTCCCCCAGTTACACCGCCGTTCCCACCCCCAAACTGGTTGGGTTGAGAGCTTGAGGACTGAACATTGAAGGATGAAAGGGTATCGGGACTCGGCTGGTATTCGTGGGACATCGACTGTCGCGGAAGGGCACCGGCGGTGGGATTACCGGACGGAATGTGAAGTTCTTCGGGCTGGCGGTTATAGATAGTCGACCGTCGAGAGTCGAAGGGTTGCGGGGGGTTGGACATTTCGACACCGGCGGTGGGAAGGGCGTATGGAAATGGAGACACCGAAACACTGCGCAGCAGCAAGCGACCTACAGGTGTAGCTCCGCCCTCAACCTTCGACGAGTCCGAAAAGTAAAGCGAGTCAGAAGTAGGCTGCTTAGCACAAGCAGCAAGCGGGAAAGTCAAGAAGCTCTAGCGACACCGAGAGAATGCGGGGTCTAGGTCATGCCAAAAAAGAAGGACTCGATGGGCTCAATGAAGCATAATTCGGATGGAGGACGGTGGACAGCGACAGAACAGCAACGAGCGAGGATAGAAAGGAACAAGTCCCGAGAGGAAGAGGGTAGGTAGTAGTTGGAGGATGAATTGACCTTCAGATTGGAGTATCTCGATTGATCTCCGCCCAAAGCTGGAGTCCAGTTCCCTCGAGTCCCGTGCCGCTGACTCATCCAAGTGTATCGTAGTGACAGTAATTTACAGCAACCGCGGCCATCCTCGGTTGCTTCTGTCGCTGATGCTCTGATGCTCCTCCTCATCTACCTCTCTTCTGCTTCTGCTTCTTTTTTAAGTTCTCACTGAAAAACTGCGGCTATTGTCTCAACATACTTGACTTCTTAAAAGGCCCTGTTTCATGGTTTCTGTGATCTAATACGCCCGTATCAACGCCGGGAGAAGCTTCCCCTCGTTATCTTCACCTTCCCCGCGATGGCCTCAGATCGCATCTCCCCGCCTTCGGCTTTACTTCTGCTGCCACCTCCTCCAGCAATCTCCTTCGATCAATTTAAATTCGTCTATGAATCAACACTGTCTACAGTCTTTGCTAGGCTAGTCAAAGCTCTCAATGGTTCTAATCGCATTGCTACTCTGGACATTGCGCTTTCACTGCCCGATCTACATGCGCCATCATGTCAACCACCAACCAGGGCATTTGGTAGCCTTCAACGCATAGTCGAACACACTTACAGGCTTGTGGCAGCCGTTTGCATTCAGAGAAATATTGAAATGGAGGCTCCCGGTGGGATCGACTCCCGCGTGATCTTGCTTGATTATGATTCTATCCGCAACACACAGCCTAAATCCACAGAGTCTGTTGCTGTGAAACGCAACGGCCCTGTCATTGATCTGCAGACGCTAGCTGAATCCCAGCGTCTTTGGAATAATATATTCTATCCCGATACCACGGTAGGTCAAAATCTAGCAACCGCTTTTGGTAGCTTCCACACCTCAGACCGAGTACCTGGTAGCCGAAGTCCACAGCCGGTCTCAGGAGCGCCTCAGTGGACGCCAGGTAGATCACTGGTGACACCAGACGAGCCAACTGAGCCTGCATTGCACCACTCAGTTATCTTAGGAGGCACCTTTGATCACTTTCATATCGGACACAAGCTCTTGCTCACGGCGACTGCACTGGTCTTACAGCCCGCAGAATCTTGCGACGCCGGCCAGGAGAGGGTCATCACAGTTGGCGTAACCGGCGACGAGATGTTGAAGAACAAGAAATATGCCCAGTTCTTGGAAAGCTGGGAGGAGCGGTGCCGCAGTACAGGAAAGTTCTTGACCTCAATCATGGACTTTGGCCCGCCAGAAACTGGCGCACCAAGCAGCGAACAGATCTATAATCCCGGACCGAATGGACGGTCGATAGTGACGAACATTCGGCCGGGGATAACCTTGAGATTGGTGCAAATACATGATCCTTATGGGCCAACCATTACCGAAGAGAACCTAAGCGCCCTGGTAGTATCCAAGGAGACGCGCTCGGGCGGCGCAGCCGTCAACCAAGAGCGAGCCAAGCGGGGATGGAAGCAGCTAGAGGTGTTTGAGGTCGACGTAATTCATTCCGGAGAAGTACCAGCTGAAGAGGTCGAGAACTTTGCATCGAAAATCAGTAGCACCGACATCAGACGACGGCGGATGGAGCTAGCGATGATATGATGTGCCACGGCCATGTACGAGTGAGATTTGTATGTATGTATATAGTATAGTGTAGGTATAGGAGTCTTGGTCCTAGCTCTGAGACAGCGGAATTAGAGGAGCAATAATGATAGATATTGCCATGAGAGTGCCTACGTACGCGTCTTGTTAGTTTGCAGGGGGTTCACCCCCGTCAGGATGCTTGCCCTGGGAGGGAAATTGTAACAAATGACAAGGAAGTGGAATAAATGTCGCACTTTGACCCTCGGAGTCCAATTTCAAGACGGAAAACAAATCTCATTGCGAGAGCGGAGGGGAAGAACCATTGGAGATGGATTGAAGTCTTTATGGAAGGCTGTGGTGGGCTTATCTCGGCCGGTGTTTAGGAAGCGCCTCTCCTTCCTTTTCCTCCCCTCACCTTCACCACCTGCACTCGACGACAGCTCCTGATTGGGATCGTCTGCACGAATTCAGTTTTTATTTTTATTTTCCTTCCTTCGTGATCGGGTTCTGCACGAGCCTGCAGTGGTCATTCCCGTGTCTGTTCCACAGCAGGCCCCTAAATGCCAGGGGTTGGAGATAGTCAGTCCGTGAAGGCTGCCCAGTTACAGAATTGTCCCAGGGCTGGGAGCAACAGGAGGCTGTGATTCGTTTCCCTCGGCGGGGTTTTCCTGCAATTGAACTTCCTCCTGCAGGCATCGCATCGTCATGTCGCATCGTCTCGCATCGTCTCTTCGAATCCTTTGCTCCCGACGATTGTTCGCCCCGGCGCTCCTGAGTCCTGAGTCCTGACCCTCTGCCTTCCCCGCCCGACGCTCCTCATCCACCACCACCCAGCCCACACCCACTCCCAGTCACCCACACACTCAGCCTAAGCTAGCTCTTGCCCTACTTCCAATCCTTCTATCTTCTCCTGCAGGTTCGCGCTGGGTATCCGCATGCTGTTTCAATCATGTGACTGCCGTGTGCCAGCGTTCGTCCAATCTGTGGCCGTCGGTTGGTTCAGAGGAGTCGCCTTCAGGGTCACTAGATTTTAGGTACTGTCGATGACCCTCAGCAACCTGGTCGATGGGACTGGCAATGTGGGACTTGGGACATTTCGTCAGACATGTCAATGTGCTGCATGCGCTGTGTCCGTGGCCCGCCGCCTATTATTCGATTTGACTGCAGTTGATACCAGCGAGCAGTTGTGGCCAGGCCAAAGTAAAGGGAAGAGCCAGACAGCGAGAATAGCAAAGTCGGAGGCCCAGGCAAGATGCATCGTCCCTTCAATATATAAATTCAGAGACACAACCCTTTCTTTTTCTCGATTGCTCTCTCCTCTTGTCCTTCATCTTGTTTTGTTTTTCATTTCTCCCTCCCTCCCGTCGTGCCTTTGCTACTTCTCCAGCAGCCAATGCTCTGCAATCTTCTTTAGCATCTTTGCTTATTCGACCTTGGACTCCTACATATTTCCGACCTAACCTGCCCACCTGATTCTGCGTTCTCAATTGTTGAGACTTTTGAGAGCCAGGTGGACTCTTCCTCTTCAGCTCCCTAACTAATTGCCTTGGTTTCCATGTGGTTGCGAGGAGCGCAAGTGGCCGGACACGCGGCTGACACGCTGTGCGGAAACCATGTCGGACACTCCAGGACGCATTGAAGACCTATCAAACGAATTGATTATCGAAATTCTCTCCTTTTATCTCCCTGCGGAGAGCTCGTCCAACACCTCATCCCCCGTCAATCCGCATGACCTTTCTCCCGCACTCAATGGGCGCCCGGCTCTTGTGTACGGCGAAAAGTCCGAATTGGATCGTTTTCGACTCGTCTGTAGACGGTTCTGTGATGTCAGCACACCTAGGAAGTTCAGCAGCTTTGTCCTACGCTTTGAGCGAAGGGGGTTCCAGAGACTTGAACAGCTTGTGGACATGCAATTGGCCTGTCATGTCAAGTATTTCACGTATATGGTGCGACCATTTTACCAAGGAAGCGGTAATAGCCTCTCAAAGCTTCTAAGTCGGCGATCAAGAAGAAGCTAACGCTGTTTTCCAGAGTGGTCGCAACTATTCTCCCAGATTGAATCGAATGATCCATCCACCGTCCAAATTCATAGAGCGCGACTACAAGATCAATCAAGTATCATTCAGGGCGACTACGACCGAGAGCAGTTACAAAAGGCAATCGTTTCCTTTTCGTCTCTTCAGCAAATCAAGCTCCTTCGATTGCAAGATGGAGCGGACGAACGGCTAGTCGACCAAATACGAGAACGCCTACCAGAAGGGACACTATCTCTCAATTGGGAGCCAGCATGCGCCCGGGCAGTCATGAATCTAGGCAGTTCTTTGCTTGCATCCAAATGCACCTCTCTGCGCTTTGTTGGACCTCAAATCAGCTCTGAAGCAACTGTCAGACTTCTGCAGACCCCATCTACCACACTCTCTGCTCTGGGAATCCGGTTGACCTGCCTTGACGTCACTTTCAGCACAAGAGCCGATCTAGCCAGTTATACGGAGAGTCTCTCAGACGTGTTCAACAGATTTTTCACCGCCGCCCAAAACCTAACAACCCTTCATCTCGGTTTCGCAACTACTGCTCCGCTAAAGCTGTCACTTGACAAAGTCTTTCACCGCATCCAGTGGAAGCGACTCAGCACGTTAAGTATGCAAGGCTGGCGCCTCGGCTCACAGGAGGTAATTGCCCTAATTCGTCGCCACCGTCGTCAACTCCGTGATATTCGCCTGGTGGGAGTCTATATCTGCGATGGAGGGCGCTGGCGTGACGTTCTCTCCGTTCTCCACGATGAGATGGACGAGATAGAGCACATTGATTTACGTGACATCAATTACGCTAGCTCTCCTTCTGTCTCCGGCCTCAACGGCAGCAATGGTCATGGCAACAACAATGGATTCCACAACCCCCCTCTGCCGCTCTCAATCATCGTTAATAATCCGTCGCCCAGTTCGCAAACAGCCTCGTCTCCGCCACCATCCTACCACCAGGTAGTCCTCAATACGGATCGAATGGCTTTTGCGTCGCGCGGATACACACGTCATCCGTCCAATTTCCCGGAGTTGGAGAGGCTGAAAAAACGAACTGTAGACGAACTTGGCGATGATGGTATAAGTGTTACGGACGAGAAGAGACGGCTTTGGGAGAAATGGGTCCTGTCTAGTCCCCGGAGAGTAGCGCGAAGAACGCCTTGAGAGAAGTAATCGCGAGAAGAAGTCAATCTGAAAAGAGATTGAATGGCTCCATGGTTTCGTCTAGCCTGTATCGTAATAGTATTGTGGATACAGGGGCAAGTGGGAGGTTAATTCGTCACTTAATGAGGAACTGCCTACCTAGGTGGCTCGATTCGTATAAGACCCTACCTCGTTTTCTACTCTAGGGCGCCGGCTAAGCTGTCAAGTCGGATGGAAAGAAACGGTCCGTGCAGGTGCAGGTGCAAGTGAGGTCCTTCCAAACCTTCTACTCGGGCATGGGACAAGATACAATGCATCCATGGATCTAATTGAGGGTCACCCACCCCTAGGTAGGCAGTGAGATATGATGATAACATCAATAAATGCATGCATGCACCCTTTCTTCCTTTTCCAACCACATACAGTGATATTCACAAATACCTACTGACCAGCCAGCAATGGATATGAGAAGAAATGCAAAACAGACAGTGGGCAAGAGAGATGAGAGAACCAGGTATGGTGTGTATTTATCGTCCAATTGAGAAGGTATGAATAAGGAATAGGTAGATAGATGGGTAGATAGATGGTCGGATGTAGGGATACGGCAACGACAAATGATCATGATGTAGAGGTAGAGGTGGAGGTGGCAGCTACAAATTAAACACCACCAGTCGGCCCATTAAACTCCATCGGAATCGCAGCCGCGGAAACTTGGCCCGAGCTCGGTGGTTTCACGCTGCGCTCTCGTAACCGACGACCCTCCATGAGACCGCGGAGACCGCGTTTCTGGAGCCCGATGACGCTGCTGAGATCGCCGGTCCAAACTTCGATGTCACCGTGGGTGCCGCGGCGGCGACGGCTAGCGCGAGCTGGGTCCGCGGAAAGAGGTTCTGAGTCGGAGTGGTCGTAGCTCGTTGCTGACGCCGAGGATGTGCTCGCATTGCTGATTGAGTCATCGCGGTCGCTGCGCTGGCGGCGGGCGAAGACGTTCGTGTTGATGCGAAGGGGCACACCGCGGGTGCCGCCACCGGCACTGCTGCTGGCAACGGAAACGGCGGAGGTGCCGTGCTCGGTATCGGAGGAGTCGGAGTTGAGGCGGCTGTCGGTGAGAGCGAGGGAGCCTGTGGCGTTTGCGAGTTCGTTGGCGGCATGGGCGCCATTAAGGGCTTCAAGAGTGCCGCCAGGTCCACTGATGAAGCCGGTGCCTCTACCGCCTCCGGCGGCCATGGCTGCTGCGTTGAAAACGGCAGCGGCATTTCGACCGTCGAGGACTTGGTGGAGACGCTCCACGATAGCTTCTAAAAGGCCGTCTACCTGATACGGGCGGGCTAGCTGGAGCAGGGAGCAGAGTATTTGAGGAGTACAAAGTGGAGATCCGACCGGCGGGAGCGAGGATGTATAAAGATAGTGAACGAGGACTTGGAGGGTAAGGACGGTGTGTGGGAGGTATAGAACGCGAGGTCTTGATGTAGGGGGTAAACTGTGGGCGGAAGGTAGTTCGAGATTGGCTAGGAGAGACCTTGATGGGTTGTTGCTGTTGCTGGCGAGCGTCGTGGCATTGGAGTAGGTACTTCCATGATCTAATGATGGTGTTATCGTAATACTTGAGTTGCGACTTGGGTATGGCTGCAATGCAGGTCGCAAAGTTGCTGCATCCGATGTTGTGTCTGAAGATTCGCGGAGGAGCTGTATGAAATATGGCCCCCATCTCCGGCTAAGAATCCGTGAGTTCACAGGGATTCGCTCCCCTCCCACGGCTTGAAGTTCCATATCGGCCATTTCAGGCACTGCCTGCGCTAGTCGCCCCAGCTCATCAGACGCGCTGGAAAACGGCCGGCCACCAGATGTAAGCTGGGCCAGTTTGTGGTGGAAGGACGCAGGCACCGAAGGCGCACTGTGAGAACTGTACCCAGAAGTTGGCGAGTTTCTGCAAGGATTATTGTAGAGGCCGAAGGCTTCTAATTCCACCATACATAGATGGGTGAAGTTAATGCGACGGTGGTTGTAATCCTCGACAAGGTTACGCTTTCGATTCCCAAGAATGACGAATGTATTTCTTCGGCTCCAGAGTACCCCACGATTCCAGCTACCATGCCCAAACACAGAACCCCCAGCGTCGATGCGACCCCAAGTAAGGCTCTTCAAATCCAACGCCCAGAGCGCGTATTCTTGTTTAGAAGAGGTCAGATATGTGCCACTCACTACGAAGTGACCGTTGATGACGCCTCCGTTGGGGAATCGTAGACCCGGAGGAGATGTCTGGCTCGGCATAGGCTTTTCAATTAGGCGACCGTCCGGGAGTCGTATTTGAAGTTCGAGTTTGACGTCCAAGAAGTTGTAGTTCGAGTATATCAGCATAGGGCAGCCCGTCGCTCCCTGGTCATCTGAAGGTTCTTGTTCTTCACCCTCGGTGGATGTACTCCCGATGTCAGGTAAGGTCATTCCGGTCAAGGGAGCAGCGACACTTCTATACGCGCCGCAGCTTCGTCCCAAAGGGCTTGTGTTCGTCCACTTCAGACTCCGCAGGTTAAAAACACTAATCTGCTCGATGTAGTGATTTGTGCTATCCTGGCCACCCACCACCACCATTTCTGCTCCACCGAAGCCATCAATATCCACGCCGATCGAACCCTGGTGCGGATTGGCAGATGCGGGATTGTGGTGAATAGCCGAGAGTGGTGCGGTCGCAGAAGTGAAGTAAGCATTGGACGGAATAATAGTCGCGCAGTGTGCGTATCGTCCTTGCGGGGAGTCGTGTGTGTTCACGCGGGTCCAGGTTCGGGTCGGGACATCAAATATGTGGATATCAGACATCACCACCACTTCCGGTTGTGACTCCTGTCCATTGTTCGCGGGATCTTTGGGATTACTTGTTGTGGGGGACATGCCTCCGTAGCAAACAAGCTTGTTATCCCCGAGTGCGCAGACGCTGTGAAAGTATCTCGCGCGAGGAATATCGCCATTTGCCTCGATTTTCGACCAGTGACGCCGAACCAAGTCCAGCTCGTATATGTCCGACGTCAAGTGTGGCCGAGATTTTGAAAGAATCCGACCACCGAAAACATAGAGCTTGTCGCCGAGAATGGTGGTAGTTGCCCCTACAAGAGGAGGAGGCTCGCGGCCAGAGGTGCGCCGGACATTGCAGACGAGACCTGACAGATTGACGGGGTTTGAAGACGAATTTGGAGCCGGTGTACCTGGAGACACACCAGAGTGAGGGTGCTCGTCTCTGAATGAATCCAAATGGCCCAGACTCGACTGGCTTCTCGACATCATCTTGAGAGCCAGAGACCCTCACGGGCACTGCCGATCAGACTATCGCAAGACGCCTCTTGGGAATGGATAGTGATTCAGGACACGTCAGAGAGACGCAAGAGCTGATTTGGGGCGCGAAGAAGTGTCGGGTCCCAGAACCAACCCAGAGTAGAGTCCTTCCAGTGCGATTGTATCCCCCGAGCTTGCTCTCAATAGCTTATCTCCGTGCGCGGCGCTAGAAAAATCTCGAAGCGGCAGGGTAGCATGGGCGTCGTAAGCAGGAACAAACAGGGCTGCAGTTTGAATTAAACCGATCACGATATAGGTCACCGAGATTAAGTGCAAATTCCACGAATTTAGACTGGACAAGCGACGTTCGGTTCGTAGCAGACGGTTTGGCCAGGTCAGGGGCAGACGGGAGGACGAAAGCAATCAGTGCACGCTTGGTGGCTTCCCCGCCGCTCCCAATCCCAACGCTTTGTTTCCGAGGGAGGCAGGCAAAGGTTCGCTGGACGGCCGGCTCGAAAGATCGTGGCTCGAGGGGGAGCTGAAGAGGTTCGTTAAGGAGAGAGCCTAGCAGTCGCAAGGGGAGTGAGTGCTCCAACCACCTGTCATAAGAGTATTATGGATCAGCACAAGGAGGGAAACCGTGGAAGCGAAGGACCACCGAACCAGACCAAACCTTTGTCCAGCAGACCTCCAAAGACAGTGCGGATCCTTCTTCAGGGCGGTCGCAGCGATAGCAGACTGTCACTAATGCCCAGGAGTGGATGTCTGACTCGGCAGGAAGAATCGGAAGCGTGGTTTAGACTGTGGTGGAGCAGAAAGCCGTTGGACGATGACCACAATATTGAAGTCAAATCGGTCTGACAGCTGAGGCTCAAACCGCTGCCTGTGAAAGAAAAGTAAATACGCAAAAAATACACTGCTGATCTTTCAACAAACAAATCTCATGAGAAAACCGCAGACTGACTATCTACCTCCCTATCTGTCTTCCACCTACGCATGACAGGAATATCTGCAGAATCACCTGTCAGGAACAGTCCACACGCATTGTGAAAAAATTACAGTCAAAAGGACTAATATTGTGGACATCCTAAGCGGGGTAATTGACCGCTCGAGCAATCAGAAAACAATCTCAGCTCAAATTCTCGAATTATTCTGGTTGGCTGCAGTTTGTCGACGGTCTTATGCAGGCTTATTAGTTCATCGTCCCTTGTCGCTTTACTACGCCACAATATAAAACTAGTAGTGTCCTTCCACAACCTCGCGGCTGAAGCACTTGGCTTTGATTCTGGTGAGCACGGCGAATACTGTAGTATCCTTAAATAAAATAATCCTAGATTGGTGACACGTAATAAATTGGTCATTGTATCATAAGGTATCAAATATTAATAAAATCCACTTTAGATTCCATTCTCTTTTCCTGTACCCCGGGACGTTTATCCAGAAAGTCCCACGGACCACAGTTCACCAGCTACCCAACATTACGATGGTGCTAAGTCCGAATTTAGTCCTTCTTGAGGGTGGTGAAGCGGAGGTAACTGTGTATTGATCAGCATCAAGTCAAAAAGCTCACAGAGACCATTGTCCGGAGTGGAACTTACGGCTTGACAATGCGGACGTCACCGAACTTCTTCTGAGCGTCCTCAGTAGAGACAGGAGGGGGGATGACAACATCGTCACCAGGAAGCCAGTTGATGGGGGTGGTAACACCGTGCTTGTCGGTAGTCTGGAGGGAGTCAATAACACGGAGGACCTCGGCAGTGTTGCGGCCGGTGGAGGCAGGGTAGGTAAGGATGAGGCGGATCTTCTTGCTGGGGTCGATGATGAAGACAGAGCGGATGGTAAGAGCCATGCCTGTATGGTTGCTGTTAGCGTATAGTTGAGCTAGCGCAGTCATATACGATACATACCCTTGGAGTCGACGTTGGTGGTGTCTTGGTAGTCAACCATGTCGAACTGGTGGGCGATCTTGCGCTCGGGGTCGGAGATAATGGGGAAGGTGAGCTTGGAGCCGGTAACCTCATCAATGTCCTTGATCCAGGCCTTGTGGGACTCAGTGCCGTTGGCGCTCTAAAATGTGTTAGCTCAATTGGCGCCTCCATTCACGTTCAATGTGTCCGCTTACGAGACCGATCAGCTTGACGCCACGAGCAGCGAACTCGGGCTCAAGCTTGGCAAAAGCACCAAGCTCGGTGGTGCAAATGGGGGTGAAGTCATCCTGATTTATTGAGTAAATGGTTAGCGCGTGTCCTCGACAACTGGTCCTCAGGGCCATTCTGAAGCTTTCTAAGGATACTCACAGGGTGAGAGAAGAGCACAGCCCAGCTGTCGCCAATGTAGTCGTGGAACTTGAGGGGACCGTTGGAGGTGTCGGTCTCGAAGTTGGGGGCGACAGAGCCGAGGCGGAGGCTAGAAAGAGAGGTCAGGATACTGCAATAGAGGAGAACGGGGATGCATTGGAATACTCACGGGGGAGCGCGTTCGTCAGCCATTGTGAATAGTGTGAGATAGAGCAAGGAGTTGGTGAGTGAGAAGAAGAACAAACAAGTCGAGTAGGATTGGAGCAGAAAGAGGAAGAATTAGAGAGAACTAAATAAATAGGAGGACCCCTCGAGATGCTTCAATGCCCCTCGATGGGGTTACCCCTCCTCCCCCTCTGATCGATCACGCAATCTGCCGACCGCCTGCCGGAAGCATGCAGCGTGGGCAAGGCCCGCCCCGGCGGGAACTCAAGAAGTCAAAGCCCGGGTCGGGGAACTACTACTGCACCGAGACGGCGAGTCCAGCCTCCAGCCTTCTCCGCCCATCACCCAAATTGCCTCCCTCTCCTTCATAAAAATGTGCTCCGAGATTGAGCTCAAGAAAGCTCTTCTATCAATATTCTCACATTCTGCTCCTTGTTCTTCTTGTCTACACTCTTTGTTCCAGCCCTGATTACACCCGCGTTTGTCGGCCGATTCCATTCGAGCGAAGCACAGCTCGGCCGACAGTTCGAATTCGGTGGCCAATGGAGATCATTACCGATGGCGCAATCTTCTCTCATCATCACCAAGATGATTCTTCAGAAGTTTTGGCCTTGGAGCTAGAATCCATAGAAGCGGCGAATAAGGCCAAGATGGCTAAATGGTGCAAACAGAGTCGTTAGACTCTAGAGACACCGACGCCGGCAGAGTCTGTGGAGGCCTTGCAGCCTGGTTCTTGTAGAAAATTAGTGAAATGCTGGTCAAGTCATCGATAGCCAGCTAGATATCTTAAGTTTAGTTAACACACGGCCCTCTGTGTAATTTTTGTATTTTATCCTTGTCCTTATCGTTGCCTCGCGATTCATGGCTCGAATGAGGTCCTCTTTAGGATGCAAGTTTCCCGGTAATTCAGGCTTGTCCTGTCGTGTGGACGAGCTCGAAACCCCCCAGCTGTTAGGGATAACGGCAGTGATGTGCTCGATACGATAGGTCTTGGCCCGTTTGAGTGATCAATCGTGGTGCATAATCTCCTATAAACAATGAATATACATTCATAGATGTCATTGCGAACCGTTCGAGTAGCTTACACTCGCAAACTTGCTTCTAGCGCGGATCTTGGGGCCAAAGAAGGCTAACACCCAGGGCACAGCGGTCAATAATACACCCTGCCTGTCGTTAGCTTGACGAACACCACGGTGAGCAAAACACTCTTACAATTCCTCCAAGAAGACTGCAGGCTGCTGGGTACCCAAGGTTGGTGAACATCGCATTCGTGACCAAGGGGAATACACCTCCGAGGACGTTGCGGCCTAGACAAGATTAGCGACGAGAAGCGAACATAGCCAACCATGACGCTGCAGCGACAGTAAACGTACAGAAAGATTGAGCGGCGATTGCGGAGCTGGCGTATCGGTGATACGTATCAGCAAGGTAGTTAAATGTGGCGAGATATATTGACATAATGCCAATTGTTGAACAACCAATGGCAAGGGTTGGGACAATCCAAGGTATCGAAGGATATGATGTCCAACCAAACCAGAACAGACCTATCGGCATCAAGATCGACTCGACACACACGAAGTACAAACGCCCTTCCGGTGTACTCGACATCTTTCCCACTCGAGTCGCTAGTTTTTCTCCGTACACACTGAGCGCTGTTCCTATGATCGAGGCAACAGAGACCGCTGTGGTTGGGCGTCAGTAGAAACAAAACATAAGAGTGGCTATTGTTGGCGGGACACACCTGAGAAAACAGCCCCATTCTGCTCGACGTTGAACTGATGGTTGGTTGAAAACACCAACGGTACAGCACTGAATTTTAAGTACAGAATCGCCCAGCTAAAGGCAACCCAGAGCGAGAAAAAAAACACCACTGGCTCGGTGAACAGGAGATCTAATATGGTCTATATTAGCGGGGCCGAGACTCTGGCTTATTGTCAGGATAATGCTGGCTGGGGACTCACGGAATGGCCTGTAGCACGAGATCGATATCATTTTTGCTAGTGTCTCCCGCTCTTCGTCGCTTTTGACTTTCCACCGGATCCTTTGGATTTGCTGCTTCTCGGACAATTCATTTGAATCGAAAACCACGCCGTAGTAGCCAGCTTCTTCGAGAGCATCATAGTACTTATTCAAGGCCTTTGCCTTCCGACTCAAAAGGACACTTCCTCGCGTTTCTTTCAGAAAGAAAAACAGTATGAGCAGAAAGACCGCAGCAGCAATCGCTTGAGAATAGTAGATCCATCGCCAGCTGGCTCTTTGTTGAACGAACCCGCTAATCAACGGGCCTAAGCCCGTTCCGAATAGGACCGCACCAGAAAAGTAGGACATGGGTGTATTGCGATCTTCTGCATGGTAGATGTCGCTGATTACGCCGCCGACCATGGTCGAGAAGGTAGCTGCGAAGACAAATCAGTCAGGGACGCTGCACGCGGCTGAGGGAGATATATCACACACATCCACCAACTCCCAAGAAGAACCTCGCTGCAAGCAATCCAGCAAAAGAGTCCGTAGCACCACACCAAATAAGACAGACTATATTCTGTTAGAGAATCCCACTTGATCATCCCTCTGGCGCTCAATCATGGCTGCGACTCACCAGTGAATACGACCCCGCTAGTTACGAAAATCGGCCGTCTGCCATTAATCTCTGAGAAGGGAGCCAGGACCATAGGCGCAATTCCAAAACCAAGGCAGAACAGGGTTATTCCTAAGTTGTAGACGACTCTACTCACATCCCACTGCGCAGTGAGCTCATCTGCTGGGGGTGTATACTCCCCCGCTGCATAAGCTGACATAGCGGTGACGCCGCAGGATATCATGGTTATCACTGACTTGCGCGTCTCGGACCAGCGAAAGGGCGAAGCATATTGGGAGAGATTTGGACATGGCGGTGGAGCTAGCTGGCCGGGTTGCGGGGAAGACAGACCCACGGGCAGTGGTAAGGGAGTATCAAAAGTAAGGTAAAGATAATCAATCGGGGCTTGCAGGTTATTGTCGCCCTGTGCAGGCTGAGCAAGTTGATCGTGGTTGTCCGTGGCTGCTGTGAAGTTGGTCAGATTTCTATCTTCGGTGTTCTGTCCGATAGTTGTATGCGATCCCTGAGGGCTTTCTGCCTCGAGGCCATCACGGCGAGCCGCTGTCTCTGCCATGGCGAATTGTCGGATGGAACACGGAGGCAGGGGACTTGAGAGGAGTTATACCTCGGGGAGAAGGAGCAGTAAGGGAACATTATTCAGCTTTCGAGCTATCAGCGAGGATCATAGCTCAAAATGAGTCCTGGTTGCGAACAGACTCGCGAATCCCCCGACCTTGGCTTCATCATGTGGGGACGGACTATGGCGCGGAAATTCCGCTTTGAGTTTGAACTTTGAGGGGACCATTAAGAGTCTCGGGATTTCATTGGCCACATTGAATCATAGGAGCTTGAAGGTTGGAGAAGTGTGTTGGCTCATCGCCTGCCGGGACGAAGCCGGTGATTCGGCCAACTCGGAGAAGGTCGTCCCCTCCGGTATCAACTGCCAGTGCTTCGGTCGACTGCAACGCTCAACAAGGGCTACCACCTGGAGAGTCAGATTCGAACGCACTTGTAGATATAGAACCGAGCAATTTTTGAATACAGCTTGAAAGTTCTGATCGGTGGCCCACTCCTATTCAGTACTTGCAAAATTGACGCGCCCTCGATTTGGAACATATTGAAATTTCACGTGATATGATCTGCTGGCCCACCGGGAGCGCGAGCTGCGGACGCGTCCGCGACGAGCTCCGATGAATTATTGTTGACAGCTAGGACCTCACTTTTGAATAAAGTTATCTTCATTGTTCCTGACTTCTGAAATCAGTGGCCGAAACGACAAATAGTGGTAAGCAGTTCTGTCTCCTCACTTCAGCTTTATTGCCTTCTTAGTTTTCGGAGATTGCACAGAGAGTCCTGCTTATATTGGCCCAATCTCCAAGTAATTGACTTGGGTAGCTCTGGCGACTAACAACTGTCATTTCGTCCCTCGGCCTGTCGACTCCCTGAAACTTTTATTTTCAAACTCCTTTGGTTACTTGCATCGACCTCACGTCGTCTCACACCCCCTACTCCTTTCACTTTTCTCTTATTTTCCGAATCTCTGTACAGGGCAGGTTTCTCCTGTCTTCGTACAATTGATTTCGTCGAACTCCGTCACCATCGCATCTATATTCTCATCAATCATGGCCCTTGGCAGGAAGCGCAAGTCGGACAGCGTGTCAGCTTCCGGCGAGGCTGCTACACCAGCGAAAAGAGTACGTCAAGCCGAATCCCTTTGGCCTCGACCTTGTTAGCGCACAATTGTTACGCGCAATCTAGCACTTAAGGTTACTGAGCAAGGTCAAGCCTGTGTTACCATGCTCTATGCGCAAGAAAACATTCTTGGTCTTCTGAATGCTGACAATTCCTTCAATTATAGGTCGCTCGTTCAACTACCACTTCTACTCCGCCAACACCTGCTACAGGAGAGAAGAAAGGTAGAGGTCGCCCTCGCAAAAACCCCGATGCCCCAACCCCCGCTCGCCCCGAAGGGCCGAAGAGAGGACGCGGTCGTCCCCGTAAGAATCCAGCAGCCGCAGGTACTTATTCCCGGGTTATCTCCAGTCCGTCTTTGCGCTCTCCACATTCGTCTGCCTTTCGTGTTAAATCTCCGTCATTCTTGCCTTTTCCTTTTCACTCCTGACATGGACTAGCGACTCCCAAGCCGAAGACACCGGGCAGCGCTACGCGGGGCCGTGGTAGACCAAGGAAATCTGACGTAGATGGCACGACTAATTCCACACCCAAGCCAAAGCCCTCAACAGCCGACAAAGCTGTGAAGAACGTTGCTGATAAAGACGGACACCAGTACTGGCTGATGAAGGCAGAGCCTGAGTCACGTATTGAAAAGGGGAAGGACGTGAAGTTTTCCATTGATGACTTGCGTGCCGCGAAGGAGCCAGAGCCTTGGGACGGTACGTGTTCAACTTATCAAATGACCATATCAAGTGCTTCAACTGATACTCTTTCTCTGTTAGGTGTACGCAACCCTGTCGGTAAGCTTGCCCCGCAAATCTTCTCCCCAGAATATCCTCTCACATAAGCAGCCCGAAAGCATATGCAGACTATGAAGAAGGGTGATCTTGCTTTCTTCTATCATTCAAACTGCAAGATTCCAGGCATTGCCGGTATCATGGAGGTCGTTCGAGAGCATTCCACGGACGGTAAATATCCCGGAAACCGAGCTATTGGGCTGTTGAACTAATCGTTTACTCTTCAGAGTCTGCATTTGATCCCTCCCACCCGTACTACGATGAAAAGTCCAAGCGTGAAGACCCCAAATGGGTTGTGGTCCATGTTGAGTTCCGCCGCAAGTTTGATGAGTTGGTGACGCTGAATACACTGAAATCCCACGCTAGCCCCAAAGCACCTCTCGAGAACCTTCAGATGCTCAAGCAAGGGCGGCTCAGTGTCTCATCAGTGACACCAAGCGAATGGGAGTTCATCATGGGGCTAGTGAAGGAGGGCGAGAGCAGCGAACCCACCAAGGAGGACGCAGCCCCCGTGGATGCAGAGTCGAAGCCTAGCGAGTGAATATCAGGCGTAACATCTGGGGCAACAGTCAGCTTGCAAAGGAGCTGAAATGGACATGTCTTCTTTCTTTTAAATGTATAATTAGTATCAATACTGTCCTCAGACCATTTCACGATGGCCTGGCAAACTCACAGTCTACAGTATTTGCTCCGGAGTAGATAGGGCAAGTGGAGTTGAAGGCCCGCGAAAGATTTAGTTTAGTCCTTGGTCATCAGCAGTTGTTGTTCTTCATGGTCGTCGGCTTATCGTACACATGAAGATCACTCATAATAATGGCTGTGCTCTGGATGAGGGCAACGATCGCGAAGAGCAAAGGTGTTCCCGACTCTGGACTCCTCATAGAATTGCTGAGAAGAGTAAGTGTATGCGAAAGAGGGGCCAGCTCCGTTGCCAAGCCCTTATCTTTTTTTATCAGTTGGAACTTGGAGCTCCAGCTTGCTGTAACTAAGCTCTCCAACTTCTGCTGCCCCTCCCCCTCCTTCACTTCTTCAACCATCCCTTCTTCCCCTCCGCGGGTTCCGACCATCTCTATATGTCCTTTATCCCCCCTCTGTCTCTTCGATTTCGTCTCTGTGGACTTCGCCTCTCGACCTTTACCTCCACCCTTCATACCCGACGCCATTTCCATTCCTCACCATTCGCCATGTCTGACCTCACCGTCCAACTCACGGCCCCAAACGGGCGCAAGTATGAGCAGCCTATTGGTCTGTTTATCAACAACGAATTTGTCAAATCCGAGTCCGGAGATAAATTCGCCTCCATCAACCCCAGGTATGTGTATCTGCTCACCGCGCTCTTGCTTGGCATTCAACTGATGTACAATGTAGTGATGAACAAGAGATTGTCTCGGTCTATGCAGCAGGTGAACAAGATATTGATACCGCAGTCAAGGCAGCTCGCAAGGCTCTCAAAGATCCGTCCTGGAAGCTGCTTCCTGCTACGGATCGAGGCATCCTGATGCTCAAGCTGGCCGATCTCATTGAACAACACAAAGAGACCTTGGCCACAATTGAAACATGGGATAACGGTCAGCAACTCCCGTCAACTCTATACGACTCAACATCTGACTTCCCTAGGCAAGCCGTATCAGGTGTCTTTGAACGACGATGTGTCAGAAGTCGTCAATACCATCCGGTACTGTGCTGGATGGGCCGACAAGATTCACGGTCAAACGATCAGCACCACCCCTGCTAAATTTGCGTATACTCTCCGTCAACCCATTGGTGTGGTCGGCCAGATTATACCTTGGAACTTCCCGTTGGCCATGGCAGCATGGAAGCTGGGCCCTGCGCTGGCCTGCGGTAACACAGTGGTTCTGAAGCCTGCAGAGCAGACTCCTCTGAGTATTTTATACCTCGCCAATCTTATTAAAGAAGCTGGCTTCCCGCCAGGTGTTGTTAACATCGTGAACGGCCTTGGTAGGGTGGCTGGAAGCGCCCTCGTCACTCACCCAGATATTGATAAGGTTGCGTTCACCGGTTCAACCATGACCGGTAAGGAAATTATGAAGATGGCTGCGGGAACCATGAAGAACGTGACCCTGGAAACTGGTGGCAAATCTCCTCTGATTGTTTTCCCAGATGCAGACCTCGAGCAGGCTGCTAAGTGGGCGCACATTGGTATCATGTACAACCAGGGGCAGGTCTGCACAGCAACCTCTCGCATCTTGGTGCATGAGTCTGTCTACGACGAGTTTATCAAGCTTTTCCGTGAGGCCGTTGCCACCACCAGCAAGGTCGGTGACCCATTCTCCGACGACACCTTCCAAGGTCCCCAGGTCACCAAGGCGCAGTACGAGCGTGTTCTCTCATATATCGAAGCCGGCAAGCAAGAGGGTGCCACTCTCGTCGACGGTGGTGTCCCCTACAAGAACGTCAAAGACGGTAAGGGATTCTTCATCGCCCCCACGATCTTCACAAACGTCACCGACAACATGCGCATCTACCGCGAGGAGGTCTTCGGCCCCTTCGTCGCGATCGCCAAGTTCTCGACCGAGGAAGAAGCCGTCAACCGCGCCAACGATACCACCTACGGTCTGGGCGCTGCTGTCTTCACGAAGGACATTGAACGTGCTCACCGTGTTGCATCGGATATTGAGGCTGGTATGGTGTGGGTCAACAGCAGCAACGACAGCGACTTCCGCGTGCCCTTCGGTGGTGTCAAGCAAAGCGGTATTGGTCGTGAACTAGGTGAAGCTGGTCTGGAGGCTTACTCCCAGGTTAAGGCTGTTCACGTCAACATCGGACTTAAGCTGTAGGCTGGCCTTTCGCTCAAACTGATAACGTAACATACAAAAGATACCAACGCCAGTATATGCTGAAATAACACAATGCAACAACAAGAGCACTTCCTCTCTCCATATATTACTGTATATATACTCTTCTTCGAATGCGCCACTTATACTATAACAATTGTAAATCACACGCATACTCACACTCTGCTAGCACATTACTAGTCTTGAATTCAGCGAGCCAAGCACGCTGGTATGCCACCTGTTATTTAGAAATCAATGAGCCCCCTACGACACCATGGCCGGTTGGACTAAACTAGAATAGCATCCACTAAGTGCACTAATGTTAAGAAAAGCCATGAGAATTCAGCAGACACTCATTTCAATATCCCCCGATTCCTAGAAGAACAAATGACCCAAGATACGTTCGGAGTCGTCGGTCCTGCTTTCTACGGGCATTTCCAGCAGTCCTAATCTCTTGGGGTAGTCAACTCTCGTGGAGTCCATCGTGTATCGTGCTAAGCCATACTGTTCATATGCGGTTGTATATATATCACACAGTATGAGGAAAGCCCGTACCTTCTTCGTATCATAACCCACTTAACTGCACTGCCGAGGGTGGTATAAATATACCTCATGAGGATCAAGAATTCTCTCCCCACAGGGGCGCATATAAATAGAAATTACGTATAGAAAGATAGCCTGATGGGCGAGCATTAGAAACCTCGGGCTTCGCGCCTAGGTTTCAATAGATGCGCCGCAACACCTGCCTATTCCATCTTTGGCTGTCCATCGCGGCCCTGTACCGGACCGAGCCGACTGGAAGTGATAGGTCTCGCACTCGATCTCTTGTCGGCGCTGCCACCCCCTGAGGGAAGGAACGTCATAAAGTTTCGTCTGGATTCCTGGGATGAAAGGCTGTGCACGTATACGTATTTAACTTGCTGCGCGACACGTATACGGATGCAAGCTTACAGTCTCTGTCGCTCATGGGTTAGAGATGTTTGTCTCAACAAATTGTTTGTAGTTAGCTTTGGGTTGATAAACGGGATCTCGCCTCGATACGGGTGGTTGTACGGCGTGCAGGTAAGCGCCGAGGGAATAGAAATGCCCTAAGCAAGCAAGCAAGCAAGCAAGCCCTGTTACAAGTCTGTTGTTGTCCTCTCATCTCAGGACGGGGGGCTTAGATAGCCTCAGAAGTGGCCGCTCCTCAAGCTTCAAGCGAATGCAGCACTGTCATACTGCTGTCGTCTAGCACACGCCAGAAACATCATGTCTTGGGAGTGACGCTCAAGATGGATTCTGTTCGCTTGCTTCATCTAGACTTAAGATGTATAAGCACAAATACATCGCCCGCTCAACCGTATTTTGCTAGGGGTTTTTTTGACCTATTCAGAATTATATTGCGCAGATGCAAGTCATTTTAATCCCTGCTCCAGCCCTACGTTGACTTTGACCAAACTTTCCTTTCTCTTCGATGTGCAGATCGAAAAGTCAGCTGGAGCAGGGATCCGCTAGGGCGCTTATTTTCTTTGAAATCGCAGAGATGGCGCATCTCAGGATGATGTCGTGGCGTCTCAGGGTCGAATGGAGGATTTGGTTGATACCTAATGTCTTCCGAGTGTTGAAGGTTGAAGCTAGAGGAGGCGTAGGCATGTAAGATGAGGCTGGGTGTTTGATGAGGTGCTGATGTTTATACAGCCGATCCGACGCCAGCATCTAAATTGAGCCTGCTGGGCAAATGAGACGGACTCTGAGTGGCTGAATTGGAAACCGGGTGAATTCCGGCGTTTCCAGGATTGTGTGGCAGCAAGAGGTACCGTATACCTTGCTTTTCCTGAAGCGCGACAGTTAAAAGGAGGTACCTGGTACAAGCCTAAGGGAAGCACGAGTGCCCAAAGGTTTCAAGCTGGTAATATACAGCGAACGTGACCGTAAGTGTATGGCCGATACTAGTGGTTTACCGAGACAGGGCATGGTTACTAGCGGCGTGTGAGCAAGCAGTTTTAGCTGCATATTAGCCCAGTTTATCTGCATGTCGAGCCCATGTTAAGATACGTTGTCATGCATGAAGAATCGATCATGTGAGGGAGCCTTTGTGCGCCTATGCCTGAAGTATTTAATAGCAATGCGTATCAGCCTGGATGTTTGCTGCGGGAGACTTCGCATCGCTGATCCAGGAGGCCCCCAAAGGTCATCTCGGGTCCTTTGAGATTCGGATCTGGAGCCATAAGATGGATGTTCAAAGAGATAGAACAAAAACAAATCAGGATTGGTAGATTTAGCTTCGCACTCACCGCATTTTCTGCGTATCCTATCTCCGATCAGGGTAAGGCAAAGCCGACCTTGTTGGTGACGGGGTTGTGACATGAGGTGGAACATCGTCTTGAAATGCTGTTTGCCTTCTGCAGGTACTCCCCCGCGCAACAATGGATTGCCTGCCCAAGCAATGCAGATGATTTATGCATCGAGGTTGAGTTGGCAGCTCCACGTCTGCCTGGTCCGTGATGGCGCTGTTGGCCCGATTGCTAAGGCTCCGGGCCTGTTCGACCCACCGTCACCTTTTGCTGCTTCGGTGAAAGATGAGCAGCTTCCACGACGATCTCCTCAAACAGAGTAACAAAGCTTCATTTCCCTCTTTTTGTAGCTTTGTGGTCCCTGTCCGAACCGCTCGTGAGGTGGTTGACCGCTTCGTTCAGTGGGCTGTGGGGGACAGTGGCAGGTCTCTTTCGAACAACGATGGACGCGCTCATGGACGATCCAAGCCAGGACCTGCTCATAACCAGCAGAGTAATATATGTCTTTTGTTTTTATCTCTACTTCTGTGATTTCGCGAAGTAAACAGGTTGTTTGCTTTTCTTTGCACAGCTGCAGCGAACGTCAATCAAATCAGAAACGCCAGCCTGAGGAGGAAGAGTCAGGAGGCGTCGGAGAACTGGTGATCAATGCAGAGGAGAATGCAAATTTGTCGTTAAAACGGCTGTATGTCAGAAGGCTCGAATCCAAGTGGTAGAAATCTTACACAAAGTCCGGCAGTCTGGGACCCCGGCCGATGCGCTGTGTCACATCTATAGAACAGCCAAACGTCAGTCTCGCCCAGGTGGCAGAAGCTGCAAATTGACCGGTCGGATTGAATCCTATTTGCTCCCAGCGCCTCCACTGAAGCTCCTTGACAAGAAAAAGTGAGGCTGTTGCACACGGGAAGCGCGTCATGTCAGGAAGACTCGATGCATGGCAGAGTCGCAGCAAGACTGTGGAGGAGGGGTAGGCAAACATGCAGAACAATCCACCCTAGCATCGGGATTCGCGACACAGGCAGTGCTTAAACAGATTTTTGACACGTTCCAGGCAAATTGCTTATAAGGTGCATGACAGGTGACAGATCACATCCAGCCTGCCAGGGACCTGGAGGCTCGAGGCTCAGTGGCTCACATCTGCAGGATAAAACTCCCCCTATAGTTGAGCTACCGAAGTGGAGCCGATTTGCACAGCGATCAAATCCCGTCGCTTGTTTTCCATCAGCACCATCATTTTATTCATCCCGGTTCCTTCGGGAGGGATGAGGCGGGGAGTAAATAATGGCAGCGCCTATACTCTGTACGGGCGACATGGATTGGCTGTAGCTTGCCAAAAAGAGTAGAGTGACGTGGACAAAATGGATGTTCCTGACACCAAAAGAAAGCTCTCGAAGAAGGCATGCTAATTGATGCTGAAGAAGATGAGAATTTCCGAAGAAGACGATGGATGAGCTCAGCCCAGACCACATCGTTATCGGATGCCAGGTGGAGGCTTGGCACTTCTTTCCCAATCGGCCACGCTTGGGTGCCCGCCATGCGGGAGTCTCCAACACGTCCCTCCTCGGTTCTCAATCCTCAGTCCCCATCGCCCACCACCTCCGGGTTCAAGAGCATATAAGCTGTCAAGCCGATTGATATACTGCATTTGTCCCCTGAGAAGATTTCTTCAGACCTTGGTCCATTAACAACGTTCTACACTACAAATCAGAATGTCTTCGGTTGCGAAGTGGACGGTCTCTAAGGTACGGACTGTATGCAACAACGACCGAACGAAGTCTCACTGCTTTTTCTCTTAGCCGTACATCTCAATATCCGGTACTTTACTCGAGGGCCCTTTTTATGAACAAAGTAAGAATGAATTCCGCTTCGTCGACATTTGGGAGCAGAAGCTCTATGCTCTGGACCTCGCCAAGGGCCCCGAGTCTCTCAAGACTCTCGACACATCAGAGTCAATTGGGTAGGTAGTGTCTCGGGCTGCACTTTCTCCGCCCGTCTGGAGACTGACACATGACTGCTTGTTCCTAGGGTTACTGCGAACCTTGACAGCGGCGACGAACGCCAGAAGGATCACATAGTCGCAGCTGCTAAACACGGATTCGCCCTTGTGAATCGCAATACAGGCGAGATATCATACATTGCTCGGCCTTGGAATGATGATGATAAACTCCGCCAGTAAGTTTAATCGCCATCATACGCCTTGCTGGTTTACTAATATCACCTCAATAGATTTCGGTTCAATGATGGGGCAGTTGATAGCAAAGGTCGTCTATGGGCCGGAGCTATGAATGATCCTAAAGTAAAGAGCCCAACAAATGAGGGTGTTCTATTCCGGCTAGATCGCGATCTGAAATTGAACCATATGGTTGAGCAATTGACGATCCCAAACGGCATTGGCTGGAATCATTCCAACGACACCATGTACCTGACCGACTCTCCAACGGGCAAGATCTTCGCATTCGACTTTGACGAGAACACAGGGGAGATAAGTAACAGAAGGGTTCACTTCGATATTGGAGAGCCGAAGGAGCCTGATGGCTTCGCTATTGATGTGGAGGGCTGCATCTGGAGCGCTGTCTACGGTGGCGGCAAAGTTATCCGCATCTCACCTGAAGGGAAGATCATTGGCGAGATCTCGCTCCCCACCCGAAACATCACCTGCCCAACCTTTGTGGGGACTGAGCTCTTTATCACGACAGCTAAAGACGACAAGAATGATGAGCAGTTCCCCGAATCAGTTCAGTATGGTGGACACCTCTATAGAATCGATGTGGGAGTCCGCGGGCTACCGAAACATGGATTTCGCCTCAATAAATAACCGCCGCAAGCAGAGGACGTGCCAGTGCGAAGACTTTCGAAGTACGGAGTACGGAGTACGGAATCCCGCAATCTGGGACATCGCGAATATAGAATCATAGAACGTGGCCCTCGGATACTGCAAGAACCGGCAGTCACTGGATAGTAGCACCTCAATGACACAGAATTTATCAATCCGGCGCCCCTGACCGTTCATTGCCTCAACAAGAATCGGCAAACGTATGAGTTTGGTTTCTTTTGGCGGGTCCCTCTTCCCTACTACGGAGTAAACAATTCAATAGTGTACCGATATATGGATCTTCCCTAGGCGCTGTGTAACGGGCGTCGATGACTCGATAGCGGTAGAGAACGAAACGAGAAGAAAAGTACGCTTCTGCTGAAACCAAGCATCATGAAATCTATGAATCTTCGTTACAGTGTTCCCAGAATGAAGCCTAGACTGATATCCTCCGTGCCACTGAGGTTCCTCGAATCCTCGCTGCAGAGTGCAGACTCCAGAGTCTCCATCGTCTCCACTCAAGGCCCGCCCGAAAACAAAAGCAAAGACCAAACCATGGAAGGAAATAGTACGAAGGACCTTTTTGAGAACAAAAGTACTTGTACTGGGTCCATCATCCAGCACGCAAGTACGACCCGCGTTGGTGTAGCCCGACTTCTCGGAACTTGGAAGAGATATTCTCCGTACTAAATACGCTGCTTGGTGGGAAGATAGACAACGTTCGAAATATGCACAGCACTGAGCACGGACATTCAGTGTTTCTCAGTTTCTGCGCTCTGATTTCTCTAAGATCCGAGGACAAGATTCTGCGCCCCAGAAGCTTGGACGACAACCGCTGAATGCGCGAACAATATTATCGTTTTCTTCCTAGTTCCCGCGGTCGCGTTCTTGTTCAATTCTGTGTAATGGAGGATGCACTCGTTGCCGGGAGCGCCTCCTCTTATTCTCCTTGATGCAGTGTTCCTGCTTTTTCAAGCCAATCTGATCTTAACCAGGATTTGAACCGAATGACGGGAGGAGGAGGGGTGTGAAGGCGACTGCATGCGTCATGCAGCCCAGCAAAATCGGACCCTTTTCGAATTCGTGTGAGATTCGTGAATGGACTGCCGCCGATTTACCTACGATACGATACTCTAAGAGCGCTGATAGTCCTAGACGCATACCGAATTGGCCATCGTCTGTAGGCCCCACCCCCCCGTCTGTATGCCCTGACAAGGTGGGTGCGGTATTCTATACTGGAAGGAAAGACTGCTGAATCTGATGGAAGATGGAGCGAATGCAACGTTCGTTGAAGGCCAAGGAGTAACTATCAGAGCAGCGTGCCCAGCAGATGCTGCTGGAGTCCGCAACACAGCCCTCCACGTTGTCATCTTGATGGATACGGAGTCACTGTCACGGACAAGAGCGCTTAGCTCGGTATAAAACTGATATTCCCCAATAGAACCAAGAGCGCGATATCTTCAAGAGCTCAAATTTGAACTCCGTGGGACGCGGTTAGAGCGGTACTGAAGATGGGGGCTGTGGAAAAAGAAATCACACCACGCAGTCGATCAATTTGATCGAGATCCAGAGCAACAACTGTTAGTGGACATGAAAGACAGAACGTGCTCTCCAGGGCACACCGACTCTCTCGCTACTGGACAACACATCAAGACCCATGAACCGCAACGCCGGGAGGTGTTGGAGAAATCTGCCAATCGTGAAAAAAATTCCCGGCAAGAGCGCCAACCAAGGCAATGGAACCGCCTCTCTTTCGCAACTCATGTGCTCAGTCTGCTTCAATATTTTGAGGCCCTTTACCGGGTTTTCCGCCTACAATCTGAACGGAAGATAATTCCGTTGCCTTTTGAAGATGCGAAATTTCCTTTTGCGGCAAATTTCAAGGCCGCCACCGTTTTGATGGCTCGAAGGATTGCCGAGTTCATGTTTACCGTCTTTTGGGTAGGTCGTCGAAAGTAGCCTGGTTCGCACGTCACGGATAGACTAACTCCATCTTGCGCTTCAGAATGACCCATATCCTGTTGAGACGGCCCGCCTCAGTGCCTAAGCCAGGCCCTGGCACCTGCAAAGGCAAGGGCGATTCTTTGATTCAGAGTTCAATTCCAACGTGTCACGTCCCGGAACCTGCAAGTTCTCCCGGGCTTAGTGACTCTCGCGTGATCCAGGTTTCTTAGAGCGCCAATCCATCGCTGGCGTGCGTCAACTTTCTGACCACATCGTGCGGATCTTGGGGCTGATCGGCATTGATGGCGTCTGGAGTCTCTGTTCCCGTGCGGAATGTGGATATCATAATATTGCAGCTGAAATTTAGCATCATTCGCAGAGTAGTAGGTACTGTCGAGGGTCTTCAGGATCTTGCGAAGTCTTCCGGTTCTTGAGTTCTGCGGATGGCTATCCTCGAATTGCAGGATTGCATAACCTGAAACACCAGATTTACACTACTCAACTCTATATCGGACGGACTAAGCCTACCGGTCGATGTGATTGTGAGCGTACAAATGTCGTCATGAGTAACGGCGGGGAACAGAACAGAGGTGACTCTGAACACGCCGAGCCAACTAGGTACGCATACTGATACTTTACACTTTCATTGGTCTAAAACTGCACTTGTCTGGAGATCATACGAGGACCCGTGCCAGAAGTATGAACTCCGACTGAAGTCTTAAACAGTCAACTTTCCAAATCAACAAGCGCTTCAGTCAGCACTGATCGAACTACTATCTCGAGCTTTGAGACATGAATCAGCAAGCGCCTCCATTGCTTGGTTTGGGTTGTGAGACCCGACTTCTTGCCGAGATAAGAAACCTCCGATATGCGCACTGTCTACGCGAAGCAAATGGGAATGCCCGGACCTTAAGCAACTGTGAAGAGTCACCTCTCGTATGCATGACAGTACAGCACGGCGTGCGAGTTTAAATCGTGTAATCTCCTCCAAAGAGCCTTCCACTGCCAACAATTTACGGCCGAGTTTTGAAGCATCGTTACCTGCTTGGAGCAATTACGGCAACCACGATATGCAGTGATCAGTTTTAGGACAAGCCATACAGAAAGGCAGCGCCCATGAGACCCGTTGTTCAGGTAAGAAAGCCCATGCCCCCGGAGGCTTGGAAGACCTAGACGTCTGAGTGTAGCTTCCACAATCTGTACGCCTTCTGCAAGGCGCTCTAGGTTGGTAAGCGTCGCCTTGCCAATCGAGATACCTTCATCTATTGATGCCCAATGACGTAGAGATTGCGCTGGTCTTTGTTTATGTCTGACTGGAGTTGTTCACTGTTCAAATTAAGCCTCCCCATGTCGTGGTGTAGGCTGGACGGATCAGTTTTGCACAGAGTATAGATACTGCGGGCCGCTGACAGTTCCACCATTCCTTCAAGACGATCTGTCACACAGGAGGCCTTCATACCACTCGATAATCAAGCATGAATATCCAGGGCCCGGTTCTTGGTTGCGATTTTATGATTCGCTCGGTAGGGAGGAGAATGCGCCGACACCAATGATAACGCCTGAATGCTAGAAAAAGCCCTCAATTGCCGTGGTGTAGTATCCAATTCGACCCGATAGGGTGAATGAACAAGAAATGGCGATCAATAACATAAGGGGAACTTCAGACTCCTAAGGCCCAGACCTGAAGATTCGACTCATTATTCACGATTCGAGACGTGTGTTCTCCATCGAACCAGTATCCACCACTGCCCAGAAATGGAGAAAGCATTTTGAATCTCGTGATAACATCCGAATTCATGCAGGACATGATGTTTCCGAGCTTGATCTGCTCTGTCTGAGTTCTTGGATTTGAGGATCTTTCCTCATGTGCGGACATGAGCGGAGATGTATGCCGTGCAAGAGGTCGCCTCATGTTGACCCATGTTGACCTTTCGCAAAGGCGTGGTTTAGGTTAGGGGTCTATACAAATCTCAACCAGATACGCGAGAAGCTCAGCTACGGAGTATGTTCCATCCGCCTTTATCTTTATCTTGGGAGGTTAGGTATCAGGTGACCTTCTCACCGGCTCTTTTGACTATCTTTCCATGTCGCTTCTAGCGGGAATTGACCAAACGAGTGAACTACTCTGACGAGCAAGAGTACGGAGTAGTATTGGCGATAGCTTGAGCGCAGAATAAGCCAGGCACCCTCACGTTCCAATTGATCCGGAACTCAGGGGAAAATTAAATTCGTCGCAGTCATGCCTCAGCGGGGAACAGCATCACTTTTTCTCAAGCCATGCAATTATTAACGAGTCGGAGAGTCGGAGATCATCCTCAGGCCCGTGATGGACCCGCGAGAAGGAGGAAATGCTCGTTTCGAGCTTCGATGGAAAGACCTGGGACGTTCCGTCATTCTGGCCCCCGGGACTGACTTTCTGGTGCTAAAGTAGGTAGTTAATCAACAGTGGGTTCTCGAACACCACCTGGCACCACGGCTCCTGGCCCCTGGGTACAGACTCCAGACTCCAGACTCCAGAGGTACTTCTGTCGGCAGTTTCGGGTATGACAGGGAGCGGTAAGCGACCGGCCTGCGCGATAATAATAATAATCTTGACTTGCTGATAATAATAATAATTGCAAGGCGGCCCCCCTTAGGCGTTAGTCTCTTTTCCGAGCGGCCTCTGGTAGCTAACCACAGACGTGCTCCGTGACGTGCATGTAATTGCCCATCCATGCCTGCATAAGGTATAGCATCAAATCCTTAGTGACCGTGGACCTCCACTAAGTCCGTCCATGACCATGGTGACGGCGCCTCTTAGATGTTCCGGGTCGCTCACAATATTTCCCCAGCCCCATTCCCCTGCTAGTTGCCTTTTAGTTCACGCACTAGTTTGGTCTTAAAGGATTACACGGCGGTGACCAATTGGACCGCACCCATGGGAGTAGCCCTCGATGAGAGAGAACTTGAGGCATGTCATAGTCGCCAGCATCGAAACGACATAAGACACACTTGCGTCACAGCCTCTCAGGTTTCCGAAGCTGCCATTAGCCTGTTCCTGCCCAATGGAGGTCTGATATCCCGTCCCATCTGAGGAAACACAGCATCTCTGCCGGTCCTCACTATTTCCCTTCAGAGCGAGGTACATATTCGGCGCGGTGGCAGAGCAATTACCACAAAGTACGTGTCTGAGCCTGCTTGGTTGTGATTGTTCAGGATGTTGTAAAGTGATGGATCTATAGCTCGTGGAAGGGCCGCCGAGCAACCTGCAGCGTGTACAACACGTGTACGCAGTTGGTATTCTTAGTACAGTATTGTATATACCGGTAATTTAACCACTTATGGTTTCTTTTTTTTTTCCTCATGCGACTCTTTTTTTTCTCTCTGTTTAATTCTATTTTCTATTTATCCCCCCCCAATTCTTTTTATTTTTTTAATTTATTCTAGTTGGTGGAGGTAGAAGTGATCTCGAGCAGTGCCCATGTCGACTCCCAGTGTGATTCTTCTCCAGGGACCAACCAATACTTCAGTGTTTCTACCTTCTCACCGCTGGAATTACCTGCTCAACACTCTGGAGCTTCCTGCAAACTCCCACAACGGCTCGCGATCATCACACTGACTTGGCTTCTTGGTGTAGCAGTAGCTTCTGCTCCGGACATGATTCATAAACTCACCTCCTCCCCGTCCCCCTGCTTTGTTCCCTATTTGGCCCGTATACCACCACCACCGATATCCTCTCACCTCTACTGTATATTCCCCTCTCACTCTCCTCTCTCTGTCATATCATTGTCTGTTGGCGTCTTATAAACTCTGTTATATTACCATACCTCCTTTCGTATCATCCAGTCTCTAATAAGCTTTTGGTGCTTACCCGTGTAGTTGGCTTTGGTGGTGTCTTTGCTTTGCTACCCAACACGACCAGCCAGGAGAAATCCGGAGACAGGGAAAACCTTGCATAAATCAGAGCCGGATTCCATCACATTTTCCACCACCGTCAACTCTACCTCAGCTTCCGTCTTTTCCCTTCATCGTGGCTACCCTCGGGATCAGTGTGTTAACCACCCCCTCATACTCGCACCCGGTGCACTCGTCATCACGCCCGTATCATTCGTTGTCTGATTACCAACTTGCCCATCGCTCTCCTCTTCACGAGACTCCTCCGGCTCTGCTTGAGCGAGAGGGGGTCCCGTCATGCCCCGGATCGTCCCTGCGGCACTCTTGTGAAAGAAACGCGGAGCATATGTCGCAGAACCCCCCGGTTTCAGGTCGTTCACCATCCAATGCCCATCCACATGAGGACCGCGGCTCGCTCGACCGGAAGAGACGCCATGCAGGCGACGAGGAGTTTCCTCCCGCCGCTGAGCGTCGTGAATCCGTGCGCTCTCGACCTCTCTCATGGCATCCATCTGCACCTGTGGAACCACCGCTGAAGGCTTCGGAGCATCGGTCGATTGGCGTCAGCTCGATCTTGAACCACCCAACAGCAGACAGACCAGGGCTGCGGACGGCGTCTGTGGATAGTGGCCGCGAGGGTCTTGGAGAACAGCCATCGTTCGACGCGCCCTCTCACTCTCGTTACCCTTCTTCTGCAACAGTACATCTACCATCTCCATTGATGCATCCCTCCAAGCCGCCAGCTTTGTCACCTGGGTTACTAAGTCACCAGAGCATTACACCCATCTCGCCATCATCTCGCTTCGTTGGGGCAGGAGGATATTTTCCCCCGAAAGCCGGCCCTGGTCAGTCTCCACTAATTCAACAGTTGCCTGGTCTACAGACAGTGACTCCCAACTCTCCTTTGGCGGTTGACACTCCGGGGCATCCTCAACCCATGCCCGGTCATCACCATCAGGCCTCAACATCAACATTCAATAGTCAACGAGCGGGTATGAATCATACGCCAACTCCAAGCTCCAAGGAAGGAAGCCCAACAACACCTGTCTCTGTGTTCAGTCAAATGGGCCGATCGTCGCCCGCCATTGTCACAGCACCAATACCCCATTCTGCTCCACAGTACATGAACGCGACCCCTTTCGCACCGGTGGATCCTGTGAACCGACTACACGCAGCTCTGCCTCCGCACAGGCGTTCTGTTGACGAGGTTGCCGGTGTGGGCGGTTCTCACTTAGATCCTCCTCGTCCAGGGATGATAGCTTGTACCATGGATTTCAAATCGGGCTCCTCCAGCCAGGCAGAAAAGCGAAAGGCAAACAGCGACGCCTCTAGACGGTTTCGCCATAGAAAAAAACATGAGGCAGATCTCGAGCAAAAGAACACTGCCCTGCAGGACGAGCTCCGAAAGAAGGATGAGACAATCCAAAAGCAGGCAGATGAGATTCGCACCGTGATGGAACAACGAGAATTCTATCGATCCGAGAGAGACTACTTTCGAGATCAGGCTTCTCACTTGGTCCAGCTCCCTGCCCGACCGACTTCACCAAAGCCTTTACGACTCAAATCTGAACAGGAGGCCCCTTTGAAGATTGAGGAAGCAGCTGGCACGACTTCTCATCACCGTGCGTCCGGACCCCTTGCGCCCGTCTCGAACATTCCCTCCGGCCCGTCATCGCGCCCTGGAGGTAACTGGTCTGCTCCTTCATACTCCACTATGCAGGGCGAGCGAGTCGATGACCGACAGGCAAGACAAATGCCTTCTACGTCAGGTGCATGGAATCGCACTGCCTAAGAGAGCAAACTATAAATACAATATGGACAACTATACAATCTGGGCACCACAATTTAACCTCACCCGGGATTATTACATCTATTCAGTTCAATACACCTCGAGTTACTGATTCGATTGAGGACCAAAAGTACTCACTTTGACTCCTAGACGAGTTCATGCTGCATTTGGAGGATTATATCGCGTTCTGCATACGCACTGCCTGGATTTTTACAACACGGTGGTATATGTCGTCTTTTGCATGCATCCTTTGGCTAATGTTCCTGAACATACTACGCACATTCATACGTTTACATACGGACTCGTACGCGATTTGTTTTTGGCTTTGCACTTTCTTGGTGCGCATTGATGGGCCTGGCGTAGGGACAATGCTTCGTCGTGGCCGAGGCTAGTTGGAGTTCGGAACTTGTCCTGCCTTGCTGTATTGCCTGCTTCCTTTGCTTTTATGTGTATTTGAAGCGATACTGCCTTGTCTTGGAAAGAGCGACCTTCCTGTCAATTATCGAGTTTAGCCGATCGATTGCGGCATGCTATCACTATAGACTGTACAATACAATTGACTCTTAACGTTACATCGAAATCTTCACGGAGGTAGCCGCACTACTCCTGAGTAATTCTTGACTTAGGACCTAGTAGACTAGCAGGGTGGAGATATGGTTGCTGGACGATGCTTGTGTCGTCTCGGATGGGGACTCTTATTGATAGTCTTGCCTAAGGCAGCCGACGGCCAGCCCACGTGCACAAGATGTCATCCGCCAGCCTATCAGCGACGTCCAGCCTCCCTTGCCTCCCACCGATCTCGCATACACTCTTTACCTTGATGCCTTGTCATCTCCGACTGCAATGCCGGTAGACTCCTCTTCGGCTCCTCAGTCGTCCTTTCGCGGACATTACCCCGAGAACTAGATAATCTTGCCGCTCCACAGCACCCACGGGATGCACCATGAGACGAAGATGGAGGGGCTACCACCGGTATTTAAACATGACCGCTCGGGTCGGAGAATGGGGAGTATCAGGAGTAAACTCTCGTTTGTTCTCATGATGGCTATTGTCACCGCTACTCTTTCGCTGTTTTATCTGCTCTCGAGGTGAGTGTCCTATAGTCAAACCTTCTGCCTAGTGCGATGCTTATAACTACTGTGCAGTGTCTCCGCTCGGGTGCCGGTTCATAATGAGGCTTGCAATGCTGATGGGTATCAGTGCTTTCCACAGGTCTCGCATCTCTGGGGCCAGTACTCGCCTTATTTCTCGCTACAGCATGAATCTACCATCTCGCAGGATGTACCTGATGATTGTGAGATTACCTTTGTGCAGGTTCTCTCGCGGCATGGCGCTCGGTATCCGACTGAGAGCAAATCAGCAAAGTACGCGGATTTGATTGCCGCTATCCAGAAGAACGTCACTTTGTTTGAGGGCAAGTATGCGTTTCTTGGAAATTACGAGTATATTCTTGGGGCAGACGACTTAACTACCTTTGGGGAGGACCAGATGGTGGACTCTGGGATCAAGTTCTATCACCGATATAAGACTTTGGCGCGGAAGGTCACTCCGTTCGTTCGGGCTTCAGGGTCTGATAGGGTTGTTGCTTCCGCGGGAAAGTTCATTGATGGGTTCCAGAAGGCGAAGGCCAAAGATCACCACTCCAAGGGAGGCGCTGCCGTCGTCAATGTGGTTATTCCTGAGACGGATGGGTTCAATAATACTTTGGACCACAGCACCTGTACTTCTTTTGAAAATGACGAGCGAGCAGATGCGATAGAGGCCAACTACACGGCTATCATGATGCCGTCAATCCGCAAGCGTCTTGAGAGCGACCTACCTGGAGTTGAACTCTCAGACAAGGAGATCAACTACCTCATGGACATGTGCTCGTTTGATACCATGGCCCGCACCACCGACGGAAGCGAGCTATCGCCTTTTTGTGCTCTCTTCACCGAGGAAGAGTGGGTGCAGTACGATTACCTTCAATCCCTGTCGAAATACTACGGCTATGGTGCCGGTAGCCTCCTCGGTCCTGCACAGGGAATTGGGTTTACCAACGAGCTCATCGCTCGACTCACGCAGAGCCCTGTCCAAGACAACACTAGCACGAACCGCACTCTCGACTCAGACCCTTCTACCTTTCCTCTAGACACAAGATTTTATGCCGATTTCTCGCATGACAACAACATGATTTCCATTTTCTTCGCGATGGGTCTGTACAATGGGACCAAGCCTCTGTCGCAAGACTCTGTTGAGTCGATCAAGGAGATGGATGGGTACGCGGCATCGTGGACAGTTCCGTTTGGCGCGAGAGCATACTTTGAGATGATGCAGTGTAAGCGAAAGAAAGATCCCCTCGTGCGCGTGTTGATTAACGATCGCGTTGTCCCGTTGCACGGCTGCAAAGTTGACCGGTTCGGACGGTGTACATTAGACGACTGGGTTCGGGGATTGGGCTTTGCAAGGAACGATGGCAACTGGAAGAGCTGTTTTATTTCTTAGACTTTGGAGAGCTGCATTAGAAAAGTTGGGGTTGTTTATCTTGTTAGAAAGAGCGTGTCATGTTTCACCTCCTAGACAAAGCAATATCAAAATGCGCGCATTCACTCCTCCAGTCTGCATCACTCTACTCAAACCTGCGCACTCACTTCCTGTCACCAATCCCATCTTGGATGCCTAGTAACAGACCAGATTTGGGTTCTTAAAAATGTCTCCCACAATGATTTTCCATCTTGACTCCATCCTCTCTCTTCATCGCCTCTCGCCATCGCACCATAACACTTTCTTAAATACAACACCAAATCCACTATGTCCACAACCACGATGAACGAACCCCCCGATGGGCCTTCTGACTCTTCTTCTCCATCCTCGTCCTCGTCTCCCCCCTCACTTCCAGTTCAACAACACCAACCTCCACCTGCCCCCTCCTACAAACCACTCATAATCCTCCTCTCGCCTTCCGGATCCCTAGCCTACGTCAAGCGCTACCCCTCCATAATAGCCAAGATCCAGCGAGATGCTATCACTCTCTCCGTCTCCTCTCTCACCGAACTCAATCGCCTCCTCTCTAACGAGAGCATCGCCAATGCAATCGCCGGCTTCGTTATCACCGACGGCTCGATCATGGACTTTGACATTGAGGACGAGTATGAACTTGACACCGACGATGAAATGTACAGAGATAGTGACCGAGAGTCCGGGGGCGAGGCTCTTTCACGAGCTCTGAGGAATCTTCTTCTTCATGGACATACTGGGCCCTCTACCTCTCATCCTCACCCTCACCCTCACCCTCACCCTCATCATACAAACACAAACACCACTGCAGCCGCAAACACAGCCAGAACCGCAACCTGGAACGCAAATGCATCTGGAAGACCCAAGCCCTGGACTGTAATTCATGCATTCACTTTTCCCGCCTATGCTGCCCGCCACTCCCTCCGCTTCAGCAAATACATGATCTCAAGCTACAACCTCACCTGGAGGATCTGCGGCGCCACGAAGGAAAAGGTTTCCCTGGAGATCCACGAGCCGACGCTCCTCAAGATGGGCGGCCGAATCTACCGTGGTGGGAAGTATACCTTTCGCGGCGTGTTTCTTGAGAACGTGAAGGAAGAGGATAAAGTACTCCGCGTCGCGAAAGATGCGAGTGTTCGTAATGGCGGACTGGGTATTGGCGGGCAACCGGACTGTGTGCTGGGGTACTCGGACGGAGATCCTACTGGGGGAGGTGTGGTGTTTGCAGAGTATGAGAAGGGTGAGGAGACGGATAGTACGGCTCGCGATCATACGAAATACGAGTTGCAGAGGGTTGAGGTCGCGAATCCGGTTGGCGGTTGGACTACGGAGTACACACAGGATGATGATGATGATGATGATGGTGATGATGATGGTGATGATGACGACGACGACGCGATGGTTTGGAATGAGGGGCAAGATATCCAGATTGTTGACCCTGAGGCTCGTCGTGAGGAACTCGAGTGGGCTGATGACGAGCTCGAGGCCAAGACCGACGAGGCAGACGGTGAAGAGGGCTCCAGCTCCAGCTCTGAATCTGAGAATAGCGGTGCCGAACTCAAGGCCGACGAGATGATGCTGTATCTCTACGACGGCACCGATCGCAGCACTAACACTATTACCGATGGTGCTAATGCTAATGCTAATGCCGTCGACTCCGAAGCGTCTATCCCGCCCGTGAATAAGAACAAGAAGGCAAAGAAGAAGGATGAACGCCCCCAGCATGTTGCCGACTGTCCCGTCGCTATTCACGAGGTTATATCGCCTGGCGTAGGAGGCCAGCCCGCTACCATCCGCGGTTACGTCGGCTTCGTTGGCCACATCGAGGATAATCGCTCCATGGCGAGCTTGATCTTGGGCATGTGTGGCGTTAAGAATAGTCAACCTTTGTCGGCCGAGCTCAGGGCTGAGTTGAGGGCTTATGGCATTTGAATATGGACGCTCAGCTCCGGAACGGTTTGTCAGATATCGTTCCATGCCACTTTTCATCCGATCAATCTCACCACAAGACGCGTGTTCGAGTGCGATTCTATACGGATTGGAAAGAGCTTGGAATGACACCATAGCACTTCTGTTGGATGAATTCATCTCATCTCATCTCGATCTATCACGCCACATTCCGGAAACAGGTTTATCGAGGATTAGGACAACAAACTTATGTACAGCAGTATCAAAGTCTCTTAGTAGTTAAAGTCAAGTTCAGTACAAACAATCAAACGCTCCGCTTCGCTTCGCTTCATAAACCCTCTATAATATACATCCAACACCAGTGGGTAGTTCGTTAAATAACTCACTCCTTCCTCTCCGCAGCGCCCGCCTTTGCACCTTCCACATTAAGCCTCTTGGGCTTCTTATCTCCATATGCTACAAACCAACCCCGTCAGCTCCAACACCACTAAGACCATAGCCAAAAAAAAAAAGAAGAAGGTGAAGAGCAAAGCAAAGCAAAGAAAGAGAATCAGGTACTCACTCCTCTCATACAAAACCCAAGACGTATACATCAGGATCGGCAGCGCCACAATCGTCGACACCCACCTGTTTAACATCAGCACAAAGCGCATCCAAAAACAGAACCAAGAGAATAACTAGTTCGCAGAAGGAGGATCAAGAGTGGACTCACCGCCTTGAAGCAGCCTTGTACTCTTTCGTCCGCCTCAGCTCCTGCACGTTTTTGGGTAGAGGTTGTGGGCGCCGCGGGCGGGATTGGGGGTCTATTATGACGCGGGGTTTCGGGGTTGACATGCTGACTTGTATAATTGTGTGGCTCTTGAGTAAAACTAGGTGGATATAACGGATATATAGGATAGGAGTGGCGTTTTGTTTGAGGATATGTAGTGATAGATGTAGATGCAAAGAATCGAAAAGCGGGTGGATGGTGGTTGGAGTCACGTGATGAGTATCCTGAGTGGCTTCTTTGGGAGGAATGAGGGGTTTGACTTATGCTAATTAATGGCTTGAGACGTATGCGCTCTATCAGATGGTAGAGTGTGAGAGTAATGAATGTTTGAGCTAATCCTCGAGATGAGGATGTAGTGATGCTTTGCAGGTAATAGTTAAAAGAAAACTAGAGTACAAATAGAAGACGAAAACAGGATACAAGCCTGAACTGAAGATGTTTTCACGAATTGATCTCAATCTATGCATAGCTAGTTACAGCAAGAAGTGTTTGAGAATTGGAAAGAAGAATGGACTCGACGTGGGAAAAAAAATCTCCAGCAAAACATGCATGCAATCAAGAAAACCAAACTGATGTAAACAGAAGGTGAGGTGGAAACCGCTTAGCAATGAATAGGTAAGGTTAAGTATGTAGGTACTAAGATAAGTAAGTGGGTAAGTAGTAGTATCGACCAAAGGCAAACAAACATCGATCGCTATGCTTAAAAATTAACCCAGTATAAGAAGCCAAGCCAACCCAGCCACCATGACTCCATGATAAGGTGAAAATGATAATTAAAAGAACAGATATAAAAAAAGAGGCAAATGCAAGTGGAGTTTGAATCCGAGAAAAAAATGAATCTCTAATCGAGATTCATCGGGTTCATGGCCGGCCGAATGGGCGATTCATTCGTGTCTCCATGGATGCCCGTAACGGTTTTCAAGGGTGTGCCCTTCCTCCGAGCGTGGCCTAGACGAGCGCGTTCAGCGCGTTTGGCCCTGTCTTCTGCGTGGCGCTGGAAGCCAGCCATCAGCGCGTCGGCGGCGCGGCGACGGGGTCGTCCGCCGGGGGTTGTTTCGTTTGAGAAGGTATCTGCTGAGCCCGGGGTTTGATGGGTAGTGTTCGAGGGTTCGGCTTTATCCGCGGCTTTAGCGGGAGTAGAGGGTGCTGGCGCGGTGGTTTGCTCTGTAGCGGCTGCAGTCTTCTGCACCTTCGGTGAGCGCGTGTCGTGGCCGTGAGTCTTTTCTTGAACGGTGTTGTCAATGTCAGAACGAGACCGTTTCTTCGATTTGGCCGCGCCCTTCGATTCAAGAGCGTGAATGTGTTCCCGGAATCGTTGTGTGTTTTTGAACTTAAATACAAGACTGCCAGTTTTCTTCCTAGAAGATACGGACTCTTGTGCGCTGGGCTCCGGTGAGGTGGGTTCCACAAGAGCCGAGATTGAGATGTCATGGCGGCGTCTCTTCGGCCGTGGAGTCTCCGCATCTACATCCTCATTCTCGTACGAGATGGAAAGGCGAGAGGGCTCTCGGCGTCGTTTGCGAGTAGGCTTCGCATCCATAGGAGTGGTGTCAGGGATAGGTAGCAGAGCTGGCTGGCCGTTGTCGAGAAGCCACCGCAAGTGGCCAAGGTCTTCAAAGGTCATGAACCGGCTGACGTAGACTGATTCGGCACGTAGATCCTCTCGGGGCTTTAACTTTAGTTTCTCTTCCTGCACATTTTCAAAGAGGAAGATGCCGTTATTGTCAGCTGGAAGGTTGCGGTCTCCGATGCGTGGAGGATAGCCAAAGGCGCGGTCCTTCTCTGCCTGTACTAAGGACCTTAGGCGCATAGGGGGAAGTGGGAGTGCGTCATCTCCGTAGGTATTGTGAGGACGATAATACTCATAGCCCGTGGGAACGATGAGAAACTCTTCGCCATGTTTATTGACTTGGCCAGTGTGCTCAAAGCCATCGAAGTCAGTCCAAGGATTCGAAACTTGCACATTCTCCAGGTATGATTCTGAGATTTCAGCCTCTTCCTCGGCTTCCGGCTCTTCAACGTGCTGCGAAGGCTCTGCCTCGTTTTCTATAACCTGCTCTTGAGCCTGTTCCTGGGTCTGCTCCTGCTCCTGCTCCTGCTCCTGTTCCTGCTCCGGCGCCTGCGCCTGCGCCTGTGTCGCTCCCTGTGCCTGTGCCTGTACCAGTTCCTGCTCCTGCTCCTGATATCGATCCTGTTCCTGCTGCTCCTCTTCATCCTTCTCTCTCCCCTTCTCTCGCTCGTCCACCTGTTGGTGCAGTTCCTGAATCCATATGTCCACTTCCGGTGGAGAGACAAATCCAGGAGCAACTGCAGCCGCCGCCAGCTCGTATATCTGCTTTGCGATGACGATTATATCCGGCTTTTGTGCTGATGTTGTGGCCGACGTGGATAATCCATCAGTTGGTTTCTGCAAAGACTGGGGTTGGCCAGCTGTTTCGTCTGTGATTGCAGATGTTGGTTTGAGTGACGGCGCACGTGGACGGCGGTACTGTTGCTCGGATTCGAAGGATTCCAGGGCGCGGATAGTGGGCTTGCGCGCACGCCCTGAGGTACGTGCTGCGTTGGAAGTGCTGGTAGAAAGGCTGGTGGGGGAAGTGGGAGGATCCATATTGCCATCGAGGCCGAAGTTGTTTTTGTACATTTCCGAGTCGTAGTCAAAATGATAATCGCCATTATCCATACGTCCAGGAGTGAGCATGCTTTCAGCTGCCTCCTTCTCGCGGGCTTGAGATTCCTTGACGATGTCTATCAGTTTACGGCCCACATTCAGTGTCACCGTATTGCTCTTCTTGTTGGCTGTGTGAGACTGAGCAGGCCCATTAGGCTGTTTGGTCGGGGTCATATTTCGCGCACCAGAATGACTTGAATCATTGTTTGAGGTGTGAGCTTCTTCGTAGGTGGTCCTCGAGGAATTGCGATCGCGGCGACGCGACCTGGTAGAGGTATTGGTAGTTGCAGGAGTAGCGTCCGGGCCTCGGCCTCCTCGAAGATTTGACTGAGGAGCGGATGCAGTTGGAGTTGATAAAGCCTTTGAGGCTGGCGATAGCTTGGTGATCATTGCACCTGTGTTGGCGACGAGACTTGATCTGCGGTCTCGACGAGAAGACTGCGGCGTAGAAATCAGCGAAGCCGGGGTTTTGGCTGGAGTGCCGTTTTCCTGGTTTGCGAGATTGTCGAGCCGGTTATGCATCGACTTTCTGGTCTTGCGGCCTTGCGACATCGCGGCGCCCATTGGATCTGGGTTCTCAGCTGGATTATCTTTCTCTGCTTCGTCTTTGACGGTAATGGCTTTGTGCCTTGAAGGGGGCTTTTTGAGGGCGATGGATTGTTGGCCAGTGCGAGATTGGTCGGGTTGACTTGATTTAGGGTCCGAAGGAGTGACTGGTTCAGCCTTTTTCGGAGTGTCGTGTGCCTTGAGCTGAGAACTTTGAGTATCAGACTGCGCTAGGTTGCTAGCACGAGTCGGTCGAGCAGAAGCCCTGAGTGAGCCTGGACTCTGAAAAGGCTCCGAAAAGGCCCTGTGCGGGGTCTCGGTGATAGCTCTTGAAGGAACAGTCTTCTCTTCCGAATCAACAGCACGTTGAGTTCTACGTCGCTTTGCAGAGGGCAGAGCCTCGTCAAAGGTTGAGGCAAGGGGAGTAGGGGGGAGAGAGTACGATGACTGTGTTAGATGAGAGGTGGTAAGATCAGGGGGCTGAGTCCTTTGAGAAGCCCTTGATGAACTCCGTCGAGAACGCTTGAAAGGGGAGCAGTTAGAAAGTGCAAGAGATAAAAGAAGAATGGGAAAACATACAGGATTCAGGTCAGTGAGAGCCGCGGGGGAGCCGAGTTCACCAGTCACAGAAGCCCTACCAACAACCACTTTGGATGTGTTAGATTCAGCAACGAACAATAGGCGGGGCTTACGCAACTGCTAGCTTCTTACTTTTGACCGTGAAAAGAGGCACACTGCTCTTTCTCTAGTAAATGCGCTCTTTTGGATCCACCTCTTTTTGATTATCGAATGTTCCCCCGCTCGAGTCTACTTTCTAAGACCATCTGTATCGAGAGCTAGGGCTTGGTGCTATAAGGCGACGTTTCACTTTGTGTTTCTGGCCTGTACTGGGATCGGTGAGGGTTTTCTGCTGAGTTTCAAGACCTAGCAGGCAGAAGTCCACGTCAGTAAGTGAGCATGATAACATCGGACGGATTGTTTCGGATGTAGGGAACCACGACTCCTGGCAAACACAACCCAGCGACCGAGCCACAAACGCACGTACCGACGATTTGTATTGTCCCAAACTGTAGTATAACGGGGTTTTCGAGGTTTCGAAGGCTAATAGACGGGTATTGCGAAGCGTAAGCGACTGGATCGCAAGATGACTCGGTGAGGCGATGTGAAGGAGGCTGTCACGTCAGACAATTTCGCGGGTGCAGATTCGCTCCTGGAGCTAGCAAAAGTCGCAGTCGGGCATCGTGGGAGGGTATCGGACGGTCTTCCAAAGCGATCGAGGGTGAAAGAGTCGCAGTAGCGGGTGATGGGAGGCAGGGTCGCTGTCGAAAAAACGAGAGCCTTGAGAAATGCTGGGTGGCAGCCCGAAGGAGAACAGCAAGGAATTAGGGCTTGAAGTCACTGGACCCAAAAGCCCCAATTCCCCCCATTCCCGCCCGCGCGCTTATCTTAGCCTTACCGCTTTACAGCTTCCCGCCCAAGCTCCTGGCTCTTTTGTCTTCCTCCCCAGCCTCCATCTCCTCCTTTCCCTCATTTACCTTCACTCTGTGTCGTGTGCACAATGCAGTGGTGGCAGACAGTTCTCCAGCTCTCAGTGCTGGCCTCCGCCGCGCTCCCCGCCGCTGCAGCAAGCTGGGGGTTTGCAGATGCCACCGTGTCAGTTCAGACCAAGGGCGCCGGAGTTGGCGCTGGATTGAAGGAAGAGTACGACTACCTCCACTACTGAGCTCACGGCGTAGCTAACTGTTTTGTTCAAATAGGATTCCCTCAAACGGCGCCCTCCCCAAGCCCGTCCCTCTCGGTAATGCGGATACCCTCAAGATCGCCCTGACCGCGCAGGAAGGAAAGTCCGCGACAAGCGCGCATCAAGTCTTTCTACTTCTCCAAGAGCCGAAATCAGGACTTGACATCTCTTATCCATTTGCCGTCAAAGGCAATGGCAAATCTCGGGTTGAATTGGTATGGAACACGTAGCTCTTGCCAGGATATTAGCTGACGTGGCCTAGACATGGAAAGACCTCCCCTCACAATTTCTCTCCACCTCCGAGCCACTCGATGCTAGAATCCTGATCGGATCTTTCGGAAGTTCCCAAGCCTACAACGAGCCTGCTTTCCAGCTATCTCTTGCTCGCGGTGCGGATGAGCCCATCCCCACGTTTGAAGCCTCCCGATATGGACAGCTGCCAGAGATTCACCATATCTTCAAAGCCGATGCTCAGAGCCCCCCTGTCGTCATTACGCTTGCCTTTATTGCTCTGGTGCTAGCTGCTTTCCCTGTTCTGGCTGGCGTGGTGAGCATATCTTGTCTCTCAAAAATAGATCAAACCTAACTATCTCTAGTGGCTTTACCTCGGCGCCAACATCAACCATCTCCCTCGTGCGATTCGAGCGGCTGCTCTTCCCCACGCCGCGTTTGTCGGCTCCCTCCTTGCCATCGAAGGCATCTTCTTCCTATACTATACGCACTGGACCCTGTTCCAGATTCTCCCTGCTGTCGCTGCAACCGGTGTTGTCGCATTTATCAGCGGTAGCCGTGCGCTCGGAGAAGTCCAAGGCAGGCGCCTAGCTGGTCTTAGGTAAACATTTTGCCTTAGATGCCACGATATTTACGGTCGGGCCTACTGCCATCCTCCACCCCGTTAGGGCTCGAACCATCCCAAGCTTAGCTTTGTAAAATCAATGAAAGAATATATGATCATCGAAACATCCCCATATACTAGAGCTCATGCAAGAGCACCTCCACTAAAACTTGAGCTGTTCTGTTGATATCAACATTTGACGTCACCCAAGCTCATCCAATTCGGGCTAGCTCCGTTAACCCCGGCCGCATCCCCAAAAATTCATCCCAAGCCACCACCAGTTTCCCCTCACCAATCTCTACCTTAACCCTAGTTACCCTATACCAAACAAACGAAACAATGGGCTCATCAGCATCAAAACCCGCGCGCTCGGCCGCGCAAGCCGCCACCCGTCGGCAATACCCCAAACAACCATCCCCATCGACCGCATCACCCGCATCAAGACCGCAACCCCAACGAGCTCAACCACAACCACAACCTCCTCGCCCTTCACCCGTATCCCGAAAACCAAAAGCCCCCGCACAAGCTCCTCCACAAACACCCACGCAGGGGCCAGTATACCATTCCAAAGAGAAAGCGTCAACTGAGAAATCATCCGGTACGCCGTACCCCAATTCCCACCCCAAGCATCCATATCCAGCTACATTTACAAACACCCACACCTCGCTCTGCCCGTTACTATCCATACACCCCAGAATCCTCTATTCAAAACACAACACTAACAACCAAAACCTCATAGCAATTGACCTCGACGGCCGCGACCCCCACTTCGCTGCCTCCCTCCGCTCCCTCGGCCCCGTCACACCCTCCCCAACACTATCAAACTCCTCGACCTTCAACCAGCCGCAATCCCAATCAACAAACTATCCCACCGTCTTTCCTCCAGCGTCAAACCCTGCTCTTCTTGCTCTAAACTCGCGCCAGCGAATTACGAGGGAGGCAGAGCGCGAGTCTGAGGATATGGGGCGGGCGAATTTCCCTGGGCGGCGGTATCTGGATGCGTTGACGATACGGCAGGCGATTGTTATGCGTGATAAGCAGGGGCTGGGGGATGGGGAGGTTGAGAGGACGTTGAGGGTTAGGAAGGGGGTGTTGGGTGGTTTGGGGAAGGGGGTTGTTGGGGTTCCATAGGGTAGATTTTGTGAGGGAGAGATTGTTAGGTAGTGTTTATTGAGAGAGACTTGGAGCCTTCTGGTGTTGTGTATGTGTATCATGGCTAGAGGATTTGTATATTATATGGGTTGGAAACTGGTGTTTGGCGTTTACTATATATATTGTGGGTGATGGTCGTGGTTATGGAATTTGATATCGGTGCTCTCTTCTCATAAAACCAGGCAGTCTATGTATGTATTTCTATCGACTGTAGTATTGCATCGTTACGCAGGGTCTTATCAGACCGATCATTAATCATCACATCTTCATCCCGCTTCCTATATCCCATGACTATAATCCCTTCCGGCCTATTAGCAACCATCACTCTCCTTATAGAGTATACTTGAAAAGCGGCGACTTCTCGCCCATACTCAACAACTCATCATCCGTATACGTAGCCCTAACCTCCTCCTCACCCATCTTCTCCTTCCTCCTATTCGCCCACACAAAGCTAACCTCCAGCACAAGTGCCACAATCAACGCACTTGCCGCAAGCGCTAAACTCAACCCAAACCCCGTCGGGTACGCCGGCTTCTCCTCCTCAAGATACATATAACTCCCAATAATGCCGCCGATATTGCCAATGCAGATATTGAACGCTAACCCAATGGCTCTTCTCCCGGATGTGGCGAGGTTGTTCGCCGTCCAAGAGGTTGTGGCCGGGTGGATCGGGTAGATTCCGATTGTTGTAAGGATGACTGCGAAGAAGGCGGGCCCGATCTTTGCCTCGAGGGCACCGTCTAGAGAGAGGATTATGGCGTACCCGATTGTGACGAGACCGAGTGGGATTACCACGAAGGGCATGCGCCAGTAGAAGCGGTCGGAGAGGGAGGAGAAGAATACGGCGGAGATTGCGCCTGCGACGTACGGTGGAACGGTCATGAGTTGAGCGTCGGTGTTTTGGAAGCCCATGGCTTTGGTGATTGTTGGGAGGGTGAATTTTGTTCCTATGGCGGTCGACATTGATTAGCGACGTTGTTGAATTTTAATCTTGATGCGAAGGTCAAGAGCCTGGAGAGAGTGGTGAGGGGAGATAAGCATACCATATGAACAGGCAGATTGCGCCAACAGAATATAGGCGAGCAGATACATCCGCCAGTTTAAAAACGTGGCCTTGACGTCCTTCCAATTCGTCTTCTTTCGCTCTTCCTTGAAATGACCTCCTTCCTTGATGAAGTGCTGGAGCTCGAGATATCGGATCTCCTCCGGCTCGAGCCACTTGCCTGACCTACTAGGTGAGTCAATCAAGAGGAAGAAGCACATGACTCCCAGTATAACAGTGACAATACCCTCGAGGAGGAAGATCCATCTCCACCCCTCTTGCCCGGCAACACCAGCCATTTCTGCGATCCCGGCTGCGAGAAGGCCGGAGAAGGCGCCGGAGAGAGCGCTCGCGCAGTAGAAAATGGAGATGCGGGTGGAGAGTTCTTTGGGCATATACCAGAATGTGCAGAGGTAGACGGCGCCGGGGAAGAATCCTGCTCTATGGTATCATTGTAAGCTTGGCTATCAATGCTGGAAGCATGCGGAGACGTACTCGAAGATACCAAGGAGAACTCTTGTCACCATCAGTCCGGCGAAATTCTGCACTATGCCAGTCAAGGTCATGATAATCCCCCAGGAGGTGATGAGAATTCCGAGATAGACAGATGGACGCTTGAAGTTCTTCAGAAGCATGTTACTAGGCACCTCTGCTCCAATTAGTCTTTTATCAAGGATTTGAGACCAGGATCCATACCAAGAAGCACATAAGGAATGAAGAAAATCGAAAGCACAATATTCCACTGCAGTCCATTCAGACCCAAATCCGTATTAAGACCCTCAATCTTTGCGTTGCCGATGTTCGCTCGATCCAGGTGGGAAATCAGGTATAGCACGGCGAGCATGGGAATCAATCGAACATCGACCTAGCCAGACTTTTATCAGCATTACTCATAAAATCAAACAAGAACAATGGGTGAATACCTTCCGCAGAAGCTTCTTCCTCTTCTCAGGAGGATAGTTTGTATAAAACTCCGCATCCTCAGCCCTCAATCCCAACACTTGGATGTTATCAATCGCAACAGTGCGCATCACCTTCTCGACATGATCAGGGTCATGGAGTTTTTCATCCACGACCACGTCAGCAGGTCTGTCGGTGTGTGTAGCTGTAGCCATTGTTATTGTGTGAGAAGATCAACACGGCTCGAGTCACTAATTTGAGACTTCTGAGCACTTCCCACCTGACCCGCGGCCGCTGTCATGGTTATATAGCTCGTATCAGATAGCGGAAAAGGAGCGATCACCGAGGACACCCCCTCGCAGCAATACACAAGGTCACATTCCAGAGCATCCCGTGGCTAGCTACCGACATGCGGCCGCTCACAGCTTAACGACTGAAAGCTTATCCCCACAGCAAAGATCCTGGTCAGTGCTTCGCGGCATTTCCGCAGCCAAGGAGAACCCCGGTCAGGGTGGACCTGGGGTGGCTGTGGGTGAGTTCGGAGGAAAGCTGGAGAGAAGATGACAAGGACTGGGGGTTCTGTTGCGGGGTAAGCGGATTGTCTGACTCGTCGAGCTGGAAAGAACCCTTGCTGGTGCTGTGAGTCTCTCCACATCTGCTTCTCCGGTAGGTGGTCTTATCTTCTCCGCTGCGTCTCCGGCTGTTTTCCGCTAGGATGGAGGTTGGAGGCGGCGGAGGTTGTTGGGGTGAGGGATTTTAATCCGGGGGAATGGCGGGATTACTTTGTCTTAGTTCATCCCCAGTCATAATCCTGCATTTGCGGATGAGACGGGAACCACTTCCAGATGCCAAAATTGCCGGGCTCATTATGCTATGTAGAGATGTGTTGGACACGCACAACTGAAATAGCTGATCTTCTCTTTGCCATTGTTGGATTTGACAGAGCCATCAAGTGGCACCCATCTCTGGCATTACCTCCAAAAACAAGATTTCACTACTCAATGTGTAGATAGTATTAAATGTAACTAGACCTGAAGGCATATAATACGCTTGGAGATCTTACTTATGACACCAGGCTTAATCGATCGAGAAAAAAGAAAGAAGTCACATTGAAAATCCTAAACACCAAAACTAATCCCTCATCAGAATATTTACAGCAAAACCCGCCCTACGATCCCCTCAACCTCCCCCAGAACCGCAGTCTTCCCCCCCACTGCCTCAACAACAACCACATCCCTCTCCTCCTTCCCGGGCCTCTCTAGCACCTCTAACTGGGAGTCGACCATAGCAGAGGCCATATAGTGCCCTTCTTCCTTAGATCTCAAGACTAACCGCTCCTTCAACTCGCTCTTGCTTTCTTCACCGACAGATAGATGAATGAAAGTAACGTTGACTGGGTCTTCGAGAAGGTAGGCTAGTTTCCGGAGTTCGTCGCGGTAGGTTCTCTTCAGCGCGGAGCAAGTGACGACTACTCCAACTAAATGCGCGTCTGAAGGCTGAAGTAAACGGTCCATAACCGCACCACGGATATGAGCGAGCCACTCCCATCGATCTGCGTCTGAAAGCGGGACACCCGAAGCCATTTTTGCGCGAGAGGTGCGTGAGTGCAGGTCGTCGCCTTCAATGGTGGAGACGTTGAATTTAGACTTGAGGGCTTGTGCTGCGGTGGACTTTCCGGAACCACAAGGGCCTGTCAGAATGAATACATTCTTCTGCGTGTTGTTGTCTGATGTGGAGGGGCGAGACCATGCTTGTCGACGGAAGTATTGTACAAAGCGATTTACAGACGCCAATGTTAGACCTCCAGCATTGCGGAGAGAGGGAGCTGCAGCTTGGGTCTTCTTCGTATCGTAGAGAAGGACTCGAGTTGGGGCGTCGTTATCGTACTTGGATGCAAAGAATTCGAGGAGCTTGATCGGTGGGTTAAGTGTAGGGTCGGGATTTGATGTGCGGAGACGGGCAAGCCATTCGCGTTTGGGGAGAGCGTCAAAGGTCAGTCCTGCTTGTTTTAGGAGAGGAATGAGGTCTTGTGTCCAGTGATTGAGGGTTGGATTGGTGACATTCATGACTTCTGCTGCCGCTGGGGAAAGGGTTGCCTCGATGACGCTTGATGCGATTGTATTAACAGGAGTCCATGAGAGAACATCTTCCAGGAGAGGAAGAGCATTAATTGTTTCCGCTGTCTGGAAGATCATGGGGATGGCTTCTGTAGCATTCCAGATCCCGTGTTCGGTATCTGCTATGATCTGGCCAACGCGGAGAACTCGCGCTGCCAGGTTGGTTTCGTGGCTGGCCCGGTTGACAATGTGCTCAGTTACAAGCTTTGATTGTGCGTATCCCATGGTCTGAGCATAGGAGAGAGATTCCGGAAGAGCCTCGGGTACCCAATTTCCTGGCGTGCGAGCAACAGTGCTAACGGACGAGCAGAAAGAGAACTTTGCTGGGAGAGGGCCACGAGTATCAAGACAGAGATCTAGCAAATTGCGAGTTCCTGCAATACAACTCTTTTCGAAACTCTCCAGTGCCCAGTTAAAGTTGACAGACCATGCGCAATGCATAACAGCTGTGATGGAAGTGACAAGTTCCTCATAAACATCTTCACTCAGACCTAGGCGGTCGTTGGAAAGATCCGCAGGCAAAGCAACAATCTTGCGCTCTGCCTCTGGTGTCAGACTCGAAGATAGAAAGCGGGCATGCAGACTTTGCCTCACTCGATGAAATGCTGATAGAGCCGAATCCGCTCGAACGAGACAAAAGACCTTGCGGACACGCGCCGCCTGGACCAACTGGGCCACCACATGTGCACCAAGGGAGCCGGTGGCACCGGTAACAACGACATATTCGCCATCGTCGTCTCTAGAGACCGGAACGTGTGTCTTAAAGTCCCGGCTATATTTCTCGATAAGATCTGCCATGCGGTCCTCGACTAGAGCTTGCTGCTGTGGGCTGCCTCCAAGCCGTAATCGGGTAAGTTCGTCGGCCATAGCCTGTATGGTTGGGCTTTCGAAGACAAAGTTCTGAGATAACTTGCGGCCGCCTAGATCAAGGGTCTTGAGGATAACGCTCCGTAATCGGAGAGATTGTAGACTGTCAACCCCTAGGCTGAAAACATCGGTTGAGTCTTGTAAGGCAGAGGGCTCGATTGATGTGATGTCGAAGAGATTGTCCCGGAGGAAAGTAATCAACTCGGTTCCTTCCAGCACCTGACTTCCGCTAGCATCTTCCTGGTCATAAACCTGATTTATCTGCTCTGCAAAGTCACGGTAGAATGCAGAGCGAATGACAGTGCCCTTGTCGGTCTTCCGGTAAACCGTGTCCGCGGGCAGAACTCGGATCATGTCTCGAGAGATGTATGCATAAGCAGGGCTCTCAGCGTTGTTCTTCTCAATTGCCGGGAACACAGAATCGACAACTTGCTCATCTGTCTCGGTGCTTTTCTCAGTACGAATCAAGAACAACCCAAGCCGAGGCCTGTTTGCACCAAACGCAATAGCTTCAGCTACGTTTGGGTGATTGCGAGCGACACCCTCAATGACCAACGGGTTGGCCTTTTCACCATTCTCCAGAACGAGAGTGTCATCCAAGCGAGCGTAGTATCGCCACGCATTCTCCTTGGTGGGATGCTGCTCAAACAAATCTTTAGTCGCGTATGCTCCATCCGAGCGGTTGCTTGCCACTTTGGATGGCCATCCTTCAAGAACACAAAGCTCGTAAATTCCAGGCATTTGCTCCTCCCATCGAACATAAGGCAGCAGTGATGGGCCAGGGCGGACGTAATCCCAATCAAGATCCGAGCGTTCTCGGAACGAAGTCATAAGTTGGCCAGTCTCAGTAGTTCCATAATGAGAAACCAGTCGGACACCATGTTGTGCGAGCTTGTCGCCAATGGGTTTGGGGCAGGACGAGCCGCCGAACATCACCAGTTCGAGTCGTGAGAGTACTTTCATAGCCTCGTCGGACTCGGAAAGCAGTTTCAAGCCATATGGAACGGCATATAGAACCTCAATCTCTTCGTGCTCTTGGAGTGTCGTAAGTAGGTAAGGACCCGTCAATGGAAGCTCCGCGTTGTATATATATATAAGCTTCTGGGAATGTAATGCCCGAAAGAGACAGCTGATGCCATGGGCATGGTAAAGAGGCAGAGTGATATAACCGCGAAGACCGAAGTTGTTCGCATAATTACGCAAGGCGCCGGAGTGCGTCTGGTAAATCGGCTTTGGATGACCGGTCGACCCGCTTGAGTGAATGATCCAGGTGATATTCTTGGCTTCTCGCAAGCCATCAAGTTGAGCTTCTGGTAACGTCTCTGATGTGTTGATATAATCCTCTCGCGCCAGCACCGGTTGCAGCACCGATCCAGTCCGTTCAGTCACATTCCTAGCCACATTTTGAAACGCAGGATATGCAATGAGGAAGGATGCTTTGGTGCTCTCAAGCAAGCTAACATATGCATCCTCCGCAATTCGAGTTGATAGTAGGAGAACCGTATGCCCCAATCGCGAGATAGCGCATAAAGTGATCAGGTACTCAAAGTCAGACGGACCGAGCAAACCAACGACTTGGACTGGATCATCGGAGGTTCGCCGTTGCGGGATCACTCGCGAGTATTGTACTGATGCAGCTTCGACCAGGTTATGCAGCTTTATCACAACGCATTAGCCTCTTTCCACATATTTCAGGAAGGAAAACCTACCTCACGAGGGGTATAGTAAGCATACTCCGTCCCTTTGACCGGGTATGCCACAATTGGCTCATCAGCCTTATCCCCCTCCGCCCTCGCCCGTACAAGATCATCGATTCTATAAATCGCCTGTTCCTCAGCGTCCGTTACCGAAGTCGCAGGCGAGGCATCGCTAGCCGGCGTTGAAACCTCACTCGAGGGCGCTGAAGCCGGAGTCACCGGTCGCAAAACAGCTGGTGACGCCATGGTAGTGCTTGATTATCGTTCCAGAAGGAGAGCTGAAGGAAGGATCGGGCTCGAGAGGGTATAACTTATAAAATCACCGCCATGCGACTCCATCTCGGATACGCAGCGCCCAAGACGGATCGTACCCGTCGCCATGTCGCCACGGCCATCGCCAATGATGGAGAATGTCCGGAAAACCAGTTTCATTCGAGATGGGCGGAGGGGTAGTTGGAGGCAAGTTGTGTTTCCGCTGGTGAGTGGGGATGAGGGCGGATTTTTAGTGTGCAAATCCGCCAGTTGGTATGGGGTAAATCCGCGACGTGGGGTATGACCGTATGAGCTCACTGCTAGGTATCTTTAACCGAGGTTTGAGCTTATCGCCGGTCGCTCCTGCTTCTTAACTGCTCTAAGAAAAACATGTACTGAGTAGGAAGGTGCCACTGAAGTGCTGCTTCCTAGGTCACGGCAACCAAGGTGGGACAAATACAGCAGGCACGACCTGAACCACGAGTTGCACTTTCCTTATAGCTGTGCATGGACATTACATCTCTAAGGGGCAGGTAAGGAAGTATCAAGGCGCAAATGTGCCTTTGCAAGACGACAAGGCACGCTTATTTTAAACAAAGTCCTTTGGATTGACACACTACCTCTATCTAAACAGTAAACTTGGTTTTATTAACCTCAGCTGCTTCCAGCGCAGCCTTCCGCACAGCTTCCTCACCTGCCTCCTCAAAAATATCATATCCCCAGAAAGCAGGGAAATTGAAGCGCTTATGGCGCTCAAGGGCTGAAAGGGTCGCAAAAGCATCGTCAGGCAGATGCTTGACCTGGAGGTTGGCGGCAATACGCGACGGTGTAACGCTCTTGGACAAAACAATGGTTCCGCGCTGCACACCCCAGCTTGCCAGTAGCGGGCCGGGATCCATGCTAAGTTCTCCTGCAACCTTGTGCACCACGGGGTCGTCAACTGTACGGGATTCGCCAGTTTGGTTGTTTCCTAACGGGGAGTATGCCTCGATGACGATACCCTTGCTTTGACAAAAGCGAAGGAGCTCGGGTTGTTGGAGGTAGGGGTGGGCCTCGATTTGGTTTGCGGCGGGGACGACGGAGACTTGGCTCAGGAGCTCTTCGAGGCGGCGGATGTTGAAGTTTGAGACACCAATTGCGCGGACTTTGCCGGTTGCTAGCAGCTTTTCCATGGCTTTGTATGTAGTGATGTAGTCGGTATCGCCGAGTTGGAACACGCCGTTGTCGTCGAGCGGGAACCACTTGTCGCTGGATTTGAAGGCGCTGCATCTCGGTTAGCGCATAAGCTTCTAGGATTTTGAAGAAACCTACCAAGGCCAGTGCATGAGGTAAAGATCAAGATAGTCCACACCCAAGTCTTTCAAAGTCTTGTTTAGAGCCGGCTCTACATCTTCCGGCGCATGCTTCGTATTCCACAGCTTGCCCGTAATAAAGATCTCTTCGCGAGGAACTCCCGACTTGCGAATACCGTTGCCGACTTCGGTTTCATTGCGATAGATAGCTGCGCAATCAATATGACGGTAACCCTGCTTCAGGGCAACTTCCACAGCGTTCTCCACCTCCAAGGGCTTCGCTTGCCATGTTCCAAAGCCCACGGTGGGGATTTTAGCTCCAGTGTTGAGTGTAAAATGAGTAGGAAGCGACATTGTGAGAAATTGGAGCCTAGAAAATAGTGACAAGAGAAAGCTGTTAGAGTAAAAGTGGGAGTCTCTGCTTTAAAACTTAAGCTGGGATGAGTTGGCGGAAAAGCATGGCGGAAATCCGACGTGCCATCTCGGTCAAAATCCGAGTCCGTATTTGGTGGATCAAGTTTGGTGATGTCCAATACCATCGGGGAATCATGATCGGTCTTTGAGTGAGAGACCGCTACACTTTCGTTTGTTCTGATTTCAGATCCGGAATATGGCCCTCGAAGCCTCGGACGAACCCCAGCTGGAAATACCCCTACGTCGTTGTCGTCAAGGGCTCCCATGAATGACTGCAAGGTTGAAACTGGAAATTTGAGACTGTAAATGCCAATCAAGAGTAAAGACACGTCAAGCTGATACGCAAGCTCTCAGAAAAGCTAGAATCGAATTCGGGGTTATCCAAAATACGCTGTAGGCCGTCAGTGAGCAATTCCATTAGACAGTGTTGAAAAACTCACAAATAGGAAGGCTATCCAGCTGCGGCCAGAAGTCAAGCATCAGATCCTTATCTGTGGCAAAACTATCGAACAGATACTCCGTCCGCGGGTTCATAAGGTAACCATCATCAGAGCGATGCATCCCCGCGAAAGGGTTCGAACTCGCTTCTGCAAAAGATGGATCGGCCAGAGGGTCCTCCCCAGTCCGAGCATGGCGGTAATTTGTATCAAGTGGAGGTATCAAAGGATCATTTGCTGGACCTACAGTCACATCTCTTGTGGTTGTCGGTTCTGGGTGCGCATTATTAGAGGTCTCAGCGAAAGGAGACTGCAGGCCTAGGCGCTCCAACTCTCGCCGAAGACCCTGCAGAATGGCACTATATTTCCATGAAGGTGCGTTTCGCACTGTCGCATCAGCGAGGTGGTATTGAGCCGTTTCGGAGAGGCGGTATAGGGTTGTTTCGTCAAGAGATGATGCGTGCGTATCATCGGGGGTGTGGCCAAAACCACTGCCGATAGGAAGGATCCGTCCACGTCGAACCTGGATAAGATAGATGTATATAATAGATAATGCGTTGAAGGCAATATACTGAGAGTACCAAAATGCATGGAACAGTTGGCTTTCACGAACGAATGTGAGAACCAGCTCAACTGCTTCTCGGGCGGCACTCAGGCATGTTCCAAGATAGTGTATGTAGCTGGCTTCGCAGTCAGGCCAGATCTGGCCATAATTTCGGAGAAGTAGCGGGCGTGTAATGAACATGAGAAGATGATACCGTGCCAGTTGGAGGACAGTTAGCTGGCGTTGAAACACCGGAACAAGACTGCTAGGGTGTATATGTCCAGATAGGAGAGGCGGCAGTCCGCTGTGCCACTCAGAGACACTCTCGCACAGGGCTCGTATAGTATTGAGTTGATCTCTATTCGATATGCCAGCCACGACGTACGGCTCCTTTGCGGTTTGGGAGAGTGTCCTCGCTAATAATATATGAAAGACAGGAGCATCCATCACGCAGTCTCGTTTTGGCGCTTGGATTCGCGTGGGTAATAGGTCGACATCGTTGACTCTCGCTGGAAGCTCCTCGTCAACATCGCCGTCATGCCACAGGCGTGGGCGCCCTAGAATAACACTTAGGTATTTATCCAGAGTATATGAGCACCATACAATGCGACGACGGCATTCCCGCTGTACCAGGTCCACTCCACTATCATCCCTTCTTGAGCGCCGGCTATGGAGCCCGAGTGCCATCATCAGCTGGATAGCAGTACCGAGAGTGAACCAAGCTTTGTTCGCACGCGAAGAGCTCAACAAGTAAAGAACCATCAGAAATCGCGCCTGTGCTGACTCAAGTACCGGAACCCCTATCTCTTGGGAGAGGAGCTGCTCTGCCTTAGCGAAGTAAAGCTCGCTAGTTCGCCAACCAGCATCATCTGCATCCACCATACGCCCGCTGGCATCCGGGCGGAACATTGTAGCTGTACTAAAGACCATTAAGAGTATCGCAAAAGACGCAGCAGACTCCCTAGGTAAAGCATCGACACCATGATATAATATGTCCCCTCCGTATAGCTCATTGATCATGCTTTCGATGGTCGGTTGGTGCAATGTTCGATAGGTTGGACAGGCGAATTCAAAATAACGACGGGCTAGGCCCTCGGCCGTAGATCGGGTAGGCCATTCGAAATCCGACAGCTGAACATCAGGAGCAATACGGTCACCGAAATGGAATATAGAGGCTTTTGAAGTACGAGCTGATTCTCGTGTACTCGCTGCGCCATTCGACGGGGTGGCCGGCAGATCGCGTACTGCCCAGCCTAGGAACGAATGCGCTGAAGTTGGTCCCCAGTATTGATCGGCAACATCTGCGGGAGGCCTCTCTTCAGGGCCGCACGGTGTTGCTGATTCACTATCTGTCTCTCGTGTAGTTTGTTGCGATGTTTGGGTGGGAGAAACAGGTCGTTGATACGAGCCAGACGGGGGAGGAGTCACCGCGACACCGCGATGATAGGTCGTGTTATATGTGCAATCTAGTTTCTTGCGGACACAAGGCCCACAGGGAATAGTCCCAGTGCAAGCTTTCTTCTTCAGCTTGCAGGTATCGCAAGCCCGGGTCACTTTTCGCGATTTCCGCTGTCGTGTGTCGGACGATGAACGCGGACGCGGCGAGGAAGTCTCTCGAGAGCCCTGGGCTCTCTCGGAGCCAGGAGGGTGTCGCCCATCAGCGTCCATTTCACATATCTTATCTTCTTATGTCGCGTACAGGCTATCAAGCACCGCCCTCTTTCAAATCAGCGACATCTTGATCACCTTGGTTCTTTTTTGCGGGGATGCGGGTGTTGGCTTTTCCGCCGCTAGCAAGCGCCGATGCGGATATACCTACCTCGGATAGGGGTTCATACATTAGGTTTGAGGATATCACAACTCATGAGATGCTAGAGATCGCTCATATAGCATGGTATTTCCAAGATACATACTTTCTTGCTACGTTCACCTTTGCATACAACAGACTACAACCTGTCAAAAGATGGAGCGGAAAATATGGAGCTCAAAGAGGCTTAGCTCAATTTGTACTACACGTGACTCTCTTTACATATTTCAGGAGTCCTTAACTGCTTCAAAGTCTCCCCATCGAGCCGCTAAGAGAATTGAAGAGCCTTGACTTTTAGTACATCTGCGCCATTCTGCAACTGCACATGTAGCAAGTACACTTATCCATAACACCGTGTTGACCGAGCAGTCAAGATATATCAACTACCGGCCATAACTTGAGCAAAATTGCAAGATGAGAGTGCACTGACAAGCTTGTTCAAGCTTCTAGACACAATTTTCGACAGTGGTCTCTGCCGCGATCTAGTTTGTCATTTCGCGTATTAGTGAATCCCTAACGCTTGATAGCAGGGCTCACTGCGAGGCTCGGTAGACAGCTGGAGGAACGTCCTATATCCACCAACCGCTGGCTTGAGCGAGCATAATGCCTCGTTATCAGCCAAGCCGAAGAGACTCACAACATGGTTGTGCCACCAGAACCAACGCCTCAGTCAAATCGGTGTATCCTTTGCAGTTGGCAACAATGCCGGCCAACATTCTACCGAGAGCCGTGTCCTCTAGGTCAGTTGGGAACGCTCGGGACGAGTATTGAACCAACAATCTGCCAATAGACAAGGCCATATCGTGTCAGCCGGCGTCGCCTCATCAGCCTCTAGAAACTGGGCTTGGGGGCGTTTGTTGTGCAGATGACTATGAGGTGTCAATGTTTGCTTGAACAGTGATAAGCTTGGTCGGCGCATTTCCTAGTGGCTTGCGATTAGTCGTACCATATAAATCGACCACCTAAGAATTAGCAAGCACCCAAGCAAGTGGACAGCTACCAGAAGCCCATGAGACAAACAGTCTCACCTCAGCAGGCACAAACACCTTCGCATAGACCCTCTATGTCGGATCAATACAACCAAGCCCGGACCTCAAAGCACCAACCAGCGCACGAGCCAGGCGAATCTCAACCCCAACCAGCCTCATCCAATAACATTATAACATTATCCCGTATGCCGACGCACGACCGGAGTTTCGAGATTTCTGGAAATCGGCGACGTGGCTGTGGCTGACGGGACGGGAACGCCGCATCCGGGTGCCGTGTGCCCATGGCGTTGCCAGAGTCATAGCTCGGTTCAAAACCAACCTGTCTGGTCTAGTCAGAATCAGAGCTCTCTCACGGGTCAGATCCGATGTTGGACAAACAAGAGACGGCCATAGGTCACACTGCAGAAAGCCTGAAACGGCAATGCAGTTGAACCGTGGGCGCCTGGGCTTGCTTCACATCCGGATGGGATGAAAGAAATCGGGTTGTGTAGTGAACTTGGGTGAGATTTGACTCGTTGAGTCGCAAGAAACGAAGCTAGTTTAGCTGGCTGGCATGCTTGCCTGTGTCTTGGCTGGGAACCCGTCCCATGACCAATCCATGGCAGAGACAAACCACCGGGTCTCCAAGTTTTAGGTTTGAACTCTGAAAGTCATTACTTCATCCCATACTAAAGCAGTAGTCACTCATGACAAACCTTCGTGCGCATCCGTGGATAAACTCGGAACCGATCAGACAACCCTCGCTCGGCAGAGTCTAGATACCTTCTTGGAAGTCTACCTAGGTAGTCGAGAGTCTACCAAAATTAGCATGTACTATCCAGGGTTCGTTTAGCCCGGGATTGGAAGGCGGGGAAATCAAGGCTGGAATCGCTTTGAGCGAGATCTAGACTCATGGGCACCGACAGCTGGGAACCAAAAACAAGGACACGGCATTGCATTGCAATAAATTTTCCAGCCCAGCCGGCTAATAGGAAGTTCATGGCATGATGGAAGTAACTAGCTTGGGCCCGCCGGGGAAAATATTCTAGAAAATAATGCAGGTGGGGTCATGTGGGCATCAGACGCCAGATGGCAGTGCAGATCGGAGACTAAGAGTGGGGGATGCTGCAAACTTAGGTGAGTTTATCCTGTTGTTAAGTTTACTGGGAAAGTTGAAGTCGAAACTTAGGAGTAATAGTGAAATCATATCACCTCGTTAACGTGAAGAAGGAAGAGTAGATACATGATTTGGACCGTAGTCTAAGCAGCAAACCTTTTCGCCGACACCAGGACGCTAGAACCATGATCGCTTGCTCGCTCGCTTGTTATCATATGTTAACTCTTTTTGCTCGCTTGATGGAAACTCGAATCGACAGTTGTGATTAGGTAGGTTGCTAAAGAAAAGAAAAGAAAATGGACGGATTTTGCGATCGCTTTCCCGGAAACGCCATGCAATGATTACCCCGCAGCATTAGGAGTCGGTCGTGATGAAAATTCAGAAACAGGCTCAATGGAAAATGGAAAGGAACTACCAGGCGGCGTGGCCACCGTCCATGCGAAGATCGCTTCCAGTCATGAAGCTGCTAGCGTCGCTGAGCAGGAAGACGGCAGCGCCGCGGTACTCCTGAGGGGAGGACAGGCGGCCGAGCATGTTGTGCTTAGGCCATTCCTCGCGGCGCTCGGGGAATTGGACGAAGAGCTGCTCGACCATGGCAGTGACAATATAACCGGGTGAGATGGTGTTGACACGGATGTTGTACTGACCCCACTCGGAGGCGAGGTTGCGGGCGAGTTGGATCACGGCAGCTTTGCTAGCGTTGTAGGCAGAGCAGATGAGGCCCTATGAGTAGGAACATGTTAGTTTACTGGAACAAAAAAGACAGCCAGTGATAAGGCGAGAAGAGTAGGAATACCCCGGGACGTGCGGGGAAGACAGAAGATGATAAAAATTAACTTACCCGATTGGCAATAGTACCGCTCATACTGGCAATCAGTGCAATGCTTCCTCCGTTACCAAAGCGAATCATCTGCTTTGCAACAGCCTGCGCGGTCATCATGACACCGGTGACGTTAACTTCAAACATCCTGTTGGCGTCCTGAGAGGTGTATTCCAAAGCAGGGGTCTCCTGCTGGATGCCGGCGGCAGCGACAAGGCCATCCAGGCGACCCTCGGCATTGGCAATAGCTTCAATGGTGCTGTGTAGAAGCTCAGTGTCACGGACATCAATGCGGCGGTACTGGAAATCGGTGCCGAGTTCTTCTCTGGCACGCTTCTGGATAACAGCGAATTCGGGGGACTGTTCGAGGTGATCTGTTAGCACGGCTTGTAGTATAATGATACTTGGTAGTACGTACAGGTTCCTCAAGACGATCCAAAGCGTAAACGCGGGCACCGGCTTCAAGGAGAGCCTCAGCTTGGGTCAGACCAAGGCCACGGGCAGCACCAGAAACACAGACAACCTTTCCAGCCAGGCTGAATTCGGGGAGTCTGTTCTGGGTGCTGACAGCAGGAGCCTCCTGCTTGACCGGCACGACGGGAGCAGAGGTGGTTTCGATGGAGACAGACATGTTTGTTTCTTGGGTGATGGCGAGGTACAAGGTGAGAGTGTCTGAAGTTGCGAGATGAAAAGTGAGGGAAAGTGAGGGAAAGTGAGGAGTTGTGGTGAATTATAAGAAACTAAAGGCGGGCGGGAAATGTGCGCAAGTATAAAATTCAATGGGGTGGGCTGAAACAGGAACAGTTATGTGAGGGAGACTCTAGAGAAATCTAGTTGATGATTGCAAAGACATTACAGGTGATTAGGATCGGGCCTTTATACCTGACAATGGCCCTCCCTGATACTTAGAACTACTATCGTGAGCCTAGGAGGTGAATGGAGCTCATGTGAACAAGAAGAAACGGGCATCAAAGGGTTCGGTCCAGACCCCCGGGGAAATGACTGACCAGGTTCCACCCAAGGGTCACTCGACCAGCTAGAGTATGTACCATCAATATGCCTTGCTGGAAATACAATGAGACTTCTCTCATTGTTTCTCACGATACTTTCACTTGGACTGGGTAGATTGATATGCTCTTTTTACAAGTTGTAGCGCTTTATTTTGCCAGAGCAAGTGTTCCCTACTAACACACTACGAGGACTAACTAACGGCCAGCCTGACTGGAGGCAAATGGCCGGGAAAACGGAGGATTGCCGATGAAATCACCATTAAGCCATTCGTAATCCTGATCCAAGCACCGACTTCCACCGTCGAGGCCAAAAGACTCCATCGTGAGGTGGGAGAGTCAGGTGGCAGGTGACAGTCTCGGTTTCCTTATTCGGGCAACCCGCAACTGGGGCAAAAGGCCGCGCGGAGAGGCCTTGGGGGAAGAAGAAAATCGGGGGTGGCGGTCGAGACTCACGATCTGCTTCATTTTTCAACAGGTCACCTGGCACAGATTAATTACTCCTGGACGATTCTGGAAGCTGAGATAGCAGCTTCGATTGTTTCACCAGCGGCACGACGCTGTGTTCGTGCTCTTGCGCGACAACGTTGCTTAACATGTCCAATTTCAGTCTCTCCAATGTCTATCTAGTGTAGCAAGCTGCAAATCTGCTGGCTATCGTGTAACTAGAGGTTCAGTCGCAAAATAAGGTCTAGATGTTCTCCAGAGGCTGCAACAGGAGTCTGGAATAATTGATCCCGTTTCGGTAGTCCGTGCATTGAGCCCTGGAGCCCTCCCTAGAGCCCTCTGCAATGCAGGCGGCCGGAGAACTCCAATATATCTTCAGGTCACCCGACAAGCTTATCGCCCTAGCATTTTCCCTATTGGCCAATTCCTGTCTGGCTTTATTTTTAATTTTTCTAGCCCCCAGCCTGCGCTCTCCAGCAGGGATCAAGCACGCAACTCAATTCAAGCTTCAGTCTCGACTCTCGGGCTCACCCCGAGGATGGTCCCCAAGCCTCCGTTGATTCTGGATACATTTCAGAGGCGATGCCAGGAATTGCCACTGCCAGGAGGCTCGGGTTACCGAGATGCCCCTCTGCCATCACGCCCTATTTCCAAATATAGCCCTTTCCGGGGGAACGCACTGCCCGGCTTGCCCCAGTGGTACTCTGGGGACACAGTTGATCTGATCGGCTATCCGAAACCGTTCCGTGGTAGCCCGTGTGACCTCCACAAGATTTTTGAGCGTTCCAATCCGGGCAGAAAGCGAGGTGGCGCTCAACCGCATGATGAACTGTCACGATGATTATCAATCCTCTGCTAAGCCCTGGGATACCCCTTTCGGTAATTTAGCAAAGTGTTCTCCTGTCGATCGTGAGCCAAATCTCTATTGGACCAGTGATTCTGTGTCTTCTCCATATCCACGTTTCAACTCATGCACCTCTGACCCCGTGAGCACCTTGATTCCCCTGATTGACAGAGATATGCTGGATCGGCATTTTAGTTGCGGAACAGCTGTTCTTCGTGGGAGATCGATGCCGGTCCCTGGCCGGCTCTTTGCCGCCTTACGCGTGGATTTACACCGAAGTATGGGGCGATATTGGGCCATACACAGGTGACAGGAGAGGGCATACTCCGTACTCGAGCAGTGCTCCGAAGGCTGATTTTTGGGCAACAATTCAACTCAAAGATCCGAAGGTCAAATCTTGACAATAGAAGGGTGGCAAGGTGGACAGGAGTTTGTGCTTGGCTGTCTCCCGATATCCTCCTCTTGTGCTTGGTCTGTTTCTTCTTTATCTCTATCGTCATCTGCAGTCTCTTTGTTGTCCGTGCCATCACCTACTTTCTCTTCTGCGCCGTTGTTCTTCCAACGTTCCTTCTACCGTTCTGTCTCTTCCTCTTTCTGGTGTGCTTTAAGTAGCCTGGTTTAAATTGACATAGAGCTGCTTGGACTTATGCGCAAAACCAGGATCTTCGCCATTACCCCATCGTCTTCTTCACCACCCAGGTACCAGAATGAGTGTCGGACTATAGTCTTTCAACATTGGAGATAAATCAAACCCTGGCCCGGAATCATGCCAAAGTAGGCTGCCACCACCGACAGAAGCAATTCCCCAGCTTTGCCCGTCCATGAATGCACGGTACTCGTCACCACTGGAATTTAGGTGCTGGGGGTTGCGTATCTGGCAATTTTTGGTGCCCTGGATTAGGTATATATTGACCCAGGCGCCGACTGCTGCATTTCTTAACGCTTTTTATGTCCTTTTGGTTGTATCCAAACCCCAGATTAAATTTGCATTCTGTCAGCTGTCATCCTTTTCGCTCTGCATTTGAGCCCTCGTCTGGCGGAATCGTCCTCTCTACCTTTCACCTCTCGATCTGAAGATCTCTCAACCATAGTCCCTTTGCTGTTGCAATTAGGGCGAGTCTGAAGCTCTAAAAAGAAAGAAGTAGAAGTGGTCGAACGGGACCTGGGATACGAGAGTTAGAAGGCGAGGAGCGGAAAGGGGATATTCTTGAGGTCCTTATTGTTTCATGGGATCATTTCCCAATGCGCCGATGGACAGCGTCGCAGGGATTTATCGGGCTGCTTGATTCCATCAGAGGCCTACTTAGGCGACACTTCTCCTATCCCAACTCAATGTGCTGCAATGATCGTAGGAATGGGTGCTTCGAGCCTTGGATGTTGCGCCTAGTGACCGATAGTATAACCCCTTAGTCTTGCCGATGATGTCTATTCACTTTGTACCTTATGAAGTTCTCAGGGTTTTCTCACATGCCTTGGTAGCTCAGCTATGCCTCATCATTGCCTAGGTGGACCGAGCCAGCTCAATCTCGCTGGAAACGAATCATGTTGAAGAGATACTTCAACTCCAAACCCAGCTTACTACTCCCCTTTGACATCAGTAATATCCTCGTCCTCCCCTTTTCAATCTACCCGTATGTACTCAGGTAGACCCAGCGCCTCATAAATCTCTCGTTCTTGTGCAGACCCTTCGTACGCATTCGCGCAAAAGGGTGATACCTACGACTCTAGACGGAATCTGATAGAGTTTACCAGCTCGGCGATCCCCTGGAAGACTTTCTTACCATTAGTTCCTATCTCACATATTGCTAAAACTTGGACCTCTCATCTTTCTCCGGCTTCTAAAGGGCTTGGCTGCGGCTCTTTCAAAAGTCAACAAAGGGCTCTTAGGACAATAGGGAATTAGGAAGGAGGCTAGGCTGCTCTCGTGCTGTCCACAAAGTAGCAAAATAGGAAGATCTCTGCACTTATTGAGGGAAGACTTAACAATTGTCTATCCGCTCGTGAAGACATTGAAGCTTGCGCATGAACTCTGAATCCTTGCCCTGGTCCTCTCCGCTTGTCTTTCCATCAAGGCACCAGAAAGAGCCTAAAGGCGTTGCTGAATATCTGCACCTGATCAACAGCTCATACTTTGTCGGAAGGCAGAAACTGTGGTTCTGGTCAGCAAAGTCCTCAACTGAGCCCAGTCCTTCTGGGCATAGGACCCTTCGTGGCTGGAAGTCTGTTCTTTGATTCCAGTGAGTCGGCAGCGCGTCAATATTTTGTATTGGATACTTCATGTCCATATGCTAGCTGGTGCTGGCGTTTGAACATATCGCTTGGAAACACTCCCTCATCACGGAACCAGGTACAGCTAACTTGTCTCATTTGCCAATTTCATTCTTCCAAAGCCTGCTGTACTTGGGTATCACTTTGAGAGGGTTGGCTGTTTTTGCTTGAGGGGGCACTCTAATAGTTCCGGAGATCGGCTCTGTTCAACGTTCAACCTCTAGTGAGGTATCAAATCTGGTCTCTTGAGCGTAAAGCAGCGCCCGTACAAGAAAGTAAGCGGACTCAAGGAGAAGAGCCATTACCGAGAAGCGAAGTAGGGGGTGGTAATAAAAGCAAGCTGGGCTCCTGTCAGTCTTTCTTTTATTTCTTTGTCTGCCCAGGACGTCCAACCAACCTACCTAGTCAGGTACACAGCCATCCATCTCTCTACTGTACAGGAACAAGATGGAGAGGTCGAATCTATTAGGGCGGCTTCATTTAACGATATCTGACGCTAGAAAGAAGTCCGGCTATCGTGGTCTATTGAGTACTGTGCATGCGAGCTGTATGCAGAGCTGCGACAAAGTACTAGGTTCATGGAAATATGCTCAGGGAATGCTGAGAGTCAGTCAGCAGTGTGATGGTCTATTAAAGCCAGCAATTATGAAAATATCATGCAAAGATTAAACCCCTCTCAGTTATTGCTTAGAACTATTAAATATATCAAGTGATAAACCTAGTACACTGTAGATTTGTCTTTTCACACATCTGTCAACAAATTTTGTTATTTTATAACTTCATTATTGCCTCAACTTCAGCGGTTGCCTAGTAACTATGTGGTTAGGTAGACTACCAAGCCAAATCATTCCACTCTCGTTGGTCCAACCCAAGTCTCAGCCGCATCTCGCGTGACAAAACATATATATCAGAAGAATTCAAGAAACCCTTCAAGTCAACTCTTCAGGTCCTAAAACTCCTTCAATTCAGCAATCATGCCATTCGAAGCTTCTCAAGATTTCCTCCCCCCCAAGGCCCCTGTGAACGCCTCTTACCGGGTCATCGACTTTACAACCACCGACCCACCACTCCCCGAATACAAGCGATGGTTCGCCGCGATTATCGACAACGCATTCACTGAAACAGAATGCAAGGAGCTCCTTCGTTTAGCTGAGGCTAGCGCATCCAGCGACAACAAGTCAGACGCCTGGGAGCCCGCGCTCATCAACGTAGGCAATGGCAAGCAGAAGCTCTCTACAGAGTCGCGTAAATGCAGCCGAATCATCTTCGACACCCCCGAACTAGCGGGCAAAATCCAAGCCCGACTGCTCCCTTTCCTGCAAGAAATGGGCATCGACCGGCTTGAAAATAGACCACTGGTTACGGGGCTGAGAGGCCGAAACCGCACTTACCAGATCACGGGGCTGAATGAGCGACTGCGGTTCTTGAAGTATGTTGGAGGCGAATATTTTCGACCTCACTGGGATGCAAACTATACGACTCCTGATCGGAAGGAGCGGTCGTATTTTACGGTGCATCTTTACCTGAATGGCGATGGGGAGCAGGATATTAAGGAGTTGAAGCGAGCGATTGAGGATGAAGCAACAGGCTTGCAGAGCACGACTGGTGCCAATGCAGATTTGGAGGGAAAGTTACTGGGAGGTGCGACGTCCTTCCTGCCCCGACTTGAGGAGAAGGAGAGGCATGTAAGGGTGTTTCCGAAGGCGGGGTCGGTGCTTGTCTTCCAGCAAAGCGAGCTGATGCATAGTGGGGATTCAGTATTTCGGGGAACCAAGTACACGATGAGAACGGATGTGATGTATGAAGAGGTCGAGAAGGATTCCTAGAAATGAAGTACCTCCCGGTGGCAGGGCTGAAGGGCTGAGTGTTCCATGTACAGTAGTCACAGCCACGCTTGCCGAAATAACTACCTATCTAAGTAGTAGTAGTAGTCGTAGTAGTACATGTCAGGACTCAGCTGACGGCGGCCTTGTCTTCTATAATTATACCTTTGATCAATTTGGTTCGACATGAGAATTTATTACCTCGGAGGAGAATTGTGCAGTTACCCCGGAGGATGCCTGTTGTGCCCGCATAAAATCGTTTCTTGTCTGGTCCGTGGCATCCGTAGAACTTTGTACAGTAATCCGGGCTCCGCGGCTCCTCGTACTCGTGTTCTTGTGCACCGTACCGAGTCTCGCGAGTATCCTGAATTCTCACCGACCCACAACATTCTGGCTGACGGCGAGAATGGTACGGCTTATGGTCATAATTCGAGAGCTTCGAGCAGAAAATAACTCTGGAGCCTGATTTTCTTGGTTCAGCGCTGGCCATGCATCCTGATGATGTTGTTTCCTTGGCCCACTGTGCAGTCCAAGCCACAATGCTCATCCAAAAGTTCAGACAAAAGATGAGCTATCGAGATCGGCGATTCAAACACTGTGCGCTGATTCGCGACAGACAAGTATCTCTGAGAGAAAACACTGCCTGCGCATCCACTCTGCCAACCACAACAAACCAGCACTCTCCTTGCTTCAGCCCATCTGCGGCGGATGTGCCGGATCCCCCTGCACTCTGATATCATGAACCGTCTTTTCATACCAATGACGTTCCATAGTTCATGAGGTTGGCCCACTCAGCTGTGATCTTAGCAGTTTGGGCGCCCTTGGCTACCGAGACCCGTTAGCATGGCTTTGCTGCTGAAGATCCACCCCCTTCATCTTAAATCGGCCGATCAGCCTCGCATCTCACCTGGATTCTTTGTCCTGGTCTGTGAGGCTACTGCGCTTTCTCTTCCCCTACATCTGTCTTAGGAGGTCTTGTCCTTCTGCTACCAACGCGCGCAGGTAGCCTTTAGCGGTAAACAAGATGAAGACGACGACATCAGTGCTCGCCCTGGCAGGGTTGCTGTCCGGTACGTACCCCTTTTCGCGCATTGCACGTGTTGCCGACCTTAATTAACCCGCATATTGTACAGGCGCAGCATCAAGCTCTCTCGACATCACTAAAGAAGTCGCCCTTATTGAGCGATCATTCCCAAATGCCCCCGACGGATACACTCCCGCGAACGTCAGCTGCCCTTCAAATCGACCCGAGATTCGTCTTGCGACGCGGCTTTCGCAAAACGAAACCTCATGGCTCGACACCCGTCGCGAGAAGACTCAGTCCGCTTTAAGTGACTTCTTCGGCCATGTTAGCGTTGGCAACTTCGACGCGGTCGGATATCTCGAGCGAATTGGCAGCAACTCCTCTAATCTGCCCAACATTGGAATTGCGGTCTCCGGTGGAGGATACCGTGCTTTGATGAACGGTGCTGGAGCCATCAAGGCTTTTGACAGCCGCACAGAAAACTCCACTGCCGATGGTCAGCTGGGTGGTTTGTTGCAATCCGCGACGTACCTTGCCGGTCTCAGTGGTGGTGGTTGGCTGGTCGGTTCCATGTACTTGAACAACTTTACCACCATCTCGTCGCTGCAGACGACTGAGGATGGCGCTGTTTGGCAATTCCAGAACTCTATCTTTGAGGGTCCGGATGAGGGTGGTCTTCAGATTCTTGATTCCGCCAGCTATTTCAGAGACATTTACGAGGATGTTCAAGATAAGGGCGATGCTGGCTATGAAACTTCCATCACGGATTACTGGTAAGCTATCCATTCTCGTACGGTGCTAGGAGGACTTCTTGCTGATGATGTTGACTAGGGGCCGTGCGCTGTCTTACCAGCTTATCAATGGGTCTCGCGGTGGTGCCTCCTATACCTGGTCGTCCCTTGCTCTGTCGGACGAGTTCAAGGATGCCAATATGCCTCTGCCTATCCTAGTTGCTGATGGTCGATTCCCCGGCGAGCTGGTGATTGGCGGTAACGCGACTGTCTATGAATTCAACCCCTGGGAGTTTGGCAGTTTCGATCCTACCGTTTTTGGTTTTGCGCCAGTTGAGTATCTCGGTTCGCGCTTCGTCAACGGCTCCATCCCTCGAAATGAGAGCTGTGTTCGCGGTTTTGACAATGCTGGGTTCGTGATGGGCACTTCCTCTAGTCTGTTCAACCAGTTCTTCCTTCAAGTTAACGACACTGGCCTCCCGGACTTCTTGACCGAAGTCATCACCAATGTTCTCGCAGAGATTGGTGAAGCTGACAATGATATTGCTGTGTACTCTCCCAACCCATTCTATGGTTGGTTGCCGGAGTATTCCGCGTACGCCCACGAGCCTAACCTCGACGTTGTCGATGGTGGCGAGGATCTTCAGAACATTCCTCTGCACCCTCTGATCCAGCCGAACCGCCATGTCGACGTTATCTTCGCGGTGGACTCTTCTGCGGATACTGAGTTTAACTGGCCTAACGGCACTGCCATGGTTGCGACCTACGAGCGTAGCTTGAACACTACGGGTATTGGTAACGGAACTGAATTCCCTGCTGTACCGGACCAAAACACCTTCGTTAACCAGGGACTGAACGCTCGCCCTACTTTCTTCGGCTGCAACAGCACAAACACCACGGCTCCTCTGGTTGTTTACCTGCCCAACAGCCCTTACAGCTTCCTCTCCAACTGGTCCACTTTCGACCTCCCGCTCAGCTACTCTGAAGAAGATCGGGACAAGACCATCCAGAACGGATACGATGTCGTGACCATGGGTAACAGCACCAGTGATGCCGACTGGTCCGCCTGCGTCGGCTGTGCTATTCTCAGCCGCTCTTTCGACCGCACCAACGAACAGGTTCCCGACATCTGCACACAGTGCTTCAACAAGTACTGCTGGGATGGAACGACCAACACCACCACGCCTGCTGATTATGCCCCGGCTACCGTCTTGGAGACCGACGACAACGCTGCTTCCGGTGTCTTCCCCACAATGCTGTCTACTGTAGTTGCTGCCAGCATTGCCCTCATCACCATGGTTTAGATTATATAAGGATTGAGGGGTCGTTTTCTATGTACATATACATATATACACATTGCTTGGCTTTCTTATCTATAGTCGCATTTTGGATCTTGATATTATGAGAGAATATACGAGCATCACACTCGATCACCTCTTATTGACAATATAATCTGTGCATAGACTACTAAGTATAAAATAATTATGAGAGCTTAGATTGACTTTACCCGCGGGGCCGGCAAACATGGTTCGAAGCGACGGAGGGCTGGCAGCTGCAAGCCACCGTTGCCATAGACAACCATCACGTGACACTCCCAAATAAGCAACCCGCGACAAACACCTCACGCATTGACTGATCTCCGCTCGGCCCGATGATGTGTGCTTGCTGCAAGCCAACGACAACAGACGACACAAAGCAAAGCGACAGTACGCGACGGCCGACCACCTCCTTCTACACTAATAATAATTTCCAATCTTGCATACGCCCTCTAACACATCCGCATCGTGTCCCGCTTATCCGCCACAACACGCGCCACACGATGAGCGATTGCAGGTTAACGACATTCGACTCCCTCTAACCGCGACCAAATACAACACAACTCAAGCAAATACCCGACCGAGACGCCCAACTGGTACCGCCAGTGATACGACACACTATACTACACAATGGCCCGAGCAGCGGTCATCCCGCAGTCACCGCCCAAACCGACGAAACGCGCCACGCGAGGCCGAGCGAAGGGCTCTACGAGCGCGAAAACGAGCAGAGCAGGCGCCAAGACACCGAAGGGCACAGCTGCGGAGGCGAAGAAGAAAAATGCGCGGGCCGCGGTAACGCAGTCGAGTCCGTCGGAGGAGTGGGAGTCGGAGGAGGACACAGAGGATGAGATTGGGGTTATTGAGCATAAGAGTCGAGGGAAGACAGCGGCGTCAGCACCGAAGACGAAGAGTGCGACCGGTCGAGGGAGAAAACCTGCCGCCGCGGCTGTGAACAATGATAGTGAAAGTGAGAATGATGATGATGAGCTTGCACCTTCTGATGCGCCGAAGAAGAGGGCGGGGAGACCAAAGGCTGGGACTACGAAGGCGGCGGCGGGGAGGCCGAGGGGACGACCGAAGGCGTCGGCTGCGAAGACTGCGTCTGATGAAGATATTCTGAAGGAGAATACGAGGAGGAATGCGAGGTTGCAAGATAGTGATGACTTTTCGTCGTCGCAGCAGGGACCGACGGAGATTTTCATTTCGACGGGATCATCTTTGTTACGGGGGCCGGCGAAGAAAAAGAAGGTTACGTTTCAGGAATTGGTGGACTCTGATGAGGAGGACGATATCGGCCAGGAGCCGGCCCCGACAACCCGACGGAGGAGAGGCACTGTTGTTGCTAAGGTTCAGGAGGGAATGGGCGCTAAGCCTGTCCGCAAAGCTCCTGCGGCGTCAACGAGGGGCCGCAAGCCGGCCGCCGCTAAGAAGGGTGGTGCTAAGCCTTTGTCACCGAAGAAGGATAGACAGGTTGCGAAAGGCTTATCGGCCTACGCAAGCTCTGATGGCGAGGATGATGAGCTGAACTGCGAGAAAGATGATATTAAGCTCGTGGTGCACTCGCCCCAAAAACGTGGCAATGGTATGTCTGGTTTCGGCTCTCCGGTGCGGAGGATCAACTTCACACCAAACAAGGCCTCTAAAGCATTTGACGAGAATGGCGAACCCGCTCTTCCACCTCCGAAATCCTTCGACTTTGGCGACTCTCTATACATGTCTAGCCCTGCCCGCCGCCCTCCGCCATCACCCTTCCATTTCACGCTGAAAGAGACCCCGAAACGTGGTGGGTTATCGTTCAATGACAGTATCAAACCACTCGCCCGGCCGGAGTCAACTCCGACACAGAATTCTCCTCTTAGGGCGTCCGCAAGAAAGGCCAACTTGGGAACACCTGCACGAGGAAGCCTTTTTGGTCGGGAGGGAGACAAGATTTCACAGCCGAACTTCACGCCAGGCCACAATTCGCCTTTGAAGACATCTCCGAAGAAGGGCATTTTCGGCGCATCCTTCATGTCACAACAGCCTGCCGAACAAGCCTCGACTCCGTTCAAGACTAACCTGCTCATGAGCCCCGCGAAGAAGGTCAGCACTCCATTCAAAAGCTCTCTGACCCGCGTACCGTCTTCCCTATCGAAAGAGACTCGACAAGCGGTGGATACTGAGAGTGATGATGAGACTGTGTCGATGTACGATGAATCGCCCCTCAGAGCCCATAATTCTGAAAACGCAATGGATTTTGAGAACGATGAGCCTTCTGAGGAGGCTGACGCGAGGTTAACGCCTGAAGATAGTCCTGCTCGAGCAGTCGAGTATGCCGAGGAAGAGGAAGAGGCCCAATCTGACCATAGCACCGAGTCTAGCGGACAGGATCATGAGCATGAGCTGTCTGAAGACGACGAAGAAGATGAAGTTTCTCCCTTTGATGTCGACTACCTTGCTAAAGACCTAGCGCATACAATGCAAGAAGCCGAGGACTTGGCAAGGCAGGCTGATGCAGAAGTTGAAGAAATTGACTTTGAGCCAGCGGCCGAATACGACCTTGAAGAAGAGGAGAGCACAACGCCACAAGATGATATTGAGGAGCCAGAGCATAAACAAGGACAGGAAGAGGTGCATGATGAAGATTCGGACATGGAGGGCGCCAGAGACGAGGGATTACCCTCGTTTCGACACAGTTTCCTCGACGGTTTCGAGGATGTCTTCACGGAGAGTTCTCCAATAAGAGATGCTCAAGCGGGAGATACCACTGTTGCCTATCTGGATGTTGATAACGAAAGCGCTGTTTCTGAAGAAGAGGACCTGGCTAATGAAGATAATGTCACGACCCATGCAGGCCTCAATGACGAGCCGACCCTCGTTGGTCAGCCTGGAGATGATATGACTGACACTGGTCCGATTCAGCCCTATGAGATCGATGAAGCCGAGGATACGCCATTTATGAACTTCCTTTTGACGCACTGGGCGCCAAGTCTACCATGCGTCGACGACTGTGAACCGACAACACCTTCCGTTGAAGAGACTCAAGACAGTGCCGAACTCTTGGAGGAGCACCAGGGCGATACACTCGACAATTCTACGTCCCCCGAATCTCCAGAGCAGGCTATCCAGGCTGACGAGGAGGAGCCACAGCAACCATCACAACCAAGTAGAGGTCCACGCTTTACGTTGCTCGCCGAGCAGCTTAGCCAATGGAAGGCCAGCAGTCCTGCCAAAGAGGAGACCGGACGGCCACGTCGCAGGGGTGTTTTCTCTTTGTCTGGTAGATCCAGTGATGTGTCAAGCATCACACCTCGTGCACCAAAGACTGATATTTTTGCGAACGCTCCTACTTTCTCTACCAAGCCTCGCGCGCACATGGAAATACCCACTACCCCGGCGCCCGAGATCCATGAGGACACGGAAGATATGTTGGCGGAAAACATTGCAGAGCCGGACTTTAGAGGTTCTACCAGACGTCCTATGACAGGATTAGGGGATGAAGAAATCACTGATGCACCTCAACCATTAGAAGAAGCGGCCCAAAACGATGAAGTGGAGAAGGAGCATTTTGGACGAGCGACTTACCCTACTCTCGAATCACCAGAAGACGAGAAAGAAAATGGCACGTCTCTCCCCCTACCTGCAACGCCTGCAAAGAATCCAGCTTTGCAGACGCAGACATACCATACGGTCTCAAAGGTGCCCCTGAAACCCGAGGGCCAGATTTCCCCCTTGAAAATCTCCCGCAAGCGTGGGCGCTCACTTTCAATCACTTCTCCTGTACGATCTTCTCCTAGACTCCGTGACTTTACTCTCCCCGCTGCCGTGAGGCGTATTGCGGATTCACCTCATCGCAAGTCGCCCCGGCTATCATATGGTTCGGCGCGGAAGTCTCCAGCTAAGCAGGTCCTGAAAAAGGCTGTCGAAGCTCAACAACCCCAGCGCGCGCGTACGCCCTTGCGCTCAGCAAGTCCTTCAAAGACACCTCGCAAACAGGTCGCGGCGTATAGCCAATGCCTAAGTGGCGCTGTTGTCTACGTTGATGTCCATACCACAGAGGGAGAGGACGCCAGCGGCATCTTCATCGAGGTACTGCAGCAGATGGGAGCTAAATGCATCAGGAATTGGTCGTGGAACCCACGAGTGAGCGTGTCACCCGAGGAAAGTGCGGCTGCTGTCAACAACAGAATTGGCATTACCCACGTGGTCTTTAAAGATGGCGGTGTCCGGACATTGGAGAAGGTTAGGCAGGCGGCCGGGGTAGTCAAGTGTGTGGGTGTTGGATGGGTCCTAGAGTAAGTCATGTCATCATCTCGTACGGAATGATTCTAACCTGTGCAGCTGCGAGCGTAAGAACGAATGGCTCGACGAGGCACCATACGCCGTTGACAGCTCGATCATCCCTCGTGGCGGCGCGAAACGTCGCAAGAGCATGGAGCCTCGAGCATTGAGCAACGTCAATGGAACACTAGTTAAGTCTGGTGTGGCCGGACCATCTTCAAACCGCAGACCGTCTGCAGCCGCCGGGAATCCCATTAGGAGCACAACTCCTCTTCCTGACGACCGGTCATCACCGGAAGGCACCCCAAAGTACGGCCCGGGCCACACCGAAGGAGACCAGAAATACTGGCAGACTCCACGGACGCCCAGCGCCGCTTCCCTTGGCTACAACCTTGACAGTATCGGCATATCCCCCGCCACCCCCTTCTACCTCTCTCAGCGGTCAAAGCTTGTTCAGCAGACCTGTCCCCCAAAGCAAACGCAGCAGGGGCTCTTTTCGAAAACCGCATCGGTCGATGCGCCCTCCCGGCAGTTGAAGGCTAGATTGGAGGCTGCTAGACGCAAAAGTCTAGCATTCAAGCCTAGCATTGGGAGTCCACTTCTGGAGTGATTGGTTTGTTGATCTGTATTTGTGCATTGGGCGGCTATTGTTGGTGATTTATGTTATACCCTCTTTGCGGAAGTGGCTCTGGACTTGTTTTGATAGTATATTTATTCGAATATACCCATCTGTTCTGTGTTTTTATAGTCAGAGCTCCTGAGGCAGCTGGTAGATTCTGTATTCTGTATACTTGGTTTTGAAGTGAAATATCCGCGGTCACATGACTGTGACTCAGGCCGCAAATAACCGAACTGAAGACCTCGACTTCTTTTCTCTGCATGATTCATCCCACTATTATCAAAACAAAGAGTTTCTCACGGTTATATCTGCCTGTATTATTGTTCTTGAGAAGTGGCTTTTCTCCCGTTGCGTCGCTGACCGCCATTTTGACTCAGTAGCCACGAGCACAACGACGGCGCTCAATTGACGACTTTGAGAGTCTGAGTACTCTTCTCTATAATCAGTTGTTTGCTATCATCGTACAGCAGCACTAAGATCGCTATGAGTGCGGAAGCTTGGAGCCCAAAGTGTGAGTCTCAATGTCTCGGTATTTTGTGGTACGTGGTCATTGACCATATGCTATAGCCTGGACATCAAAGCCCATCAAACAAGATGTTATCTACGACGATGCTAAGGGCGTTCAGTCCGCGTTAGAGAAAATAGAGAAACTTCCCCCGCTTGTTACTACTCAAGAGGTTTGTTGTGACTCTAGATTGCGTCTTGAATTATAATGAATAGTCACTAATAGTTTGTAGATTGCAAACCTGAAGAAGAGCCTGAAGAATGTGGCTCTGGGGAAGGCTTTTGTTCTTCAGGGAGGTATGTCTACTATCAATGATCTCCAAACACAAAAAGCTTATTGTTAACACTGGCACAGGGGATTGCGCGGAGCTATTCGATTACTGTAATCAGGACATGATCGAGGCGAAGGTCAAGCTACTCCTCCAAATGAGCTTGGTTTTGATTTGGGGTATGTCTCTCTATACTCTTGTAGAGCCATGACTGATACCTGCCAGGAGCAAATATGCCTGTCGTCCGCATTGCTCGGATTGCAGGACAATTCGCTAAGTAAGCCATTCCCTCACCCTTCAGCAAAGACCCCCAAACTAACTAATACAGACCCCGATCAAGCCCCATGGAAACCATCAATGGCATCGAAATGCCATCCTTCCGTGGTGACAACATCAACGGCTTCGATGCCACGCCCGAGTCTCGTCGCCCGGACCCTTCCCGCCTCGTTGACGCCTACTTCCACTCCGCCGCAACCCTCAACTACCTGCGCGCCTCTCTGTCCTCGGGTCTCGCAGACCTGCACTCTCCACTAGATTGGGGACTCGGCCACGTCATTGAGCCCTCAATCAAAGAGAACTACGAGCGCATCGTAACGAGAGTCACAGATGCTCTCCGATTCATGCAAACCGTCGGCATCGACACAGATCGCGGCGTCGAGACCGTGGACGTATACACAAGCCACGAAGGGCTACTCCTAGAATACGAAACGAGTCTGACAAGACTACTGAAGGACCCATCCCCGCCACAGCACACATTCGCACCTACCCCAGCCTCAACCACGAACCCCTCACCCTCAAAATCCCACTACGCAACTTCCTCCCACTTCCTCTGGATCGGCGACCGCACACGCCAACTAAACGGCGCGCACGTCGAATTCTTCCGTGGAATCGCCAACCCCATCGGCATCAAAATCGGCCCCTCCATGGCCCCCGAAGAACTGATTACCCTCCTAGACACCATCAACCCGTCCAAAGAAATCGGCAAAGTCACCCTCATCTCGCGCTACGGCGCCTCCAAGATCGCCTCCCACCTACCAGCGCACATCGCCGCCGTGCAATCCTCCGGCCATCTGCCTGTCTGGCAATGCGACCCAATGCACGGGAACACGCACTCCACGCCCTCCGGCGTCAAGACGAGAGATTTCAAGAATATCCTCTCGGAATTGAAGCAGGCGCTGGAGATCCATCGCGCGGCGGGGAGTTTCCTCGGCGGTATGCATCTGGAGCTTACGGGGGAGGCGGTTACGGAGTGTGTGGGCGGTGCTGGTGGGCTTACGGAGGAGGGGTTGGGAGAGCGGTATACGACATTTTGTGACCCGAGGTTGAATGAGAAGCAGGCGCTTGAGTTGGCGTTTTTGGTCGCGGGGTTTTATAGGGAGATGGAGGGGAGTGAGGGGGTGAATGCTATCTAGATCTAGATGGGGTATGTAAGGCGGGGTTCAGTCGATATACGTGGGTTGGGTCGGGGAGTTGGCAGGATGAGAGGGAAAATTATGCCTGAGGAGCAAAATGGGGGTACGAAAAAATCGGCATTGTATGTGTTTTCGGGATTTATGGTCAATTTGAGTACGATTTATGGCATATAGGGGGGAGTAGAAAATCCATGCATCTAAGTCGCCAGATAGCTCCTTTGACATTGCCAAACCACCGCGTACTATAAAGATAAGTGGATGATCGATTCAACCAGTTTATAGACTTGGTACTTGGGCCCTGCTACATAGTTCTACGTAGGCTAATGGGCAATGGAGGGAGAGCACTTTCCTCACGGGACAATTTAGCATACGAGGGGAGGAAAGTGTAGAATCCCAAGTCCAAAATGGGAGAGATAGATTCAAATTTCTCGGAGACACTCAAGGCGCTGTTTCAGCAAGAAAAGTCCAACGCTAGTATAGTGGTACATGAAAGCAAATGCATGAACGTCTATGCGAACAAAGAACAAGCCAAACCACAAGCCGAAATATCCAGACATGCACACAGATCAGATAGCAAGGTTATGAAAAATCCTCCGACATAATACACCAAGATGAGAGCCCATGCATTTTAAGCAGAATGAAAACAATCTAGATCGTTAATCGTGACATTTAGGGCGATAGATAGAATATCACTATCCCGCGGGAGATTTTAGCGCCGAACTGGACGATGTCAGACATCATGCGTTCGAAAGGCGGGATGTATGCCCGCCGCGGCTTCTGGTTGCATCGGCCCTGCTCCCGCGGGTGCTGCTGTCTGGGAATGATATGCCATTGTTGGTTCATATGTGGGTAGTTGGCCACCCAATCCGGGGTTTTGAGTTCGAGCATACCCCTGCTGCATCTCGTACCCGTTTGTGACATCTTCTTCACTCGACGAGGACCAGTTTCCGTCATTGAGCTGACGACGCTGGTGGAAATCGGACGCATAAGGATTCGAGGCGTACGGATTTGACGGCGGGTACTGCTGGGGGTGAGGGATTGATTCTGTGCGGTCCTCAGAAGTATCCTGCTCGTGTCCTTGCGGGTGCATTCGCTCTTCCTCGGGGTTTCGGAGCGCCACGGTGCTGTCATGCGAGTTGTAGGGGTCTGTAGGGTATGTAGGCTGAGTGCCCCAGGAGCGGATTGGGTAGGCGCGACCCTTTTTCCAGGGCTCGGAGAGAGAGGGGAAGTACTGGCGGTAGGATATTGACGCACAGAGAATGCCGAGAAGTGATCCGGTAATCACGTCAAACGGATGGTGCCTTGCGTCCATAATTCGTGAAACGGCGATGAGCGATGCGCCGAGGCTGGGTAGCATAACAAGGAACATCTTCCACACTTCACCTTTGTTGTCCATGATGTGAAGCTTGCCGCCAATCCAGAGTGAGAGGAAGAAAAGACCGGCAAATGAAGCTGGATCGATTAGTTAGCGGTCAATTTGGGGGCATCAGGAGGAAGCTTACAGCTGCTATGGCCTGTAATAAGTTAGCAAAAGCTCATGGAGAATACTTGGGCTTGACAACATACCTGACGGCCACGAACGGAATCCATCTGTCAACAGATGTGGATCACCTGTGCATATACTCGAATCGACCAGCCCGAACGGGACGGCGTCTCGACTACCTTCACGAGGCTGGCACCGAGCAATAATGTCCGGTCTGGGCTTGCCACACGCAGTCTTCAGTGCTTGTGTGATGACGAAGCAAACTGCTTGCGAGAGCACAAGGCCGAGGAAGCCGCAGTTGAATTCCCACAGTCTATCCTTCCAGCGGTATGGCCCCATGAACTTTCTCTTCCCACTCGCCGACTTGATCGGCTTGTTGTGCGAGAACAATCCATCAATGAACAAAGTGTATATCGCAATGATCACGAGCGGCGCTCCTCCGGAACAAGCGACAGCTGCGAAGATTGATATGCGTTCGGGGTCGGCGTATGGATACTGGAGGGAAATGTTGTTTAGAGAGAAGCGCTGATGATATGGTTCGACTTTGTCGAGAATATAGAAACCGACGACGCAGGCGCTAAGGCTATTGTTAGTATGTTCGGTCGTTCGCTTTGGTTGAGAAGGTAACGAACACAAGGATAACATAGTCCAGGATATATCTAGCGGAAACTAAGCGTTAGCCACAATCGCACCAACCTGGTCGAAAGATAGCAAACTTACGAGATTATCACCCGTGGCCGCAGCCGTTGCTTGGAGAATGGGAGTTTCGAAGGAAGGCGGTCCATCTGGTGCGAGACCGCTGCGGGTCGAGCTAATCCGGGGTGAGTGTTGGTGCTGGAGGTCGGAGCTCAGTCGGAAAAGCAGGATTAAGGATCGAGGCGAAAGCGATTCAGGAAATTGTGCACGTGGAGGGGAGAGCAGGGCAGGCGACGAGGGACAGTTAGTTTATACACAAGAGGTGAGAATTCAGAATTCAGAATTCAGATTCAGGAGAAGAAAAGTGATTGAAAACAAAGCATCTTGGCTGGAGGATGGTCGCCCAATCCGCGGAGAGCGAGAGTGGCTCCTCTTTGCCTATAAATATGCATGTTGATCTTCAGATGACAGAGAATCAGATTCGCAACAACTCGCAAAGCCCAAGGCTCGCCCAGGCGGGTCGCACCAACTTGCCGATTCGGGCCGTGATCTACTCTGCTCCTCGTCTCTCTCCCACTCAAGCTTCTTGCCTTTGTGGCTTGTTCATGATCACTGCAGACATAGCCATCCTTCATGTTCTGAGACCTGAGACATTGCAATCTGAACAATTATGCTGCCTATCTATTGTTCACCTCAGGCTTCCGCAGGCAGACACATTCCTCAGGCCCCAAATTCTATGCAGAATACAGAGGTCTAGACCAATCGGATATCCACAGCAAAAAAAAAATGCATTAGATAGCTATGATAATATTAAAGCCGTAACTATTTCGAAAGGAAAGTATAAGGTAAAAAATAATGTTCATAAATCGAAGTCTTCGTCCAAGGCTTTGTTACGTTGCACAACAAGAAGCCCATTGCCTCATTGCCCTTGTCTTGCGTTTCAGAAAAGGGCAATTCTCGCATTTTGATCATGTCTAACAGACAGTGATGAACAAACCGATACTGTCATCATATTAGTTTTAAATCAAATCTCAGGAACTGGGAATACTCACGGGGAGGGGTTGTAGTCTTCAAAGAAGTCCAGGTTGGTGCTGCCAGCGTTGGTCATCTCGTAGCTGACAGTCTGGCCAGCCGGGCACTCGAAGCTGGAGATGGCGTACGAGTTACCAGGGGCGACGGTAAATGTGCCAAGATCCTGGCTGACAGTTGGAGCAGTGTTGTAAGTGGTGGACTGGCTAGCAGCCGATTCCAAGGCTCCGAACTGCACCGCGCCGTCACCGCTGAAGGACAAGGCTGAGGTCTCAAGTTCCTCTTGCTTGGGGAACAAGAAGACAAGGCTGCAAGTCTTGCCAGCGTCCGCAGCAGGAAGATCGAAGTTGAAGATGCTGGAGATGGTGGAAGTCACAGTACCGTTGTAAGAAGTACCAGGTGCATTATCCGGGGACGCAGAGTCAACAGGGATTATTAAGTGAGGAAACTCATAATCTCCAGAGAGGTCAGTGGGGCAGGTAGAGCCTGATGGCGAAGGGGGTGCGCCGGTAGAAGGAGGCTGCGAAGACTGAGGCGGGGATGTCTCAGAGGGCTGAGTTGGAGGAGTCTCGGATGATGGGGGCTGCGAAGAACCACCGGACTCGGAAGGCTGTGTTGGAGGAGTCTCGGATGATGGGGGTTGCGAAGAACCACCGGATTCGGAAGGCTGCGTTGGGGGTGTCTCAGATGATGGAGGCTGCGAAGGGCCAGTGGACTCGGAAGGCTGCGTTGGGGGCGTCTCGGAGCTTGGAGGTTGTCCTGGCTCGGTTCCTGGGGGAACTCCGGGGGTATTCGATTCTCCTCCTCCAGGTATACCAGGTGTTTCGGTGCCGGAAGGAACACAAGGGACGATGACAGTTGTGAGCACAGTCGTCGTTGCAGGGCATTCAGCACAGCCTTCACCTCCACCACCAGTTGGGATGACACCAGGTTCAGTTGTAGTACCCTGCCCAGGGCCTTCAGATCCAGGACCGGTAGGAGCAGGACCTTCGGAACCTGGGCCAGTTGGGACAGGTGCGGTGCCAGTTCCACCACCCGGACCTTCAGAACCTGGACCAGTGGGAGAAACACCAGGTCCCTCAGATCCAGGGCCGGTTGGGACGGGCGCAGTACCAGTTCCTCCACCAGAAACTTCAGATCCAGGACCGGTAGGAACAACACCAGGACCCTCAGAGCCAGGAGCGGTGGGAGATACAACAGGAACAGTGGTGCTACCTTGGCCAGGACCCTCTGAGCCTGGACCACTAGGAGACGGTGAGACGACAGGGACTGTGCTAGTTTCTTGACCAGGACCTTCCGATCCAGGACCGCTAGGAGAAGCAGTAGGGCTGGCGATAGGGGCAGACGAGGAAGGGATTCCAGAGCTAGAGCCGCCGCCGCCGCCACCACCACCTGGGCCAGCGCAGGAGTCTGCAATTAGCTGCACGTTGACACAGTTCGTGACGTCGTCACTCTCAGTAGTGTAGAGGTTGAGCTCGCCATTTTCACCGGTTTCACAGGCGACAAAGTCTGACACTCCATTGTATTGCAGCTCGCCGTTCGAGTTGATAGAGAATCCTGGCGTAGGAGCGGCACCAAGGTCACATTGAAACTGTGTTGTGGGAGCTGTGATAGATGACCAGTGAGCTTATAGTCAACAATATTGTTGGGCGTAGTGTACATACGAGTCAAGATGCAGCCTCGTCCACTGCCATCCGTGATGCCACCATTCGAGTCGATGCAGTACTGGCCCTCCGGCAAGTCACCACCTATACGATTCTGTCCATCATCGAGCTGGCCGATAGGACCAGATGCCTCCCCAGAAGCTGTGATATGGAAGCAGCACGTAGTGTCGCGTGGAACAAGTGCATGTGCACCAGCAGCAAAAGCTGCAACGGCAGCAAAGTTCCTCATTATTGAAAGTGACCAAATGAAACCGGTAAAGCAAGTGTAGGTGAAGGGTTAGGCTTAATTTGGCCTATACTCGAGGTGATTACACCTATGCTCCGGAAGAGAGAAGCTGACTTTATAACCCCGGGTGGGTTCTCCGGCTACCTGCTACTGACATGTAGTCATTCTCACTCACCACGCAACAGACTCTGAAAGGGTAATTTCAAGTTGGCCCAATAATACTGGGTCAATGATAGCATAACCAGGCTACTACAACAATGCCCCCCTCTGATCCGGGCCTGGAATCTAGACGTCATTGCAAGCTGTGGATAAAAAAGGCTTCGGGACCTATCATCCTGCCACTGCTAGTGCAGGTAATCAGCCGGCAGTGGATCTGGGGCCACCAGGAGGCGCTGGGTTGGATATGGCCCTGCCCTGGTCAACGTTTGCCGATACATGGTTCAAATGAGCTTCTGCGAGATAGGCGACGAATTGAAATTCTATCCACGAATCGAAGTGGCTCTGATCGAGCTCAAAAGCCCACAACCGAGCCGATTCAACTCAGACCACCAGATTAGACGACGAAGGTAGTGCGACTGACCTTGACTCAACAGTCAAGAGGCTTTCACGGTACACAGCAAGGACGCCTCGTAAATTCATGCAACTCCGGTAATGAATGGATAGCAGGTGCTATCTTGCAGACGGGACGGTGCGATGGCCCCTGAGCATGCAGAGTGTTCTCAATGAACAGGTGCCTTGCATCAAGCTGGCGCTACGCGGCCGGCATGGAATAAGTGTTCAGTACGATCCGATGGCCCATTCGCTCGATCGTAATCAGGAACTCCGCAGGAACTCAGGGCCAGAAACAGGCACTGCAGTACGGAGTAAGCTGAGCATTAACATCATTGAAATTTGAGGGACCTGAGTAGATGGAGAAGAGCAGTGGAGAGGTTGACAGGGACGAGGTTGTTCATGGGCTGGTCGGCACGGGAAAACAGGTCCGCCGTTGTGTCTGTGGACCGGTGGACTGGATTGACACCCAACGGCGTTGCTTGTTTCCTCACCTTCGAGATCGAGATTCGGATGGATGGGCGTCAGACTGGAGTGCCTGGGTACGTACTCCATTAATTTCAGGCAACTCTCCACGGTGATCCTATCCACAATTCAAACGTCATGATCAATGTTTTTACCACCGAGGACAACAAACAAGTCAAGTGGGGAGGAATGGATTTCTGATAGAATCTTTTGTGCTACCCTTGGTTCATACAGTGGTGATCTATTCCGAGTAGTTATTTGATTATTATGGTTGTGGTCGTGGTCGTGGTAGCCGAGCAATTTCTACCATGTATTACCTTCACGTATAAATATAGAAACAAGCACCTCTAGCCGACAACGGAATTGTGGTACAGCAACATGTCAAGGTAAGGATTTACGACAGGAAAGCAGTTGAGTAAGTATGATGTAGAGGGTGAAACGTAACCGAATCTCCATTGATCCAGACCGTAAGTACCCATGCGGGCACAGTACAGCCTAGTGAAGACCAGTCAGAGAGCCCTCTTGAGGTTAATCTTGGAGTTCCTCTGATGAGTATACCAACAGGTATGATATCTTCATTTCGGAATGTTGGAACTCCGGGTCTTTACCTATTGCATTATGTGGTTGTATTTGTCGTGTTCATCCGTAGAGAAGCGGATGTAATGCTTGGTCTATTGTTGGGTATCTGAGTCTATCGAGTCTTGTTCTATCTGGATCAACCCATCCGAGCAGCCCGGAACTTGCTGATTCGCTTTGGCACTTCTTCAGGCTCCACTGGGATCATTTCTGGTTCTTCGTCACGAGACTCACCGTTATGCTTCATCATTCTGTTCCTCATCCTGTGGAACTCGGTAGCAATCTCTTTGCGATGGAGGTCTTCATCCAGCTCGTCCGGCTCTGGGGCGTGGGCGGCTCCATCGGGCACGTCGCGCTCAACGAGGGTATCTGCAAGAATTTTGCCCTTAGTGTTTCTAGAAACCGACGGCGTCTCTGGGATGTCTGGAATGGGCTGAGAGAAAGGCTTCGGTTCAAAAGGCTTGGCGGGAAATAAAGGCATTGAAGGTGTTGGCGAGAGCACATTTGTTTTGCGTTGAGAGGGCGGGGGTTTGGCTGCTGCAGGGGTAGCGGCGTCGGAAATGGTGCCTCCAATACCGCGAGCGGACTTGAAACGGGAAGATTTTTTGGGGACTGGAGGATCGTTGGTAGTTGATTCCTTCGCATTCGAACTTGTGCGTTCAACAATAGAGTCTGACAAGACAGTAACCTGGGTCTCCTCAAGAGGAACGACCTTCTTGCCATCAGATACAGGCGGTTCCGTAGCTGGCGCAATGTCAAGGTCTTCCGCAAAGGCAACCTTTTTCTTAAGTTTGGCTTTTGAAGCTGGCGCTGGCGGCTCGCTATTCGAATCTGGTGCCTTATCTATCTTGACCTTGCCAACGTGTTCAAGATCCTCTTTCACGTTCTCGGGAAGCGATGCAGTATTTTTGCCTACATTCCACATTCCTCGAGCATTGAGTTTGGCTTCTAGCTCACGCATCTGTTGATGATAGTCTTCATCTAACACAGATCGGGTACTGCGTCCATACTCATCTTCCTCCTCGTCTTCTTCCTCGTCCTCGTATGTATAATCGTCACCATCGTCAAAAGACACGTCACTTGCATCATCATCTAATTCGAGCTCGGCAACTACCGCACCGACCTCGTCTAGACCATATTGCAGCATTTCACGACGGAGCTTGGCGTCTTCCGGGGACTCATCAACATCGACGATCGGTGTCTCTTTCTCAGGTGTGACTGCGTCGTTTGACACATCATTAGAATGCAATGAGATTTCGTTGCTTTCGGTTGAAGCTGGCTTGTCCGCTAGTGTATCCTTTTTCTCTAGTTGTCCGTTCTCAGGTTTCGCAGTCGACTGGTCGGACTTGGGAACATCTGGTATATCTTCAACTCCAGCCTTCTTTAAGATCTCTAGTAATTCTGACGCCTGGTCTCCCGGGTTTGTGGTTTTGCTCGAGATAACCTCCCCATCCTCGTCGAGTTCTTCAATAATCTCCTGCATGGGATAGTCTGCCGTGGCCCCTTCTGGGAGCTGCTCCACAGGGTCCAGTGTTTCCAGCTGAGTCTCAGCAGCGCTGAGTCTCTTTTCCATCAAAGCGACATTATCCTTCACGTAGTCAATCCGTCTCGATATGAGGTCAGACACTTGTTGCCGATTCCGCTTGAAGCCTTGTTTGTCGCCGATGATCACTCGAACTTCATCCTCATTGACGAGTGTACCGCCGAAGTCGCGACCAACTCGTAAAAATTCATCTATTGTCGCATCATCGTTTAGTTCATGGATATCTTCCTTCAAGCCGTCGTACTCTGCCTCCCATGTCCGCCAGTGGTACAAGGACTGCTGCAGTTGGAAGATATTGGCCTCGAGTTCGAGTCGCTGGCGTTCGAGCCCGTCAATAGTATTCAAAGCTCCCATGATGAGCGCTGACAAAGAAAGAAAGAAAATGATTAAGAGGAAATGGGAAATATGGTATATGTGAAAAGTGAGTGAGATGGGGACTGGCAACTTTTGCAGGCGGCAAAAAGTAAAGAAATTCCGCCGCGCGGAACAAAGAGGCTTGCTTCTTATTGGTTGGTCTCGCAACTTAATGCTACGGTGCTCAACTGCGCGCCGATGACCATCATTTTGTCGACATCTAGCAAGACACCTTCTCGTACATTTTCGTGTAGGAAGCGGTAATAGTACCATGCCTCCTTCACGCGAGGCCCTGGTTCACCGCGGGGATGAAGACGGTAAGCTAAGATATTTGATTATTGTGAGACTTCGAGCTCAAGCTAACTATGTCTTTTGTCAGAGGTATGCCCCGTTTGCAAATCCTCGCGGTATTTGAACCCGGACATGCAATTCCTCATCAATCCAGAATGTTATCATAAGATGTGCGAGTCCTGTGTGGACAGGATATTCTCATCGGGGCCCGCGAACTGCCCGGTGGCGGGGTGTCACAAGACACTGAGAAAGAACAAGTTTCGCAAGCAAACATTTGAGGATATCAACGTTGAGAGAGAGGTGGATACGCGTCGCAGAGTTATGGAGATGTGAGTGAGCTTCAAAACTTCTGTGGTAGTCCTAGCTGATTCTTTCAGTCTCAACCGCCGCGAAGAAGAGTTCGATTCGAAGCTCGACTGGGACAACTTTTTGGAACAGCGGGAGGAGATAATTTTCAACCTGGTTAACAGGATCGATGTGGCGAAAACTGAAGCAGACCTTCAAAGCTATGCAAACGAGAATATGCGATCCATCCGCGCAAACCAGGCCCTCGAAGCGAGAGAAACCACCTCATTCCAGGAGCGTCAGACCCAAGAGCAGGAGCTCGCGCGATTACGACGGCAAGCGGCGAAGGAGGAGTACGAAAACGAGCGAAAGGAACTGTTGGCTGGTCGAGAGGATGTTCTTTCCCGTCTTGCAAATGGTCGCCCGGCGGACGCTGCGGCGATCGCGCGGGAGGGCCAGAGAGTCTTGCTCAAGAAGTCATCGGCCCGACGCAGCGAGGAGGAGAGAATCAGAATGAAGCAGGCCGCTCTACGCGGGACGGATGCCAAAAAGTCCGGTCAGTCTGGCCCAGCTGCCGCTGAGGAAGGCGGTTCAGGTCTTATTAAGGGTCTCAAGAAAATCAAGACACCGGAACCAGAGAAGCCATACGATCCTTTCGGCGGTATGGTCCCCAACAAGAGGGACTATTACACCTTACGCGATCACTACCCATCCACTTATCTTGATCCTGTTCGACAAGATACTCGGATGCTGGCAGGTGGATACGATCTTCAGGAATATTACTCACGGACTATGCTTGAGGCATTTGCGGGCTTGGGGTGCTTCATCGATGAGGAGGTTGCATCACGCGAAGCGAGCTCTTTCAATGTCATGAAACCTGTCGGTACGCAGGGAGCCGCTCTTGCCGCGACATCTGGTGAGGGTAGTAAATGATGTCTACAACCAGAGCCCAAGGCATGTCTTGTCCATACCATATACCAGTCGATTTTGCATAGCGGTGGCGTTGGTGTCTTTTGGTCTATATTATTGATTTGTCATTACAACCTCTAAATCAAGATGATAAGATGATGTAGAGGCCCAGAATACATATTTAGGAGTTAGAATGCAAACAATATTATACAAGTAACAAGCGCTCTCAAATCTTTCCACCAGTAATCTCCTCTCCCAGCTTCTTGATCCTCTTCTGCTCCATATCCCAGCTGTGACCCTGGGTCTCCTGAGTAAGGCTTACATTTGTGGGAAGTCCGGTGTTCCAGATATTTTCGCCGTAAACATGGTCACTGGCCCATGCTGGGTTCTCTCCCTCAGGGAAAGCCTTCTCAATCTCTTTAGCCAATTGGTCCTCCGTAGTGATGAAGTTGCGAGCATTCATGTATAGAGTGTGCAGCGAGTCTAAGCGCTGCCGCTCCTTCTCGAATTTTTTGATCTTAATTTGTTTCCGAGAGTGAGCAAGACGCTCGTCTCGGCCAGGGTCGGGCAGCACTGTGCCGGGCCTCGGTAGCATCTCTTGTATGACGGAAGTCCGAGTAAGTAGCTCGTCGTCTCGATCGGGTTGTTGGAGAACGCGCCTCCGTTGCGTTTGCTTCTCACGGCTCCGAGTCTCCATGGCCTTATCGACTTGGCGTTTTCGAGTGTGCAGTTCGAGCAGACCCTGGCGGAGGTTCTGTCTCCTCATCTCCGCCATCCCCTTCTTCCATTCTCGGTAGTTGGAATGGGGCTCATCTGGAGAGATTGCTTTTTGTTTGGTAGGGAGAGGTGTTGCGGCGGCGATGTACGGCTCGGTGGGCTTGTCCACTCGTCGGCGGGGGAAGATCTCACGAGGAACGGGAAGGGTACCCTTAACACGGGGATTTGCGCGGAGTGCAGGTTGGACCGGTTGGGGAACATCGACGAAGTAGGGTGATTCAGGGCCGACACGGAGGTTGGACGATGTCGAGAAGCCACGGAGCTGCGCCGTGGCAGGCCGGCCGCACTGGCGAAAAAGGGACATTGCTGACAATCGCTATTGAAGAGCAATACAATGTTCGAAGGGCGACAGAGTGTGCAAAATATCAAGGCTGAAACCGGGTAGAGCTCACAACCCGGCAGCTGGGCTATGGTGAGCAACGCGCGGTTCTGTCGACATCTCGGAAAAAAGATCGAAGCGATTTTCTCGCCTGTGGTCCGTGCACCCCGTCCGCTTGGCAGTAGAAAAAATAATTTCTCTGCAACTTTTCTTCTTTCCTTTCTTCTGCGTTCCGCCAACCTTTTTTTTCTATCCTACCTTCATTTTCTGTTATTTGATTCCTTCGGGCATTTGAAGGAGTTTATTACGATGGGTACCGGGAAGAAGGAAGCCACCCGCCGCGTCCGCCAGGGCAAGGTCGGTGATGGCATGGCTAATGTAAGGACCAAGGGTGAAAATTTCTACAGGTAAGCCGCAGCCTTATCCATGGCGATATTCACTAAGGCTAACCTACGAAAGAGATGCGAAGAAGGTGAAGCATTTGAACATGCTCAAGGATGGCAAACCTCGACGTGATGCTGAGGGAAACATCACTGTAGCCGCCTCTTACCAATCCCGAGACGCTCCTGTCGCTCGGATCGAGCCCAACCGCAAATGGTTCGGCAATACAAGAGTTATCTCGCAAGAGGCGCTGTCGTCGTTTCGTGAAGCTGTCGCCGAGCGTGCGTCGGATCCTTACCAGGTTCTCCTCAAGACCAACAAACTTCCGATGAGTCTCATCAAGGAAAACCAAACCCTCAATGGCCTCAAGCAGCACGAAGCCAAAATGGCGATCGAGACATCGCCATTTAGCGACACATTCGGACCCAAGGCTCAGCGGAAACGTGTCAAGCTTGGTGTCTCGTCGCTCGAAGACTTGGCTGGTGAGACGATCAAGATGCACGATACCTACGTCGAGAAGACGGACCAGGCTAGGCATGATGACGGTACTGTGGTTGTCGATGGCGATGATGTGGTTGCAGACCTCGCACTCGGCACATTACCAACGTCCCGTGAAGCTGTCTTCTTGAAGGGTCAAAGCAAGCGAATCTGGAACGAACTGTACAAGGTCATCGATTCTTCCGATGTTGTCATTCATGTTATTGATGCTCGTGACCCTGAGGGTACTCGTTGCAGAGGTATCGAGAAGTACATTCGCGAGGAAGCTCCTCACAAGCATTTGATCTTTGTTCTTAACAAGACTGATCTCATCCCTACTGGTGTGGCGGTAAGTTTATCTTCTTTTCTATTCGTCCCTTACTGTTCCCTACACACCCATTGGCCTTACGGTCATGCCATCGCTAAGTCAAGTCTACTTCCGTGGCTCTTTTGTTCACGTTTTCTCAATGGAAGTATTGTCTGTTACAGCTTTGGCAGATCGACGCTGGTCCGCGCCGAACTTCATTCTGAAGCTAGGCTGATTGGTTTTCGTTTTGAAAACCGGTCGTTAAGGACTAAGCAGTGTTCTGTTTTTGAGTTGAGTACTGCTTCGCCTCGGCGATTTCATAGCAGAGCTCTTAGTAACATTTCACACATCATCCTACATATATCTTTGCTTCTATTTCTTGTCTCTGGTCGTTGCTAACGTAACTTACCAGGCTGCTTGGGTACGACACCTGTCCAAGGACTATCCCACTCTGGCTTTCCATGCTTCGATCAACAACTCCTTCGGCAAAGGATCGCTTATCCAGCTGCTGAGACAATTTTCATCGCTCCACTCTGACCGCAAACAAATCTCTGTCGGTTTTATTGGTTATCCCAACACCGGAAAGTCTTCGATCATCAACACTCTACGCAAGAAGAAGGTCTGCACAGTGGCTCCCATCCCTGGTGAGACCAAAGTCTGGCAGTACATAACCTTGATGAAGAGGATCTACCTTATCGACTGTCCTGGTGTCGTTCCACCGAACCAGAATGACACCCCTGAGGACATTCTTCTTCGTGGTGTCGTGCGAGTGGAAAATGTTGAGAATCCTGAACAATATATTCCAGCCATCCTCAAACGTGTGCAGCCCAAGCATCTTGAACGCACTTACGGCATCAAAGACCCGAAGGATGCTATCGACTTCCTCAGCATTCTAGCCAGAAAGGGTGGTAGGCTTCTTCGTGGAGGAGAGCCGGACCTCGATGGTGTTGCCAAGATGGTTATCAATGACTTCCTCAGAGGCAAGATTCCATGGTTCACGCCACCCCCTTTCACCCCAGGTGAAGAAGGTGAAAAGATTGAAGGCCGTGAAGGCCGTCTTGGCGAGATGGGTCGGAAGCGGAAGATCGACGAGACCACTACCCAGGACGCCAGCGAGGATAAGAAAGCCTCAGCTGAGTCAACTTCCGCCGAAGAGGAGTTTGAAGGATTCGACGACGAGGAAAGTGATAATGATTCGATCGCAAACCTTGAAGTCAGTGATGAGGAGAGCGGGGAGGAGTGAGCAACTCATTCTCGCCTCTACACACTTCACAACCCCAAGAGCAGAACCGCCTTGTTACGGGCACTCATATTCCTAGTTTGCTCGTCTGACACCCGGACAATAATGCAAGGCCATGCTGCAAGCTTAGCTGTCGCGTCTTGCTTGGCCGGTCGGCGGGTCCTTGACAGCTGTACAGCCAGAGGACACTCACGGTTCGGACCCGTGGCACTGTATATGACGCTTGAGTCCACGGTATAAACGGCGCCAATCCAGTCGCAGTACCCACAGCGCCGTCAGGCTTGCTTGGGCTGCCTGCATCGTACTAGCGTGCAAACCCCGATGATGCATCCGGTGGAAGGATTCATCATCACATCTGATGTCCTTGACATCTACTCAACTAGATACCCATGTTCAATTCAGACCTTGTCATATCACGTTTTTGATTCTTTCGATAAGTACAGCGTATTGTAGCAAACAGTAGAGATTCGTTGTGGCTCACCGCCGGAGCTCACGTGGGGCAGGGGCATGGATCATCGACCATGAGAGGGTCATGACCAGCTGCCTCATTCTCTTGAGGACGGGGTCACCTTTGTTTCGAGTGTCCACATAATCCTCCCTTTCTTGCTATGGCCTTTCATCCTTCTACCTCCCTGAATAATGTGTCGCTCTTCGACTTATAATGGCGGAAGAGGGCATGTCCATTGTTCCGTATAGCTCATCCAGTGACGTTGTGCTGTAAGCTTCGCAATAACACTGTCAGAAATAGCTTCTAATCAAAGTTTAGCCGCCATAATGACTCTGTTGTCGTATATGATCGAGATTCGCAACAACTAGTGCTTCAGAACGCGACTGAACATGACGATGACGACGCTCAATGCCCCTACTGCCGCCGTCCGTTGCGAGAGGAGAACGCAGGTCAAGATAACCACCACCCTGGAACACAACCGGAATTCGTGAATCCCGAATACTTTCGCATGCTCCATAACAGTCTACCACCTCCCTCCAAAGACTCGACGGCGCCTTTTCCACGACGCTTCGTTCAGCCTGTTCTTGCAGACGGTCCCTCGGGTTCTAACCACCGGCACGGACACGGAATATCATCGGCAGCATTTACACCAGACTACTTTAAGAAGTTCTTTGTTGAAGACAGAGTTCTAGGGAAAGGTGGAAAAGGTGTGGTACTGCTGGTGAAGCATGTGCTAGATGGAGTCTCGCTCGGGCAGTACGCTTGTAAGCGTGTGCCCGTTGGCGACGATCACGAATGGCTCGAGAAAGTCTTGATCGAGGTGCAACTATTGCAACATCTTTCTCATCAAAACCTTGTCTCTTACCGACATGTTTGGCTAGAGAATGCAAAGATCACCACATTCGGACCCAGCGTTCCGTGCGCGTTCATCCTTCAGCAGTACTGCAATGCGGGCGACCTTCACAACTACATTTGCGGGTCAGTTCAGACATCCACAACGCCTCAGGAAATGAAGGAACGTATCAGGCGGAGATCTAAGGGCGGTCCCGAAGCGCCTATTGACTTGACAGAACCTCGCAAGCTACATTTTGACGAGATTTACTCATTCTTCAAAGACATTACCTCCGGCCTTCGGTATCTTCATGCCAATGGTTACATCCACCGAGATCTCAAGCCTAGCAATTGTCTCTTGCACAAAACCAGCGACGGTATCCGTGTCCTTGTTAGTGATTTCGGTGAGGTTCAGGCTCAGAATGCTACGCGGATGTCTACAGGGGCGACAGGCACTGTGTCATATTGTGCTCCCGAAGTGCTGCGGCGGGAATATCCCGACGGGCCATTTGGAAACTTCACATTCAAGTCAGATATATTCTCGCTAGGAATGATCTTGTACTTTCTCTGCTTCGCTCAACTTCCATATCGAAACGCCGACCTCATCCACGAAGAAAGAGAGGACCTTGATAAGCTCCGCGAAGAAATCATGGGATGGTCTGGATTCGACCAAGCCCGAATGCGCTCAGATCTACCTGAGCAGCTTTATTCGTTTCTATGGCGTCTATTGTCTGTGGACCCTGATATACGGCCATCAGCAGAGGATGTTCTCAACGGTCTTGACGTCAGGGCGAACGTCAACGAGAATTACCGCTCGAAGCGCGGCAGCAGCAGCTCTTCGACTCCTGATATACATACTTCAAGAATACGTCCTCTCGATGACGCGGTCGACTCGCCTTATGAACAACCTGTTTCTCCGAAGCGATCCTTTTCACGGGGCCCTGTCGCCATTCGCCGCAACTCGGTGTATGACAACAACGGGGATCTCACACCAGTTTTTGAAGACATGAACCGCGGCACTCAGAGAAGAGGATCACTCAGCCCAGAGCATGATCTCATTGTCCGGTCACGGTTCTCGACCACACCATCCCTCTCTCCAGGGAACGAAAGGCAAATTGAGCAAGCTAACGCCGAGTCCCCACCAGCTCCTCCTATCAGACTCTTACCTCCCCCGCCAGGTCGAATCTCATTTCTGCGTCGCTTTCAACTCATCATGAGGTCAAATACGCCATTATTTGCGGTTCAGCTTTCTTTATTTCTTGCCAAGATAGCCATGCTGTTGCAGCCTTGTGCGCCGCTGTCTGTGAATCCCTGGGTGCTGTATTTTCTTGTTCTGGTCGCGGGCGTTAACCTACGGACGAGAAGTGTCGTGGTGCAAGTGGCGTCGCTTCTCTTGCATATCGCTGTTGTCATGCTGAGCATGCAGTTGGAGATTCTATGTGCTTGGCCTGGGTCGACTGCGATTGGCCTGTTTTAGGGATGTGTTATGACCGACGTACATGAATGAATTGTTTTCACTCAGAGAGACATGCCCAGGAGTCGATTTGAAATGGACGGATTTGACTGGGGCACCTAAATCCTGTCTACGGATTTGGAACTCGTTGAGAATCCAGACGGAAAGATCGCCAACAGACATACCCGGGCCATATGTATCTAACAGACCAACTATGTTCAGCAAGGTATTTATGTACAGCGAAACTTGCTCAGTCGCTATCGGAATCAGACAGTTCCTCGAACCTCCCTTCTCGCAGAGCCTGTGTGACGGGGTTTTCAACTCCGAGGATGCCGTTTGCCTTAGCCCTGCTCCAAGTTAGGGATATGCTAGGGAAATCAAGGTGCAGTGCTTACCTTTCAAAGAGCACAAACAGTCTCTCTGCTTCCCTTTCCTTTTCTTCCTTTGTCATAGGCGGGCCCGTATCCTCTTTCTCTGCATCCCATCTTTGACCGGTGATCGGGTTGACATCCGGGTTGAGGCCTTCGGAGTTGGTCGAAAACGCTTCGCCCGCAGACTTTGGAATATCTATGCCACGCGATGCAAGTAGACCTGCAGCAAATCCGTACCCAATGTTCTTTGTTAGGCTCTCGGCATTCTTTCCAGAAAGAACAAACATGAGCTCAGAAATCGCGATTTTGAGGTTTGCGTACGGCATGGTTGAAAGTTTGAGTAGCTTCGAAGAAAGTGTATCGGATTGACCAATCGGCCGGCTCCTATCGTTATCATCAGGCAAGAGGAGCCACTGCATATACTTGCGGGGTCCTTCTGGCGCCAGCTCATGGATAGTAACAAGGGTATGAAGGAGTGGTATGGCCTTTGTTTCCAGCTCCAGCGGGTCATACGCTGACACTGCCTGATCTAGAATGTTGATCAATTTGTCGACATTGCAGTTTTGATTGAAAGTGGGGAAGAGTGGGTTGCTTTCGTAGGGCTTCCCTTTTTTGTTTTCAAGGTCGAGGGTAGACAGGCAATTCAACAGCGTGCCGAGTAGGCCGTCCAAAGGCTTCAAGGGAATGTCTATGCGGCTGATGATCTTGAAGATGTAAGGTATAGATGGCGAAAATGTAGGAGCCAGATCTTGAAACAGTTTGGCAACGTTGAAAACCAGCTTCAAAGTATCGATGAAAGCAAGCTCATCAACTTGTGATAGAGGCTTTCGTCCAGATTTTGGGAACTGCTTGGAGTGTCGGAGGATTTGCTGCCTCCTTGATTAGTTTACGCGATCTGTCGGGAGAAAAAAAGGCTCACATAATTGACGTTATCACCCAGGGAATGGTTGTTGATGAGGTCGTCAAAGTTCATGTTAGTATCGTAGGTTGAGAGGAAAAGTATGCGACTGATGACCATTTCATGCTCAGACGAATCACACTAGCACAGTTAGTTGAGCATGGATAAAGATTTGATGTATATACCTTCAGCATTTCAGCTAGTTTCGCTCCTCTGCCAGTGTCGACGAACAGCTGGCGCATACTGGAATCTAGCAATAGAGCATTCGCGACGCATCGTAGGGCGGCATGGCGAACGTCTGTAGTCTCCCCATCGACGCCATATTTGGAGAGGATGTCAATGCCCTAGGCAATAGTCAGACCGGTGCTAGATCCATGGCGCGTCCGCGTTCAGCGGTACCTTTTTTGAGTAGATAGGTCCCGCATTGTCGGGGCTAGTGCCATGTTGCCTCAGCTGCAGGAGGGTCTGGGTCCTTTCTAGCTCGAGCTGTCAGCAGAAGACGTATTTAGTGGCGGCCGAAACTAACGTGCAGATCTCAATGAGTTATCTTTTAGATCTTTTTCTAGATCGTCTAGAAGTTTGGTTACTTGTCGCAGTTTTTCTAAAACCGATAACGTTAGGATTAGCGCGCAGAGAAGAATGCAGTGACTCGTGCTATACCTGGACCCTGAAGAAGACGAGACTCCATAATAACTCAAGCGCCACGTTTTTGCTGCAATGAGCCTTTGGGATTAAGTTCGTCAAGAAATTGGATGCGGCCGTAACAGCAGGAAAAGGGGTATACAACGCAAAAGAGAGGTCGGCGCAAGTACGCGTTCCTAGACAATTACGAACAGAATCTGGAAGAAACTGGCGAGAGCAAAGGATTAAATGAACAAGAAATCGAACGATGATGTGTGCCGTGGAAACGGTTCATTGTTCAGACGATCCTTTGAAGGGCATAGAAAGCAGAAACCCCACCGTCACCGAGCGAGACGCCGTGTTGTCAGCCGCTTCTCCGCAGGCGCCTGGTTCGTAAGGCTGACATGTAGCGCACAACAGCTGCCTCAGGCATTAAACGCGCGGGCAGCCACTTTACGCGTCTCGAGCCTTGCGGCGCGTCCCTCTTTTCGAGTTGTGTGGCTTGGCGTCTCTCTCGGGCCTTCTCCCGACATGGCTCTGACAATCTTCACCTGAGCTGCGCTTTCAACCTTCAGAATAGGGACAGAAGTTGGTCTGAGTTCATTCCTGGAGCTTGGCCGTACCGCAATGTTCCCTTTTCTCAACTTCTTTCCTTCCGTCGTCTGTCTATCTTGAAGTATGGTAGACGTTCTGGCTCCTTTGTCTGCTCGTCCGCCGACTCCACCAAGGACTGCGTCTCGTATGCTGTCCGAGAAGAATCGGACGGAGGACTCGCCGGTGACCGTACAGACGCCCGTTGATTCTCCTTTCCAGCACAACAATTCGACCGGTGCCCCTTCCAGTCGTCAATCGAAGCGGGTGAACTTTTCACCATGGCCAAATTTCATCAAAGCCCCGTCGTTTACGAACACGAAATCGAAAGCCCTCCTTCCCTCGAACGATCGCAAACCGAGTAGGTCAATCCTAAAAGCGACCAGCTCGCCTGCTCCAGTTGGTTCAGTGGACATCATATCCTACACGCCGGAAACGTTTACGATGCTGTTAGAGTCAATTACCAAGCAATTGGCTGGAGAGTCGATCAGCTCGAGGATTGACGCATATATGCAATTCTTTGGTGCACTGAGGGCGTATGAGAAATTACCGACAGAGGAGGAAATTGTGCGCAAGTTGGGGTTGATCAGCCAGTTTATTCAGCGAGATATCAATCGCGACATCACCAAGGACAATCCGCTAGATACAAACCTCATCATCCAAGCTTTGAAGCTTTCTGTGGTACTTGTTTGGCATCCGCAGATTGCCCCTCAACTACCCGATGAGTTCAAGCTTTTCCTCGTCGAGCACTCGATCAGCTGCCTCGAGAATGGAGATCTCCCCAAATCTGTCATGACCCATTACCTTTCTGTCCTATCAACTCAAAAGTTTCAAACGAAAATCATCACGGCCTCCCGAATAACACGCCTACTAGAAATGTTACACAGCCTTACCGATAAAGTGAAGGGGAATTCTGTTGTTTCGCAGCGATTGCTGATATACGAACGCTTATTTGAGCTGTCCAAATCTGCTTTCATTGCGCAGTCAGCTCTATGGATGGATCATCTCATATCCGGCTTGCTTCATCAGATCAAAGATGTAAGACTCAAAGCACTAGAGTTGGGCTTCAACGCCTACATGGCGGTCGGCTCAAGCCCCACGCTTTCCAAGATACTCCGTGATATATTTGACCGGCCCCTCGGAAAGAATAGGAAACTCGTGTCAGAAATCTGTGAACGTCTATCAAGGATGATGACAAGTCCTGACACCGGCGAGCACGTCCCACAGATTTGGGGCGTGATAACGTTGCTTCTGCGAAGCAAACGATTCGACATCGAGTTATGGCCGCACTTCAGAGAGTGGGTTCTGGTTCTCCAGAAATGTTTCAACTGCAGTGACCTTGAAATAAAGTCGAAAGCTATCGGTAATTGGAATCGATTTGTCTTGGTTGTTAACATCAACCATACCACAAGCCGAACATTGCTCAGGATGCTCATAAAGCCGATACTCTCTCAATTCGAGCGCAAGAAGCATGACAGACAAAATTCGCAGCCTAGTCAACTGATTGTCGCCAGTTATTATAATCTCCTATACTATGCTTTTCGACCAGACGCTTCACATGAGCAGTTTGATCTTGTATGGGAAGAATATATCGCCTCACCCTCCTCGAACATTTTTACCCTAGTGCCTAGCCTGAGCGATCGACTGTCTCAGGCTCTCTCGCACATGCTGTGGAACTCGCATTCCCTCAAACCTTGGTCAGAAAATCGAGTCAATGAGCCGAAAAAGATTGGCGCAGAAGAACTGCCCCCTCTGGATTGCAAGTGGGTAAGATCGAGAATTCCAGCTATCTTGAAAGTGTTTGAAGATATTTTGAGGTCATCTGTATGGATCCCTGAGATGGGGAAGTCCAACATTGCCGTTGCATGGACCAACTTGTCTCATGCTTTGGCGTTCGCTGCAAGCAAGGAGATAACTCCTTCGCTAGAATCGATGCAGACGGTCGCCCACGTACTCGGCCTTCTCCAACGACTTTGGAACGCCGGTCCCTCATCGCTTAATGCCCTGGAGGGAGCTTCAAAGGAAACCTTTTTTGAGCGTTTCGGATTTTTGTCAACCACCATGGTAACCGCACTGGGCAGCATTCCATTTACAGAGAAATTGCTGCTGAAGACGGCCGACTCTACATATCAAGCTTCGAATACCCCTACTCACCGACATTCAAAGTCAAACAACAATCCTGATAGCCCGATTTTTCACTTACTTAGGCTCGTCAGCGATGTCCCTGGCATCTCCGAACCAACTCCTTGTTACCATCATCTCATACACGGGATTGTTGAATCAGCATGCCACGGGAAAGCCACAAGAAGTTCCCGGCTTGATATTCTAAGGCAATGCGCAAGCCTCCACTCAATCGGATATGCCTCCACATTCAACGCTTATGACTGTACGCAGGTTATATGGAGGTCAGCGGCTCAGTTGGCCGCGGACTGTCTATCGTCGTTCCCTGTCGATTCCGTGCGCGAACGGAATGGCTCGTTTTCTCGCGACCACGTCAACGTGGTTCAGATACTCTCCTCGGGATTAAACTCCCCTGTCGACCATACGGCTTGGGACGAACTCGTGGGCGCCTTCATTCGCTTGCTAAGAACCGAGAAAGGCAATTCTACCGTCGCTACCATGGTGTTAGAGCCCCTCGCTGGCTTACTGCAGAATCGAGATGTGGCATATGCCTACTTTCCCGCATCCTCGATGTTCAAACATTCTCTATCAATGCCTTTTACAGGATTTATTGAGCCTGAAACCAAAACGCACCCGGACTCAAGAATGCCGGCGTTTCCCTCTACTTTACTTGCTTTAACACATCGACTTCTCCGGGAGTCGTATCAAGTATTGGGACAAGTTCACCTGGATGGCGTCGTGATACTTATTGGATCCATTGCGTCTTTCCTCGCTTCTGGTACTTTTCCGTTCACAGCCATTCTTCTTGAAAGGCTCGGGGAATCCCTTGGTGTGTACTTAAAGGACACATCGCGCAAGCTGACGAGCGACAGTGGTGTGGAGGAGAGAATCTCAGCAGTTGTAAGTTCTTAAATCAACTATGAAATAACAGACAAACTAACCAGGAATAGTGTCGCGCTCTCACCACAGCTATCCTAGGTATTCTGCAACGTTTACCTTCAAACGCTTTGACTCTCCAAAGATTTGACCAAATCATCTGCTCGGGCTTAGAATCCTCGCATGCTCCAACAGCAAACCGATTCCGGGAATATTGTATCTCTACATTTGGAATTCACCAACCACTATTATACCCGAGTGGCGTATTCCAAGCCCTACGAAACATAAGATTCGAAATCGAGGGTCGGACGCCACAAACAATACCAACAGGTGGTCTGCAGTCAGGCGTAGAGCGGCCGCCACAACAGACTCTAGAGACTGCAAACAGTACCAACGAAATTCCAGCCAATCAGCCTACCGCAGGGAGCTTGGATGCTACTTCAAATGACATATCAACAAAGTCTCGTATCTCATTTATCTTGGATACACCCGCGGGGCCTTCCCACTCTACAAGCTTAGAGTCACTTCCAGTGACAGCGGATGCTGAAAATACAGCCGTGACGTCGGGACAAACGGAAGCCAAGCAGCAGCAACATCCTAAGAATACTTCCCAGACTCTTACAAACGAGCAAGAGGTCGATTCTTCCACTATTAAAGACACCAAGCGCCACAGTGAGATGTTCTCGATGATAGCTAATCTACGCTCATCGTCTCCTCCTGCTGCCACGCCAAGAGAACTTGGATTTATGACGCCGCCACGCTTGCACAGTTTGCGAAATGAGGACTCTGAGCCGGATACTCCGCAGACACCAATAATACCGGCCGTCACTGCCGATAATGAAGACGGGTTCCTCGGATCGTCTCCAACACCTGCCATCAGAGGCCGAACCCCGTCAGTAGTATCAGCAATTCATCCCGCGTTTGCAACCGCAGCCGACGCTATGGACATTGATCCTCCCTCATCGCCGCCTGAGCCTGAAGCCCAGAGTATGGCCTCACGGCAGGAAACACCGCTATCTTCCGCCGCCGACCAGAAACCGGGAAATAGCAGAAAGAAGAAAAATAAATCCAAACGAGCCAAGCAGGTCAATAAGAAGGTATCTCGTGATGTCTCGCCTCTCAAACTCGTAAACAAAAATGACGAGAACGGGATACAGCAGACCTTGAGAAGCCGGCTTCGCTCAGCAGACAAAACACCAACGAAGAACGAAGTCGCTTCGGCCAAGAAAGAACAGGGGTCTGCGAAGGCAGTCTCGGGCAACCCAAAGCACAATTCTGCGACCACTTCTAGCTTAGAGAACAGGCCAAACGTCGGCCCTCGACATCATGAGAATCCTCTACTTGAACGCGCCGACCTAGCTATGGACTCAGCAAGCGAGGATACTGATACCCAAGCTACCTCCCAGCTGGAGCATGATTTGGTATCCGCAGTGGATCTAGGCAGTGACGCGGCGGAGAAAGAACTTCCACAGTCTTCAAATGCAGCCTCGACTAATCGCAAACGGAAGCGAGAGGCTGATACGTCTACGCCATCTAAGAAAGATCGACGCCGCTCATCAAGAATATCTGGAACAGCAGCACCTATGGCCGAGATCGAAGAGAGCCCAACTACACGCTCTAAGAAGCAGAAGTTGGCCACGTCTCAAGAGATTCTCTCCTCGCCTGTTGCTTCTGCCACGAAGAACCCAAATCAAACCACACACGACGCAGGCGAACCATCCACACACGAAGCGGCTGAAGAACAAAACTCCGAGAAGCAGACAGACAAGTCTTCCCAGATACGGAGATCCTTCCGCATCAGTGGTGTTCCAGCTCCCGATTTTCCTGAAGACACTCCAACCCCCAAGAGCTTGCCGCAGCCGAGGAGCTCGCAGAAGCGGAACAAGAGGAAAGAGCGAAGAGCGTCACGGCGACGATCTCAGGCAGCTAGCGGTGCATCGAAGCAAGAGGTCAACACTGCAAAGGAAAGCCCAAAGAAGGCGGTTGAAGATCCTCCACCCACCGACACGAACAACATAAATCTTGAGCCTGAAACGAACATCTCTCTATCCACGGCTGACCTTGTGACACAGCCTGAGCAAGAAGCCGAGCTGCCAAAAGAACCCGAGGACATTCCAATGGTCGAGGTACAGGAAACTGCAGAGCTCGAAGCGCCTCTGGAGCAAGAGGACACGCCACTTCCTCGGAGCCTCGAGAAGGAAATAGAGGTTGAAGAGTCAGCTGGACCAGCCGAGACATACATCTCACCAGCACCGCAGGAACCAGAGCAACAGCCAGAACTAGCCCCAGAGCTCGAACACCAAGTCGAGCCAGAGCAAGCTCTGCAACGTAGCAAGGACGTTGGTATAACCACATCCCTTCGAAACCTGCTCGACCAGGTTAAGCTCGCCTCGCTAGACCGAGACACCGTCAAGGAGATGGATGACCTCCTCTTCGATCTCCGGGTTGAGATGCATGAGGCTCTCAGACGGCACCGCGACGTTACCGCTAGCACCACACACCATGATGATCAACATAACAATATCAGGGAAAAACACTAAGATAGGGGAGGGGATTTTGCATAGCGCCGGCGTTTTTGGCCCAATTTTTCACTTTCCAACTGCAAAAGAATCCTTGCAATACCCTTGACAAGTGATAAAGAGCGAAAGCCCTGCTTGTCTTTTCTTTGTTCTTTGTTTCCTTTGCTTTTGGTTGTACGTCTATCTCATAGCCTCCCCGACAACCCGGGGCGCTAGTACCTTTTACATACATATGTATATAGATTTCTATGCTAGCCGAAACTATCCTCTGATATCCGATCTTCCCATCTTTCCAAGACTCAACATCTCGCACTGTAGCAATATCGCCATCAACCATTTCAACAGCGTGCCTAGGTAGGTCGGTAGCCAAATGCACCTTCCTAATCTGACCACCTTCAGGCTGCAGGAACCGAATACCACCTGATCCCCCCTCGCCCCCTGCTCCAAACCCAGCCATCAAAGAACCATACAGTAGTACCTCGGCATTCTTATCGGCATGCGCCTTCTCACCTAAGCTTACCCTCCTCCCTTCGCAGTTCCGCACAGACACAACCAGGCCACGCCACCAGCCCTGCCAGCTAAACCCGCCTCCGAGTTCCGACGGAACTTCCAGGCTGAACCTCCAAACTGGATGGTCAAGTGACTGGAGAACCCTAATCAGACCACCCATCCCTACATCCCTATGAATGCCTACTTGCCACCCCCAGCTCAACCAGAACCCAACCTTGGATCACAGCCCAACTTTGCTTCTCCAGACTACTCCATACCCCAACATACAACCAGACTAAAACACTCAACCCTGCATTGCCAAGCAATCCAGACCCAGATTTTAGAAAATGTCTTAGAGACTTGAGTTAGCGTTAAGCTACGAACCGCCAATTTAGCGGGTTTCTTCGTCAGTAATATATATCAGGCGCCAAGAGAAGGTAATAAGTAGGTAATCTCAGGGACTCAGCGAATGAACAGATGGAGTTTGAGGGGTCGATTCAGCTCAGTTTGGCGCCGAGAGCTGGTATTGGATAATGTCAAGACTCAAAGCCTTGAGTTCCGTGTCAAATTGTAAAGGGAGAGAGTGCTCCGGCATGAATACAAGTAAGGACAGGGTAGTATCAACACGTCAACGTCAAACAAATCGGACCGATATCGGTTATCTATCCGAAGCTGACTCGCGCTATTCATACTCTAGGAAGAAGCAAAGCAAGCAGAGAAATAGGGATAGAAGTCGGGTACGAGCAACTGCGGAGGTGGCAAGACAACCAACCTTACCAGATTCAAGTTCCGGATCCGAACCCAGCCAGAGTCGAGAGACAGGTCACCTGCAGCCACAAAGCACAATTTCACCATCTCGCCATCCCTCTCGGTGCCGTTCTCCCAAGGAACGAAACGCGTGACTGTGACCAACCGACCGCCAGCGCGTTGGCCCGCTAGCTCATCGCAAGATTCGCGACTGCGACTCCAAGTCGGGGAAGGAAGCTAGGCATGCACGCGAGCGCGGAGCAAAGTCCCGAAACCGGTCTAGCCTGCATCCCGGGCGCCTTGGCTGCTGGGGGCGCCGGGGGGCGGGAACCAGCGCTGTTTCTTGGCTTGAGGGCAGTTTGATTTGATTTGTAGATTTCGTTGGTCATTCATTGGGCTGGGGGAATCGTGAGATTGAAGAGCGCTTAAATGTGTGATACGGCTGTAAGGCGTCCTCCGTACTTTGCTGGGGCTGAACTCGACAAGACTATATATTGTCCCTTGGCAATTATTCAAATAAATGAATCGAGGTTCATCACGAATAGATAGAGTAGATTATCGTATAGACCGTAGCTGATCATACACAAGTTGAAGCTAATAATTCACTAGTAACCGCGACCTTCTAGCCTTGAGTTGCTCATGGCACGCAAGAACACTTTAAGAGACAACATGCGGAAACCGAAAAATCTGCCTACTAGAACATGGCGTGGGCAATGCGCCTCCACTTAGGAAGAGCAGCAACCCTGGCCCGCTCGGCGTTGATGTAGTCCCAGTCGAGCTCACGACGGCCACTGTCGACGTCGATCTGTTCGGTGCGGAGCCACCCCTTGCGCTTCCAGATGAAACCGCAGATCCAGAAGAAGAGTACAACGGGCAGGGCGAGGTATGATTTGAAGAAACCCTCAGCATCATTGATGCCACCACCAGCGGGTGCGATGGCGGTGAAGAACTGTGAATTGGTTAGCTGGTGAACCAGTGGAAAAGGTGGAAAAGGTGGAAAAGACGTACCTGAGCAATCAAGACAATCACAATAAGGAAGACACCGAGCCAGGAGCCCCAGACGCCGAAAGCCGCCTGGAAGGGGATCTCGTCAAGAGTATGGCCGTTGTAAGCCCAAGCCTTGCGGAAACGGATGTGGGCCACGCAAATGGAACCCCAGGTGAAGAGTGCGGCCAAACCAGATAAAGCCTGAAGCCAGGCGAAGATTTCCGCGCCGGAAGAGGTGACGTTGACATATCCAAGCGCACCGAAGGCGATGGTAATGAGCACTGAGTACAGTGGGCGACCCGAGCGATCGACGTAAGTGAACAGCTTGGGTGCGTAGCCTTGTTCGGCGAGGGCAGTCAGGGTACGTGAGGAACCGTAGACGCCAGAGACACCAATTGACAGAACAGATACAAGAATCACAACGTTCAAGAATGAATCGTAGCCTGTAAGACCAGCATCCTTAGCGAGGATCACGAAGGGAGAGGCTGCAACGTCAAGCAAGCTGCCATTGCCCAGAAGACGGGGGTCGTCGGACTCGACAAGAAGTCCGACAAAGAATAGTCCGAGAATGTAGAAGCTAAATAATAACAAAAGTTAGACACCACGAGCGGTCACAATGATTAGAGAAAACAAAACTCACAGAGTAATACGCCAGAAAACTTGCTTGATCGCACCCGGCAAGGCCCTGGTAGGATTCTTAGCCTCCGCGGCAGCTAGGCCGACCAATTCAGTTCCACTGAACGAGAAAGCAGCGGTAACGAAAACGGAGCAGAAACCCTTGAAGCCATTTCGGAAAGCACCGGGGTTATACCATGTACGGGCACCCCAGTACTCATCGTACTTGCCACCGCTAGGACCACCACCAAGAACCAGAACCAAGGCAATGACCATGAAGGTAATGATAGTACCGAGCTTCAGGACAGAAGACCAGAATTCCTCCTCGGCATACCCGATGGATCCGAAGACATTGATAGCAATGATGGCGACCATAAAGACCGTAATCCAAACCGCAACACTGACATCGACCTCCCAGTAATCAATCGTCATACCGGCGACTGTCAGCTCAAGTGGCACGATGATAGCCCATTGGAAGACGTAGTTCCATCCCATGGCGAAACCCCAAGAAGGATCGATGAAGCGGGTAGAGTAAGTGTAGAAACCACCGGAGATAGGGTACATAATAGCGAGTTCACCAAGAGCGTAAACTATATCGTTAGAAAGGGTGGGTGACGTATCAGAGTGATGTTTACTTACCGACGTTGAAAATCATGACACCGATAATCAAGAAATCCAGGAACAGAGAAGCGGGACCCTAGACAGGTCAGAGAGGAGCCCTGTGAGCGACGTCGTAAGGCATGCTTACACCAGTAGAAAGAGCACCACCAGAACCGACGAAGAAACCAGCACCGATAGAACCTCCGATAGCAATCATGTGCATATGACGGGTTTTCATGGCACGAGGCAACTCGACCTGGTTGGCGGGACGGCGCGTGAAAGACCTGAAGTTCAGACCATTTCGGGTCATAAAGTCCTCCTGCTCGTAGCTTTGAATCTGGCCATCCTGGACGTAGGCTGGAGGCGAAGCGGCGGTGGCCTCGACGTCGAGGCCGCCTTTCTTGGTCTCTTCAACACCCATAGCTGCAGCTGCGAAAAGGATTGACACAGAGAGAGGGTGAGAGGAAGGGGGATGAGGGGAAGAAAGAGAGGAAGAGGGGGCGAAAGATGGGCGTGGGAAGATGCTTTAATAGGGGATGGGGATGGGCAGGCGGGATCAGCAAACGCAGAGCGCGAAGGCTGCAGAGGAACACATGGAAGGCATGGAACAAATGGAAGACGCGGTCGAAGGGTCGATGGCGAATCACGATAAGACCAGTGCAGGACTTGGCCGAATCAAGAGGCAGACGGGGAAGCCGAGAAATCTGAGGTTACAATTGTCTCATCCATCTGCTCTCGCCATGGATCGGGCAACCAACCGTTGTGGGAAGACCACGCGATTGGGGGCAGCATTGGCGGCATCTTGGCTTGGTCTCAGCACAGGTCTGGGGTTGGCTTGGACGTGGCGTTTTAGTCTTTGTTCTGGACAAGTCATTGCGATTGTATCCTGGTAGCTCGCTATCTCTAGCTGTCTGACTGCATACGGAGGAGATGGTCTGTATCTAAACCACAGAATGAGAGAAAGCAAAAGCGAACTCAGTTGTGTTGGTTACCAACAGGAGTGAACTTTCTGGAGGCGACCGAGATAGCGATATCAACAAAGAGAGGCCAGGTGAATAATTCCAGAATGTCTTTGCGACCCACAAATTAGAGCAATGGAGGTCAGATGGAGATAGCCCCGTATCTTACCGTCATTTACCAAAGCCAAGCTTGATAGGAGCTTTCTCCACCAATGGACAGTCAATAATATCCGGTTACAGGCGGGTCAGCGTAAGATATGTTTGAAAGTAAAGTACCTTGGCTAATATGGCGGATGTAACATCGTGATCTGGGGTTCTCCACCGCCGATAAGCACTCAACCTACCTAACTAGTCGTTGACAGCTGAAGGACATTCTAGTCAACAAGACGAAGGAATACGAACGACATTAGTCACGACTTTCTCGAGAAGCGACCGAGTGTCTTCTTGAATAGCATCAAATGTAGCCGATGAGATGAGTATCAACAACCTAGGCACGGTCTTGGTGCGGGGTTCGGCTGGTCAGGAGACACGAGCGACTCGACTCGACTCAGCTCGACCTCAAATTTCTCTCATCTTCAGTATCTTCATCCATCACAACCTACTACTTTCTTTCCATAGTCTCGCTAGTAATGTCTAATATTGTGTTTAATGACAGCCCACTTTCCTATCATCCCATGCTCTAATCCCATCTCAGACAAGGTAGTATCTTACGATGGCCGAGGATTCGGACGAACCTTCCGGGGCCACTCTGGGCTATCTGGCCCCCATCTGTGTCGCCGTTTTCTTTATTTTTGTCTGGTACTTTGTCTCTCTCTGCTATCTACCCTCTTCTGGTGTGTCTGTCATAGTCTCATTCTGAACAGTTTTCGATACAGGATCATCTTTGGTACGCGACACCGGTTCCGAGCTCCCGATCGCCAGTTCGATCCCGAAGGCTGGCCGTTGGAGCCCCTCGTCTCCATCCTGACACCTGCAGATCTCGACGCTCGTTTCCCCTTGATTAAATATAGTGCCTGGTTGGCGACCCACAAGAGCGAAAAGTCCAAAAACTTCGAGGTCGACCCTGCGCCGGGCCAAGAACCGATATCGCCCTCGACGCGCTCCTTTGACGCCACTGAAAAAGAGCTGACACCCAGTGGTAAGACGCTGGAGATTGACACCGCTTCTAGCCATGGCGATGCGCACATGGAGTGCGTTATCTGCATGGAAGACTTTGACGACGACGACTCCATTCGGGCGCTGACTTGTCGTCACATCTTCCATGCCGCTTGTCTTGATCCGTGGTTTACCACACGGCAAGCCCGATGTCCATTGTGCAAGACTCGCTATCCTCCTGAGCCAGGCTCTCCTTCTGCTCCAAGACGTCCAGCTGCAGTTTTGCTCAGAAACCAAATCTTTCCTCGCGTGCTCTGATACCGCCTTGAACTACTGACGCCCGAACTATGGGCTGAACTGAGACCCACCTGCTTCGACGTCCCCTTTGGTCTTGCTGAATTCATGTCGGATTGCACCCGCCGTCTGGGCTGACTTCTGTCTCTCGTCTTTCAACATCTTATTCTCTGCTACATTGCGCACTCCTTCTGTTGTTCGCCGATCTTTGAACCCACCAAGCAGTCGCGTACGCTCAAGAAACACCGATGTCCGTGACTGCGAACTGTCTGCCGATTGCTCAGGAGATTCTGGTGCGAAAACTTTGTTTGGATGTCCTGCCTGCCCACGGTTTTGACCACTCCCGCGCTGTGTCGGGGCAAGACTGAAAAGCTTTCGTAACAGAGGCCACATGCAAACAAGGTTGGCGACATAGATCGCTGTGCTCGCCTCGCGGATGTACCATATCTGGTACGTTGTCGTCAGGGGCGACGCAAAGTTGAATACTTTGTTCAAGATCGCTGCAACTATGGTAAACACTCCCAAGCTCATGATACAGAGCAAGAGCACCTTCTTCGTGGTCTTCATCTGAGCTTTGATCAACAACGGAACCGGGATGGCGAGCATAGCTGCATCAGACGAAATGTTGAATACTGCTTGCGTGATTGAGTAGCGCTGGTAGGTAGCGCATTGCATATCCTGCACGGGCATTGCCCAGTACTGCGAAAATGGTCGGCAGTAAACCGCATAGTAGGTCACCATGATGACCACAAATCCGACCGCGACATAAACCGCAATGACCTTCACATACAGACGAAGCCGGAGTTTTTTTGTCAAACGCCAGAACAATGTCAGCATGCACGTCTTGACCCCCCATGTCGAGAACAACATGCATTGTTCCAACCCTATAACAATCTTGCTGCCAAATATCCGATCTTGAACTTGCTGAGGGTCGCCTAGGACTTGATCGTAATCCTTTGGGTCCATAAGATTCGTCGCATAGTGCGAAGAGATCTGAATCAGGACCAGAAGGGTGGTATAGATGAGCTGAGGTTGTGGTATGGTTAGCCCACATTTACGTAACGAGATCGGTGCAGAACCCACAAATGTGACGGTCATCACATAGTCTTCAACTATGATCCACCTTACGTTAGTCACTGAATGAACGCCTGGGGAATCTTCTCCACTTACAATATAACCTCTTGATGGTGCCATTGGCGATGATCCGTGACGCCCTGGTCGGTCAGCACTACGATTCTGCGGCGAAGGCCGGGGACGAAGGAGGCAAACATACATCCGTCCGATGTACAAAACAACCCCAATGCTCCAGAATATCAGTGACTCTGTAAGAAGCTGACGGGGAGTGGGTGACACATTCCCCATCCTGCTGAGACCTTTCGGAGTCCGTGCCAAACAGTTTGAAAAGCTGAACGTTGGTATTCCGCGACACTATGGAGGCATCCTCGCTTGACTAGAGATATAACTTTGGCTTTAAAGCCGCCATTTGTCGATCGAAACACTGATAGGCTTCGCATACCCTTCAACGCCTATCTCCCTCTCTAGTCTATCGACAGATAGGCCAAGAATAGGGTCGCTGTGTTTGTAATCTCCAGGGGGACGAGGAGTTGCAAGGAGTTGCGCAAGGGGTGCTCTGCCTCGTCGACACGGCTTGCGACGCAGGACACTGCGGCCAGTCCATAAGCTTAAGAACGGCCTTACTTCCCCTCCATCAGACTTCAATTACACATTTCCGCGTAAGGTTGAGGGTGGATAACTCTAGTGGCAAGAACGATTGCACAATATCCTCCCACCATCCGGCAGTCTCCATCTATGGCCGTACTCAAATTATCAGATGTGATACTACCCAACATTGGGGCAGACGATCGCCGATTACTCTCATTGCAGCTGCCTTCAGAACTACACGTTCTTGAATGCTCGGTGTAACGGTCCGCAGCGGCCAGAGCCGAACCTCGAGCTGGGATCCCCTAACGTCCCTGACGCTCTCCATTCAGCAACTTAGCCCTTGCTTCGGAAGCTCACACCCCTTGCAGGTTGCTTCGTAGCTCCTTGAACTCAAACATGCGCCAGCCGCCAAGTTAGAGGAAGCAGTCGTCTCAGAATGTTTGAGTCCAACGCTGCAACGCGTCAATGAAGCTTTAAACTCGCTGCTGATCGTGTGATGGCGAAGTCTCACATGCAGATGTTTCAGATTCTTATTTGTTGGTTTATACTTTCTTTTCCTGTACAACATCCATCCTTTGCCCAGGTGGCTGGGCACCGCACCCCAATAGGGATGCACGCAGCGTCAGCGAGACTGAACCCCTGAGGGATTTTGCCGCATTCTCGCTTTTTTTCTCTTGAAGCTTCATCGAGATGCTTCTCTTTAGTTCGGTTTATCCGCTTGATCCGACAAGGAAATCGGCGCTTCGACTGTCCTATCGAAACTGGCTCTTAGGGCACATTGCATGCATCCCCAACGAGATTTCGTTGACGCCTGAGACCGCTCAAGTGGCGTGGAGCCATTGAGTCAAATACCTCCTCTGAGCTGTATTCATTCCGTGCTACGCAGTGCTTTGGCTAGCAGTGCCAGCAATCTGTACGCTCGGCCATTATTATACGCACGGCAATCGTACTCCATCTCTCCTCCGCTCGATTAAGCGGCATGAACATATACCTTCCGTGCACAGTACGCTGTTTCTCAGCTTTGTTCCGTCGCTTTTACCGCAGGGTATCACCGGCGTTCTTTCATCACCGGCGTCCCCGAGTACTACCGGCCCGGGGTCCCTTTACACATTTCTTAGTTCAGATGCTAGGAAGCAGGCTTTGTACTTGCGAATCATACTCCGGTTCCGTATTACATGCCTCCGATGTACTACATGATACACTACACACTGTACAATGCTCACACCGTGCAACGATTAGCGTACACCTGTCACCTGCTCCTGAGTTACCTCCATGGTTAAATAGATTCCACGTGGGAGCCTCATAGTAATCCTTGCTTGTGGGAGACTGAAGAGTTAGAGAGCCGAGACGAGCATAGAGCAGACGAATATCTCTATCGCAACTAAGACGTCCAAATGTTCACCCTCTATCCCTTCTGCCTAATCTCTCGTACAGAACCTACTAGACAATAATAGGAAGGAAAAGGTCTCTCAACATGAGGTCAGGTTGAGATTTGTTCGAGGGTAAACTGGGGAGATACCAGGGGCTCGCGGGGAGGCCCAAAGGGACTGAAGCCTACGTAGGAACGGGTGATTCTGGGTAGTATGATTCGGGGGTTGCGTATTATACTAGACAATATTCGACACAATGAGGGTTTCGGGCGTCGTGGATGATTATGTATGACAACTTCCAGTTCATTGCCATGGGTAGACATAGGCATGAACATCAAGTTATGTATTTCTGAGTATCTCTTCATTCAGATCGTATTCGCTTCATAATGTGGATAAGTACTTCATTACTTCCCATATCTCGCTTCGTTTCAATTCATAACTCCGGCGTCCATCGAATTAAACCCGGATAAACTGACCTCCCTCCCAGCTCTCTCCAGCCTCCAGAGCCTGCCACCCATTGACAGCACCCGCCTCAACACAAACCATCTTCTTGTATCCCTCATCTGGGCTAAAGTCACCCATGCTCTTTGCCTTCTCTATCCATGGGTTCCACACAACGGCGTCGTTCAGACCCTCACGCGTAATGCTATAGAGATCCTTCTCATTATCGGAGATGACAAGCGGAACAGCCGGGTCGAGATCCTTGTATACGCGGTCCGTCTCGGATGTGAAGGCAATTGAGGGCGCAGATTCGGTGTGTTCGCTGGCGTTCTGCACTTTGTCGATGTAGGTCTTTCCGTTGAGGTTTTTAACGCGAATGGAGTTGATATCCTTCTCAGTCCGACAAGCTGTTAGTCACCGTCCACTTCATAACTCCACAGAAAAGACAAGTAAAGAACAAACCTCAATCGCGAAATATGTGTGCAGCAGAACCTGGAACTCAAAGCTCTCCTTGCCCTGATTCTGCACCTGCAACGATGTCCCAAGCCCCTCCCTTGACAGCGTCACGCTATAAACCAGTCCAAACTCGTACCCCCATTTCGAGCGGAATTCCGGCGTCAGGTTTGATGTAGCAAGACCAAAATCAAGCTTCACTGCGTCGTCGGAGCCCGAGTTGTCCCTGTCGCTGGATTCGGAGGAGGACTTGCCGAGGAATTCCCAGAGTGAGTTTCGCGCGAAACCGTGTTGTGGGAGCGGGGTCGTCGCGTGGTTCTGAGGAGGGGGGCCGAAGACCTATGTCACCAAAGAAAAATATCAGTAATCAATTAATCAGGCAAGATTTAGATTGGAGCCGGGAAGAAAGGAAAGGCATACAGGGAAAACGACGGGAATTCCACCACGGATTGGCTTCGAGCCATCTAGGACTGCGGCATCACTGAGCCAGAGTTTCTCTGCACCGTCGGCAGTTTTCCACGAGGTTACTGTCGCGCCGTAGAGGTTTACAGTGACGGATTCGCCGGTGGGAAGGGAGGCTTGGACGATGTTGTTTTGGAGGGAGATTGTTGGTTGCGGCGGGGTGCTGGTTATGCCGATCGCAGTGGGCTTTTTGGCGCGGTCCATGATTGCTTTGTTGAGGATTGACTTAACAGAGAGATGGAAAGTTGAGAGACTATGACTAGTGGTTAAACAGCGAGGAAATGAGGGTGAGTGAGATGGTTAAAAAGAAAAGGAAAGGTTGAGGAAGAGGGGTATATCGTCATGTCATGGCTTAGTACACTTGCACAGTGGGGCTGTTTCAGGTTCTGGAACTGATCGGATCCCATAGCTAACACCACATGTTTGGGGTCAGATCTATATCGTTCACTAATTCTATGGTTTGGATACCTTATCATGCCGGAAGGCTGGCGGATACGCCATTGAGGAGAGAGGTAGATGCTTATAACTTATATCTTGAGTTTGTTGTGCTGATCTTGATTGATTCTGCCTTTTCGCCCTCATTGAGTACCCTTTTCCAAGAGTTTACATGGAAGATTTGCTCGAACATGTCCGACGCCAAAATAGTATTGGTTTGAAGGCAGAGGTTTTGAGAAGAGATTTACGCAGGGCAAGGTACAGCATGCACACTAGCCGTCTTCTCCGTATGCCATCTTTCGGCAGGTACCTATAGTTGTATAATCGTTGCACAATTATATATAGATACCTAGGGGATCAGGAAGTTGAACAAATTCGGACATACAATGTCTATTGCTGGTCATTTCTGCTTTCCACCATAATGCCCAAGCTCAATGCTCTTCGAGCGAGGAGTGATAGCTGTCACTGGAGTCCTAAAAGAAGACTACTCGTAACCGAGCCAAGATGCGAGACCTCCCGTAATTCCGTTAGTCAGATACCAGACAAGACAGAGCCTGTTGCTGGGGCCCATTGTGTTCATGGAGTCTTCGTCTATGCCACAATCCAGAGCCTGATATCACACTCCCACACGATTCCACGCACATTGCCGCTGTGTGATACTGTAGCGTCTGAGCTCGCTGCAATAGTTAACTATCAAGGTATGGTTTAGGGAGCAGTAGGGACGGTTCTGATGGATGAACGAGGTTAAACAATATTCGGCGAGATCTAAGGATAGGAATATGCTGCCTGCTACTCTATAGGACGTTTCTTCCGACCGAGATCCAACAACAAAAATAGCCCATTAAAGCCGGGACGCTCTGATATAAACGTTGGGATATCCTCTGCTGCTGGATGTGGTGTTTTGATCAGTGCATGACGGCAACTTGAAGAGCCCATAACGTAGCAAAAGGAACATAAGGCCTGGACTGCGACAGAAAGAGTCCGAGACAGAGCCCTATTCCCTAATGAGCTCAGAGATACATGATCTAGCACGTTGTCGAGGTCTCAATAGAGCCCACCACACCAAAACATGGTCTGCCAGCTACCAACACAACTTTGACTTCACCACTTTCAGCCTACAATTCTTCCTGGAAGTCTTTATTACTGTCAAAAAAGCCCGTTAGTTCTCCCTTGATCACCCTACCACCCATTCCCTGCTCTTATTATTGACATCGTCTTCACTGTCGACTTTCGATCCAGGCTGACATACTCGAACCGTTCTCAGTTGAGGATCGTCGCTTCAATTCAACCACGTGCTGCCGATAGTAGCAGATCGCAGCGCCTCGAGAAATGTCCTCTACCAAGGTCTTCGGTGAGCTAGAGGAAAATATCAAGAATGGTGACCGGGGCTTTTCTTCGAAACGAACGATGCTGGCTGATGGCACGGAACTCAACCCGAAACACTGTGACTACTTCATACTGGATGCCTGCAAGATCTCCACCGTTCCCCAAGAGCAGCAGCAAGCAAGGATTAGGTTCATTCTAGAAAAATATCCCTTGGACGCCGCCCAACTCGAAGCATTCCAAGCGGCAGTCACCAGGATCGTATGTGGGCTGTGTTTAATACAGGGCCCGCCAGGCACCGGAAAGACAAGGACCGCGCTTGTCATTATCCTTGTGCTTGCTTGCCTTGATATTAAGGTCATGTTGGCTGCAGGCCTCAACCAAGCTGTGGACAAACTGTTGCAAGGTGTGATTGATGCCATTCACGAGCATGAGCCCATTCGGAGCTGGATTGGTACCGTTACTCGCTCTCGAACATTGTCGTGCCAGCTCGCCGAACTACGGAGTGGGCGAAGACAAGTTGCTGATTCTGCCATCCCGCCAGCATATGAAATGCATCACATGGTATTAGATATCGCTCAGAAGGAAAGGGTATCTGGGGACAATAAATCCAACAGATTGATAGATCTTATCAATCAAAACCGCGTACGGCTTCTCCGAGGCGATGCGTACAAGGAACTGAGGGATTCTTTCAAGGATACGCAGGCGACTTTGTTTAGGAGTTCGAGGGTTGTCGCAACAACTCTGAGCAATACTAATGAAGTATTCCGTGCTGCGTTTCAGCCAGTCTTCTTAGTCTGTGATAATTCAGCGCAATGCCTGGAGGGCGATCATGCGACAGCCATGACATTGCCATCTCTCCGCGCAGTGACTCTCGTTGGAGACCCCCAACAACTCGCGCCAACTGTTATCTCGAAAAGGCAGAATAGAAAGCGCGTGAAATACGAAACACGATCTCTCATGGAGCGGCTCATCAAGGCAGGGTATCCGTGCCTCCGTCTCAACAACAATTATAGGAACCACCCTGAGATCTTAGAGTACTTTAGCAACTCAATGTACGAAGGCGACATCAATGCGATCAAGAGAGGCGGCAGGGAAGATGTCAGTATGGACTGGGACTATTCAACCGGATACCAGCAAGTCTTGCACGAGCCAGCAACAACACTAACCCCCTCGACAGCGTCTATTGAACGAGCGGGCGCCATAAGGGTCAGGATCGCAGAGCTGGAGCTGGAGCTGGCCCCGCTTAGGCTTGAGATGGAGAAGCTCAAGATAGAGCTGGCCGAGGAAGAATCCTCCAAGCAGGAAAGCTGAATATGCGGTGTTCATTCTCTCTCTGACATGAAGATGATGGTGTTTGTGAGCCCTTCGTTTCGTTGTTTGCCTTTCGAAAAGGATAAAAAAATCCAACGCTGCCTTCTCTAGGCATATGTACGGAGTATTTCTTGTTCATTATTGAGCCTATTTCATTGAACCAAACCTGTTCTCGGAGCCCCTACGCGCAACAACAGCTCTTGCTCTCATATATTGCGGAGGGCAACATGCCAATCAAAACTAGGGTAGATAGATACCTACCTACGGAGTACCTGCCTAGTAGGTAGTAGGACCTTGACCGCCAAGACATCCTCCAATGACGTAGTGCGGCGGGGTTTTAGGCGGGAGCAAATTCTCGGCAGAAAAATCGAGCAGCGCGGGGTGATGAGGGAGTCATTACAAACCACTGACTATCGCTCCTCTTCATACTCTTTACTATCCTTCGTTTTGCTCCTTGTCATATTACCTTCTGACAATCGCAGTAACCTCCAAAATGTCCAAGCCATTCGACCCAGAGCAGGCCCAAAACCTGGATGATGTAGGTATTTTATCCCCACACTCTCATGACAGTGCTGACAGGTTCACTAGATGGAGAAGCAGTTCGCCGTTAAGGGTTAGTTCCCTCATCGTCCCCAAGCAGATCAAGCATAACTCACACCGTGCAGCCGTGGAACACCTGATGACATACTGGTCGATTCTCGAGAAGGTCCCCGGATCACAATTGCGCCTCACAAAGTTGGACGACGAAATATACGAGCACTTCAAGGAGGAATTCCCTGACTTCGACCCCGCCGCAACAATCGACGAGGACTCGATGAAGAGCAAGGAGGGCAAGGAGAAGTGGCGGAACTGGATCAACCAGTACGAGAAGAAGGTGCACGACTTCAACTTCGGCACTATGCTGCGCGCGAACCCCAAGACCGAGTATGAGCAGGACAACACAATCTTCGGTGAGTCGTGACCGATTCATTAATAGCGCGCGGGCTCTTTTACTGACGGGAATTACAGCCATGCGGATGCAGTTTTACGCTATTGAGATTGCGAGGTAAGTCTCCTGGTGATGCTGCATGTCAAAGACATGCTTATTAATATTCTCTAGAAACCGCGCTGGTCTCAATGACTGGGTCTACGAGCAAGCACAGGCAAAGAGCAAGAGCTCATAATTACAGTGCCTGCGTCAACAACAACCGGTTGCTAGAGCTTAGATCATAGAGACTATCCAGGCACGTCGGACTTCCGAAGTTGCTTATCCGACATTCCAGTGACCATAGGCTTCGGATCGCAGCTCGGCTCACGGCTCTGTCGGGGAGCCCGATACCAGTGGCGTTTCTAGTAGAGCCATCACCCTGGTAGCTTTTCCTAGAGTCAATTCGGAATATGGCGGATGCAAATGTATATAGAGAATTTCTTTGTTGCAAATGTAGCGGTGTTCAGCGTGGCATGGGCCTCGTGGTGAGAACAATCCAACCCGGCCCTTTGATCTCGTGCACAAAACCACTTCTCAATGTGACCGCATTGGGACGGGGGAATACAAGAACACAGCCATCAGGTGGTACCCTTGTCTTTACTGGTGATTCCTAGCCAAATCAAAGTAAGCTGGCATTTAACAAGCTGGCATTTTACAAGCTGGCATTTTACAAGCGACCTGCCAGTTTGTGTTCGTCGTTATATGTGATTTCTCTTCCCAAATAACACCAATGCAGAAAACCACAACTCAGCATTAGCCAACTATGGCTGTACCTCTGAAAGATCGCTTGCTAAATCTCTTCAAGACGCCGCTGTTCGATTTCACAACAAGAAAACATGTCCCAACATTGGTTATAGCCTCAGTGTGCTGCTTCATCGCTAGTTTTACAACGCCTCTGTTCTCCGTCGTCCTTGGCGAGGTTTTCGATCAGTATACACTATTTGGAGGGGGCGAGATCACTGGTTCGGTCTTTATCCACGGCGTCACCAAGGCCTGCATCCATTTTGTCGCTTTAGGCGCTCTTGGGTGGTTTTGGAATGCAGTCTACTTTATCCTATTCGTCATCTTTGGCGAACTACAAGCTGCGTGTGCTCGCGGGAGATTATTTGAGGGCCTGTTAAGGAAGGATCAACGGTTCTTCGAAGAGCAGGAAGAAGGCGCACGTACGTTCTTGGGATCTCTTCAAGTGTAAGCTCAGTCTATGCCTGTCACTGCGAGAATATTCTATTCTAATCTTGTTGCAGTCGTATACAGGAACTACAGACGGGTACCTCTAATTCCCTGGGTCTCGTCTTGCAATACACCTTTCGAACTCTTGTGTCTCTCGGTGTTGCATTCTATACCTCCTGGAACCTTTCCCTGGTCATCCTTGCGGGACTGCCAATCGTCTCCTTGATCGTTCCTATCCTTGCACCGAAAATCAACGCTGCCATCGAAAATCAGCAAAAAGAACTCAAGACTGCTTCGAAGGTCGTGAATATTTCTGTACTTGCTATCGACACCGTTAAGTGCCTTAACGCACAGAGCGTGGAGGAGGATAAATTCAGTAGCGGGGTGGACAAGGCGGCATCGCACCATGGCAGACAAGCACATTTCAATGCCCTCCAGATTGCAGCGGTGGGATTCATGATGTTTGCAATGTTTGTGCAAGGCTTTTGGTATGGAAGCACTTTGGTAACGTCTGGAAAGCTCTCAGGGGGCGATGTTATTAGGACCTTCTGGGCTTGCTCTACAGCCGCCCAGTCCCTCGAATCCATGATGCCGCACTTGGTCTTCTTGGAGAAAGGTAAAGTCGCTGCAACTGCCTTAAGGAATGCTTTACATGGCGGCGCGAAAGAAGCGTCAAAGGAGATTCAAGGAGCACTCTACCCGAGGCATTGCGAAGGCGATATCAAGGTGTCAAACGTGAGTTGTCAAATCTTGTTGTCGAACGATACTCAGTTAATGTTCAATAGCTATCATTTGCATATCCCTCACAGCCAGACAAACTCAGTCTACAGTCCACAAGCTTTTGTTTCCCTGCCCACACGACAACGTTTGTCATTGGTAAAAGCGGATCTGGAAAGAGCACGCTTGGGCAATTGCTTACTCGCTTCTATCTACCAACCTCAGGAGAGCTATTTATAGACGGGAATCCCATCCAAACGCTCAGTGTAAGCTGGATCCGAAACAACATCACCTACGTCGAGCAACGAAGCATCCTCTTCAATGAAACGATCTTCAATAACATTGCTTTTGGCAAGCTCGGGCACGGAAACGTCCAGAAACACGAGGTAGAAGGATCTATAGACTTGGCCATGCTCACGACTACCATCGCAAACCTTCCACATGGCATTGACACACTTGTTGGCGAAGGAGGTAACGCTCTTAGCGGGGGCCAGAGGCAAAGGGTTGCGATTGCAAGGGCTCGACTACGAGATACCCCGGTGCTTATCTTGGATGAGCCAACTAGTGCTTTAGACGGTGCAAATCGCATGCAGGTGATGAATGCCATCCGGAAATGGCGGAAGGGAAAGACATCAATCATCATCACGCATGACATGTCGCATATCAGAGATGATGATTTTGCTTATGTCTTGGACCAAGGCTCTCTCGTACAGGCTGGGTACAAACGCGATCTTAAATTGAATCCCTTTTTGAGTGAGTTTTTCAGACAACCTGAGCCTATAGATTCAAAAGACGAATTCTCGAAAAGCGGATTCTACAGTGACTCTTCCGATGCGTCGTCTTCGACACCAGGAAACGGTCGACTTCCTCCAGCAATTCCGAGACGAACGTATTCCAACCATTCTTCTCTGCAGCATTGGGGGAGCCGAAGAAGTTCGATATTCAGTCGTGGTCAGATGCTCTCACGAGATGGTTCTTTCAGGAAAGACGCGCTTGTGAGATACACTGAAGTTGAGCTGGATAGCCTCCCTATCAAGGCCGAGAAACTTCAATCTCAAAATTCATCCTCCAAACGCTCGAAAGTACGCCAGCTCAAGTCACGTCAGCAGAGAATAAAGTTGCGGCATGTCAGGTCAACAGACACGATGCCGCCCAGCATCGATAATCCCATACGAACAGCGTTAAAGTCCGTCGTACCAAGCTTGTCACATAAACAGCGCTTCTTCCTGCTCATTGCGGTTCTATGCGCACTTGCCCACGCCAGTGCGACTCCGCTTTTTTCTTACTTTCTCTCCTGCCTACTTCAGACATTTTACAATGGCAAGAACGAGGCTATGCGGTGGGCGTTGGCTGTCCTAGGAATTGCGATCTGCGATGCATTTATCACCTACTTCATGTATCATCTATTCGACACCTGCGGCCAATCATGGGTGGATCGTCTTCGAAAGAAGGCTTTTCACCAAGTTCTAGACCAAGAACGAAGCTGGTTCGAAGACAATAGGAACAGTGCGGCGCAAATATCAAGATGCCTGCATGAGAGTGGAGAGGACGTCCGAAACATACTCGCCCGTTTCAGCGCATTCGTCCTGATTTCCCTTTTGGTCACAGTCATGGCCGTTATTTGGAGTATGGCGATATGTTGGAAACAGACACTAGTTGCGCTGTCGTGTGGTCCGATCATTTACGCCGTCACGAGCGGGTTTGAGACCACCAGTGGCATTTGGGACAAGCGATGCACAGCTGCTCGAATGACTGCGTCTGAGGTTTTTCTAGAAACATTTTCGGAGATACGGACTGTGAGGAGTTTGACGCTAGAGCACCACTTCCATCTGAAGCACTTCAAAGCTGCCTCTCAGTGCTTGACCTTGGGTTTGCGGAAGGCGATATATACCGGGCCTCTTTTCGGGCTAGTAGAGTCTATGATCGTGTTTATCAGTGGTGAGTTAGATGAAGGTCTGTTTCCGAGCTCAAACTAACAAAAGCAGCTCTACTATTTTACTACGGAGCAACTCTAGTACGGTACAACGAGTTCACAGTCGACCACATTATGTCAGTGAATTCTGTTCTCCTCTTCAGCATTGCATATGCAAGCACCGTCATGACATGGAGTACGTCCCTTACTTCTCTTAACACAACTCTAGCTAACAAGGGCAGTACCCCAGATTAGCAATTCCCGCGAAATGGCACAACGCCTCTTACGTCTCGTTGAACTTCCAGTGCAAGCCTCCCATGAGCATAAAGGCACCATTCAAACACCCAAAGCAGCTCCTATTCGCATAGAACGATTAACATTCCACTATCCGTCTCGTCCAGATGCCGTTGTCCTCCAGAACGTCTCCTTCAACATCCCAGAAGGCTCTTGCACAGCAATAGTCGGACGCTCCGGGTCCGGAAAATCCACAATAGCCTCGTTGCTCTTGTCACTTTACGAATCCCCATTGTCATATTCAGAAACGCCAACTTTCTCCCTCAATGGTATCGACATCCGTAAACTCCATACTCCAAGCCTTCGCTCTATGATTTCGATCGTCTCTCAACAACCAACTATATTCCCTGGTACTATTCAGGAAAACATCAGCTACGCCCTCGACCCGTGCTCACCACTTAGTACACTCTTCAACGTCCGCGCCGCAGCCCGCGCAGCCGGGATTGACGAGTTTATCTCTTCGCTGCCGAAAGGATATGAAACCGTTGTCGGAGATGGGGGCATCGGACTTTCGGGTGGTCAGGCTCAAAGGGTCATCATTGCTCGCGCTCTCCTGAGGAACCCGCAGATTCTTGTCCTTGACGAGGCAACGTCAGCTCTGGACCCGGAAAGCGCGGAGCTTATCAGGCAGACCGTGCGGGGGCTTGTTGATATGAGGCGCGGATTGACGGTTATAATCATCACGCATTCGAAGGAAATGATGGAGATTGCTGACAATGTTATTGTCTTGGAAGATGGGAGGGTTGTTGAAGAGGGGGCTTATAGGACTCTTTCTAAGCGGGTTGGTGGCAAGCTTAGGGGTCTTGTTGAGCATCCAGATGCGCATGGCAGCGCCATGTAACAGGAATATAGCCCCTGGAATCTCTATGAGTGATTAATGCTTAGTTGGAAAGATTCATTCACCTCTTTCGGATTAGAAAATACTCCTGTAAAATATTGGTACTGTTCATTATCTCGAAGCAAATAGCCTATCGGGTAGTTCCAAGATCCCAACAGCAGATTGAAGCTAAAAACTAAGACGAAGCCCTATCAAACCACTTCCTAAAAAATTCAACTGCTTGGTCCTCTGCCTCAACAGCTTGCCTCCCACTCTCCTCGGCATTTGTATCAGCCCTAACGCAGAACCCATGTCCCGCCCCCACATATACCTTCACCTCATCATCCTCCTTGCCCTCCACAACCCTCTGTAGAGCCTCAATTTGCTTACCCTTGAGGTTGTTGTCCAGGTCGCCCAACGCGTAGCTAACAGGCAACGTCGTTTGCTCAATGTCCCCCGGGATTTCCAGAAGACTTGGATGGCCGGTGAACCCAGCGTCGATGAGCGCCTTCTTGGCACCATTAACTGTTATTGAGTCTCCTCGAGCAAGGAGTAGTGTATGTTTTCCGCCCCAACAAAATCCTGCCGCACCAACTGGGAGATTGCTTCCTTCGGGGGACTTGCGGAGAGCTTCGAAGAAAGCAGAGACAATGGGGTAAGACTTTGCAGGGCGGTTCGTGAGTATGAACGGAACTAAAGCAGTCGCAGCAGATGCTATATGGTATCTGGTATAATCAATTGATATCAGTTCTTTTAGGGAAATGGCAGAGGGAATTTACGGTTTGACAAGCCAGTCATAAAGCGACGCCGTCCTCATGACTGCGCGGACTGAGTCTATGGCCCAGACCGGTGCAGCGGTTCCTATCGCTCGAATATCAGCATTTTGCACGTTTCGAGATCCTCCAGAGTCTAGGTGAGTTGAGATAGAAATGTGCACATACCTTTCATAAAGTCCGGCAAGTAGACCCTAAACCCTCCTTTCGCGGCATAGTTATCAGCTAGGAGCCGATTATTGACGAACTCCCAGCCAAAGGCATCTGGGATAATAACAACAATGCCCCTGACTTGCTCTGCGGGGATCGAAGGCTCGGATACATAGACGTCCAATCCATGGAGAGTCGTGACGTTACCTTTAGGGGTGCCGTCGTGAACATGGCCTGTGAAGCAATCTGGGCAAGACATTGTCAACGCGTATAACTCTTTAGTGATGATATAGACTTATACGGAGAGAGAAAAAGAAATCTGAGAAAGCTTGGCTGTTGCTTGGAAGGAGGATGTGGTTATCGTGATCTGACGGGGATAAGGAAGGCTATCTCCGAACTGGGTGCTGAACCCTACGGAATCCTACGGAGTGGTGCGTCTCCGTAGGATTCCGTAGGGGTCGGTCAAGGTTTGTCCATACATTACTCGTTCAAATTATAGTCTCAAATGAGATGAACGACCCAACGGGCATCTGATCTGGAACGGGTTATCTCTCGCACCTTGCGTTGCGTGGTTCTCGGCACTAAAACATCCCCTGCTGTAGAGCTCAACAATAGCGACCAGGACTTGCTAAGTGAGCTCTGGGGCTTAAGCATGGCTAAGCAATTGAGAGAGATTGTGATGAATATTATGTGTTTGGGCCGTAGAGATTGGCCGGATCAAGATAGCTCCAATGTAAGGATATCCGCATCGCAATCCATGTTAGTAGACTCTACCCATCTACTTAAAAGCTGCTACTCAACACTTGCGGCTGGCTGCCCCTTTCGTATTCTATGACAAGGGACGCTTCAACCCGCAGGACTAGACGAACCATGCAAGAAGCAGAGTTGAAGAAGACCCAGGGGCTCTTGTTGCATGGTCCAGTAAAGTTCCAGTCCATAAGGTCTACTGGCATCACTCAAGCGCATTGATCATAGTCGGATCGAGCTATCGATCTCATACTTGGATCAAAGGTCTCGGAAAGTGAAATTTGCCAAATTCGAGCAGGTGTCAAGGTTTATAGGCCTCCACACGTGGCGTAATACATGGGTATACCTATACCCGTGGGAACCATCATCGATGGCTTCCACATAATGGATAGGCCTCGACTCTGCTGTGTCAGTCTTTCGAACACAGCCAGCTGTTATGAACAAGATGCCACACTTGGAATCAGCATTCAGCACACTATAGTCGCCGGCTTCTTCATACACGGTATTGAGGTGGATTTAGAGCAGCAAGTGGGTATTTTTTTGTCGAAGGAGAAAAAGGTTAGTATGCCTGCTTCCCAAATAGGAAATTGAGACCAGCAGGCGACCCGAGTTCGAATAATAGAGAGTTCGAAGACGTGAGGTTAACGAGAACGTATGGTGACTATGGTCATGGTGCTCAAGTGCGGAGGCGGACGGCGCTAGTGCATTTCAGGACTAGTGTACCCTATAAGGGACTAGCGTGACCGGGGGCGGCTAGCCCGCTTCGGGAGCTGCGGTCCGTGCCCGCGTTCGGATTTTGAGGCTGTGCAAGCCCCCTGAGCTATCTCGCTCGACCACAAGCAAAAAACAATGCGTGCGCTGGCCGAGGTTCGAACTCGGGTCGCCTGCTAGTCTCAATTTCCTATTTGGGAAGCAGGCATACTAACCACTATACTACCAGCACGATCTTGTTGAAAAAGAGCTCTTTTCCACGAGTTTTGATCAGCTATCACTGATCCGTGATGGAGCCCTCAAGACTGCACTTTGGAGGGCTTTGCTTTGATCTTGCATAGTGAATGAAAAGGGTATCATCATAGGTATCTAGAGCTCATTCAGGAACAAGAAAGACTTGAGCGTTGTGGAGAAAAGGCAGCACTGTTGCCACGCATGGGTCGACGCCAGAGGGCTAATCCAGTCACGTGCCTCGCTAACATCGTGCTTTGGCGATGAGCTCGGGTGTTTTTCGGCATGGATTTGGCACCTATGTTGCTTCTTAATGGATTTAATTCCAATAGCGGTGGGTACCGGATGATTGGGAGCGTGATATAGACCTTTACGGAGTAGAGAGCTTGCTGTGGAAGTTGACACGGCACTTACACGAAAGAACCTAACTCTTTATATATATTTGAAGAACCCTTGACTATAGTTCCCGATGTTACCTCTCCCGTTTTAAATACGACTGAACTGACATTAGCAAAGCATACTCAGGTGCAAAATATTTTCTACATACTCGATCAGGATGCCCGTCCCTTATCACCCCATTCGCGGTACCTGCACCAGCTATTGTCGATCTGAAAACCTACCGGGTCAACGAAACTAGTGCTACCATCTTCGCGAGCGATGTTAACATTGTAAGCTTGGTTTTGATTATATAATTAGGGCTTGGTATAACAATCATAGTCGACGCTGGTAATTGCTGTAATAGTATAACAAACGAAGGTGGTAGCTTGGACTGAGTTGTTAGAGAAATCCATGCATCTTCAGTTTAAATTGAGATGAGCTCAAAGTAAGTCTCCCTCCGTAAACCTAGGGGCATGAGTGGTGATGAAGTATGAAGCTGTTGAGTGATGAACAGTTTATTGCCTTCGAGATATTCGTTCTTGTGGCAGGCTTCGGGAGTGGGTAGGGCTGTAGAGAAGCCACTCATGATGGGGTACGACTCAGCCGCAGGTCGACCCTAGAGCTAATTACCAGGAAGCCTAACATCGGTAGATTTCCTCAGCTCCATGAACAAGAGATATAGTCGTTATAACACTTACACATGGGATGTTTAGGTCAATGTACAAGTCCACATAACTCGGAGGTATAGTCGAAGCTACAAACCAGCAATATATACGATGCCTTTGATAAGCGGGGTGAACTTCAAAAAGGACCAGGACCGAGTAAAGCTAAGACAATATACTGCCATCGACGTACTGCAGGATTACAACAAAAATTCACCCTTCGTCTTCGCAACCTGCTCATCATAATAGGGCTGGAAAGCCAGCCACCCCTTCTCTGGTCCTCCAACCTGCGGCGCCGAGTAGGCCGCCTCCTCATCGCTAATGAAAATCTTCTTATACCCAGCCGTGGACGCCGCATCGGCCAACAGCTGCGCCTGGCATGTCTTATCGAGACTAATAAACCAGAATGCCGCCTCATCGACACTCCCACCTACAGTCAGCAGACCGTGGTTCTGAAGAATGGCAGCTTTGCCATCTCCCAAGGCCGCAGCAATACGCTTTCCCTCTTCGCCGTCGAGAATAACGCCCCGAAATTCTCGGTATACTGCATGGCTCTTGTAGAAGCGGAGAGAATCCTGAGTGATCATTTCGAGCTCACGCCCAAAACAAGAGAATGCCTTGCCGGCGACACTGTGTGCGTGGCAAGCAGCGTTAACGTCTGGTCGTGCTTTGTGGATTTCGGAATGGATAGCAAAGGCTGGAAGGTTCACAGGCTCGTCGCCTTCGACTACATTGCCTTCTTCGTCGACGAGAACAAGGTCAGAGACTTTGATTAGGGAGAAGTGTGCAGAGAGTGGGTTGATCCCTGTGTCGCGCATTAGCATCCTCTTCACTTATGAGCCATGGATTGGAAATAAATGAATCTCACAGAAATGGTCAGTCAAGATCGGATCACGGACAGAGATATGTCCCGCAACGCCCTCATCGAAGCCACGGTCCGCAAAGACACGGAATGCAGCGGCTAGATGCTGCTTGCGATAGAGGCGCTCATCCTCAAGGTTATCGAATGCGGGGTAGCTGCGGATTCTGAGAGTCTTGCCGCTCTTCGTCTTGCCTAGGACTTGAACCTGTGGTGGCTTTTCGATTCGAGTCGTAGTAGTCGGGGCGGATTTTGAAGGCACAGGGGTCACGGCTGGAGCTTGAATGTCATTAAGATTTGTTGGAGCCATGTTGGGTATTTAGCGATGCTTGAGGTACAACGAAAAGTGCCAGGATGTGAAATACAAGCCAGTTTACTCGTTCATTTACAAAGCGATTACTGCGGGGTTATACCTACCTATATAGTTCAGATCTACTCCAACCCCGCCTTGATGATGTTGGAGAAACTGCATTTCCTACAATGCACTGAAATTCCACGGAAATCCGGTGCTTTTCCGACCCGAGGTTATACAAAATCCGCTGCTCTCCCACTATTGGACTCTGTTCTCTTTTTCCCTCTGCACAAATTCCGCGGAAATTGTTTTCTGGCTAGAATGGCGACTTTGAGTCCTGCTTCTTCCACTAAGAAGAAGTATGTGACACGTGCTTGCGATATCTGTAAGAGACGAAAATGCAAATGTGATGGGCTAGAGGTACGCTCTGCCTTTACTTTGATTGATGGAACTGAGCAGATACTGATGGACATATTCAGCCATGCTATCGCTGCGTCTCGTTAGGGCTAGGTATCGCATTCATATTAAGAATGGTGACCAGGCGCTAAGAATCACGGGGTAGAATGTAGTTACAATGCGTCATATAGTAGGGGCTCTAAGCGGAAATGGGTACGTAACAGGGCATGCATCGCGATACCTAGTAGTGAGTGAGTTAATGGACACAGCGAGATGAGCACGATGCTGCCCATCCAAAACCACGCCCACCCTTGCGTCCGAACGAGGATATAATTGAGGACATGGAAGGAGAGAACGAAGCTCGACTGTCAACCGAAACAGAAGATGCCGGTATGGAATGCAATTGGTCTTCCGTTCTCTCTCACCTTGTCTCGACACAGAGCCTGAAACATTCTTACAGGAGACGCGAGCACACATACTTTTCTTAAACGCGTGTATATTCATATTCAATCAATGGGCCAAGTACTCCCACGGAGTCTTCGTCGACCAGCAGAACAAATCCTAGAAGAAGACTCGCCCTCATCTATTTTCTTCCCCCCCAACAGAGAGATGGCTCAAGAGTATGTGGATTGTTTCTGCGAGCACTCAAATGCCACATATCGATATGTTCCGAGATCCCAGATTCAAAATTTGATGGATGGGTTCTATGCTCAGGATGAACAAGTCTTGCAGAATGATGCAGATGTGGCTGTTTTGCTTCTGGTTATGGCTGTTGGGTGAGTGCTATTTCTTGCTTAAATCTTACGGAGCATAGGTAGGGTAACCATCTGTTATCAACCACTGACTGTGTCTCCTACAGTTGCGTATGGCTAGCCTCATGGCGCAATCTTGATCTTAATCAGCAAAAGCTCAAAGGGTGAAAATCTACTTCATGTGCTTTTCCCCATGCACTGACACTGAGAGAATATAGGTCCCGAATATTCAAAGCTGCCAATAAACACCTTAAACAGGCAGCTTCTTCATTTCCGCCAACAATCTCAATCTTACAGGGACATGCACTAGAGGTGAAACTTCATGAGCCGCCTTCATGGAAAAATAGACTAATGACAAAAGTGTCAATTCTACCTAGCACTCAACATGTTCAACACAGCTTGGCTTACAGTGGGAACAGCAATACGCTTAGGGCAGATGATTGGGTTCCAGAAGGCGATCAAGCGGGACTATGATTTGCAGGAGTACTCACGGCGAGGGGTATTCTGGTCCCTCTACATGATGGATAGGTAATTTATACGGAATTGTATCAGCGTATGCTAACTTATGGAGATATCTATCTGCTGCTCTGGGGCGCCCTATGGCCTTGGATGATGGAGACATCACTATACCCTATCCTGAAGCGCCAGGATCCGCTCTTCAAATGGATCTAGGACAAATAGAGCCAAGATTAATGAAGGGTGTAATTGCCCATATAAGGTATGACCGCCCCATATACGGCTCCTACTGGCAGGATTTGACGATACATCAAAAGACTCACGCAGATGACCAGCAAGATCTTGAAACAACTATACTCACCCATTAGGGATCAGTCGAGAGACGATACTGTGCTTGGTATCGAGCGTGGTATTGAGACCTGGTTACAGGAGACCGCTTCCTTCTTCCACCCTACCGATGAGCATGAAAATGAACGAGATGGACATATGGCTTTTTGTGATATACCCTGGATTCTCAAAAGGTTAGACTAACCTTAGAGTCGAAATTTCATGTCTATGCTGATATCCTGTAGGCAACAACGGACCGTCCGCGCAGCTTTTCACTTTACCACCATCCTCCTCTACAGAGGCTACCTCTTGGACGAGTTTTTGCAGCGCAATGTACCTCGCCCGCAGCCGTCATCATGCAGTCCAGCTGTCGAAAGGTGCGTAAAGGCTGCTTTAAGGCTTGCAGAGTTTGCGGCCGAAATTGACACGGACACGAGCTACAATCCTGTCTATTGGGTATACTTTCTCATTCAGGGGAGATAAGTCTGCTAAATCACGGTCGTTAATTATGATAGGTTACCTCACATTTTACCTTCTGCGCGATCTCGATCTTGACAGTATATATGACACTCTACAAAGATCCCGAGCAGCAGAATGTTATTGAGACAGTTCTCGAGAAAGCTATGCGTGGTCACCGAAAACTGGATAATAGCAAGAATAAGCAGTCACAGCAATTACTTGAAGTGCGTTTTCCCGATTCTTAACAGCCATTTGAATCAAGGGGTAGCTAACCACTACTCACAGGAATCAAGGTCCATCGCTCAAGCCGTCCAATCTAGCCCTATAGCCTCATCAACACTCACCACAGCGCAGCCCAGAGAAGTGCGACTAAGTTCAGATCAACCAACTGATCACAATCAGCCGAACTGTTGCCCCAATGAAGCATCAAATCTCGAAAATGAAGACACTCTAGTGGAATTATACAACGAGGCATCTTGGGTATGGACCAAGCAACTTTTCCTAGCACAGAATATGCATTGCTGATACAGAAATCCTAGGACTCGCAAAGCTTTGCAAGCATTCTCCACGGTGAAGGCTTAGGTGTGATTATGAACGTAGGATTTGACACCTCACTGAGTCCTTTTATTGGGATTGTACCGACATAGGTGTCAAATCATATACAGTATCAAAATTTCTCTAGACACAGACATCTTAATTCGCCTGTAGGTGGTACTATCTGGGGTTGCGTACGTTCCCTGAACGCCCTCCGTCATACGAGCAATAGTACCACATGGTGGCTTCTAAATCCTGTCATAGAGCTACACGAACCGTCAAAGTACTCATTGACCGACAAATTCAAGAGGAAATGTTCTATAGCAACGTAGCCGGAGAGATCTAGAGCAAGATGGTTACTCAGGTGAAGCGCAATATAGAACGGCCATCCTGAACCTTTACTCCCCAGTTTTTCTCTTCTTTGCTTCTCCTCATCCTCCTATACTACTTCTCCTAGTCTCTCGTCCTTGGAGGGCACTTTTGTGGACGACTCCTAAGCTTCAAAAGCTTCAAGCCTCGCCTCTTTGCTTTCCCTGAAGACCATTAGAATAGTACTGTTTTCCCTGACGTTTCATTCTCTCTCCAGACGATCTATGCTAAGTTGTGTTGTTTTTTTCGTCCGTGTGATCATGTCTTTTTGCCGCTGGGCCTCCTGGAATCTAAGGTAGCTTACCGTTTCAACCGTCGGTACGATCTCTGAGCGGCCAGCTTGTCGGTTGCTTCACACTTCGGCTTGTCTCTACAGCTGCCGGTGACTGTTTGAATTAACCGCTCGCCAGAACCTTCGTCGTGCCAAGCCGTACGAGATGGTTGTACTTTGTAGCCGCTCAACAAGTACCTATTTGGTGACAGAGCTCACTGTCCAAGGCTCTACATTACGACTTCCATCTCTCCGCCATTGTCCCTCCCTGGAGGCTGCATCACCGAGCGTCGGTCACCCTTGATCACCTGAACAACATCTCTTGCATGAGGTACGTAAAAGAGTCCATTATGTCCCTACTGACTGATTATCGGTTTGATGTTGACCACGAAAGAAGCATTTACTGCGGTCAAGAACCAAACACCAATATTGATAGTAGTCAATCCATCGCTACGTAACTCCAGAGCAACTACCTCACATCTCATCTAAAAAAAGAACTCAAAGCTTACTCGACACCTGGTCCCTGATCTTCCTCTCAACCTGTTCTTTGGACGCTTTCAATCTGACCTCTCTCTTTCCATTTTCACCCCCACCCCAACTTTGCATCCCACAGCTTTCCTCTCCTGGCCAGAACTCATGATACTCATCCTCATGAAACAGTAGCGCTTCCTCATCAACAAAGCCCGCGAGAATGACGGCGTCAGGATCCCCTCGGCAGCAAGCGCAGCCCATATCTTCATTTTCCGATCGTGGAGGGTAGGCCGCAGTTCCATCTTTCAACTTGGCCTTAATCTGGTCATGGCTTTCAACGTACAGATCAAGCATAGGTTTATCGAGAGCGGCATGCTCTAAGCGAACGTTGAGGGGGGCATGTTCTTCGGTGCATCTTGCGGCGGCTTGGATATAGATTCTACCGACGGCGTTCAGATCGCCGGAGCTAGAAATGGTTGCGTGGGTTACTATGCGATCGGCAGGTGGGGATGTTGAGACGGTCAGTTGATGAAGGAGGTCGTGGAGGGCTTGGATGGTTGCTTCCAGGGAGAGATTGTGGAGGGAAGTGATGTGGGACTGGAGGGCCGATGGAGAGTCTTCTTGTAGCGGATGCATTCTGATGGCTCAGTGTGGCTTTTGGTTTCAGAAAGATGGGAAAATGTTGCGGGGTGATGAAGCGCCTATAAGTCAGTGGGTGAGGCTGCGAGGCTGACAAGGCTGCAGGACATACCTACAGTCTTCAGCTACGATGGCGCATACAATTCAGGCTCGGGCGGCCGCAGCGGACTGAAAGAAACTTTCAGAAGCGATCAGGTGCTGAGGTTGTGCCTTCCAAACCAGAATAGTATTGCTCAACTAACCTTGCCATGTACTAACACTCGAGAGCTCACACGAACTTTCTGTCTCAGTACCTGTTATGAATGAACTTTGCCTTCTCTCTCTTTTTTACTGCTGGAGCATGTTTCGTAGCAAGCTTTACCTTGAGAGAGTATATTTAACATCCAGTTGGCGGTCATTTATGCCCGCCTGCTTCACCTCAAAGGAATCAAGGGCAGAGCTGCTTCTTTCGTATATTTGCCTTGAGTACTCCGTACAGCAGAGCTTGTCTCGCGGCTGTCAAACATGGCAGCTATACGGTTATGGATAATAACCAATGTCTGATAATCTTCTATCCAGAAGTGTCCCTACTAGCACCCATAACCACCTCGCCGCCCCCCAGCCAGGCGATGTCGGGTCGGGAGTCCTTCCATCCACCTGCAATACATGGATCCTTCCTAATGCGGTCATTGACTGATCTATTATGTAATGTAACAGCTAACCACAAGATTCCATCAAAGAAGTCCATGAGCCGTCAGGATCTCAATCATCTTCGATTCATCTTACTCCTCTTTCATCAGGGGCCTTAACTCTCTTTCATGTTGCGCGCATCACGGAGATCGTTGTGTCTGAACTCTTTGGAGTTGCCTCGCAAGAGTCTCAGAGAGATGGCTAGCCCAGCCACCACGCAGTGCGATCAGCGCCAAACACGCCAATAGCCATAGGGCAAGCTGGGGCTCAGCGCAAAGGATTGACATCCTGCTCACCTTCCAATTATAACTGCCTACAGCGCTGGACGCCTGGCTTACAGCACGATAGTCGGCACTTGGCTCCTTTTCAAGGTAGCCTTCTAGGTTCTGCGCCATGTTGTTTTCCCCCTTGCCATTGTCGTCAAGCAAAGACTGTCGAACGAATCCAGTTCTTGGTTTCGTTGCCGACTTTTGTTGCTCGCGTATCCGTATATCAACTCGCAGCGCCTGTTTCAATTATCGATTTTAACGTCAGACCGACCCACACCAATACCCAGCTGTCAACCCAGCCGCCAACTCCGTGGTCTTTCCGCTCCAGGCCGCATTATTTTTATCTCACCTCTGGACCACAGGGCTGGGGTGATCTTCTCGCTCGTTTTTAACCAGACCATCCTGCTATATGCATCGAACTGAGCACTGATCGGGCTTTCGCTCCTTCTCCGCCCATCTCCACAGCATGCTGATTCCAATTCAGCTTCGGCCCCGTCAAAGTCCGGATTCAACGAATGGCCGCCCAGATAATTCAACAGACAGCCCTTCGCAGGACACTGAACGAGGCCCGAATAACAATGTGGTCATCATCGTGGGTCCTCCTTTGTTCAGGATACTGTTTCATGACTAACCCGAGCGTGTGATAGGTTGCCGCCGTCATTGTCTTCGTCGTAGCACTTCTGATCATCATCTACTTCGTCTTGCGTGCTCTACGGCGCATGAATTGTCGACCAAAATACATACCCGGGAAATACTTGAAAGACAGGTGGACAAGATGGAATGTTGGTGCATCGTACGGCCAGGTTCCTGGTGGCTCATCAACTCAGACTGGCGAGACCCCGACCACACAGCCCGCCGAGACAAACACCCAACCGGACTCAAGCACTGGCATTCGCCGTGATACCTCGATACGCTCTATAATAACCCTTCCTCCATACTCATACACCCCGAAACCGACCGAACAAGTAATCGCCAGAGAGGGTGAAAGGGGTGGAATGGACATGGTGGTCGAATTCCCGGAGACAACGGAGGAAGAAGAGAACAGAAGGGAAGAAATGATGGAATCGCTTTACCAAATCCGCTTACAACGACGGCAAGAAATTGCGGAGCGAGAAGAAAGGCGTCGGCAGCGTCGTGAAGCCCGTGACCGCGGCGATTTCATCCGTCTCGAGGAACTGCGGGTTGAAAGTCGACAACGGGCTAACAGTCGTGAGTCCACCAACGGTGGCGTTACTAATACATCGTCGGCGATTGCACTGGCAGAGGCTCAAAGTCGAGGGCGTGACAGGCGTATCTCAAGTGTCAGCTACGCAGATGTGGGTTACGTTCGACATGACGGCTCCCGCCTTCGCGCCAGTTCACGAGACTCAGATTCCCGTCCTCTCCTGGACGGTGCTGCTGCGATAAGCTCAGAGGGACCTGACCGCTCGTCTGGTCTTATAAGCGTTCATTCTCGGGGTGAATCTTACTCGTCCGCGCTATCACTGGCAGCCGGCGGCTCCGACGGAGATAGTTTGACGCCTGTGCAGTCGCATGCAACTTCTGTGCATTCAACAAATACTTCACAACACGAGCCAGAGGAAGGTGACGTTGGGACGCGCAACATTCCTCCTCCAGACTACGACCATCTTGAATGGGGTGATGCTCCCCCGTATGAGCCTCTAACCCTGGCGCCAAATACTCGTAACCCACCTCAATTACGTGAGCTCACGCCACTTCCTACGATCCAGATTGACGTGGTCAGCCCGGTTAGCCCGGTCAGCAACGGGCCCCCAACACCCACATATGCGACGCGAGAAGAAGAGCATACGCGTGAACCTGCTACAAATTCTTCTATCTCACAAAACAGTGATTCATTGCAAGATGCCCCTGTGCAGGAATCGCCAGCAACGAGCGCTTCAAGCAATAACGCACCTTCCGCGTCGAGGACGACTTAGCTCAGATATTTCGTTACGAGTATGACCCGCTACGACTAATTTTCCTCTAATATTTTTGCTATATTCTGTTCATGATCTACCTAGCATGGCGTTCGGATGGGACGGGGAAGAGGGAATGGGACCGTTGGTTAACTTGGCTGCACATAATTACACATCTATTTAGACGATCATCTACCTGAACCATTATACTAGAATCGTACCAGAATGGACATAATAACACAAACATAATTAACTAGGTAGTAGACCATCCACAGACTTACGACCCCATAGACTGACTCGAGGCATGGCTTGGCAGGTGGGTGAAGTGGCATTTAGGCGGTGAGACCAAATTGGCACGGGGTAAACAAACCCAGCCTCCCCATTTATTGTTTCGACCATCGGAAACTGCCCGACGCGCTATTCTCGCAAAATACAGCCATATTATAGAGGCAGACACATTTTAACGCCTTGAGACTGAAGCGGCAGTCTTTCTATATCCAACCGCTTCTTCTCGAGTATCATTCCTCGACGTCGTCGCGTCATCGATCATGTCGCGCGAACACACGGCCAACAGCTTCGCGTCCTTCGGCTCCGACTTCGACCCAGAACACGAAGCGATCGCCTCGACCAGAGAGTTCGACGAAAGTCCACGGCTCCCTAAAATGACGAACCCCCCCCGAAAGCTCGAGCAAGTCGACGAAGAGGAGGAGGAACCAGACTACGTCTTCAACACATCCACATTCGAACAATACCTCCCGCACTTCTCGCCGATAGGAACATCCGAAGAGGAGGAAGACAACGATGGCGACGACGATATCTCAATAGAGGCCGGTCGGGGACCGACTAACCCACCGCGACGATTGGATGACTCCCGCAATTCCTACATGAGCATTGAGGGCAGCATCCGTTCTTCATCACCCGCTGTGCGCCTTGACGTTCCTACCCCCCAGAAATCAGCTATCCGCAGCACGTCGCGACGGGCGGTTAGCGAGAATTTACGAAAAGATGCACAGCTGAGGCAGGCGACGCTCGCTCATAAAGAGAACATCGACCCCAATCCTCCCTCGAAACCAAATCGCAAAGAGCAACGACGCACTCTGTCCGAGATGCACGCCAAGGTCCGCGACTCATACGATGGTTCTTTCCTTGAAGATGAACGCCCGCAAGCTGTGTCCGGTAGCACGACGCGTCCGACACGCTTCAGCAACGCGAATCTTTCCCACCAGATTGCGGATGCAGTTGAGAGAGCATCACAGGAAGCATATATGAAGGAGGTTCGTCGCGCAAAGGCACGTGCGGCTACAAATGCTGGTGGGGATACTGGCACCCAGCAGTCGTTCCTTTTGCCTGATCTTCCCAACCTTTCAGACCTCGTCTCTGGTGTCTACGAAGACGGCACGCCAGTCTACACACGACAAGCCCGAACCCGGACGACACGATTCGTCTCACCACCAGTCGATGCTACGGAAGCTTCCCTCAGTCGCGAACACGTGCCTCTCGATGCCATACCCATCCCAGAAGACGAGAAGGCTCTATTCGTTTCTCTACGGCTTCTACAGGACAAGGTTGCAGAGCTTGAAAGGACCAAGGCTGATACTGAGAAGAAACTGGAGGATCTCCGACAAGAGAATACATTCCTGAAGGGAGGAAAGTCACGGAGCAGCAAGCGCTACGATGTTGAACAGAACGACTACAAAAAGGATCGACTGGTCAATGAGAATCAGAGTACGTATGATGCTAGCTCTTCTGGTATAACTGCTAACCATTGTCTAGAGCTAGAATCAGTCAATTTAGCACTACAGAACAAGGTAGACCTCCTTGAGCGCAAGAGCGATATTCAGGAGGCCGCTTTGAAGAAATTGAATAGGGAACGTGATATGGCTGTTTCTCAGCTGGGTGTTGCCTACCTCGAGTCTCAGGATCTCAAGAGCGAGAACGAAAGCTTGCGGCAGGAGAATTCTGATCTGAAGGCTCAATTCGGGAAGCTCTTCGCAGCCGCCAAAACACAAGAGGACACTGCACAGTCTGAACAAGTCACTGCTAGCGATGCCAGCACAGAAGATAGTCAAACTGATACACGACGGAGTACTACTAAGGAAGTCACATCTAAGAGCACGCGCTCGAAGTCAAGAAGCGGCCGCAAGGAGGACTCCAAGTCTAGGGTTTCTAACCAAGTTGACAGAGAGATCTCTCGTCTGGAGAAGGAACGTGCAGATGACGCGCTTTTCTCGATTGAGATACCACGCGTGCGGGAGTCAACCTCCACAAAGAAGGACAAGAGCTCTCGACGGATAGGTAGCTCCCAAACCAAAAAGCCAAGCTCGGGCAAGCGCGTCAAGAGAGTCGTTGTGGAGGAAGTCGAGATCACTGAGCCTCTCGAGTCAACGACAGAGGCAACTGGGCAAACCCGCAAGTCATCCGCCGCTGAGCAGGACCTGACTTTACTAAGCTTCATTGATGTAAGTTGCTTACATCAAAAACTAGTAACTCTTCTGACAACCACCTGCAGGAACGCGAGATTGCTCAGCTAAGGAAAACGCTGGAAGAGGAGCGATTGGCCCGCAAACGGCGTCAATTGAACCCTGCTCCCGAAACCACGACTGGCGAGACGGATAACCTCACCCGTCAGAGTACGGCCAAGCCCCTTCCACGAAAGTCTTCTCTGAAAGAGACCAAAGCTCCTGTTCGTCCTACATCGGCTCTGGGTGACGTGACTACCACCTCGAGGGTCAGTGTGACGGAGGGGGAGAATCTCACAATTCCTGAACGCCCAAGACGACACTCGGACCATTCTGCGACCCCTGTAGCACAACGACGCCGTCGCCGGATCGCCGAAGAAATGACCTCTGCTTTTATCTTGCCTGACATCACTTTGCGCCATGCCGATTTAGCCGAGAATCTCACTAAGCTTCCTGAGGCAACACAACGGGCGCTAGACCGGGCTACACAGCATAACGGCAAGAACTGCACCGTATGTAAACAGTCTGTCCCTGGCGAGGACTGCGACCACACTAGCGGTATCAAGATTCCCAAGCCTGTTCCGGCTTCTGAGCGTATGCCAGAACCCTCTATCTACAATGAAGAACCCACCATGCGGCCTGCTCAAGCTCCAGCACTTGCACTTGCTACGGTGCTCAAAGCGCTAGAGGATGAACTGTCGCATTTGCGGATGCAACTTGTCTCGTACCAAGGCGCGTACAACAAGCTTGATGCCTCCATCAGCAAGCGACAGAGAAAAACGCTGGCAGAGAAGATTGACAAGCTGTTGAAAGACGTCGACATGAAGGCTGATCAGATATACGCTCTCTACGATGTGCTTGAGGGTCAAAGACAGCATGGACAAATGATGACCGAGCAGGAAATCGAGGTGACTCTCCAGTCGATCGGAATTGATACCAACCCAAACAGGCTGGCCGAAGTTACAGGCACGACGGACAAGTCTTCTCGCAAGGAAGGAACAGAGTATGATGTCGATGACGATGAATCGGAGCTGCCATGGGAAGGGATTGAGAGCACTATGGAGGTCACTGGAGGGAGTCGGCATAACTAGGTGAATTTGTTGTTTACTTTGACTGGGCCGCTCGGTGTTAGCTTTATTGTGAGCTGTTGTAATTCTTGTTTGGATTATGTTGTTTTCAGGCGTCGTCTAGGCTTTAGGGATTTGCTTTTGCTTGTTTTGGGAAGAGAGCGTGCGATGGCGTCAGTCAGTCTCCATGTAGCACCATTGACAGCAATGATTATTCAATTGGTTTTGTCTCTCTGCGATGCCGGAGGAATCATACTCCTCATACTTATCTTTCTTCGTCCTTTGGCCTCCTCTGGTCTCGACCATCTCGTCCAAACCCGGTTTAGCGCTACATCAAAATCCGAGCCGATATCCGGCGCGCATTCGCATACCGTCTTTCATCTTCTCCAATTTCTTCATCTTTACTTCCTTCTCTGTTCTTGTATCTTGTTTACTCAAGCATACAACTCGTCATTTATTCACATCCCCACGTACAATCCCGAAACACTTCGTTGATGGGCGCTAGTCAACAGCATGATTCGAACCTTCACCGAGACCATGTAGATTCTTTCACCACCGCAAGAAGCTCCCTCGACAGCGAATTCTCTCTCCACACACCTCGCAGCCATGGCGACGACGACAACAGAAGCGTCCGCACTGCGATACACGATAACGACACCCCGCAGCTCCGCCTTCTCGACCCCGCACCGATAATCGAAGACCGCAGATGGTCAAGCGACCCCAGCGACAGCGAAGAAGATGATCCCCTCGACGAAGCCCCCAACGAGAAACCAGTGACATGGTCGTCCCTCCCGAACAAAGGCCAACTCGCGATCCTCACAATTGCTCGACTTTCTGAACCCCTCACGCAGACATCTTTGCAGGCGTATTTGTTTTACCAACTCCGCTCGTTTGACCCGTCACTGCCGGAGTCGACTATATCAACGCAGGCGGGTATTCTAGCGGGGACGTTCACGGCCGCGCAGTTTCTCACTGCTGTGTTTTGGGGTCGGTTGGCGGATTCGGAATTTATGGGGAGGAAGAGGGTGTTGTTGATTGGGCTGTTGGGGACTTGTATTTCTTGTCTTGGGTTTGGGTTTTCGAGGTCTTTTGCTTCCGCCGCGGTATTCAGGACGCTGGGTGGGGCGTTGAACAGTAATGTTGGGGTTATGAGGACTATGATTTCGGAGATCATTGAGGAGAAGAAGTAAGTTTGCCAACAAGCTGGAGTGTGAACGAATGCGCTAACGGGTCAGGTATCAATCTCGCGCGTTTCTGCTCTTGCCGATGTGCTTTAACATTGGCGTTATTATCGGCCCTATTCTCGGTGGTATGCTCGCAGACCCGCTGAAGAACTACCCGCAGATATTCGGACCTGGTTCGTTCTTCGGGGGCAAGAATGGAGTGTGGTGGATGGAACGCTGGCCGTTCGCACTGCCAAACCTGATTAGTGCTATCTTTATCTTCATTTCGTGGGCATCTGTCTTCGTTGGGCTCGACGAGGTATGTACTCAGCTGTTGTATCACCGCATCCCACTAATATGTTCTTCAGACACACGAGATCGCCCGCTACCGCAGCGACTGGGGCCGCAAATTGGGCCGACGCCTCACCAGACTCTTCCGCCGCCGTCGCTATCACCAGTACCGCCCCCTAACCGACCACGCAGACGACAACACATCCCTCTACCTAGACGAGAGCGTCGCCAGCCGCTCCGCGCCTTCATCCCCTCTCCGATCCCGCATCCCCCGGCGCACGAAACGCCCAAGTCTCCGTCAAATATGGACTCCTAATGTTCTCCTCACGCTCTGCGTGCAGTTTCTGCTCGCCTTCCACACCTCCGCATTCAACACCCTGACATTCACCTTCCTCCCTAGTCCGCGCGCCTCAGAGGAACATCAGAAGAGCTTCTTCCGTTTTGGCGGCGGATTAGGTCTCCCTTCGTCCCGGGTCGGTCTTGCAACAGCGATTATCGGGTTTATTGGTCTGCCGTTACAGATATTCGTGTATCCGCGTGTGCAGTCGAAACTGGGAACATTGACATCCTTCCGCGCATTCCTCCCTTTCTCACCCCTGTCATACGCACTCATGCCTTTCCTCGTGCTTATTCCGAACCTCCCTTACCTTGTCTGGCCGGCCTTCGTAGTCGTTGTTGGGCTTCAAGTCGTATCAAGGACATTCGCGCTCCCGGCGTCTGTCATCCTAGTAAACAACTGTGTGACCGACCCGTCGATTCTGGGGACTGTGCATGGTGTTGCGCAGAGCGTTTCCTCGGCGGCGCGGACGATCGGCCCGTTACTTGGTGGGTGGGGGTTAGGGTTGGGGCTGGAGTATGATCTTGTGGGTGGAGTTTGGTGGGCGTTGGCGTTCGAGGCGCTGTTGGGGTGGTTCTTGCTTGGGACGATTTATGAGGGTAGGGGAATCGATCGGAGGAGGGAGGGGTTGATTGATGAGGATGAGGAGGAGAGGGAGCGATGATGAGTGCTTGATTTGTTGGGTTGGAGCTGAATAGTGGTGTTTGTGATACGGTGCTGATGCGATCACGGGTGATATGACTTATGAGTGTAACCTTGGTATGTGTGGAGCTTACGGATAGACAGTATATGCTGCGAAAATTGATAGAATCGTCTCGGTCAATATATTTCATGACTAGTATCATTTCTTTCAGACTGAACACCAAACACCAAATATTGAGTATACGACTCCAATCCCAACTAACAATATTTCTCCAAAGCGCCACTGTATCCCATCCCAAGCCATCACACCATACTTATCAGCCCTCAACAGCAGTCTTATGCGACGTAATAAACGCCCTAATTGCCATCTTCGCATCGCCCCCGTTACTCTTTAGCAGCTCCGTCGCCTTGATCTTACTCAAATCCAGCTCGCTGACCTACAGAAAACCCACGCTGGTCAGTCCCCTTTTTCCCACAGCCAACATTTGCCCAAAGCATATAAACATACCAATAATGTAACATCCTCACTCAGAACCTTCACATTCACCTTCTTGACCCCCTCCGCAGCCTTACCACTCCCATCTCCATTTCCTTTCCCCTTCGCACCACTAGCCCCAACTCCCGAAGAAGCACCAGACCCGCCCTTCCCCGCCGCAATCTCCAACCGACTCATTGCCTTCCCCAGTGCTTCTTGGTCTGCATTGGAGGGCTGCTTTGTGTTTGCGGATGAGTCGGAGGATGCTATCTCGGTGGTGTTTAGGGAGGAGAGTGCGGCGGCGGCTTTGCGGTCCTCGGCGGAAGTGGAGGTTGGGGCGGGAGTTGGGTCGGACATTTTTGGTTGAGGGGGTATGTTGTGGGGGTTTGGTTAGGAGCTGAGTTGTGGCTGTGGCTGTGTGTTTTGTAATGTGGGCTGGCTTGAATTGATGGGTTTAAAAGTATATAGATCGGGATATGGAGCCTCGTGGTAAGGTGGAGTTGGGTTGGAGAGTGGGGAGGGGAATGCGGGGGAGGGAAGAGCTTGAGCCTTGAGGTAGATGGATATCATGTGACTGTGGACATACAACAGCAATCCATTGTTCCGAGCCACGATGGAATTGTTGAGTACAGGGTCTCTTGATGATGATGCGCCTTCTTTCGACCTTGACATCAGTACGTCTGCTTCAAGCCGTACATCACCGAGCTGAATGCTTGTGCCTGTGACTGGATGCTTAGCGCCGCCATCGCTGATCTCTATTCATCGCCCAGCACACCCCTTTTCTATCTTGCAGCCGGTGCCGCTGCTGGCTTGCATATATCCGCCGATCTGTTGGTTGTCCTGCAATATATGATTGTATCAAGGCACTTTTAGCTAACACGCTCTGCAGGCTTGGTTGGTAGTTCGTTTGACCTGGATGTGCTGGAATGAATACCACGTCATACCCATTGCAGGCAAAGAGAACCACGGAATGCTCATCTTATCGTTAGCGCCACCTGACCGCAATTGTTTATGTGCTTTCCTGCTTATGAAAAGGCCTGATTGGGTTCGGCTTACCTACTCCTAAACGCGGTTGGTGCGCCATGGTGTAGGATTGGTTTTGTGTTTGGAATTACCAGCAATACACGGATGAGCTCCTCATGCTGGCTTAACTACTCCAGAGTAGCAGAAGGATTTGGTAATTGCGGCACAGTCACCCGAAAACCTAAGATCTTGTGACTTATACTGACGTGCCATTGCAGTTGCCATAACGAGAAAATCCTCGAAGCTCCCAGTCGAAGTAGAAGAGAATGTGTCTCGCGGACGAGAAGCTCAAACGCCCTTTCTGGATCTGCAGAGACCAGCGTCGGGAAAGAGTTTCTCAATAGCCCATGTGCCTCTCAAAGTCCATCCAAGATGAAATGCAATGACAACCAACGTTTGGTGTTTCCTTGTTGGCCAAACAATGGAGCATGGCATTGCCCAGTTTAATATCTTTGTGAGTGCTTTGCCAATCTTTGCAAGGGACTGCTTGTGCTGCTCCTGGCCGAGACTTCCCGTACACCCTTAACTATGCTAGTTTATCCTGGACAGGCACCCCCGGAGGCCCTGATAGTGCACGCGTGAGCTTTTGCATAACTTTAATATAACGACGCCTATTATGTGAGCTTACAACAACGATCGAGGGTTGATATCTCCAGAAGAAGCAGCCTCGTCTCAAGCCGGAAAGACAGATGTATGTCATTCTTGCGTGTCGGCTCGTATGGCGATAAAGAGGGCTGCTCTCCTCCTTGAATTCGCCCCAGCATGAAGATCTACCTCTTGGTGCTGCGGCAATGATGCATACTTTCTTGGGCAACGAGACTTCGTGGATTGATATCCAGTAATTTTATGAGCTAGCCCGGGCCCAACCACCATGGCCCCCTTCTATATACATGCTCTATCACCTCATGCAATGTGTAGGACAGGGCATCACGTTGTGATGGGAGCGAGTGGCAAGCAAGAGGTTATGGGAAGAAGGCCTTCCAACATGAGGTTCGAGTAGGCCGTACTATTGGTAGGCCAGCATCTCTGCTCAGGACAATGACTCTTATAAAGACTGACATTGATACCGGATTCCACCAGACAACAATCAACTCAATCATTTCTATCTCTTACAAACTTCCATCCATTACGCCACTATGATAGTCATCACTGTCATCATCAGTCTCTGTGTGTGCGCCCATAGCTTTCAGATCGACTTTTGGGGTGGCAAGCGCTGTCGAAGCACACCACTGGGTGAATACCATCATGCTTTCAACGATGACTTCCCCTGCTATAAAATTCCCATCAATTCCGAGTCAGCCACAGTAACCAATGCAGGAGGTGCGGACAAATATACGAGTAAGCAACATTTTGACAATACTTGTTCTCGGCCACAGCTAACGATCAGAAGGCCTCCGGTTTTACGAATCCGATGATCGCTCAGGCGAATCCATCGCCAGCAGCAATTCGGGATGTATAGACTTTACAGCCACCAGTGGAAACGCACTCTCGTACGACATCCAGCCAGACGGCCTCAACGAACGTAACGTCACAAACTCTCTTGCCCGGCAGGCGAAGAGCGCCCGGCGCGCTGCAAGTTCCGCCTCTACCCACTGGACTATCCGCCAACAAGAAGCCCGCGAAGGTCTTGACTCAAGCAGATGGACGGGCAGCCTTTCGCCAGATTGGGACCCCTATGCCGGCCGTGGTGAGGGTGCAGGCCACGGGGATGAAACCATACTCGACGGCAAGACTTGGAAGTGGCAGCAGATTGCGCTTGGTATCTTCGTTGGAATCCCTAAAGCGGAGTGGAATGATGACATCCACACAAGAGATGATCGGTTCGTAGCATGGACTACAAACCCCGAGGACTTTGCCTACGCCGACACCGACGCTGTCAGGGGGAACCAGACTCTGCACGCCGGACCTTCCTGGAACTACGCCCAGTGTCGGGCTTTAATCAGCTGTGCCCGGCACTACCTCGACGACGCATTCCGCCTTAATAATGGGTGGGCTCAGACCGTCAGAGCAATCCAGCGGGTTATCCCTTCCCGCCAGAGAATGTACGACTATTTGCACGAGCACCCGTATCGAGTCTCGATTACCATCACCACGGCATCCACCTTAGCCGGTTTTGGACTCGGTTATACCCAGGGTGGTGCGACCGCCCAGGATAATGATCAGTTGGGGAATTGTGCGGGGACTGCGAACCAGGCGGACGCCTTCATTGCAGCGTTCTTGCAGAATGGAGGTGGTGATGGCAGCACGGCTGAGGTGAACATTACGCTACCGGATGGTCATATACTTTCCATATCTGCGGTCGTTTATGAGCAGTTCGGCGAGCCTGCGTCGGGATTTACTTGTGGTATTGACGATTGAGCACGGCTTGGGTCAGCTGGATCGGAAGGATAATGGCACCTATGCGCCCGATATAAGACTGGACTTTTCGTATAAACCTCTACCAAAGCTCTTTGCTTGCTTGTCTTTACCCACTGAGGATTATTGCCCATCCATTCGTTCCTTCAAAGTTATTCCTCCATAGTTGGTTGCCTAAGTTAGTACCAATGACAATCATTACCTACGCACCACAGCTAGCCTTAAGATGTAGTGACCTTCCTCACCCAACAAAAGAAATATGTAACCTCTCCCCGGTTCACGGCCCCTCATCCACTCCGTTTGTCTGACCTGCTACTAGCCAGGACTCCTTCTTTCTCCCCCTGATGTTCATAATCTCCATCTCTCCATTTCCACAGCTCCCAAACATGCAACCAAGTCCACACCACTAACACCGCCCCAACAAGCACCCACGCCACCAGTCCAGCAGGAAGAAGAAAAGTACACCAGTACTTCGCCACCCTGTCAATCCACGTGTAATGCTTGGGCACACTCATTGAATACACCCGCAGGAAAGTACGATACCACGCTGTCAAAATCCAGTAGCCCTCAATTGGCTCGAGAAGTAAAAGAACGATGTGGAATCCGAGCAGGGAGCGAGCATCCTTTTCTGAGCGTAAATGTCCCTTCCTCTCGAGCCAGAGGGTCACGCGCGGGTTGTTTGGTGGTGTTGTTTGTTCATCTGGAGTTCGACGTGGATTAGATCCGATGAGGTAAGACTCCTCGAACCAGAGTGCGTAGACGAGAAGAAGAGCCCAGTGCCAGCTATAGTAGAGGAGCCAGTGGGTGAAGGTTGTGTCTGTTTGGGGTTGAGTTGAGGACATCTTCGTGCTTGAGGAGATATCTGAGAAGCAGGTAAAAGGATTATTGTAGTAGAAGCTAGAAGCCAACTTGTACGACGAAGGAAGCACAGAGCCAGCGCAGGGTAAGTGGGAAGAAAAGGAAATACAAAGAGTCAAAGTCGTATGGCTATAGATCCCCGCTGATCGCATGGGCGCCAGCCTATTGTAACTAGGTGACTTACCTAGATCAGTGTAGATCATCACGGCGCAGTTGTTGATTCAATTCAGCCTTGAGCGGGGATATAGTCTAGCATTTGGATCGGGCACAGAACGACAAGGCTGAAATGGATGCTTTCTTGGAGTCTAATCATCACTAGAAAATCGTTACACTATCTCTCCGCGTCATATACAAATCATAGCGTCCATAAATCATCATCATGAAGCATAAAGCCGCATCAAGCTCATAAAACAGAAAGAAAGAAAGAAACCAAATACCCAGATCCCTTTAGATCCCGCCTTACAGCTATCGGCACCTATTCCAGAAGCCGCGACCCGCTGCTCAGCCTAGACAACATAGTGCGGCCTCCGGCTCGAAGAACTGTGTCTCCTCGTATGCGAGCTGCCACCCCCATGTCCGCGCCGACTGCTGTGACTCCGCCTCCGGACAGTGGTCTCCTTAACAACAACCCTCTCCCTCTCCGGCGCAGAGCGCCTATAGATCCAGACAGCCCAAAAGGCAGTCCAAAAGAAGAACACAACCTCCATAATCCCCAACGCGAAGCAGGCTTTCAACATGCGACATGTCTTATTCAAATCATCGTACCCGCTCTGCCGGCGAAACACACCGAACGGGCCCAAGTCAACGTAGACGCGCCCGCCATCCCAGTCTCCGCAGTCGGCGTTTGCAATGAAGCGGAGCTGGTAGACAGCTGCGATGAATGCGCCGAAGAAGAGCAGGTCGACGAAGGAGACGAAGGCAGCGGAGCGTTTGGTGGTCGAGTGTCGGATTAGGGTGTCGATGCACCAGAAGACGGCGATTACGGAGACAATGAAGAGGACGAGGATGAAGGGGGGCGTTATCATGTTGGCTTTCAGGTAACCGTCGACGAAGTAGGCCTGCGGTGAAGTTTGTTAGTTGCGATTGAAGAGTGGAGGATGGGGATTGAGGGGAGATTGGGGGAGGCGCACCATCATTCCAATGATCGGAATGAGAAAGACGATCTCCGTCAGACGGTTGAAGATGAAGAAGAGGCTTCCAATCATTTTGGCGGTTGGTGAGGCCCTGTAGGGCTGTTGTTTTGGGGAATGTTGGATGTGGTAGGAATGTCGATGTGCGATGTGATCAGGTTAGAGTTGCAATCGCAGGCGCATGAGATGCGACAGCTCTGGTTTCGAATGAGAAAACAAGAAAAGAAGGCAGAAGAATGTGGTTGTCAGTGGATGCAATGCGATGGATGACCCGAGACTCTGGATCTCCGCAGCGCAGATCACAACAACACTGGCTATCTGTGTTGCACAGCTTCACGCACAATCAGAGGTTTGACGAGTCCAAAACTCAACAATGCAGGAGAACAGCCAGCAGAAAATAAGTAAAGAAAATAAAGATGGAGACCACCTGCGAGATGAGGTTATGGGCGGGCTGAAAAGTGGCCGCGAAGGAGGCTGGGCGAGTCAAGCGTTGCTGCGGGGTGGCTGGGAGACAGTCCAATCTGCGTAACATCACGGCTGACACTCTCACACGCTTCGAGACCGTTCTCTCTGATTAGCCTGATGTCTTGGGTTTGAATTGTCTACGGATTGGTGAAGGTAAAAATGCCGATTGGCCTGCATCCTGGATTATATTGGCCAGCCCTAATCATAGTGATATAGTACATCCATCCCGCTAAGTCATTTCTACCAAAGCCTCGAGGCCCCGGCCGCATAGAATAAAGTAAATGAGAACAACTACCACCCGCCTTTTCCGCCGAAGCCTGAAGACTCCTCGATCTTCTTCCCAACGCCCCGTGTGGGCTTAGATTGGGCCGCTTCGTGTTTGCGTAGCTCTTCCGGAACCCGTGAGATGGGCGACTTGATGAGCATTTGCTTGAGATCGTACCTGACAACATTAGTCTAGCGACATAGAAAAGGGTTGCCGGGGGCACATACATGACATCCGAATCCTCGTTACCCAAGAAAGTAATAGCCACACCACTCTTTCCAGCACGACCGGTACGACCGATACGGTGGGTGTAGCTTTCAATCGAGGTAGCCATGTTAAAGTTGATAACGAGACTGACGTCCGGCACATCGATACCACGACCAGCCAGGTCCGTAGCAACGAGAACATCAGTCGAGCCATTGCGCACCGAAGCCAGCGCGGCTTCACGCTGCTCTTGCGTTTTGCTACCATGCAGCGTGACAGAGGAGAAGCCCCACTGTTTGATCTCGCGGGCGATAGCGTCGCAGTTTCGCTTGATGTTGACGAAAACAATAATCGGAGGACGGAAGTCGCCAGACGACAAGATCTCGCCGAGGCGCTTCTTGCGCTTGTCTTCGCCCGCAATCAACTCGACGCGCTGTTCGACGGTGTCGACGGCTTCACCGGCGCTACCGATGGTGACAATGGCAGGTCGTCGCAGATACTTTCGTGCAATGCGTTCGACTGCTGTAGGCATGGTGGCTGTGTACATCATCGTCTGGCGATAGCGGTCCTTTGATCCGATGTGTCGGCTCATAGCGCTGGAATCCTCCGCTTCTTCTGTATCGGGCTTCTCGTTAGAGACGGGGAGTGCGTCAAGAATTTTGTTTACGGGCTCCTCGAAACCAAGATCAATCATTCGATCGGCTTCATCCATGATCACGTAGCAGCATTGGCTCAGAACCAACATCCGACGCTCGATGCAGTCAACGAGACGACCGGGCGTAGCAATGATGATTTCGGCACCGTTGCGCAAACTGTATGCCTGCTCTTCTAACGAATGGCCACCAACAATACTGACGACGTTGAACCCGAGCGGTTCGGTAAACTTCTTCGCTTCAATCTCAATCTGCTGGGCTAATTCACGAGTCGGAGCAAGAACAATGGCGTATGGCCCGTCAGCCTTGCGCCACTCGAACTCGTCTATCCGAGGCAACTCCGCGATATAAACCAACAGAGGCAACAAGAACGCCGCCGTTTTACCGGAACCAGTAACGGCAACACCAATAAGATCGCGCGATTGAAGGGCAATGGGGATAGCTGCTCGCTGAATAGGCGTGGGGTCCTTATATCCAACGCGATCGACAAGCTCCATAAGCCTCTTTGGCAAACCGGATTCATCCCATGAGCGCATGGGGTTGGGCACAAGTCCACCCTTGGTAGCTATGTTGAAATCCTCCTTGAAGATACGCCAGTCTCTCTCGCGCATATGCTCCAGTTTCTTCTCGCTCCAGTGCTTGTCCAGTTGGTTCCGTGTACTCTCTTCCCTCCGTCTCCGCTCCATCTCTAGAATCTCGCGCGCTCGAATGCTACCCGCATCACGGTCACGGTCCTCCAATGCCCTAGCATACTTCTGCGCAACGGAGTCCGCCACATCGTCTCCAAAACCAGCCAGACGCCCGCGTCCAAAGAAGTTTGCCTCGTGACGGTTCTGATACAGCGGATTATAGTCGCCACTTGTGTCCTCCTCCGCGTTCCACTCGAAGTTGAATTTCCGGTCCGTCGTCCTCTTCCGCTTCTTCTTGGCTGAAAAGTTCGACGTCTGATCCGCACCCATATACCTCTGTTTCACGAGTGCCGCTTGTGCTGTAGCTTCGTCTTCGTCGTCGTACCGCTTTCTGCCTTTGTCTCTGGGAGGTGGTTGGTCGTTCCTCGATCGCATGCTTGCCGGACCTGTTGGGGCGTCGCCGTTGCGCATCGCGCGGGGACCGGTAGGTGCACGAGGGCCTGTAGGAACCGATCGAGAGTCTCTTTCGCGTGGTTCAGGAGCCGTGGGCGTGTAATCCATTTTAGCTTCTAGCCCATTCGACGTCCCATTCGTGACGATCCGTTTCTGTGCCTCAACTTCCTTCGCGCGTTTCTCTAAGGCAAGCCGCTCTCGTTCCGCTTTGGACACGAATTTAGGCTGTGAAGTAGACAAATATTAGCCACCAAGTACTTCGGAAAAAGTTTAGCCAGGGAGGACTAAAAATGAAAGGCGAGAAAACGTACCCGAGCAGCAGCAGCGTCAGCCTCTCTCTTCTTCCGGAGCAACTCGTCGACACTCAGCGGTGTCGCTGCCGGTTTCTTCGCGCCCCATCCTACTTTCTTCTTCTTCACATCTGTGGCTGGGGGAGGGGGAGGGAGGTCTTCAGGCGGGGGTGGAGGCGCGGATACATCTGGCGGCGGCGGAGGAGCGGAGGACTCTTCTGGGGGTGGTGGAGGGGCGCCAGCGTCTTCTGGGGGAGGAGGTGGGAATTTCGACGGTGAATCTGTAGAGCCGTTCATAACAATGTCGCCCATAACTGAAGTCTGCGCAAAAGTCTGGCGCTGTCGTTGTAAAGCTGTTTGTGAGTGATGGTCGCGCGGAAGGCCTCGACTTTATACGGGTGGCGAAAATACCATAAGCGCAAACACGTGATCATTAGATTTCTATAGTTGATTCGAGAACTCACTGCCTAGCTAAAGTAGATCGGGGAGCTGCTGCTGTTATAAGAATACAAGGAAGACAGTGTCCAAACCATGATAGAGTCCACCCAATGATATCACGCATATCTCGTGTCTGAGCATGGGAGGTGCCGTAAACCTCACCTCTGCTCGAGAATAAAATTCGCTGGAAGGTGTGAAAGTTCAAAAAAAAGGCAAGTGAAATAGTGTTCTACACAGGGTACAAAGGGCCAGAGACAAACCAAGGTCATGAGATGGAAACATGCTGTTCATACTGGGTCCGATCGTGGGATATCCGAGACAGTAGCAGGTTTGTTGCTTAAGCTTGGGGGCCTCCGTAGCCTCCATTGACAGGGCTCTGCTGGTAGTACTCGTACGGGTTCGCCTGTGGCGCGGGAGCGGCAGCAGGGATAGGAGCTGCCGGAGGGGCCTGTGGAGCTGGAGGAGCTGGCTCAGTACCTCCAGTCTTCGCTTTGTTGACAGACGCCGGACCATGAACCTCCCTGTCGAGGGTCATGTATTCCTTTGCAGCATCTCGGGTACCACGCTCAAGCAAGTATACCATGTAGATCTGGACAAGCTCCTTGGCGACTTCTGATGCAAGAGCGCTTTTTGAGCGGATGTCCTCGACAACTTGCTTAATCCGCTCGTACTGAGCAGTCTCTGTGGTGGCGCTGGTAGGCTGGTCGAGCTCGAATGTAAGATAACTCTTCCAGAATGCCCGGCTGTCGAGGTAGTACTGTTGGTTCTTCTGGAAGACTTGGCGGGCCTCCTCGGCTGAGCCCTTGATCTTCCATAGCAACCTGGCCCACTCGGCCACCAGGGCGGCCTTGGTGCTCAGCTCACTCTCTTGAGAGTCTAGCTGGCTCTTATACACGTCAATGGCAGCTTCGAGGCCGCCGTGGCGACGGGACATATTGGCTAGGGAGACAATTGTCTCCACGTGGTTGGGGATGCTGAGGAGGATAGCTTCGTGGATCTCCTTAGCCACGCTCACTCGTCCAGACATCTCTTCAAAGTAGGCATATTGTAGGCGAGTCTCCGGATTGGCGATAGGGACGTAAAGATAGCTTGCGCGTTGATAAATATTTCGCACTTCCTCTTCCTTCCCTGACTGAGCAGACATCCACCTAGCATAACGCTGCCAGAACTCGTCATAGTGAGCACACGTCACAAGACATCTCTCGTACAAGAACTGAATCCGGGGATAAGATCCTTCAGACTCTTCAAAGTCAAGGTATTTCCTCCAGTTGACTAATTGACCTTCATCAAGCTCGGTGACATGGAAGTACGGACGCTTGATTTCAGACTCATATGTCCAGCGCTTTGTGGTCTCAGTTTGCGTTTTTGAGAATATTTCCAGATGATGACTGTCGACGCGAAGACGAAGATCGCGTTCAACCTCAGCATCTGCTTTTGCACCTGGAGGGACTTGTCCAGCGGCGGCCTCAAGTTCAGCCCGGAACTGCGCCAGGACATCGGGAGGCGCTAGTTCAGCCAGAGGGCGCGTTTGCGCAAGTTGCCTGTAGCGCTCAAAATAGCGAGCATACTGGTGCATTGGGATTTCAATGACACGGCTCAAGATACCAAAAATCTTGTCAAATGCCTCAACTCGTTCTTCATACTCGATATACTTGTCCCAGAAAGGGTGAGAAAGAAAATCTAACCCAACACAGTTCGCTCCTCTTTCAAAAAGTCTGTATGATATACTTGTCAGCCAACCGAACGATATCAGTAAGGAAAGAAGGGGATGGGGAGAAGGAAGCGAAATGGCAAGGATGGCAAACATGAGCATTAATCTTTCAGTGCGAGCCCAAACAATTCAACGACTAGGAGGATCAGTTTGTGGAGTTGCTCTGCATCGAGCGCAGAATGTGTACCACCGAACAGGATCGTGGATTGGGTCATGATGCCGGTGCAAGGAAATGGTGCTTGTGTCAAATCACTCTTCATCTTTTTCTACAGGGAAGGGAAACAGCCTGAAAACGCCTGGGTGAGAAGTAACTCCATTTGAGTTGGGAAGGCGACGTCTCACCCATCTTGAGCGGGCCTCGTCAACGAGTTTGGCGTCTGCGCTCCACCCATCATTCATGTCGGTGCTGCACGGTAGTGGTTATGGGAAGGAAAGGAAAGCCAGTCAGTCTACTTACTCTCGAATGTTGTCTGTGTCGTGGGAGGTCTCTGCCTTGAAGGAGCAGTAGTTGGTCCAAAGGTCAACGGACGAGGTAATGCTCGCAATGCCTCGTTCGTACACCTGCAGAATGGCATCAGTATGTTGTTATAAGCAAGTCTAAAAAAAATGAAGCCATACCATATCGGCAGCCTCAGTCCCTGTGATGGAGAATTCCAAATCCGCATATTTCTTCCAGTATCCGAAAAGCAAGGGAAACTTCGCCAGGAATCGATCGTAGACATTTCGTACTGTAGTGATTGCTTGCGGGTTTGAATTGCGATTGACACCTCCTTCAAGAGCCTCCGCCGCACGTACGAGTCGCTCCCATGTCTCAAAGTTATCTGGATCGTCGAGCTAGGGCACCAGTCAGCTCGATAACATAAAAGAGTAGAAAGATATCGCATACCAGCTCGGCCTCCAGCTTCTTCATCTCCGCATTCTCTTCCTCCGAACCCCCGAAGTTGTAGTCTGCCATGTCGGCTGTGAGAGAGTAAGGCAAGCTCTTCGCGACAATTAGAGCCTAGTAGCGGAAAAGAGAGTAAGTAGAAAGAACGTATACTAGGGTCAACGAGCAAAAGACCAGCTTGTAGGATACTGCAAGAAATATAGCTGTTCTCTGATTGAAGAGAAGTCTGGACAAAGGTAACCACCGGACTCGACTCCCAGCCACGGGCTCTCAACTCCAATCGCGCGCCGCCCTTTTTTTCTTCCGATCGGAGCCTCCCTCCCGAATCCGGTCTAGCGTCATTTTACAATTTCTCAACTCCAGTCCATCTCCGTCCAGCTATCGTATCACCGTGCAATTCAAGGCCAACACTACGGGCAAAGATTGTGTTACACTCCTTCGCAATGGCTACAAAGCAGGCTGCCGCATCTGCGGACCTTCTCACAAAGCTCCCAATCCGCCTCCGCAACTTCTTCGCCCGCTACCCACCCCAGCGGTACTCCGCGGCCGTTCGTCCACCCCCGGAGACAACAACCACGCCAGCATCAGCAACCACAACTACAACCACAACCACAGACGCCACAGCTTCCACCTCGGTCGCTTTCTCAGAAAGCGTATCAGAATCTACACCCCTCCCTTCCCCCTATACCCCTAACCGCGACGCAAAAGGCCACAAGCGCGAAACTCCTGCTACCTTCTCGGCAGCCCGCCAACTTCTCTACCCCGGCACCCCCAGGTTTCCGAACCCCTTTCTCCCACATAAGAACTTCAAGACAGGGAAATGGTTCAGCCCGCGCTTTGGACTCCGGCGTCAAGCAGAACTCGTGAAATTGGCGGCCAAGTATAACGTCGAGGCTCTTTTACCGCCGGGCAAGAAATCTACGGAATACAAGGAAACGAGGAGGAGTGAAAGGGGTCTGCAGATCAAGGGTACAGGTATTGGACAGAAGGTCAAGGGTCACAAGTGGGAGAGGACTATGGAGGGTAAACTGGAGGATCGCAGAAAGGCGATGATGGAGATGCCGGAATTGATTCGGTTGTGGAAGCAGGTATGTTCTCTTTTATCCCACTTTCCTCTTAGACTGAGGACTAGGCGAGTCGGTTGCTAATATATATAATAGCGTGGTCACGGCCGTGGCTGGAAGAAGTGGCCCAAGAGGTAAATGCTTTTCTTCGCTTCCATGTGGTGGTATGGATCGTGGATTGGTTTATGGGATCCAGTTGTATAACGGGTGTACTATCTATGATTATTTAAATATCCATAGCCATCTTGTACAGCTTCTTGAAGGCTATGGATGGCATCAGGTCGGGGTTTGATATAGGGTTTCCCTCTCTTCTTGTTCACTTTTACTTGCATGTTCTGTACCAATAGATATTCATTTGATTTGATTTGATTTGAAGGACACGAAATGTATGCAACTAAATACAACCTATGCCAGAGTCCTGGCCCTCCGGTTATTTCTACAACATGGGTCCTGGTTATCTGCTTATCGGCAGGTGGACGCTAGCTCTTTCCTCCAGAATGAAGATGTGAAGAACAACACAGATTACGGACTCTGTAGCTGTCTTCTACAATCAGAAAAGTCATTTGCATTCCAAAGGCATCTTGAACACGATCACACTGCGCAATCACGCTGCAATTGCAATGCAATTAAAACAACTTTCGGTCGGGACCGTCCTCTGGAGACATTCTTCGGCCCCCTCGTCCAAATATTATCACTCTCGGCCACCTCCGATAGCAAGTATCGGCAACAAAGCTCAATGGCCCTGACTATTTAACCCATGGCACCTTCCTACAGGCTCTTTGGCTTTTGTGGGCCGTGGTTGATGCACACTTCTTCCCCGACTTTCGACCCTCCGATTATTGGTCGAGCTGCATACCTGTACCTCATATTTCCCCAAACCCCCTCGCCACTCAACCGAAGTGCTGGACTGAACCCAACCCGACTTGATAATGATACAACCACAACTATATGACCTCTTTGTATACCGCTCATGAATATGGGCGCAGATGAGATCAGTCCGCGTGTTTTTGCGGCATATTGCACAGGGTATTCAGCAGATATCGACGTCATTCGAGAGACGGAGTATCCGTTGCTCAAAGGTCTGTCCCTTGCCCCGTATACTACACCATAGTGCCACAGACAACTAACCTTTTTTTTTACTGAGTGACAGAAACAACCTACCTCGACCATGCTGGCACAACACCCTACGCAGCTTCCCTAATCGCCTCCTTCGCCGCAGACTTAACGAGCAACCTGTACGGCAACCCGCACTCGCTCTCTCCCTCCTCGCAATTGTCTACGCAACGGATAGATGATATTCGACTTAAAGCGTTAAAGTTTCTGAATGCGGATCCAGAAGAATTTGACCTAGTGTTTGTGCCGAATGCAACGGCAGGCATTAAGCTAGTCGCAGATGGATTGAGGGATTTCGCGGAGGCTAACGCGAATGGTGAGAGAGGATTCTGGTATGGATATCTGATTGATGCGCATACGAGCTTGGTTGGGGTGAGAGAGATGGCCGGGGCTGGAGCAAAGTGTTTTGGGAGCGAAGGCGAGGTAGAGAAGTGGATCGATGAGCTTCGACAAGATAAAGAGAACGGAGAGACGAGATTATTCGCTTACCCAGCACAATCAAATATGAACGGCCAGCGATTCGACTTGGGTTGGTGTGGAAAAATTCGGGCGACAGGTTCAAGTCGACTTTACACACTCCTGGACGCGGCGTCGCTTGTCTCTACGTCTCCGCTGGACTTAAGCAGCCCTGCTTCAGCACCTGATTTCACGGTGCTCAGCTTTTACAAGATTTTTGGGTTCCCAGATCTGGGCGCCTTGATCGTTCGTAAAGATTCAGGGCATGTTTTTGAGAAGAGGAAGTTCTTTGGCGGAGGTACAGTTGATATGGTTGTCGCTGGGGATGCAAAGCCGTGGCATGCGAAGAAACACTCCTCCGTTCATGATATGTTGGAAGATGGGACACTACCGTTCCATAACATCATTGCGCTGAATGCGGCGTTTGAAACGCATAAGAGGTTGTATGGATCCATGGATAATGTTTCCTCCCATACGCGGTTTCTTGCGAAGACGCTGTATGAGCGCATGGCTAGGTTGAAGCATTATAATGGCACCAAGGTGTGTCGGCTCTATACCTCATCAAAGTTTGACAACGAGGATCTGGCTACGCAGGGCGCCATTGTTGCGTTTAATCTGCAAAATAGTCGGGGACTGTGGGTTGGCAAGTCCGAGGTGGAAAGACTGGCCAGCGTCAAAAACATCCAGCTCAGATCAGGCACACTATGCAACCCAGGTGGTACAGCAGCGAGCCTTGGGTGGACAGGGACAGACATGCGTCGCCATTACTCTGCCGGAATGCGTTGCGGCGATGACCACGATATCATGGATGAGCGGCCGACAGGGATCTTGCGCGTCAGTCTAGGCGCTATGAGCAGCCGAAAGGATATTGACACCTTTATGGCATTTCTGGAGGAGTTCTACGTCGATAAACCACCTCAAGGGATATCAATTCATCTTCCTCTGGCGACGAGCACTCCACTGCAACAGCCCAATTTCTACGTTGAGAGTCTGTCTGTCTATCCCATTAAGAGCTGCGGCGCCTTCAAGGTCCCTGATAGACAACGCTGGGAGGTTAAGAGAACAGGCCTTGCCTGGGACCGCGAGTGGTGTCTTGTTCACCAGGGTACAGGCGTAACGCTCAATCAGAAGAGGTATCCGCGCATGGCACTGATCAGGCCCGTCCTTGATCTTGCCAAGGGCGTATTGCGAGTTTCTTTCGGGGATATACATGCTTCTTCGATGGAAGGGAAAGCTCTGGAGGTTTCTTTGAGTCGTGCGAGTACGAATGCTCTTACAACATCACTGTGCCAGAATACAGCAAAGCCGTCAACGGTTTGCGGGGATAGGGTGGTCCTTCAGGCTTATACTTCGTCTGCGGTGGCGAGCTTTTTCACCACTTTCCTTGGGGTACCTTGTACGCTTGCGAGGTTCCCGCCGCAGAATTCCACGAGATCTTACTCTCGCATCAACAGCCGGGGTCGAACCCAGGGTTATTCACCCGCCAAACTCAGCAGGACGATGCCCGGCTCATTTCCTCCGCCGTTTGTATCACCAGCTTCAACTCCTACAACCCTGAAACCTAAAGACAACTATCGCAACCCCATCCTCCTCTCAAACGAAAGCCCCCTCCTCCTCATCTCTCGGTCCTCTGTAAATCGTCTTAACGAGGCCATTAAAGCTTCCCCAACCACAAATGCAAATAGCACACCTACATATACACCTACGGCCGCCAAAAAGGCTGTCGCGGCAGATGTCTTCCGCGCAAACATCGTCATTGCTGAAACACCAACAATCCAACAATCGCCACTCCCATCCTCACCTTCACCTTCACCTTCACCCTCACAATACTTCTCGCCATTATCATCGCAGCCTACAACAACCCCAGAAAGACCATACATCGAAGACACATGGTCCACACTACACATCGGCACGGGCTCCACCCAAATGACTTTCGACGTCCTAGGCCCTTGCGAACGGTGCCAGATGGTCTGTGTGGACCAGTATACCGGTGTAAGAGGGGAAGAGCCGTATGCTACGCTTGTAAAGACGAGAAAGGGTGTTGGTGGTGGGCGTGGGGTGTTTTTTGGAAGACATGTTGCGCCTTCTTCTCTTACTAGGGGAGAAGATGTGGACGCCGCTGCAGATGCAGTATTGGGGACTGTCATGGTGGGAGACTTGATTTTGCCAGGAGGCGATGAGCTCAACAATAGCCTTGGTGGCGACGAGGCGTGATATAATATTGGTTGCATTAGATCGGTTATATGGAATATTGGGAATAGCTTTGGCGTTTGCTGGAGCATAGCATAACTGTACGGACCAGTATTAGTTCCTAGAAGATACCTTTTTTGATTGAATATTTTTTGCCAATTAATTTTTGAAAAGTGATGATTGTTTATGATTAAGATAGCTCTTAGGGTCCTATTAGACCTCATATTGATTAGTGCTCTTTATTTAGAGCTTACCTCCGTTCTGGAGATACCCCTTCGTCTTCAACCAGGATCCAACGTCGCTACGGTCACGCTTAACCCAGCTGACCTTAGCGCGGATAGCGTCAAGACTTTGCTCAATAGCGCGGTCAAAGCCCTGAAACATAGTTAGTATTGTTGAGGGAATTGGGAAGAAAAGAAGGCTCACCTTAGTATCCTTGTTGGCGAAGAAGTTCTGCACATCCTGAAGCTGCTCCTCTGTACAGAAGCTAGCGGTACAGATCTGCACAACAGTGCCGAGCATGCCGAGCCCAGGGGGCAGGCGCTGGTAAAGCAGGTCCCAGTTCTCCTTCACCCAAGCCCAGCGGGCGTCGATACCCGCTGCGTGGCTGCGGAGGCCACCGAGGGGCATATAAATGTCTTGGTTCTTAACCTCGTCACTGAGAGCCAAGCCAAGAGTGCGCTTAATAAGAGCCGGGTTCTCAGCAGTACCAAGGCAGCGGAGAGCCGTGGTCTTCTCATCCGAGGTGGGGGCATTGCGGAAGCGGTCGTAAACAACCTCATACTCCTTCTCACCGCCGTATTTCAGGACGATGGAAAAGACACTACCGCGAATATTGGGGTGGATAGCACTGTGGTCACCAGCAGCGAAGCGCTTGAACATATCCTGAGCAGCCTTGACAACAGTCTCGTCTCCAGCCATTCCAGCAGCGCTGAACAGCAGAGACTTGAACTGTTGGACAATGTGTCCGTCTTTGTCCGAGAACTCCCAGCCAAGGGCGTGAGCTTTCTCAGCCACAAGAGCACGCTGGAAAGCCTCCAGGGCGTTCCTAGTCTGGGCATCCTCGAAGATCCATGCGGCGCGGAGAGTACCAACACGGGTCAAGATCTCAGTCCAGACGACGAATTCAGACTCGCTATCAAAGCCTGTCAAAAGCGACAATAGGCCAGATGTGCTTTGGTAGCCTGAAGAAGCCAAGGCACCAGCGTCGGCGATCATACCGGCGCGGTCCTCAACTGTCAACAGACCGGCCTTTGCAGCCTCACCCAGCTTAGACAGACGTTCAGGTGTGTATGAGGTGCGGTAAATAGCGGAGTGATCGGCATTGAGCTTGAAGAAGTCAAGGTCGGGGACCTTGAATTCACCCTCACGCTCCGAAAGCAGAGTATCTTCATCGATACCCTGCTTCGTGCGCAAGCCGAGCATAACAGGGAAAATGGTCTTATCTTCCTCAGGCCGAACATCACCGGTACGAAGGAAGCGGTTTTGCTTCACCTTAATGGAAGAGGAGCTAGGGTTCTCAGTGACAGCAACCACGGGGAAACCAACATTCTTGGTCCAAATGTCCATGACCTCCTCAACAGGCTTGCCACTGGCATCAGCAAGAGCAGACCACAAGTCACCGGTCTGTGTGTTGCCATAGGCATGCTTCTTGATGTAGTTGCGGACACCCTGGAGGAAAACATCTTCACCAAGATATTTGGAAATCATGCGCAGGACAGATGATCCCTTGGAGTATGAAATAGCGTCGAAAATCTGGTTGATCTCATCGGCACGCTTCACAGGCACCTCAATGGGGTGACTGCTGCGGAGCGAATCGAGGGAAAGGGCGCTCTGCAGATTGTCAATGACGTACGTCTGCCACACCTTCCACTCGGGGTAGAAGCTGTTGCAAGAGTACCATGACATCCAGGTAGCGAAACCCTCGTTGAGCCAGAGACCATCCCAGAAGTCCATGGTCACCAAGTTTCCGAACCATTGATGGGCAAGCTCGTGCTGGACAGTTTCGGCAATGCGCTCCTTCCGAGACGCACCGCTGTTCTTCTCATCCAGGAGCACATCGACGATACGATAGGTAATCAAACCCCAGTTCTCCATAGCGCCGGCGCTGAAATCAGGAACCGCAACCATATCCATCTTGGGTAGCGGGAACTCGCTGTCGAATGCCTTCTCGTAGAAAGCAAGAGTCCTGGCAGCCAGGTCCAGGGAGAAACGGCCATGCTCGATGTCCTGATCCGGTGTAGCATAGACACGGATAGGGACACGGAAGTCCGTGGATTCAATGTAGTTGAGGTGGCCAACAATGAAAGCCACCAAGTATGTCGACATGACTGGAGATGTGTTGAACTTGACAATCTTCTTTCCGCCATCGATCTCCTTCTCTGAGGCCACGTCCATGTTACCCAAGCAAGTCATGCTCTTGTCCGCAATCAAGCTGACAGTAAATTTAGCCTTGAGGGCAGGCTCGTCGAAGCAAGGAAACGCTCTGCGGGCATCGGTAGGTTCCATCTGAGTCGAAGCAATGTACTTGGTCTCGCCGTTGGCTTGAGGGTATGATGATCGGTAGAAACCGGCCATGTTGTCGTTTAAGATACCAGTGAATGTCAGCTTGAGCTGTGCGGAGGATCCCGCGGGGATAGTGTCGGAGAACTTGATTGTTGCCTCTTGTTTATCCTTGTTAAGGGCGATCTCGGGCGAAGAGGTGATCACAGACCCTTGAGCGGAAACGGTAGCTGTGTGGATATCGATTTCGGTGGAGTTGAGGGAGATGGAGGTGGTGTCCTCGACGACCTGTAGACTACACTAGCTGTCAGTGTAGCTCATACCCAACAAATAGTCACAGTCACATACTCGATAACCACAGTTCCGTCATATTTAAAGGTCTCGAAATTCGGCTCAAGCGTCAAGTCGTAGTGCGTAGGCTTAACGTTGGTAGGCAGGACCTCACGACCAGGAACATTGGTCGTGCCGGCCGCATCGGCACGTCGAGAGCCACACATCCTGCGATACGAACAATACCGTTTTGAAGTCTGAGATAAAGGGGAGCGTCGTGTCTGGCGGTTGAAGCGAGGTGGAGAGATCGAGGAAGGAGGGGTAGAGGCCGAGAGGAAGCGAGAGGAGAGGAGGGGGAGCTTGGGGGGCGGTGGCCGAGCTGAGTTCAGCAGCGGCAGCCGCGCAGAGGAGAGGCGACGCATAGAACCGCAGATGCTCCACCAAAGGACCGCGAATGAGGGAAGGAGTGAATGGGGCCGGGCTGAAGGAGTGGACTGAAGGTGGTAAGGAGTTTGGATCGCGACAATGTAAACTCCAACGGCCCAGAAACAACAACAATTGCAGGATTCAGTTCAAAGAAAGAGCTGCAAATCTGTTCCCCAGAAAAACGGTCGCCGCGGATGTCTCAAAGTAGCAGGCGGTATATTTCATCTCCTGAGGCATAACACTATCCTCAGAGAGGTCTAGCTGGCTCGCTGGTCACATGATCCGGTCAGCCGCTATAATTTCCTGTCCGCGCAAACTCTTCCCAAACCATACATACATATATTCGTTCACGCAGCTTTTCTTGCAGCAGATGCCAGCAGCCTTCAGGGTTGATCTATAGGCATATGCATGCTAGGCTGCTCTGCAGTGCTTGCCAGACCGTACACCACCCAGTTTGAGGAGACCATGACAGTTGCTCTCTACCTAGTAGAGTGGTAACCTAACCTTGGATGGGCTTCCATAGATGGTTGGGACAGACTTACTGTAGTAATGATCATTGTTTACCTAGGCCTTGGGAGATACAAAACCTGAAATTATCATTCTTCCTGGCAGTATCACAGCTCATGCTGTGTTCACTGCTACGTAGTGCTGCGCATCGTCTACTATCAAGTCATTTTAGTCTTATTTAATCCGAATGCTAGAATGGAAACATCCCGAATAAATCAAGAATAGAGATTAGCCATTAGTATCGATCCTCACTTCTTCACATCTCATAAATCCTAACACATAAAATATAAACAGACCCTCGCTCAAGTCCGTTCTCAACAGACCCTCATCAAGGAAACGAAACGAACCACCATCTCCACCATCCCCTCACATGACAGTATTAATGATTAGACTAAAAATGCGCCCTCCCTTCTTTGACCCGATCAACCGGCAATTTCGTGTAAACACTTCTCGACCACCCATCCGCATCCTGCACCGTCTCCTTAACAAGCACATACCCGCCGAACTTAGGCAGAAGAATGGCCCAGAACACATAGTACACGGCGCCCGCAGCAAAGATACCCAGCGCTACAACACAGTGCAGGTAGTACGGGAGCTCTTCGTAGACGCTCTGGTCACCGGTGGGAGGAATATAAGGCGCGATCACGAGGTAGATATTTGTGAGGAGGAAGAAAACGGTCACAGGAAGGGTGGCTTTGATGCCTGGGTTGAAGTCGGGGAAGGAGTTCCTCTTGAGGTAAATGTAGATTAGGCCAGCGGCGACGAAAACGTTGACAATGGACAGGGGGTAGGAAATTAGACTGAATGAAATGTTAGTACAATTTTGAGAAAGAATGTAATCTGGATATGACTCACTTGACGAGGAAGTTGTAGGCGTCACCGGGGGGAGGAGCAAGCATGATGATGATGGAGACGACCCAGTGCTCGAAGAGACCCGCGGCAGGGGCGTGGAAGGGCTTGTTGCTGGCCCAGAGGCGGGAAAAGGGGAGGACACCCTCACGACCAAGTTCCTGGACAACTATATACAGTTAATGTCATGTTTTCTATATGAGGTGGCATGACACGTACTTCGGCCCTGAGAGAAGATCACCGAGAGGACGTTTCCGAACGCCGACAGAGCAACCAAGACAGACATGGCGCGCTCAGCCTGGCCGCCGAACATGTTTCGGAAGAACACAGCAGCGACGATAGATCCAGACTCAAGGAGCTCTTGCTTCGGAACGGCAGCGAAGTAGGCGATGTTGACGAACATGTAGAGGATGCCAACGGAGATGATAGCCACGGGAGCCGCAATTTTGAGGGTTCGGACAGGGTTCTTAGTCTCGCTTAGAGCCTGCAACATTCTGTTAGTATCAAATATCAAATTATGGGCACTCCTCCACATACATAGTTGGCATTGGAGTAACCAATGAACGACCAGATAACGTTGTATAGCGCGTTGACAACACCATACCCAGTAACTGTATCAACTCCATCAAAGGCGTTGGAGAAATTGTTCGGCTTCTCGATCTTCAAGTGACCACCAAGAGCCACCCAGCCAGATACAATGATGAACACAACGACGATAAGCTTGACGATACCGAGGAAGTTCTGCAGACGAAGACCCCATTTCAGGGCAAATCCGTGGATGAGGAACGCAACAGTAATACAGGCGAGACCGATACCACGCTGGTTCCATCGGTCAACCTCCACTTGCGCAGCGTTGAGGATATACTGGCCAAAGACGACACTGTTGCTAGCGGCCCAGCCGAGCAGGAACGCATACGCGGCGTACATTGCCGTCGCCAGGAACCGGGGCCTCTTGTAGACATATTCGAGGTAGTTTTTTTCTCCACCGTTTCTGCAGGACACACATTAGACCAATCTTCTCCACTCTGTTGGTGTAAGTATAAGAGATATAAACGCACCTTGGGATAGCAGTACCCCATTCAAGATAAACAGCCGTACCAGCAACCGCAATCAGCGTACCAAACACCCACATAAACAGCGCAAGGCCGACACTCCCTCCAGATAGACCCAAGATGGTACTCGGGGTGGCAAAGATACCCGTACCGATGACTCGGTTGAAGATGAGAAACGTGGCACTGATAATGCCGATCTGGCGACGATCCTCAGGTGTGGTGTTGTAGATGTTTCCTTCGTCTATTTGCACCCGTTAGCAAGACCTACGCGCACAATTCCGAAGACCAGCAAGTGACAAAAAAGAGTAAGCCACATACACAACGCGGTCACACCGTCAGCCCTCCGAGGGCCGTCAGCCTCATAAGAGTTCGCCTCAGGCTTCGCCTCCTGCTTAGGAGCAGATCCGGAAGGAAACTCCATGATGCTTGTAGCTGTGATGCACAAGATGACTTGACTTGACTCGACTCGACCTGGCAGCGGTGGCAGACACCAACAAGTGGGTTATGGGTTGATGAACTCTACTCAAAAAGCCGGCGTCGGGATATAGATATATAAGACGTCGATGATGATGTGCTGAGACCCAGTTTGATGCAATCAAATCACGCTCACGCTAGAAAGCTCAGGGTCGTATAGAACAGCGCGCTGAGGGCTCGGCGAAGGCCGTTTGTCCAGGTGTCAAGGCTCAAGGAGAAGGCTGGGCGTCAGGCGAGAGGCGAGTAGTAGGTCTTTAATCTAAGGTGTATAGGGCCATGGAGGAAGTCTCGACTCCAGAAGCCGTCGGAAACCGAGAGGGCTGTGAGCACGCGATTTCCCAGGCGGACAAAGAGGATACGCTGAGCTCTCGGCGAGAGGCGACTGACTCTAGAAAAAGTCTCGAAGGCCGTGCTAAACTACGGGCCGGGGACAGTTCCAACTGTTCCTGGACCATGATGGCGCTGATGGAGAGCGGCGGAACGAATAAAGACGCAGAGGTGAGAGTCAGAAATAAGATTCGGTGCAAGAAGAGTCGAAGAGTGGAAGAAGATGTTTTCGGGCAGGCCCACCGGTGCCACTCTCTCTCGCTGGAAACGTCTGTCCATGACACACCAAAATCGATCACGCAATTTTGCACTTGTATAACAAATACCTTGGATGTAACTCTACGGAGGAAAGCCCAGAAGGAGTCGACTTTTCTCTCATCACCAAGATATAATATTCTGGTATGATGGTATGTACAATACACCGCCCGTAAGCAATCCTGATATATCCCTCTTGATATCCAATATCCAAGTCCTGTGGCAATTTGTCCTCCTCTCCAGTTCTCCAGTCCTGTCCAAACGCCCTGCAGCCAAACAGTATAATAATAATAGACACACGTATATTCTCGCACATGCAAATGAACATATCGAGAAGCCCCGAGGAATACCAGCCGGGGGTGGAAAGTGAACCCACGAGCAAGACCCTGTATAGTAAACTCCGGAAGGATTCGTTAATTATAGAAAGGCGAGGAAAACTTGCAAAGCAAAAAAAGCAAAAAAAAAAAAAAACTGGGAAAAGAAAGCAACACTAATCAGAAAGTACGCCGCATGATCCAGCATGCAACATGCAGAAAAATGCTAACAGCTCAGACTTCGAAATCATCGGGGAGAAGTCGCCCCTGTCGCATGTGCAAGGTTCGAGGGAACCATCTTCCCACTCGATGGCGGTGTTTGCCGCTTGGCCAGGATGGTCAGTTTCTTGCGCAATACTGCTAGCCGACTGCGTATGCTCGAGACCACTAAAAGCACGTTAGATTAAGCTGGCATGTTTGCGGTGTCAGATGCAGGTAAGAACTTACACTTGAAGACATGTTCGCACTGTTCGCCTTGTAGCCCATTAACAATCATGTCGGTTTTGTCGGTGCTAGATGATTGGGGCACATCTTCTCTTTCCAAGACAGCCTCTAGCATTCGGATGGCAGTGACATAGGCAATCTCGCACCCCGACAAGTCTTCGCTAGTGAGCTCGTTGATGGCGGCTGTTCGACTCATTTCCAAGGCGCGATCATACATTAGCTTCTCCGCAGACACGCCAGGGCTGACCCTCACATCCACAGAGGCCCCTGACCCGGCAGACTCGAGTGATTGATTGTTAGGGTGGCTGGGGTGATCGAGGGGGAGTCGACGTTGCGCTTCAATTAGCTTGAGGCGCACAAACTCTGCCTTCTCCAACACCTCGTTGAACCTACTCCGAACCCATTGGACGACTTTGTTGATGCGATTCGACACTAGGTCTGCTCGACTCATACCAGACTCTGCCAAGGCGTCGCCTCTGTTCTTACGGTTCCACCAAGCGCCGGCAATATCCATGGACTTGGCTAGTAGGGAGAGTGCTTTGACATACAGGACTAACGCCTCTTCAGAGAGGGTCACGACAGCATCGGCTGTGAGCCCGCCATCACCAAAGTCAGCGACTGGCGGGGTGGGACTTCCGTCGGCCTGGGCTGATGGGGCCAATGGTATAAGCTGTTTATATTTCACTTCCGCAAAGCCGTATACAACGTCACTCCTTGTCGCGCATTCTTCGAGTTCTTTGACAGTTTTGGTATCTTCATCCGGGTTTGTCAGAGGTCGAGGACTATCGCCCATGGTTAAAAGACCAGCAGGGGCCGTGGGATAAGCTGGGAAAGGATTGTAGGCCAACGGCGGCGAGCGGCCTCCTTTAGTGATATTCAAAGGCGGAGAATAGCCCCATAAGCGCCCACTCGCCATATGCAGGGCTTTTGATATTGCAGATGTTGCAGATGTAGGGCTCTGTCCGTAGCGTCGTTCGTACGAACTTTGGCGATTGTGCGCCGAGTCCGCTCGAGCACGACCGGAAATTACCTGGACTGCCTTGCTGGGAGAACTCTGCGGTGATTGCGCTGTGGTTGGAAGGGCCGGCGTCGTTTGCCTCCGTGGAAGAAGGCCCGCCTGTTTCCCTTGAATTCGAGGATCGTGTGCAAGTTCATCTGCAAACGCGTTGACCTCAACGGCCCGTTTCTCTACAACCACATAGTCTCGCTCAAATGCGACGTCTTGCGCAGCCCGCTCACGGTCATCCTTCGTTCTGTAAGACGGCGGTGTACCGGGGGGCTGGCGGTTCTTTTGGCGCTCTGCAGCATTTGCTATTGAGTGGCGATCCAGAAGCTCTTGACGGCCCGGGGCTGTCGCATGCGAGACCACGTCAGGCCTTTGGGGAGCCGCAGCCGTGGGTATTGGCTTCGCCGCTGAGGCAGGCCTGTCGCCACTCCTAACCCTCCGCATAGGTGAAGCTGTCGGGGGTGTCTCTGGCCGTTCATTGCGAGGTACATATCGATGAGGCGGTGGGTATCGGGTTTGATCATCATCTTCAAGCTTGGTTGTCCGGTTTTCTCGAGCCCTTGGAGTATCGACTGCGGCGGACCTAGGCGTCGAATCCCCGGTGGTTGGCTCCGGTGATGAACGACGACTTGGAACAAGAGCATCCTCAGCTATTAATCCGGGAATAGGTTCTGTAATGACTTTATTGTCGAAGAAATCCGCGAACGTCATTCGCACAACCGGATTAAGTTTTAGCAGGCCACAAATCAGCCCTTTGATGTCTTCCGATATTGGGTTCTCTTCCGGAAATCTAATCCGGTCTTTTGAGTTCTCGATCTTTCGGAGCAGCTCAACGTGGTTTGTCGCCCGAAAAGGCGGCTTGCCTACCGCCATCTCGTATAGCACGGTCCCGACGGACCAAAGGTCCGCCTTAGCATCATATTTCTCATATCGTAGGATCTCGGGTGCCATATATAGAGGGGAGCCGCACAATGTCTCCGCAAGGGATGTCGCTGGAAGTGATCGAGCAAAGCCAAAATCTGCCAACTTGAGCAAGGGTAATGATGGTAGCCCGACAGCCGGTGTGAACGAGTCAGCACTGCCTTTTAAGGCGGCTAGCGGAAGCTTCTCTCCTTCTGTCGGTAAGGGTGCAGGACAAAGTAGGAGGTTTTGAGGTTTGATGTCACGATGGATTAGATTCCGATCCCGGAGGAATTTCAGCGCACTCGCCAGCTGCTTCAGAAAATGTCGAACTAGCACCTCGTTCAACGCTCCGCCAGGAACATTCGGATACTTCGCCATCATATGTCGTGTATAGCTGTGCTCTCTCAATGATTCTCTCCTCTTTATGAATTGTGAGAGGTCTCCTAAAGCACAGTACTCCATGATAAGGTGAATATGAGTATTGGTCTCCTTGAAGTCGATGAGAGCGACGATGTGCGGTTGTCTCAGCTCTCTAAGGATGTCAATCTCCAGGGATAGGTTCTCCCTCAACTTCTTATTGAGCTTTCCTAGGTTAACTGATTTGATGGCCACGAAGGTTTGTGATTTCTAAAGTAACATAAAAGTTAGAAGCAGCCCAGCATATTCAACTCGGGGCAGGAATCACGAAACCTACCGTGTGCATCCCTCGGTAAACAGTAGCAAAGCTACCCTTTCCAATATGGTCCATCCGGGTATATCGGCCGCCATCGAGAGCCACCTCCGTATAGGACTCTTTCGAGCCCTTAGAATGTTGGACCGAAGCCATGGTGACAGCAAGGCGACGGTGCACACCCTGTCAACCGCACAGCTACCTCAGCAACGGCAACGCAAACGACGGGGAGTAGAGGCCCATCAGAGTTAAATGTGAGAGGCAACGAGTCGAAGAGGCGGAAATAACTAGGACTATTTCAGGCAACAACGAGGCGGAGGTATGCGGGAGGGTTGTGGGAGACGAGGTTGGATCGGGCCGGTTGACAGATAGGAAGGCGTCAAGGTGGACAAGGTCGAGCTCGGCGCTGTCTTGGTGACTCAAGCTAGGGAACTGGGGTCTCGAGTCGCTAGGGAGCGGTGAAGCGGAACCGGGGGAGCTGCAAGATGGAGAGAAGCGAGAGTTTTCGAGGTCGTCGTCGGTGGTTAACAGGAACCAAGGAAAGTGACGGATGTGCAGAAGATTTATCAAGGCCGCTGAAGAATGAAGACGGTGCTGATAAGATAAATGTAGGCTGGAGGTATAGAAAGAGAAAGGGGGGGTAGCAGAGAGGGAGAAGCTGCAGGAGGTAGTCAGAAGGTACTTGTTGGTCTAGAAAGGATGAAAGAGAGGGAAGTTCGGCAGGGAAAGCTAAGTAAGTAGGATGGCGATGTCGTCCGGGGGGAGGAGCAAGCAGTGAGGAGGAGCGTGACCTGCGATAACAGGCGACAAGCAACGGCACGACGATCACTGATTACTGAGTGGAAAGGCGGTCAGAAGGGCGGTTAGCCTGAGTACCTCAGTATCAAGATATCCTCAGGATGATATGATTATAAGAGAAGCTCCTGGAAATAAAGAATCAATAAATCTCCAGATGATAAATCAATACTCATTTCTTTTCATGGATGTAGACTGTAGATGAACTGATGATGGATGCGCAAGGGCCGCCTGGTAGCCTCAGGCAATAACCATCACGTTATCGATTAGATAAGAGTCGTCAGCCACCGCAAGCATCCGGGGTCTCCATCCAGTGCCTCCAGTCCATCCAATTCCATCCATGGGCTGATGATCCTCCATCGCCAAATTATGGATCTGATCTCCTTCGCAATCTCCATGCATTGTGACTCAATCCCACCTAATTCATCGCCAAAGACTCACCATCTCCTCAACTACGCCGGAGTTTCGAGTCTGCAATCAATATCTAAACCCTTCAATTTACCCAATCACATCCCTCCAGACAGAAACACCCCCTCAAATGACTCAACGAGTCAACAGCCTTGAAGTGCGCTGGTGCCACTGAGCCCTGTTCACCCTTCAAATCCCGGCACAATCCCTGCTCCATTCAGAGACCAAGGCGTCTTAGATGCACTGCCCTCCACTCGGCTTGTCAGTGGCCGCTCATCCAACTGATAAGCTAGTGGGCCTTGGAGACGATTCGGAGTGCCCCGTTTACCGTTCCAGGGTGTTAGTCTATCCATGGTCCACTCGGGCGATCGACAATCTCCATGCTCAAGGGGCTGACAGTGAGACATGAAGCAGACAAGAAGGCAAAAGCGAAGAGGGATAGACGAGCATTCTTGAAGTGCTCATTATGACGACTGGCCCTTGAGTTTGACTTGAACAAAGTAAAAATAGTGGCTTGTCATTCTCGGGGTCGGGGCCTGGGTCACCTGAACCCTGCATATGCCAGGATGAGGTACTCTTCAGCGGACGGTACTTTGTTCGCATGATGGGTGCACTCCTTTGTTCGTATACCCTGACCATAGTAGTCTTGTGCCTACAAGTCTCCAACCATAGTGACCCACTACTCTTCAATCCACCAGTTCTCCGATTGTAGAGGACATGCCAGAATAAATGTCTTTAACCTCGTGTTGTACAACATAACTTGCTAAATCTAATCATATCATTGCATCAGCCTCAGCCTCGTCAGCTGCTCCTTCGAGTTAAACACCCAGTCCCTTTACCAAGAGCCACAGCACAACTGGAACAACCACATTGTCATTACATCCCGTTAATACCGCCTCTGTCGCACTGGCACCCCCAGCGGCTAAGACAGACTTAACCACCGCCACGGGCCACGAGAAGTGCTTCGGCCCGTGCTGACCACCACCACCCACGGGCCATTTTCCGAGAACAAGCCATCCTTGGGCGATCAGTAATCCAGCCGTAACGGCGATCGCAAAGGCGACGCTACCCTCGATGGATTTCCCGCCACCCCAGAACCATTTGCGTCGCCCGAAACGCCGGCCAACGAGTGATGCGGCGGCGTCACCAAGACCGACACAAATGATTCCGCTTACCATGCTGACATCCCGAGTTTCGGTGTCCCAGCCTTTCCAGGGAGATTCCCCGGTTCGGGATATGTCGGCCAGGGAAAGCCATAAAGGGACAGCGCACCCAATGAGGAGAAAGATGTGGGAGACGATGACCGGGCCTCGATAGTCGCGACCATCGACATATGGCTCGAGAAAGTAGGTCAAGGGCCGTGAGATTGGGGGTAGTTGTGAGGCACGGAAGAGGTCGAGGAGCAGGAAGACGGCCAGAACCAGAGCCATAGCAAGAGCACAAAAGGCGGGGTCGATGTAGATGGTGGGGAGAAACATCATTACCATCGTGCCATGGAAAACTTTGCGCCTAGTGTCCACTTCTGCAAACGTGCCCAACCGGATCACTATGGCTATTCCCGTAACAAGAACAAGCAGGCAGTATGCAGCAACGATAAGACGTGTACTAGCCTCTCCAAATGTGTAGCGGAGATGTTCTGCCCGTCCGAGATGGCAGAACGCATTCGACAGGCTGGCGTCCACCCGCGGAGGTATAGGAATCCAGTATTCTAAACTTGAGGTGATGACCCAGAACCTGAACCACGACACGTTGCCAAGTAAGTAGCCCAAAGCCCAGCCAAATGGCTCCGCGCCTTGCAGTGCTCGTTCACCTACATATTTTCGTACTGGACCAAGGATGATACCGAGAACGGCTAGGTAAACGTAGCCTGCGTAGAGCCACTTGCGGACCTGCACTTGTGGAACAGTCATCGACAGGAAGGGAGCCACATCTGGCGCCACTAATCGCTTCCGTCGGCCTCTCGGCGTGGTTTTGACTCTTTCTGAGCGAAGGCCTTCTTCGAAATTTGTCGATGGTTGACGTGGAATCGAGTCGTCTGCAGTCGGGACCTCTATAGGACTCTCCGGTGGTGATCGCTCTCGATATTCGTGGGTCCGGCGCGACGTAGATGTAAAGCCATCGGGCGAGTCGCTATCCGAAGTAGGATCTTCCGAAGAGCCAGCTCGGCTCAATTTCTGGCAGAGCTTATGATCCAGCAAGTTCAGAATATTCTTCGGTGAATTTGAAGCGCTAGGAGAGCGTCGAAACTTCCATGTCGGTATCCGAGCTAGAGCGACCTCCCAGTGGAGGACCTGGCGACAAGAGATAAAAATACACAAGCTGCCCAGCCACAGCAGCGCTTTAAGGATCTCCGCTTGAGGAGAGCCTCCGAACAAAAACAGATTAATAAGGGCAGTCGTGAGAAGCTGTAATTCCGCTGGAAGAATGCTGGTAGACAGAAGGAAATCTAGAGTGGGTATCAATGCTTGGTGCAAAGGAAAAACAAGTGTCAAAAGTTCAGAATTCAGGCCTCGGAGAGAAAGAGGTTTCGGGCGAATGAACCCCCATGTCAACTGCTCCGAAACAATCAAGGGGAGAAGAGTGAGAAGCCAATGCGCTATGCTTTGTCCATGTATCAGATCTTGCATGGGAACGGCGGATGGCGGGATAGAGGCGAGAGCTAGAAGTAAATTTGGCAGTATTAACGACGGCGAATGGGCTGACAGTGACAGCGAGGCGAAAACAGGAATCAGAACGGGGTATAATAGCGGAGCTGGATCGAATGTAGGCGGAATTTCGAAGGACAGGAATCTAGAAAGCCGCAGGCGACCATGTCTGTTCAATGGATAAACAACGTAGACTCCGAGGACAGAGACGGAATATGTCAAAATCTCTACACAGATCACAGGTTAGCCAAAAGAAATAACATTAAATAAAGCACGCCTTACCTTTTTTCCAAGTCCAGGCAAGCGATCTGACGCTCGACTGTCCCAGGACTACGCCGCCTACGGAGAGCAACAAGGTAGCCTCGAAACCCCTCCGTATGACTTCAACGCGTCGTTTCGCCTTTATCTTATCCCGTAACTCTAAGATTTCCACCTCATTGTCCCCTATAGAGCTCCGTCGCGAACTCCGTGAAGTCGACCGGGCCAATGACGGCCACCGCTGCAGGCCCGGAAGCCACAGGTCATGATCACCACCTCCGTTCCATGTCGGACGAGCTCCTTTCCGTGACCGAGAAGGCGGCACCGGAAGTCCTTTCAGCAAGCTTGTACTCTCGTCATCCGCCTCAGTACCGCTATCACTCGATGTGCGCGTCCGTTGGTGTATTGAGCCGTTGCGGCGATATGGGTGAGGTGAGCGGGAAAGTGATCGGAGATGGTCAGAGGCGGCGAGGTCCGAGTCGGGCGGGATCATGTTCGGAGACGTTCCCTCGTCCTCCTGGCTTGTGGAAGAGGCCATGGCCCCATGGATGTAGAGAATCAGGGCAGGAGTTTATAGCGCGGAGAACGTCATTGTCGGGGGTGAGAAATTGAGATTGAGTCGTGTGAGGATGGAAAGGCCACTAAACCCCGGACGGTCAGTAATTTAAACCAGCGGGGCTCGGGCAAAGGTGGCGGGAGACGGATCAGCATACCTGACAGGAGGAATAGACTTGAGTTGATCGGTGGGGAGACGAGCGAAAGGGAGAAGAGAGGAGAGGAGTCTAGGAGGAGGAGACTTTGAAGGATGAAGTGAAGGTTTTGCTAGGCTTCCATCGACTTGGTGGTTTATCGACAGCGGCAGCGGGCCTTTTCTGTCATCACATGCTTTGCTCGCAACTGCCAATAACCAACGAGTATCTCAAGATTATTTCGATTATCTACAAAGTAACTACCCTGAGTTATCTCCTCATCCTCCCTCTGAACGACTCATAATCCTCCTCGTGTTCTCCAGCCTGCGCCGTTCTCGCCTCAACGCTTTCCCAACATCGGCCTTAGCTTCACCCAGCCCAGAGGACAAAGCTCTAGCGACTGCGCCGCCGCCAGTCCAATCGGCTCGGCGACACGTACGACGGCCCAGCTTGTCTAGAACGGTGGAAATATAACAGTCGCTCGCTTAAGATGACTGGTGCCTCTGCTACTGGGCCTGATTAGTCCACGCTTATCGGCCAATCAAGAATTCTCCCAAGCGTTGTTGGATAATCGCCTTGCAGCAAGCATGTCAGGGGGTTCTCGAATCTTACGCACGCCATCACCACTATCAAGTACTGACCCCTCCGGACTTTACGCGGCCTTCGGCCCTTGTCATCATGTCTGTTGTTGTATAATCACTCCAGCGGCGAGCTCTCTGCCCTCTGCGCCCCAAACCGACTTGCAAGGAATTAATTGTGCTTGGCGGATGTCATGGAGTGGTTGGCTGGTATAGATAACGCAGTGGGGTGAGCCCTGCGCGGCGTGGGCGTATACACCGAATACGCGCTGAACTTGCGCCTTGAGATCCGATGTCTTATCAATCTCGATGCACGAATATCTTAGGTGTTCATTGGTGGAGGCTTCGACAGCACGGCCTGATCCTGTCTCTCCCTTTGTGAGTTTCACTCCGTCGCACCGGTAACCCAGGCCCTGCCATTCTATGTCGCTGTTTCTGGGAAGATCATGAAGCTGAACGGCGAAAAAGCCAGGAACGCTTCCAGGGCTGTCCACGAGGTCGAAGTTCGGGAGCTTGTGTTGCGTGATGGTTTTGACCTGCTCATAACCTCTGCGTCCGTACTTGATGTCCCAGGCGTCCAGCATTGACTCTTCGTCTTCCTCTGTCTCTTGAGCATCTGGGCTGTGCATCGTCTGCCACAGTTGCCACGCAAGACGAGCCCTCGTTTTAACATGATCTGTTCCTGTGAAGAAGGCGACGGCTCCCAGCCACCAGTTGACCTCCATAGCTGTGCCTATCCGCCACATATGTTGGAGCGACAAGACAGACCGTAGCGAATACGTCTTGAGCCACGAGGGGTCAGCAGAACTAGTCTCTACCAACTCCATAGATGCTGGCTCTAGAGGTATCTGACCGGCAATGTATACCACTTTTTCTGTTCCCTGCAGCGGAATAGACATAGCTTGCGAATAAGGTCCAATATTAGCTGGAGCCCAGTAAGACCGCGATTGAACATGCAGGCCATTCCTCCGAACTCTCGAGCCCAGGTCAACCACCATCGAAATCATCACATTCACCCCGTCAGGCAGAGTGTCCCCGCAAGCCACCGTAGCTCTCGCAGGCGGATTTGGCTTGTTGAATAGCGAGACGTATATGCTGTTCATCAGCGGGAAATCTGCCATCGAGCGAAGCAAAACCGTCGTAAAGACAATATCGGCCGTCGTCCGAGTCTCAACTCCATTATGATCAATATTTGAAAGAATAGACTCGATCTTTTTCGCAATGGCGGTCATCTGTTCACTTGCCCCAGGACCAGCCTCGGGGGCAGTAATGTTCGACACAGTCCACAGCCCTCCATTCACAGCTTGCACAGGCTCTGTAATCGCCCATCCACCCTTCGCAGCCTCCCGCTCTTCATCCTCCTCATCACCCACCCAACTCCCACCCTGCAACCCGTCCAATAACCTCCCAAAATCCCCATCCAGAACCCCCGGCCTCCTCACATCCCCAGGCCTAACCCCATCCTCCCTCTCCTCATCACTCTTCCTCTCAACCCTCGCCCCCTGCAACCTCAAATACCCAACGCCCCCCTCACCATGATGAACCTCCCTCCCTTCTTCAGGAACCACAATCCTGCCCTTCCACAGAAACCCCGCCCCATCAACTGCCAGCGTCTCATACTCCCCTCCCTCCCCCAACACCGCGCCACGAATATCCTCCCCGCCATCACCCGTAACAAACCTCTTCATGCCCCTCACGATCTTCCGTCGGAGTACACCGTCGGGCGAGGAAACATCCCCCCAAAGAAACTCCGCGTCCAGAGCCCCAGAAGCAACCTTAATGATCTTCGCCGAGCAGGAAGACGCAGCCATATCCGACAAAAGGCCTGCCTCCGGCTCTTCCATACCAAATGAGGAAGAAGCAGAAAGCGGCCGAGGTAGAAACGGATAATTCCACAACCAAGCCAGCGGGGTTAATCCCAATCGCCCGGCGACATCCTCAATCCGGGTCCGTTGGTATGTAGACAAGATAGCGCCAGCACAGAGAGCGTTTGCTTCGGGGTGAGCTTGCATGACTCTTTTCAGTAGTGGGATTAGACTTTCTGTTTCATCCTCCTCTTCATTCTCTGTTGTTGAAACTGAAGGAGTCGAGTCGCGGTAGACCCTCCCCGCGTCAACAGCGCCACCCTTAATCTCGCCTCGATACATTGGAATTCCTAGCGCGGATTCGTACAGCGGGATGATGTTCCACCCTATGGTTTGGTACATGAAGCTGTCAATGTCGTCTTCGCCGATTTCTTTTGCATTTTCCGCCCCTGCCTTTGTCTTTGTCTGGGTGGATAGTGGCGGGTGTAGATTCGCCAGCGCAACAATCTTGTGTCCATTGCGGATACAGTGGAGGAGATTGTATAATGAGTCTTTTCCGCCGGAGATGAGGGCGATTATGTTTAGGCTTTGGGGTGAAGTTTGCGATTGTGATGGTAGAATTGATGATGGAGGTGCCATATTGTGTAAATTTTGGGCCTTTAGCAAGCGAATCTATCTCCTGTATATGTGGTGGTGTGATGGTGGACTTCTGATTCGAGATTTTTTTTTTTGGGTTGCCCCTCGGGTTGCGATCAAGATTTGGCGGGGATAAGTAGAGTGAGGGGGCACAACCCCGCTAAAGAGGCTGTCGGCGGCCGAGGCGTAGGCCCGTAGCAAGCGGAAAAGCGCTTTTGGGGGTGGACCAAAGTGGGTTTATCTCTTGGATTTGAAAAGAAGAAGCTTGGAGAATTTATTGGTGTTTATTCGATGTGCTCATGGACGGAGGATCGGGATCTGGATGGAAACGAGAGTTGATGAAGGAACCCGCTTGCGTCTAACCAAGTCTCCGAATCTCGACGACATCCATGATGTGAAAGTCGGCCTATTGAAGAGCAAATGCGATCGATGATCCATGGATTTAGTATGTAAAATGTAATAGAGAAGTCGGTACTTCAGCAACACCTCAATTATGACTAGCTAAGCCGCAGGACGACCATACATGCTCAACGCAAAGCACAAGGCAATATTATGCACACGGGGAATGCAACCAAGGGCAAAGATACAGTTGAATATAAATAACAGTATGCAAATGTGGGTATGAGGAAACGATAGGGAGAAGCGAAAGAAGAAAGGAATTATACAAAAATTGTGGCCAGCACAGATTGACAACAGATGGAAAAACATATTACATCAAATAGGGACAATGAAGACAGTGGTGAACGAAATGGAGAGAAGCGAAGATGATGGTAAAAGAGGTGAGAGAAACAGAAATACAAGAAGCAGAAGGTGAAAGAGGTCATTCAAAGAGGGAAGAGAAACAGAATACAGTTCCCCGTGATGCCTCAGATGGGCTGAAAATGCTGATAAGTGTTCAGCCAAGCGCTCGGTCTATGATTTTGTGGTCCATGCGCCCTTCTATAGTAGTGTCCCATAACACCTGTTGTTTCCGAATATTCTCTTTCCGACCTTGAGAATTTCAATGCGAGCCGTTCTTTCGAAGATGATGTGCCGTTAACGCCGACCCAAGTCAACCAAACCAGATGTCGAAGCGGGTGAATGCAGGAAATATATTAATGTAGATGGAAAAACTCCTGGTCGCATAGCGTTCGTGATAGCCTTTGGCGATACCTGATCACGCGTGGCTCTCCTCGCGCTTGCGCTTCTTGGCCGCACGTCGGTCGACAGGCGGCGCTTCGCTGTCATCCGATGACTCACTGGTGGTGGACTTGGTGGCAGCAGCGTGTGCTGCTTCGTACAAAACAGCACCCATGGCGGTTGGGTCTCGATCCTCAAACGGAGTTTGTTCGCCGTTGGGGTCCAGGACTCCCATTACCATTGAAGTACCAGCATGAGTGCGGGCGTGCTGGGCGAGGTTGTCGCTGCGTGAGAACTTCTTGCCACACTCGCCACACTCAAAAGGCTTGTCCTGAGTGTGGAGAGAGCGGTAGTGGCGCTTGAGGTGCTCCTGGCGGCGGAAGCGGCGAGAGCAGAGAGTGCAGACGAAGGTTTTAGAGGGATCATCTGTCAGTGACTGCTTCCGACCACGGCGGTTAACCGAGACCGGAGCAGACGTGGTCTCTGAGCCCGAAGCACTCACTACGGAGTTCTGGCGAGGCTGGTCGTTTGTCTGAGACTCAGGCGAGGAGATAGACTCGACGGCACTCTCGGTCAGCGCCATCTGTGACTGCATGCCACTGAAAGCATCGGAGTCGGTCTCAGATCCAATCTTCTTGAGGGACTTGCGGCTGTTGCGCTTCTTGACCGACATTTCAGTCTCAAACCGATCAGCGGGGATGGTAGGGAGTCCAGAGAGAGCCAACTCAGAGTCCTCCGACTCATCTAATCCGTGTTCGCTCAGGAACTCGTCCTCATCCAGCGAATAAGTTCCAACTCGCTGCCTCTTTCCACCAAGATAGAACGTGCTGCCGCTGGGGTGGAAGTCCACCAGGCGGTTCACAAACTCGTCCTCGGAGTCAAGGTCTGAGAAGCTGTCAAAAGTGGGTAGCGTGTTGAGAGGGTCCTCGGTCGATGATGTGAAAGCTGGGGCGGAAGTCTCGTGCACAGGAAGGGTGACAGCCTCGCTTCCGAGAACAACCTTGGGCTCCTCGTCTTCGCAGGAGAGTGAAGGCAGAGGCGGTAACTCGGTGTGTGCGCTATGAGCCGACTCCACGGTCAACTCCCGAGGGTCGCAAAACGATGTCGAATGCTCGAGTTGGAGAGGGGATTGAGACTGGGCGAAAAGAGAGGAAACAGGAGAAGGCGATGGGGACAGGGATGGGCAAGAGCTGTTTGCCGACAGGAGGTCGGAACCTTGGCTGCTAATGGAAGGGTTGTGCAAGAACACTAAAAGGGGTATTAGTCTGCTGATCGCCCCAATACCAAATCCACGTCTCTTCACACCCCACATAAAAACTTACCAGGTGTCATAGTAGGCGATGCCGAGCGTTGCCAATCGATGTTGGCCAGGATTTCAGCGTGGACATCTCCTTCGCATCCCTCCTTCACGCCCTCCACCTTCTCGAATGTGAAGAAGCTGTCGTTGATGGGCGTGTGCAGAGTGACGTTGGTTGAAGGCGGGCTGCTCACAGAGCTCCCTGCAGTCGAGAGCGGCGGTGTGGAGGGGAAAGCGTAGTAGTCGTTGCTGACGAACCTCGTATCGATGGGCATCAAGGCGGGTGAGCCTTGCACGGCAAGCGTGGCCTTGAGGTTGGAGGGCTGAGGTGAAGCGATGGGAGTCATGTTCATGGCCCCACGGAAGGCGTTTGTGGTAGCCATCTGGTGCATGTTGATGACTGTGGGAGCGAAGATGTGCTGTTGCTCTGGCACGCAGTGTGGCTGTTGGTGTGCGAAAGGTGAGATCTGGCCATAGTACTGCATCTCGGCGGGATGACTGGCGTATTGGGGTCTCGTTTGAGAGTCGGCAGGGTAGTATGCGAATTGAGGCTGTCCGCTCGGGGACATTGTGTATGTGGCGTCCATTGCGACGGTGTATTCTTTGAGGTTATTAGTTGCCGTATACTTCCCAAGTACAGGGTGAACACTCACATTAGGTGAAGGTTAGTAGAAATATGAGAGTATCAGCTCTCAAGCGGGTATTATTAAATAAGTATAGGGTGGGTATTGATTGCAGTTGTCACAATTGGCGACGGTGATGCTGGCGGAAAGAATGAATAGGCGAGGCCTCTAAGTAATGAATGATAGAGGCAGTAGTATGACGACGAGCTGTAGATGTGGCCCGTTGAGATGTCGGTATACCGTTGTGCTAGATAGCTCTCGTTCTCAGACGGCACGTCGCAGGGTCTATGAAGGAAGGACAGGGACCTGGAGAGTTAGGATACTCTTCAAGGAACCGGATGACTGATAGAGACAAATGTCGCAAGAGAAAGCGAGAGGGAAAGGGGAGAGAGAAAAGGAAAAGAAACGAAAGACTAGAGGGATCAAATATAGAATCTAAAAAGGGAAAGGAAGGGACGAACTGAAATAAGGAATAAGAAGGATAGGGAATTAAAGAAGAGGAAGAGAGAGAGAGAGAGATGAAGTCGCGGGGGAGGGAAATGAGAGACAGGTTGATGGCCGAGAAGGGAAGAGGAGGACGGAAGGATGGTGGAGATAAAAGAGTGTGATCTGCCTGTGCTACGAATTGGCCGCCCGTAGGTACTTTTGGGTTTTATTTTCTTTTGGATTATTTTTTGGGAAAATAATAATAATATCTCTCCCCCAATATTAAGCTCCAGCAAATAATCTGACGATGGAGCGGATGGTGTCATATACAGCAACCGAATCATATGGTGGTCTTGAATTTGGACTCACTACTACAGTCATTCATTGTCAAGACAAGAGACATGCTCTGAAGAAATCATTATCATTGTTATTATTCCCGTCGAAATTTTGAACTCCCCCTCCCTCATCCATGCAACCTTCCTCTTCAGCAAGGTCTCTGCACATCTTTTGTTCATCGTCCAGCATCCTCTGTACTGAGCGGAGACCGGTGGGACTACGATTGCCTAGCATAAAATCAGAGACCGACCTTCTCTTGCACAACACAACGGCGATGAACTTACTCCGGAAGTGCACACCAGACTACTAAAATCTACCCACACCCAAGACCGGCCGGGGAATCCCAAAAGAGGCCCTGCTAAGTGGGCCGCACGAGCACGAGTAGGCTAAAGTCCAAGTGGGCTTCCAAGCCCCATTTTCAATGGTGGCCTCAGAATTTCAGAAATCTATTGTTACGGTCCCAGAATCCTACCATAGTGCAGGATCGGTGAATGCGGAGAACCTTCTCTCCCAAGAGGACAGACATCCACGACCACTACGAGTCAAGAGTTCCAGCACTGCTCTGTTGTTGGTGATGGCCTCGCCCGGATGCCCAGCCAACTGCGACACTGTTCTCAGTAAGGACATCAGCTGTGGCCAATTTGACTTTGTCGCCTGCTTCATCATGATTTGCTCTGAGCACAACAGTGAGGACTGTCTCAGCTCTCCAGTAGTAGTCTGGAGATTATTGTGTGTTGTTCGCGATGGCTGAGCACCGAGCAGCGAGCGAGTCGCCACTACAGACTCGCATTTCCGAGATGTTGGCTGCTGATTCCTGAACTCTGCCAATGATTTTCTCTCCTGCCTAAAATAGATCGGAAATTGATTAAATTAACTGCTACCCCTCCACCACTCATCTTCCTTCCCTCCCCTCCCAGCCTTGAGCCCAGCCAGCACCACTGACCGTTGACGATGCCCTCCCACGCCGTTCACACGGACTTGCCCGCGCTTACTGACGAACACCCTCTGATCAATAACATCTCGCAATCTCACTGCTGGTGTGAAGAGCAAAAGTTGCATCTCACCCGGTGATGTTCCACTATCTGGCTTATCAGCGATGAGCATGAGATTCAGCCAATCATCACGCAAATCGAAATTGGAGTGGAGGCCACCTTTTTCTTCTTTTCTGAGCGAGAGCGGAGAGCAGAGACAGTCGGTGTCCAATGACAGCCTGGCCGCTGATACGCCGAAAAGTTGGCTTCTGAGCCTTCTGCTGCACCCTCTGAGCACCAGAATCAGACAATCAGAGAACCATCTATCTGAAGGGAAAGGATTGACTCGTTTCCAAAGGTTGGCCCCGCCGCTGTGTGCATCCCGTCCGTCCATTTGGGGGGATTCCACCCCATGCCCAATTTGACAAAAGAAAGATTCGCGGGCGAAATGGAGCCTATGAGCGGCCGTCTCTGTCGCGTTGGTGACGCTCGAGCCCTTAGAGGTTCAGAACACTTCCAGTAGGATCAGCAAGGCACCGTCAAGAGGGTCTCTGTGAATGTGAACAAGACACAGGCGGCAAGGTCGATCAGAGCATCAATTCCCCGTGCCCGCCGCCTGGTCGCACTGGACGCTTGGTCAATGCCACAATCTCGGCCCTGGACAGCGGACAAAGAAAGAAGGCTGAGACGACGACTGGGTACAGAGTACGTAGTATACACCGACAGAGCAATTTACTTGAGACCCTATATCAACGGGCTCTATGGATGGAGTCTGGCGGAAGGTGGCGATGCAAGCTTGACTTTTCGAAACGGTTTCTAGTCTACGGCCCACAGATTGTGGCATCGTGCGACTAAACGCATCACGGTGCATATCCATCCCTGTCCCTTCTATCGAATAAGTGCAGTCTTATGCGTTGGGGGTTTCCCTTTCATATGACGCTGCTGCAACCGCTTCCGCGGGTAGCGTTCTCGATGCCGATTGCACCTGGGGTTTCATACAATGAGGGGCTGTGCCGCTGTACTCTTGCCAGATTGCTTGTCATATGTCAGGTACACTGTCTGGACGAACCTTGCATGCAAAATTGCTGCACATCGGAGCGAAATCCCAGCCCTGACAAATGACCATCCCAGTGAGACAGCAATAATGCGCTGAACAGAGTTTCGTAGATTCGGTTTCGCCTCAACGACAAAGATTGAGAGTCAGCGACAACTGACACCGTCATCAAAACTCTCAAGTCACATACTTCCCAGTTCGGGTTGGACGTGTTCAACGCCGCTGGACCGATCAGTTTGTTCCTTGCGGCCTACTGCAGGAACAACTGCGGAGAGCGCAGCCTTGCAGCAAGCCAAGGGACTCGTCGGAACCATCGCATCCACACACAGCCTGGGATCCAACCAACCGATGTCATCTCTACGGACGGATACTGATGCGAGGTTCGAGGGGTTACTCAAACGCGTCGTCCATCTGCACCACTCTCAGTCTCCATCAACAATAGAACGGCTGCCCAGGCGATTATTGTGATTCCCTCTTCCCCACTGCCGCGCGCCTCTTCCAATAAGACACCCTCTTTCTCCAGTTCGATTGACTTTCCTTGTCTTTGTTCTCTCCCACTTTCTCCAGATTTTTACCTTCAGACTCCAGAGTCCAGAGTCCAGAGTCAGCATTTCGGCATCAAAGACGTTGGCTTGGCACCCGCCAATAACCCAAAAGCTTACTCGAAGCTCGCTCTTTCATGAATCAATCGCCCGCTTTTCGCATTCCCTAAATCCCAATAGTCTACCGGTAGTATCTGGCTATCGAGATCAGCAACCGCTTCACGCTTCACTCTCCAACACGAAGAAGACTATCGACTGTTATTATGTAGTTAACAAAGCAAAAAGCAACGGTGTTCGGTGCAAGATCAAGTCCGCCAACTCTAATCGTTTGCCCCTCATTGCTCCAGCGGCAGACTCATATTCGAGTCACCGACCCCGATAACGATAACGACGCAAGAAAACGGGTCCCTCATGCAATGATCAGCACAGTGGACATCACATCGCCGGGGCATAAACATAACTTTATCCCTTCCTTTGTGATTCCGTCTGTGCTCAGCATTTGACTCAGACCGGACATTTATGCACTCCAACTTCCTTGACTGACAGCTCGCCCGTACGCAAGGGAGGCTGGGCTTGTCATTGACATTGACGCTGACACTGCAGACGCCGAGGATCTGTCATCTCAAATCCAAACCCATGGCCATGGACACGCGTAGCGGCATAGTAACCCGGCCAGGCCAGGCCTAGAAGCGAACAAGCTAAACTCATCCAGTCCATTCGTAGGGTTTGCAGCTGCTCTTCCCGAAAGCTACCAGGTTTCCTGTTGCACAAGCAGATGCACAATCACGCTAAGCCTATCAGGCTTGATAGATCAGGTTCGGTCTCTGAATTTCGGCCGCGGTGTTGTGTGTTGTCGTGCTGTGGGACGCAAACATACCTCAGGCTCCATCTCGGCGACAAAGACAAAGGACGCAATTTCGGCGTACCTCGTTGTTGTCTCCGTCGGACATCTTCACGGAGTCACAGACAAAGCATGAGTCCATCGCGCAGACCCAGAACCGAGATTCCAGACCTTTAGACCTCGACTCCAATATTGAGTCGACTCTTGCCTACTGCAGGTTAGGAGCGGAGCTCGAAATTCCCTCTTTTGGCCAAGTGCGTAAATCATGCGATGCCCATTGGCCAATTCTAAAGATAGACAGTGCTCTGGTGGAGCGACTATTTGTTTCAAAGGATTTGGGGTACTTTTTTGACGTGAGGGTTCGCGGAGTCGGAGACGAGATTGATGTGGGTTGATTCAAAGTCCTGGACAACAACAGGAAACACTGACAGGCTGATTCCTCTGAAATTCAGACCCGTTATAGAGTACTTCTCATCTCGAAGACCATCCGACATCCGTACTAATGTAAGATAGATTAATAACGGTCGAGGTTCCCACCACCTCGTACCCTCGAACGATTTCTACAACCCACCTTTGATTAAAATCCCATACCGTCCAGCCGAATGGAAAACTAGCAACCTTCGAGAAGGAAGTGGTGCAGGGAATAGATTATCAACATTGCTGGGCCTATGAAAATGTGAATTCGACGACAGCCTTGAACCATTTGCTATTGACGGCAGGCGTCCCCCACTCGGTACTGACGACCGGCGTACTATTGGCGATGGATCATCGGCTCTGTCAAATGCCGAGTGGCAGGAGCTCGAGGACGGGAGAATCAAGACTCACCGTCATTTCTTAGCTGTCGAGTGTCGAGGTCCTGACTCCTGACGCGGACAGATTTGAGCCCAGAAAAACCGTTTTCGCACAGACGGCAAATGTGATGGATCAATCTTTTGTCAACTGCCACCCTTCGAGATACAGTAGAGGCGGCACAGCAGCGATAAGACAAGCCAGTCCGTTTGCAGCTGGGCAGATTTGATAAAATGATCACCGCGCATATCGCGTCGTCATGGCAGAGGTATCAATTCGATAAGAGACCGTCTAGGCTAGAGCTGAACGAAACCCTACAGGCTTTCCGCCCGCTGATGGCGCATTCTAGACATCAGGTACCGTGATGATCGACGCCGTCACGTTTCCCTTGCATGACCACTTGCAGGTTGCCTCCCAACCTGTCACTGGGTATTATTTGAGGATGGTGAGTGATAGGTCGAATGCCATTCCCACTAAGAGGCAAACTCTGAGACTGTGATGAATAACAATCCAACAAGGAAAGTCGACCGCAACTGTCGACAATCGCGACGCATACCGCGTCTACCGTAGGTAAAACGCTGGCCAACCCACGGCGGTGCCGTTTTCAATATTCCTGGAATTGCTTTTGGAGATCTCGCCACGAGGTCAATTTAGCGAAAGTGATACGCGAGCGATATGACAGCTGGACGGGAAAGGGCCAAGTGGGCGCCGGCGCCGCGAGACCCGCCACGGGTCCCTTAGCTGGGCGACGATGTGAATCTTCCATTCTGTTTCGAGATAGAGCCCTCGTGCAGGTTAATATCTGTGTCGGACACGCCGCTCGTCTAACAAATTACAAGGCGTGGCTGCTGCACTTGATGCTTCAGAGTGGGATGTCCACCGTCCTGGGTCCAGTAGCGGATTTACAGAGTATTGGCGGCGGGCGCCGTTTGGGATCTGGAAGGATTCCTGTTTGAGACGGCACCGATGTCCGTTATTATTGCCGAGGGTCTGTCAGCGTCGCATCCAGATTCCAAAGGTGTGGCTATCATTCGATTGAGTCGATTCGAAGTGGGATGGATGGGCTCCAGAGTATGGCAGGGGAAGCCAATGAAGATGGGACTTGCGATGGTGCGTAGCGTATCCCAAGGGACCTTAGGAGCATACCATCATAGTTCACCGGAGCTGTCCGTTGCTCTATTCTGTACACCAGCGTCATAAAAGACATACATGCAGCCATTCAACTGCTGTTCCCGAGAGTTGGAGTTAGAGTTGTCCTTTACTCAAAGTGAGCGGGACAGCTCCATCTGAGCCTACAACGCCTCGTCAAGACAGCCAACTCTGTCCACTGAAGGTGAGTTTCTATGAGTAATGGTTCTATTTTTGCCCGTCGTATGGTTCGTTCGCAGCAAAATCCGAGACGCCTTCAAGCCACGTTCGTTGCATTATTCGTAATCTCAAGGGCAGAGGTGATGTCTGGTAAAAGCCAAGACAGCCCATACCATACTTCTCTATCTGATTGATAATAATGGGTCGAAATGCTACTCTCTGCTCTTTGCCCCTCTTTCTCCCAACTTCCCAAGTCCAACCTGTGGATGCCAGATGGCAGCCACAAAGAGGCGAAGCGAGAAATTAAGTTGGCAAGCTTGAAGGTGAAACACGCTAGAGAGTCATCTCCGGCGCATCCCCTGCGTCCGCCGTCCTCCCCACTCTGCCATGCTCTCGCCATTCACAGCACCCTGAAACAATAATCGATGTGACCATCCCTCGACTATTGATTAACTGTAAAAATAGGCTCTCCATAGTCGCCTTCGAAGAATGTTCCATATTATTGTTGGAAGCGGAGGACTTGTTTAGGTCGCTTCTCCGTGATGGAGTGCGAATGCGAAAGCGAAAGAAAGAAAGAACACCCTCGTTGCCACTGATAGTCGACTAGCGAGATGCTTCCAAATACTGAGCCAGAGAAGAATTTACGGAGGACTCAGGTACTACTGAGTACATCATTCGTGCCTGCATGATGATAAGATCCTGACGAATTTGAGACAGGTGCATATGCAGCTAAGATAGCGCCTTGCGGGGGGTCAACGAACACCGTATTGTTCAATACGAGATGATATCGATATCAACTTGTGAAGATTGCAGTCTATCAGATACCGGACCACCATTTCACCAACCATCTATGGACGGGAAAAGGATTCCCAGAGCGGATGTTGCCTTCATGCCAATCCTGGGGAAGGACCCGAGGAATGTTTAGCATCATTAGTATCATTATTAGCCTCTCCGGCCCCGTGGTATGTTCATTTGCCGATTCAGGAAGGTACGACTCGACCGGCCTCGTGGGCCAAGTCCATCAAGTGGCAACCTCAGGTGGATCATAATATCTCCGACCAAAGCACGTGCTTTCAGCCTTCTTGAGAGAGATTACACGTGCTCCAAGTCTCCTGCCAGTTGGAGTACGAAATGGACGATTGACGGTGGGTGGCTGGGTGCACGCTAGCCCCAGGACCCAAAGGCTCGGTGGGATCCGTACCTACGGTAGCGTGGCCGCTATCCGTTAGCCTGCTCGGAGGTCTTTAGCACGCTTTGCTAGCCAACAAGTCTCGCCAACTTCCAAGGCACTGGGCAGGTCTAGTCCCTCTTAGGTATGTTGTTGACCACTCGACCCGCGGTTCGAGACGAGAAGAGGAGCCAGCGTGGATCCGGTATTTCGGTTGATGGACTGATTATCCCCAAGGTCCCTCTTCCACTCGCCAATTCTTCAACCTCGCACCTCGAATCGAATTGGACGACAGGCGACAATCGTCTCCAGATCTAAAAGCATCGACACCGGAGCACACGGTCCGCTGTTTATCTCGAGAATCCTCATCGGGAGCTGCCGCCGTAGCCCTTGACAATCATGAATACGGTGAAATACGGGTGCTCACTTCCAGCCTTCCGCCGTCATCCGCGGAATCATCCTCAAACAGATTTGGTCAAGGTCTACCTCGCCACTGATCGACTGCTGTGGCGTGTAGAGTGTGAAACGACAAACGTACCTCGAAAACCTCCGACCTGACAGCGAGCTAGGCTTGCCGCTCTTCGCCATTTGCCAGACGATCCGCGAGACTGAGCATTCGAGCTCGCCAACAAGAGTCCATTGGAGCAACGGGGGTTTGCTTTTTCTTTCCTCCAACTCGAACGCCTCCAGTGTCGCCAAGAAGCAAAGGATGATAACGGAATCCTCGGGTCCGACCTGACTGGCAGGTGGTACTTGGTGTGCAGTGGTAAACTCTATCTTCAAAGGAACGGCTCCAGCAGTACAGATTCTCCACTGAGATCGCAATTTGCGAGGCCCTCTATCCAATCGCGGAACCAGCCCGAGGGCGCTACAGCACTTGCTGGACCATCACGATTCACGAAGAGGACCTGCAGAGCTGAACCTGCAAGCCAGGCTTCCAATTGCTTGTCACCATCTCGTGGGGCTTTGTGATTATGCACGGTACTCTGCACAGGGCAATGTGCACGTTCAAAGATCCAATCCTCCAGCACGATCGACGAGGGCCGGACCAAGCTTTGGATCTTCATCTGTGCCTGTGAAGATCGAGCGGTGTGCACTACGCAGTCCGTCCGGAGATGGATCGATCTGATTCTAGGTTTCTGAGCTCTGGATGACAATCGTAATGAAAGCCAAGTCGCGCCATGTCCACTGACGATTCATGAATCGACGACAGATGGGGCTTGTACCTTTGTCTCACATCGAATCTTTGGTAGCGGACCGCGAGTCAGCACAGCACAGCCAAGACGATGGACGACGAGGTTATGAACCAGTGAACGCAGGCCCCGGTCGAGGTTTCCGAAACCTAAAGGCATGCTCGTCTCTCGCGCTTCCTGAGACAACTGAGAAGAGACGCTTGAGTCGCTTGACGTAGGCGGTTCACATGAACCATGGTTCAGCCGCCTCTTAGGCAGGACCAAAATTCGGACTGCAGGAGCTTCATGGATCGGCGAAAGGTGTTGATATGGCACTGTTCCTGTTCACCGAGGGCCATATTGAAGACTCCAACATTCGGGATGATCTATATCAAAGCATACACAGATAGCAGTCAAGATAGCGACTGTTCCGGGTAGATACCGCCATTATCTTTACTATCTCGATAGCATGATATGATTCGATTCTTATCAGCTCGCTATCTCAAATCACTAACTTCGAGGAAGCATGAGCTGTCTCGAACATCAACATCGATCACAATATGCGTACTCCGTAGACAGGGAAAGACAATGAGCTCTCATCAAAGGAAGCAATCACTGTTTGCGAGCAAAAACGGCAAGCATCGCGAGAAAAAGAAAAACCACTTTCGCAGACTTCGAGGATCTGTGATAAGACGATCAACAGACTTTCATTATTGATATCCCTCACACCCTCGCCAGTCCAGAAACAAAACAAATTCAAGCAAGGCCTCAGTGGATGGTTTTAAGATCAAGCTCCCAACAGGAGTCAGTCTCTTCCTATCATATGTTTAACATCCAATAATCTCATCATCAGCCTGTATGAAGAAGAGAAGAGAAACCGCCTCGAAGAATTTTTCTTCCCATCTCTCGCTCACGTCGCATCCACGTGACCTCTCTTCTCTGTTCAACCAATCATATTTCGTCACTGCAAATCTTGAAGCGAAACTAACCCAAAGGAACCAATTTCGCCGACCCGCCCACAGAATAAATACCTCTCCTGCCCACCAGAATTTGCAATCTTTTTTTCTTTCCTTTCTTCGTGCGGCGACGCAACTATTCACCCGTGTTGCCTGGACATCTACCCCTCTCGTCAAAGGAGGCTTCAGTGATGTATTTCTCAGGTGTCTGTTGTGTCACAGAAGAACGGAATTGCACCCCGGTTCTTACTTTATTGGTCTTTCTGATCTTGCAAGGATGAGGCCATTTGGTTTGGGATCGGACAAACATACATACTTCTTTCCATTTGATGTGGTGGTTTGAAGAATGTTCCTTGTAGATTTTGTAGCCTTTTAGTCTGTTCGTCTTGAGTTCGGTCTCAAGATGGCACGAGTCGTTTTGTGTTAGATACCCTCAATATCAATTTGATTGTTTCTCTTTTATTCTCGACTTGCAGTGTTGTCATCGATTCATTTCATTGTTCGTAGCTGTCTAGGTGATGCAAGTTGATATGAAAAACTCGTTCCACGCTCCAGACGTACAGGCATTCTACTCATCTTTCTAGCGATACAACTACTCCCCCTGCTCATCACCAATCTTCTCCAGCTTCCCCATCTCCCTCTTCTCGCCGGCCTCGCCAAAGATCCGAATCCGATCAATCCGTGTCTTCTCCCCATCGCCATCCCCATCCACAACAAAGATATTCAGCGAGAAAACGCTCTGGAACTTGACGAACCGCAGATCAATCTTCGCCGTGCCGGTCTTGGTATCCCAGTCTCCAGACTCGAGCGTCACGATCTGCACGGGCGGGATATCGTCCGCTTCATCAAAGCCCAGGACATGCGACCGGTTGATGTACAGGTGGATAGTCTTGGGCCTCATTGGAACTTCATCGTCGTCTTCCTCTCCGTCAGAAGGAGGTAGAGAGGTGATGTGCAGACTGTGCACCTTCAGCGTAGACTTGAATGGAATAAAGAGCATTAGCTGCTCGTCCGTGTCGCTTTCGACCCAGTCCGCGGCGCCGTCTTTGCCCTTTCCACTCCCCAGCGCAGACGGCTTCGAGGACTCGAATAGTGTCCTTGCGCCCGCGAACTCGCTGTCCCGGTTCAGTAGTTCCAGTCCCTTGACGTCGTATTCCTCTGTGATATCGCTGTATCCCTTTGGTGTTGCGGCACCGACCCACGATCCGCCACTCGAGGAGTCACCCTCGGCTGAGGCAGTTGGATCAGACTTTCCGGCTTCGGCGGCGAGCTTGCGGATGACTTGGCTAAGTTTTGAGGAGTCGGCGCCTTGGATTGTGTTGGTGACACGGCCGCGTTCGAAGACGATGAATGTGGGCATGCTAGAGGGAGAGAGTGCTGTTAGCTTGTAACACTTTGTAGGTGGACCCTCCACTTAGTGAGGAACGTGTGTTGGGGAGTTCTGGCGTACGCTCGAACGCCATATGCCTGGGCAATATCCTGGCACTGGTCGACATCAATCTTGGTAAAGGTGATTCGGTTTGGGCGGGAGAGCTGCGAGGCGAGCTGCTCGTAGACAGGAGCGATGGCGTGGCATGGTCCGCACCATTGGGCGTGGACTGGAGCAGTGGAAAGACTTGTTAGTGACAGGAAACAGCTGAAGGGTCTGGTAGAGGAGTTGTGAGGGACCGAAGGGATGAAGGCGGGGGATCAACAAAGCGAAAGGGCACTCACAGTCTGCCACAACGAAGGTGGAGGATGTCAAAAGATTATTGAACTGCTCCTTGGAGGAGATGTTAACGGGGGATGACATTTTGGCGATTGTTGGAGGATGTTAGAGCCAGTGGTTTGGGTGGAGGATGAGGAAGAGGGTTGAGGTGGTTGTTGATAGCTTCGGGTAGGTAGTTGGAATATATGTCATCAGCGGGATGCCCCTTCAGTGAGGAGATAAATATTGGAGCATTTTTACAATACCAACGATTCCGCTCTCGTACCTGAGTGATCTACAACTTAATCATGGTGAATTGCCAAAATATCGTTGATTCAAGCTTAATATACATTTAAGAGCCCAAAACAATCCATGAACACTTTGCGCTGCGAGTATCTGTGTAGCAGCCATCGTTGTAGCTTGACCACAGTTGATGTCCTTCGGCCAACTAGAGCAATTATATTACTCGAGGAGTTGAGAAATGTTGGGACGTCCTCTATCCGATTTAGAAACCTGATGGTCCTCAGTCATACCCTCGAAGCACCCTTGCAGAAAGCAGTGACGCGGAGCGTGGCTCAACGCGCGCTGTCTTCCTTGGATTCAAATGTTCGACATGGGTAGCTCAATGACTCCCGTCGGGTGTAGAGATACTCCCTAGGTCGTAATGGCTTTTGAAGCCCAGACCCAAGCTGTCGTACTGGGCATGATCTCGTCTCGAGGTTGTGCCGTGTCCAAAGCGAGGAAAAAATAAGCAGCAAAGATGTTCATCCCTGCTCCGTACATCCCCCTCATGTCTTCTTCCCAGCATCAAGATCTTCATCGTCATCATCCTGCACCGCAAACAGCACTTTCATATAGAGACTACATCCGCGACACCCAATGACAACCTCCCCATTCTCAACTTCCCTCTCCAGATCCTCCTCCGAGACCATAAACCCTCGTTCGTCACCGCATCGGCAGCCCCTGTACCATACCGCTCCTCCGTCTGACCCTGTATCCTCTTCACAATCCAGGTCTTCCAGATCAACAACCTCCAATCCTGTATGGAACACCGTCCCTTTGCCACCACCAGCTCTAGCAGCACGGTCCCGGTCTAAACGCAGGGCGCGATCATATTCAGCTCGGAGGGAGGGATCGGAGAGGGTTCGGTAGGCGGTTGTTATCTCGTCGATTGTGTAGCTTTGACTTGAGGAATTGGTGTGTGAGGGGAGTGGGGTTGTGGAGGTGTCGAGGATTGTGCTCGCGCTCGGGGCTTTGTCCGGGTGGTGTTTTAAGAGGGCTTTGTGGTAAGCGATCTTGAGTTGTTGTTTTGTATATGGTATCGATTTATTTGGAGTTGGGAGGGGGAGGTTGAGGATTTCGTAGAAGTCGGAGGGGGTGGCTGTTCGCGTCATGGTTTTTGGAGGTGTGCTCCCTAGAGGCGTAGGGGAAACTGAGTCGTTGTGATTATTGTGAAATGATTACCCCTATATGTGATTGATTGAATCGGTATCATAAACAAGGTCTTCGTTGAGACAGTAGTCGGGCTTGTTGCTGCACTGAGGAAGAATTATTTGCGGTTGCGGAGATTCAGAGACCTCCGGGGGTCGCCGCCGCCGCATATCAGTAAGCACAACGACAAGCATTCGATCATGACATTTTTGAGTCTCGTCTGCTTCGACAATAATCTTATTGAATGTATTCTACCAAGGCTCTAATCTGGATCTATTTTGGTCTTAGATACCCCAGTGCGGAAACGCAAGACAAAGTGATATGAAATCTTGATGTATTCATGCACCTCTACTAGAGAAGTCTATCCCATAGTAGTACAGTCTAAGAAATGGACAAGCAGATAGACAAAAATGACCGAAACAGCGAGGATAGGTCGGATATCAAAGAGAATAGAAACGGCGTGAAATCTCAGCAGTACTCCAGGCTGAATAGAAACTCAAACTAAACCAAAGTCGACGCGGGCAGAGTAGGGTGTCCTCTACTCAGAGGTCTTGAAGACAAAGCGCTCCTCAGCGGAGCTGGTGAAAGGAACACCAAGCTCAAGGAGCTTGACGAAAACGTCGGAAAACTCCTTGAAGAAAACATCGCTGTCCTTGGCGTAGCGTTCAACGTGCTTCTTGAACTCCTTGTCCTTGACGAGGGCAATATCGGTAGGAAGCATCATGAGCGTCTTGGTGGTCTTATCGGTGAACTGGGTAGGCCCGTTCCACTTGCGCTGCTGCCACTTCTCATCGACGAGCAGCTTAAAGAACTCGTTGGTGAAGACGGTAGGGCTGAAGTCCCAGGGACCATCGAAGCCGGAGCGGTCAGTGTGGGCACGGCCAAGGGCGTGAGCACCGCTGAGAGCAACCATTTCTTGATCGTTGAAGCCCATACGTCCAAAGATGGCGCGAATGTGATTCTGCTCCTTGGTAGCATCGGGGAGACGGCCGTCAGGAGTGCAAGCGGCGACGTCCTTGTCGGAGCGGCCGGGCCTCCACGGGATAACGGGGCCACCAAGTTCCTGAATGGCGCAAGAACCGGCAAGGGTCCAGAGGTCGGAGTAGGAGATCCAGGGGAACTTCTGCTTGATGGGCTCAAGGAAGTCGCGCGCGTACTTGAGCCCGGCGTTGGCACCGTGGTCGGATTCGGGTGCGAATCTCATCGTAGCACCGTTGCTGCCCCCAGTGCCGGTTTCCTTATCGTAGGTGCCACTTGCGTGCCAGGCCAGACGGACGAGAACCTATGCAGTAGTATGTTAGCTTAGAGCAGGCTCAAGAAGAAGTGCTTGCACAGCTTCGACGGATTGAGAGGGTAGTTGTTAGACTTACCGGACCGTAGCTGCCATCATCGTAGTCAGTCTCGTTGGCGAGACGGTCAGCAATGGCATCGTAGACCTTCTGGTAGTCCTCCTTGGTAGGGGCGAAGGGCTTCGAGCTGACGCTAACATCGCCGCCCTTGAGATAGAAGTATGCGCCAGCACCACCGGCAGCGGCAACACCAGCCCACAGCAACGCGTTGGAGGACTTGCCGGAGTTAGCCTCCGAAGAGTAGCCACGGCGAGCGGCCTGCGAGGGGAGAGCAAAGCGAGAGCCTCGGACAGCGGGCCTCAAGGAGGAGCGCAAGAAAGCGCGGGATGCGGATCGAGCAGCGGACGCCATGATGAAGAGTAAGGGAGTGGAGAGGAGGAAGAAAAAGAAGAACACCGCTTGGAAGAAGAGAGAAAGGGTAAAGGAAAGGAGAGGATCGGAATGAGCAGGACGAAAAGAGACCAGGGATAGTAATCAGTAATAAACACGGTGCCAAAGTCCCCCAGACTGCCGAAGCCCCTCGAACAAACAGCGTGCACCAATCATTGGAGGCAGATTGGTGAGCTTTGGATCCAGATCTCTCCAATTGACTCAGCAGGAGAGTCGAAGAATGGCTCTAGCAGCAGTCTCTCCGCATTTCTCTGTCGTTCTCCGCCCGATGCGCAGGGGGGTTGCCGAAGACCGTTCGGCGTTGGAGGGCATCAAACATCCGTGGCAATATCAGACCATCTCTGATCCATGGCTCTGTGTTTTGCCTTGCAGGCCATTATTCAGAGACCGAGTCTATAGATTACTGATGATAAATGCGGCTATTTGTCTCTTGCTGGTCGATACAGACGTAGATAGATAGATCAACAGCCGAGGTGTTGTTGCGACAGTCTGGAATCTGGATGGGGCTCTTAAGATGGCTGTCTCACTAATCACCCATTATTAACAGCCACGCCCTCTTTGGTCGGTTTCGACGACCTTCCTTGCCCGCGGGAAATTCCGAGTCTGTCTCCGCCGCGAGTCTAGCTTCAATTATTTCTTACATAGCTTTGTAATATCTTACTCACTCCAGCGTGATGACTTGTATCTGCATGGCCAGGTAGATACAGACCCTACGGAGGGGATAGCTTAGATTGGATGGGTACTGCAAACAGAGTCCGAATGCGATCTCTTGGTTATAATGGGATTGATTCATAAATTAGGATGAAGAGCCCGTAAGAGGCAGAATGTCCGTCGTAAAAAAGTCCTGCTGTTCAACAAGAACAAACACCAGGGTGGAGTAGACGCAGCTCTGCTAAAAACTGTTTGGTTTTGATCTTCCACTGAACGAACTTGAAATAAGTATGCCTCTATGCCACTGTCAAGCTAGAAGCGCACTGTGTGGTTGGTAGTCTATATACGTGTCTATGAGGTGCAACACGAGTAGAAGCTCATCATCAAGAGTTCACTCGGTGATTGTGAGAGACAGAAGTCGAGAAATGGCGGTTTGTCGCGCATGAGAAGAATGAGAATGAAAGAAGGAAGAGGTCGTAGAAATTTTGCTCATTAGCTAGCATTCACGTGACTCTGTTCCTCGCTTAAAGGTCATGTGATTCGACAATTAGATGAAGAGCCGGGAGTGTCAAACAAGACGCATAGCAGCTATTAGGCTTGCTGATGGGGTGTGTATAACTCACTGGGGTACTATTAACATAAGACACTTTCCATTTAGCTCACAAGAAAGACATAAACTTGCAAAAGTTGTGGCAGGTACTTGCTTGCTCTCAATATATATATTGGGGTGTCACAGAGCAACTTTGACAGGCGAATGCAAACAGCTTTCCGCCTTGAAACATGGATATGATGCGTGATGACTAGCTTTAGAATCAGGCCCTAGCATGAGGCAACACTAAGAACTACCCAGCTTTTATATGGTAACAACAATCATTCATAATCTGTTCCTCGTACTATCGTGGTAGTTGCACTTGAGCCTCAGGCACAATATACAGCTAGACACGTGACATGCAGCTGGTATAATTGGAGCGCGAAAAATTGCACGCGACTTGACTCTTTCTTCTTCACACATTTCATACCTCAGTACGCATAATCAACCTCCAACTCCTGTTTATCCTTCTCAAGGCTATTCCCATAGGATGGTAGGTCATATTGGCGAACAAGATTAAATCGTTCGAGCAACTTAAGACTTCTCTACCGTGCTGGGCTTTTTCGGAGGCTTAATGCGCAGTGGTGGGCGAGGTCACCTGCTGTACAAACACACTTTTCAACGGCAACCACTGTAGTTTACTGCTCAAAGCTTGTATCATGTCAGATTGGCAGGGACGTATCTGACTAGTTTGTCCTCCGAACAAGCCGTAGGACGGTAGGACATTCGGTTGATGCGCCCGAGCCGGGCGCACCGGAGTTATCAATCACCAACTTCCGTCCTGCTTGGGGGCTAGATTGTCCAGCGCCCTGGACGTCAAATTCTGATATTCAGAATTTCAGATGCACCCAGGGCATACGGGTTGATTGAAGAGATCAGTGGTAGACTACTGAAATAATCATCTACTCAAAACAAAAGAAATGAGCAAATCACCGATGTAAGTCCCTCTGCGCGGCGGCGCAGAGCCACTGCTCAGTAATATCGCGACTCGGCTCTTCCCCACCTCCGCAGCTCCCATCAGCTGTCGCTCTTCTCCTTTTACTACTGTCCACCATCCTAGTTTCTTCTCTTCCTCCATCATCGCTTGCATTCTCCGCATTGATTTCTATCTGCACACCCTTGTAAATATGTGCTGCTTATTTGTTTATTAATTCCAGTCGTCTTCCATCCCATTTCCGTCCGTGCCGGCCTGCAGCGTGCTCACGAACCGTTAGGCCGTGCTTTTCCCTATTCTTAACTGAAAGTCTGTCTGCTCCCACCACCGCCACCATGGTCGCTGGTATTAGTAAACGCCAGCAACAGCGCAATGAGCGTGCTCTGCAGGATCTCATCCGGTCGGTTCCCGGCAACGACCGATGTGCCGACTGCTCAGCCATGAATCCTGGTGCGTTCCGTTCTGCGATAGCGACTGCGGCCCCTAATGCTAACATGCTCTCTTCTTTCAAGGATGGGCTAGTTGGAATGTACGTACCGAGCTAATCGAGTCCGAATAAATTCTGGAATTTCAAAGTGTCATAACTAATTCAGGGGTATAGATTGGCATTTTCCTTTGCATGCGATGTGCAGCCCTGCACCGAAAGATGGGCACGCATATATCCAAAGTCAAATCTTTGAGTATGGATAGTTGGTCTGCCGAGCAAGTCGATGTGAGTTATTCTCGAGAGACAAATCGCTAAACAGTGGCTGATGCAGTGGCTCGCTAGAACATGAAATCGCACGGCAATATCCTCGTGAACAAGATCTATAACCCTCGAAACGTTCAACCTCCGGTCCCGACCGATATTGACGAAGCCGACGCATGCATAGAGCGTTTCATTCGACAAAAATACCAGACCCGGACGCTGGAAGATGGGAAGCCAAAGCCACCCAGTCGCCAGGATCCCAGCTATACAAGGTCACCTGAAGGTTCACCCCCGCCGCTGCCCCCTAAACCTTCGCGACCGTTTGGATTCGGCCTTCGATCTGCCTCCTCTGCCACAAATCTCAACCGTCATTCCACTAGCACTCGTGGCCCGGAATCACCAGTCAGTGACACGCGGCGCTCCTCATTCGAGTTGAAGCTAGCGCGGTTGAAGGACATGGGATTTACCAACGAACGCAGGAACGCCACCGCTTTGCGGGGGCTGGACGGCAATCTGGATAAAACAATCGAAACTTTGGTGAGGGTGGGAGAAGGCAATAAGACCCCGCAAGCTAGGACACCAGGTATCACGGTGGGGGCATCCGTGAACCCTTTCGATCAACTGGATGCCAAACCGCCAACGCAACCGGCGCAGCCAGTTCAGCAGTCACAACCATCTGGTCAGAGCTATAACCCTTTCGACCTACCAACCGCGCAACCCCAACCTCAGCCACAGGCTTCTACCCAGTCTCTTGAACAATCATTTCAAAATCTTCAAGTGACACAGCCGCTCTTCCCACACTCCACCGGAGGATATCCAAATCAACAGGCTTCAATTCCCAACCCTGGCTACACACAGCCTGCCGCCGTTCCATTCACTCAACCACAAGCGGGATTCGTCTCTTCTCCACAAGCTGTTGACAATGCGACCAACCCCTTCTTTCAAACAGGAGCTCAGCCACAGGCCAATTTGAGTACTCCTCCAGCCCAAAACCCTTACTCTACCCAGATGAACCCTTTTTTCAACCAACCGAATCCGCAAGTCCCGCAATACCCGCTACAAAACCCAGCCTTGGCAGCTGGGACGGCCCAAGGAGGCCCCTTCGCTCCACCGCGGCATGCAAACACGATGCCAGTCATGTCAAATTCGCCCTTTGGGCAGCCTTCTCCGTTCCAACAGCAGCAGCCCCAACAGCCCCAACAGCCCCAACAGCCGCAACAGCCGCAGCACCCGCAGCTGGGATTGCAAACGGCGCAGCCCGGGCAGAGCCCATTCAACCCTTTCCAGTCGATGACTGCACCAAACACACCACTGAGCGGCTATCCTGGTCAATCTCCGTTCGGATACCCGCAGTCCGCTCATCCTCTTAATGCGCAACCCACAGGGCGGGTGGATAAGAATAGTATTCTCGCGCTGTACAACTTTTCCGCCCCGCCTCCAGCTATTCCAGAACAGCAACAGCCCCAGGGAGTATATGGGGCAGCAGTGCCTTCTGCCCAGACTCAGACTGCACAGGTATCTCCATTCGCGCAGCCAACCAACAACAACGAGGCGCCTGGATCACGCAATCCCTTCGGATTCCCGGCTGCTCCTGCACAAGTACAACAACCAGGTCAGAGTCAAACCCAACAGGCAGCATACGGCGCGGGCATGAACCCTGCAAACCCAGCAGCATACGCGGGGTTCCTGCGAAGCCACATGAGCCAGCAGAGTGTAGATATCAACGGGTTTCAAAACGGGCGTCACAGCCCGGATGCCTTTGCCAGTCTTAGCGCACGACATGGATGATTTGCTTTCTTGGTCACTCTTTTCGAATTCTACGTCTTTATTTTTTTTTCCTCTCCAAGGCTTTTGATTAGCGACTGTAGGACTAGGCAGATGTGCATCTTCGGCGTTTTCTCGCTTGTCTGTCGTTTCTTGGCTGGGAATTGTGGGGTTGCATATATCTATCTGAGGAGCAAGTATATAGCAGAATCTGAGGTCTAGATTGATCATGAAGCAAGCCAAGTCGATGTTCACACCTGCAGTTGATCGGGCCATGCAGGATTTTTGGAGCAAGCGCCAAGAGCGCGGGTATCCGCTGCCAAGAGGAGGAGAGGCCAACCATCTTGAGCATGCAGGCACGTGCTCCCCTCGGGGCACGGTGGATGATGCTGATAATGATAATGATATCGATTGTAGACGAGCTCATCGCGATGTCACTGCGCCTTGTCCAAGTTTCTGTGGCTTTCCAGGGAGTATCCAGAGTTACCGACTGTCAACTGAACTTCAACTCAAGGGACGATGTTGATGTGGTGTACTGTTCCATCCATCCCAACCTCGGCTACCTTGTACTCCATGGACTTGATGGATATCTCAACAACCTACCTTTCTGGTGGTTTTGCCCGATGTAACTCGGCGTGGAGTGGACTGTTTGGCGTCGTCCGCCATTGGACCCGACTCCTGGGCTCCGTACACCCCCTCTCCCCCCGTGGCAACAACTTCTCCGATCATCCTGTCTGGTTGGCTTCAATCTCGCCAAGCCCCCTCCAGGATGCAGCCATCAGCCGGGCGCCAAGATGATTACATCTGCTCTGCCAATAGCTGCCGTTGACAGTTCTCCATCTCAGATGAAATTTTGATGCGTTCATCCCGTCGCTCTTGGTACTTAAAAAAGAATATTCCCGCCCTCGTCTTGTGTGTCTGATCTTCTCATTGCGCACCTGAGAAAGAAAAAGCTCGCGTTTGAGTTCGCATAGCGTGTGTTCTTTCCTTAATCTGAAGGAGTTTATACTACTCAGATTGTATCAATGGTCAACGAAACGGCCGCCGACCCCGGCGGACCACGCCCTGGCCACGCTTCCCTTAGCCAACCAGCCTACTGCCTTCCATACGAGGTGGTTCTGAAAGAAATCGGAACCAAAATCGACGAGGGCTTGACGAAGGATGAGGCTGCTCGTCGCCTTCAACAGTATGGGCCTAACAAGCTCGACGAGGGCGAGGGCGTCTCCGTCGTCAAGATCCTCGTGCGCCAGGTGGCCAATGCAATGATGCTAGTTAAGCGGCCCACTTGATTCCTTAATCATCGTCTTCTTTATGAGAGCTCCTAGAGTCTGATCCAATTCGTCGTTGCAGGTGCTGATTCTGGCCATGGCGGTCAGTTTCGGAATTCAATCCTGGATTGAGGGCGGCGTTATTGCCGCTGTCATTGTCTTGAATATCGTCGTTGGTTTCTTTCAGGAGTATGCTGCTGAAAAGACTATGGAGTCGTTGCATTCGCTGAGCTCGCCTACCGGGACTGTCTCCAGAGACGGGCAGACCTTTTCGGTTCCGTCTGCGGATATTGTTCCTGGTGATATGGTTGAGTTGAGGACTGGGGATACCATTCCTGCTGACATCCGGTGAGTTTCATGCATTATTGTTTGATTTCATGTATGATTCTGACTCTGTTAGACTGGTTGAAGCGGTGAACTTTGAAACTGATGAAGCCCTTCTCACTGGTGAATCCCTACCCGTCCAAAAGGAATGCGACTCCACATTCAAGGAAGATACTGGCCCCGGAGACCGGTTGAATCTCGCATATAGTTCCAGCACTGTCACTCGTGGCCGTGCTAGGGGTGTTGTTGTCAATACCGGCATGGCCACTGAGATTGGCTCTATTGCAGCCGCCCTTCGTGCCACCAACAGCAAGCGTCGTCCTGTGAAACGAGGCCCTGAAGGCGAGACTAAAAAGCGCTGGTACCTTCAGGCATATGCATTAACCGGAACTGATGCAGTTGGCCGCTTCCTTGGAGTCAACGTGGGCACTCCGTTACAGCGGAAGCTCTCGAAATTGGCAATCATCCTATTTGGTGTTGCTGTGCTTTTTGCTATTATCGTCATGGCAGCCAACAAGTTTTCGAGCAATAACGAGGTGATCCTGTACGCGGTTGGTACTGGGCTTAGTATGATTCCTGCTTGTTTGGTGGTTGTTCTCACAATCACCATGGCTGTTGGCACCAAGCGCATGGTTGAGCGGAATGTGATTGTTCGCAAATTGGATTCGCTAGAGGCTCTGGGAGCAGTCACCAACATCTGTTCTGATAAAACTGGCACCCTGACTCAGGGTAAGATGGTGGTCAAGAAAGCGTGGATACCGTCGCGCGGCACTTACACCGTGGGAAACTCGAATGAGCCGTTCAATCCGACTTCCGGCGATGTTACTTTCACTCAGTTGTCACCTTTGGACTTTGATGATGAGAAAGAAGGCCCTGTCGCTGAGAATGTCGAAGCTTTGGTTACCGATAACCGTGCGCTTGAAGACTTCCTTGACGTTGCATCCATGGCCAACCTCTCTCATGTGTTCAAATCTGAGGAAGGAGACTGGCGAGCACGTGGAGAACCCACCGAGATTGCGATTGAAGTTTTTGCCTCGCGCTTCAACTGGAACCGGGACCGGTGGACGAAGGGTTCTGGAGCCGTGTGGCACCAAAAGGCAGAATTCCCATTCGACTCGACCGTCAAGAGGATGTCGGTCATCTTCAGCAAAGTGACTAAAGAAGCGGAGCACAGCATGATCTTCACCAAAGGTGCTGTTGAGCGGATTCTCGAAGCGTGCACAACAGTTATATGGGATGAAGGGTCATCTACTCCCGTTGCATTGACAGACGATATGCGCAGTCGAATTCTTGAGAACATGGAAGAGCTTGCTAAGTTGGGACTTCGAGTCCTGGCGCTGGCCAATCGACCATACAACGAGCAAAGCCGTGTTCTTGAAGGATCTGATCTCAATCGCGATGAAGTCGAACAAAACCTCTGCTTCCTTGGTCTTATTGGGTTGTACGACCCGCCGCGCCCTGAGACTGCAGGATCGATTGCAGCTTGCTATCGAGCAGGCATCGCAGTACACATGGTAACAGGTGACCACCCGGGAACTGCCAAAGCGATAGCTCAACAGGTGGGCATCCTGCCTGCAGACATGGGAACTGTAGGAGCCGACGTAGCGAACGCCATGGTCATGACAGCTGCGCATTTCGATAAGCTCTCCGAAGATGAGATTGATGACCTCCCAACCCTGCCCTTGGTGATTGCTCGCTGTGCCCCTCAGACAAAAGTGCGTATGATCAACGCCCTCCACCGACGTGGCCGATTCGCAGCAATGACCGGTGACGGCGTCAACGACTCCCCATCCCTCAAACACGCCGACGTTGGCATCGCCATGGGCCAGGCGGGATCCGACGTCGCCAAGGACGCCTCAGACATCATCCTCACAGACGATAACTTCGCCTCCATCCTCAACGCCGTGGAAGAAGGCCGTCGCATCTTCGACAACATCCAAAAATTCGTCCTCCACCTCCTCGCCGAGAACATCGCCCAAGCATGCACTTTGTTGATCGGCCTCGCCTTCAAAGACCGCGATGGCCAATCCGTGTTCCCGCTCGCCCCTGTCGAAATCCTCTGGATCATCATGATCACCTCCGGAATGCCAGACATGGGTCTCGGCATGGAAGTTGCAGCACCCGATATCATGGACCGCCCTCCTCAAACTAAGCAAGGAATCTTCACGCTCGAAATCATGATCGATATCCTAGTTTACGGCTTCTGGACCGCCGCACTCTGCCTCGCAGCCTTCAGCCTCCGCATGTGGGGATTCGGCGACGGAAACCTAGGATCAGGCTGTAACCGCGAGTACTCGGAAGACTGCGAGCTAGTCTTCCGCGCCCGCGCCACCACATTCGTCTGCTTGACGTGGTTCGCGCTCTTCCTGGCCTGGGAAATGGTGAACCTCCGCCTGAGTTTCTTCCGCATGCAGCCCGAGAGCAAGAAATACTTCACGCAATGGATGTACGACGTGTGGAGAAACAAGTTCCTATTCTGGTCCATCATGGCGGGCTGGATCACGATCTTCCCGATCCTGTATATCCCTGTCTTGAACACGGTCGTTTTTAAACATACGGGTATTTCGTGGGAGTGGGGGATTGTCTTCGTTGAAGCCGTGCTGTTCTTTGCCGGTGTCGAGGCATGGAAGTGGGCGAAGAGAGTCTTCTTCCGCCGCATGAAGGCGAGAACAGAGGAAGTCAGGCCGTTGGGGGAGCCGAGCGCGGGTGTGCAAGACGCCTAACACGTGCTTTCCCTCGTTTGGAATCGAGCGGAGCGAGGGATCTATGGAATTTGGGATTTGGGATTGTGTGACATGGATATTGGCTTATTGGACATTTGGACTACGTTTACTTTTGGAATGGGATCTGGAGATTGGGATGGGTGTGGGGGTGGTTGGTGTGTGGGTGAGTTGGTGAGTCTGAGTGGATGGACTGATGGAAGGAGGAATTTGGTAGGTAGTGGCGATGGTAGTGGCTGTAGTAGTAGTAGCAGTAATAAATCTAGATATAGTAAGAAAATAAGAATGTGGATGAGAAAAATCGCCGTTTTCATGCTGATGTAGAACTTGTATGCTCAGCGCTATCCAAGACCAAGTTGATACGCCAATCGGCGCTATGTGTAGATCCTGATTGACTATACTACTCAAGCACTGCCACAATATCCCGACTTTATCACACATGTCAGTCAGCCTGCGGTCGTAAAATCTACTCTCCGAAGCATGAACCGGATACAGCAATGAACCCCCGCTGCAAATACGGATGAGATAGAAGGAACAAAAAGAACACAACTCACAACGCAAGACCCACACCCCACAATGCCGCAAATGGGAAACATGCTATCGTCGCAGGGGAGAACGGCGCACTGTTCATGAAGAGATAGATGAGAATGAGATCCAAGTGGAAGATGGATGCCGAGCAACATACGGACTGTCTTTTCTCCAAGCCTGACTGGGATTCGGATTCGGAGTCTCGGGGTGTTCTCATTTTCGACGTTGTTAGGGAGGCTACAAGGAGCGGGCCGACGAGGAAGGTGGCCAGGGTGGTGAGTTTCATTGTTGCTTGATGTTATAGCAGTAGGGTAGGTAGGGTTAGGTGTGTGCGAGCTGCGAAGCGGCGATGGCGAACCAGGGGAAAAGTGACGGAAGATATACATCGATTCGGGGCTTTTTTGGATGCTATCATGTGTAGATGGGGCGTATATAGTACTTCAAGCAGAAATGGTCCGATGGTTCGTGCTTGGAGGAGAGGGATGGTACAGGCCGCGTCACTGCGTTACCCACCTGAGTAGACGTTGAGAAATTGGTGCTATCAGGTAGATTAGAGAACCTCCTTTGGACGAAGGACTCTGATGTAAGTGTATCAAGGCTCAGTATCCTTATGTACTTAGTCACTGCAGGACTCCCTCGTTACACGAGACAGGATTATCATGGAAATGAAGACACCGTGGATGAGCTGTGCGTTCTATACTGAGATATGAAAGCTTTCTTTCTAGAAGTACAATCTACAAAGCAGATAGACACGAAGCCAATCGAGATAAATGTTGCGTATGTACAGAGGTCGACATGAAACAAAGATGCTAGCTCTTTGGGCGGGTATAAAGCAGATAGATCTAACTATTCTGTGCATATTACAGGAGCTTCCGGAGCAATCCTGGCAAATCACTGCAGTGGTCTCTGACCGTAGACGACATGGCTAGAGAAATCGAGGTTAGAGATGCAGCCTAGAAGAGTTATACTCAGAAACTCACAAATCATGCATCATATGCACCTTCGAATCCTTCGCATCCTTCCGAACCTGCGCCAGGAAGACCTGCACCTCTTCAATCTCCCACCCGAGGATATTTGTAAACGTTGCTGTACTAAACGCCTCCAAGCCCTCTAGGAACTGAAGCATATTCAATGCCCCAATCTCTTTCTATAACAGCATTAGTCCCACCTGAGCCACGAGACTAGAACCTGGTCGAAGTGATAGCTTACCATCCTCCTCTCCCTGGGCCAGATCCCCAACGGCAACTGAAACCTCTTATGAACAACATTCACATAGCCCGCCTGCTCCGCAAACTTCCCCAACTCCTTTCCCACGGTCACGGGCCGATTCACCTTATCACACGCCTCCCGTAGCAGCTCATAGAACCGGTTTACGTTGTTTCCTTCCTTTAACGTCCCATCTTCAGAGTAATTGACTAGATGGAAGTCTTGAAACTCAACCCATCCACCCGGTTTTGTCTGGGAGAAGGCTTGGTGGAAGAGTCGTGGCCAATCTTGGATCGACCCGCACATGTAGCGTGAGTGAATGAAGTCGAATGAGGGCCGGTTGGGCCATTCGGCTTCGACGTCGTCGACTTCGAAGATTACGTTTGGAGGAACCCTATGTGATATCAGAGTCTGGGTAGAAGATGGTCTGGGGAGTTTGCAGCGTACCATCGGGGCTGGATGGGGCTTAGGTCGTTTCCGACGATCTGGCTTTATCAGCTTGTTGTTCGATGTGAAGAAAGGCCGACATACCTCTTCGGCCCCGGGAAATTGGTCCGCTAAAACTATTAGTCGGCTATCAATTCTTTTGTGCGAGGACTTCCCACGCACCGAATTCAATAGCCCAGATCCCTGTCCCTGTCCCTATATCTAGAACACGTAGCGGACCCTCTTCGACTGGGGCTAGGAATAATCGGTCACCCAGAAGAAGTCTGAACATGCTGTGGAAGAGGTCTAGTCTGTCCTGTTCGCGCTCATCGTTGGGGAATTTGTAGCCTGGGTGGGTAAATAGCATGCCTAGTTCGGGAATGTGGGGTAAGCACTCACTGCCTTCTTTGTAATTGTGGTATCGACGACCATGTTGCCAATTGTAGCTTGTTACTGAGGAGGAGAGTGATGTGGCATAACTTGCGCTGGAGAGGTGTTAGTAAGATACACACTCCGCTTTCCTGTAGGGTCCGAACATATCTGAGCTATACGTCTCATCTTCGAACTCGCTGAGCTGAGGCGTGTTAGCCGAATGCAACCGTTGGGGAGAGGCAAGAGGGGAGAGAGCAGTGGACATACATTCAGATCTACAGGGATCCCAATACCCTGAGATCCGATCGACTCGGAATCCTGTTCCGCCATAGTAAAAACGCCTAACAGTGTCGATATGATGTATCAGATTCAAGTTGGAGACAGAAATCGGTAGCGAACGGAAAGTGGGCTGAGAGAGACGTTAACTCTGAGCATTTCGGCAGCAGGAACTGCACTAAAGAAGATTAGGTTAACGCCCCCCACGTGAATCCTGCAACTCTTACTCCCAGTTCCTGGTTGGCTGCCGTTTCATTGCAGGTGGAATCGATGGAGTTAGCTCTTGTAAGAATATAACAATCAAAATGGATGGATGAGCCCATCCATGCCCCGGCCGAGTCAGGATGGTCCACTCCAACCCGAAGATCCCGTCTCCTCACCGTCACTCTGTATAAACTTGCCAATCCCCTCATCTGCCTCGTACAGCACTGCATGCATACAACATACCAAAAACCAAAATGGCCTCTCTGACCGACCTCGCCGACCAAATCTCCACCAACGCCTCCCTGATCCAAGCCTTCCTCACATCAAACAACCACCCCCAACCCTCCTTCCACCCAAACGCACCCCCCGCATTCCCCCCCGCGCCAGCAGACATCAACCATGCCCGACAGCAGCTCCTCGAAGCCGCGCAGACAATCGTCGACACACTCACCGGCCCGGCCGAGCACCTCCGCTGGCTCTCCTGCCGCTACCACGACATGTCTAGCCTGCGCTTCATCTACCACTTCAACATCGCCCCGGCAATCCCCCTAGACGGCACAATCTCATACGCCGAGCTTGCAAAGATCACAAGAGTAAACGAAGACCACCTAAAACGCATCCTGAGACACGCAATGACAAACCGCCTATTTTCCGAGCCGGAACCAGGGAGGGTCGCGCATACTGCTTCCTCGGCGCTGCTGGTGCGCTCAAGGGCGCTAAACGATTGGGTCGGGTACACGACTGAGGAGACGTATCCGGCGTCTGCGAAGCTGGTTGAGGCGTATGAGAAGTTCGGACCGAGTCTGAGTCCCACCGAGACGGGGTACAATGTTGCCTTTGGGACGGATAAGCCGATGTTCTTGCATATGGCAGAGGATCCGGAGCGGGAGAGGCGGTTTGCGAATACCATGGTTGAGATGGTTAGTACGGAGGGGTACGGCATTCATCATCTTGTTGGTGGGTATCGGTGGGAGAAGCTGGGGAAGGCGAAGATTGTGGATGTGGGAGGGTCAACGGGACATGCTTGCATTGCGATTGCGGAGAAGGCGCCGGATGCGACGTTTATCGTACAGGATCTGCCGGGGGTCATTGAGCAGGGTAAGAAGGCGCTGCCGAAGGAGTTGGTTGAGAGGATTACCTTTCAGGATCATGACTTCTTTACGACGCAGCCTGAGGCTGCGGATGTTTATTTGCTGAGGTTTATCTTGCATGATCATCCGGATCCAGTGGCTGTGAAGATTGTACAGAGTCTTATCCCTGCTATGAAGAGTGGCTCGAGGCTCATTGTTAATGATGGAGTGCTGCCTGAGCCTAATTCCGTACCGAAAGGGGAGGAGAGAATTGCACGGTACGTCTAGAAGTCAAGTGTATGAGACGAAGCTAATAAGCCATAGGATTATGGATCTGGAGATGTTGACTACGTTTAATGCGAGAGAGAGGCCGTTGGCGGATTGGGAGAAGCTTTGCGCCGATGCTGACCAGAGACTGAAGCTGCGGTCTGTATCAAAGCCGGAGGGAAGTAATATGTCTATCCTCGAATTTGTGTTTGAGGACACAAATGAGTAGAAGTTTGACTTCCTTATACTTAACTTTACGCGATCAAGTATAGAATTTCGACAATCACCAAGACCAGAGCCTGGGCCATATAGAGAGAGTACCGACAGACAGGCTCATCTCAAGAAGACCTGAACAACGTAGGATACGATTAGGTGAGAGCAGTAACCTTGAAGAACTTCCCGAGAGCTCACAAGGTGGAGAAACTGTCCAATACATAGATATCAAAACCCGAGACTGCATGATCCATGGGCCTGGGTGGTCGTTCACTTCATCTCAGAATCAAGAAAAGAGAATTCGAATAATGGTCATTATTTTCTAAAAAGAAACACCACATAGTCTTGAACCATAAATGAATCCATGTCCACCAAACTTCCTTCCTTCTAACCCCCCTCCGAAGCCTCCAAAGCCTCCAAAAACACCCCCTTCCAAACCTCACAAGCCCCCCTACGCATCTGCCCATCCTCAACCCCCTCAAACCCCCAATTCGTCACATTAAACACATCCCCCAGGACCTCACCCTCCAAGTCCCTCTCACTAACCCCCGGCCAATACGCTCCCACACCACTATCGCCCCGACACTTCGAATCAGTATTCGGATCCCCCGTCCGCGCAAAATTCGTTAGGTACTTCTGAAACCGCGCAAATAGCGGCTCTTCATACCCCTGTAATGAGGGACTGTACCATGTAGCAGGTGTATCGCTCCCGTGAGACCCATTGACGATGCCGTCGATGTAGGCGTACTGCATTGCCCAGCGGTTGGCGTGTGGGTAGGCGGTTAGCACGGAGCGCAGATTGCAGGTAAAGAGGAGGTCTGTGTAGACTGCTAGAAGGAGGGAGTGGGGTGGGAAGTTGGCGTAGGTGGCTTTGTAGTGATCGACGAGGGTTGCGGTTTGGGATTTTTGATGGGGGTTTGAGGGGAGGAGGCCGTAGATGAAGCCGTAGATGTGTTCGAGAGGATTGGGGGGTGGGGGTGAGGGGAGGAAGAGGCTGGCTTCGGAGAGGACGTGGCTGGTTAGGAGGGAGGTTATGGAGGGCCAGGTGTTTCCTGTTCAGAGTGTTAGGAGTTTGCTTGGTTGATTGGAGGAAGAAGGGAGGAGGAGGAGGAGGAGGAGGAGGAGGAGGAGGTGTACCACTGGCGTACTCGGCTATAGCTGGACTGCGGATGAGTGAGCCGTCTGGGACGGGTGACGCCTCGCCGGCAAATATCTCCTCGTTCGCTTTTGCTAGGGCTGAAGTATTCGCTGAACGAAGGCAGTCAAGAACTCTGTTTCCTTTCCCTGGGCACCCCGCGACAGCTGCAAATGCCTCGAATCGCTCATTGTAGATTTGCGGATTCGCATTCGTTCCAAACGCGGGACTCTGCAGCAGCACCTTCTTGAATAGCGGATCAAGCGCTCCTCCCTCGGCAATCAGATGGTAAATAATAGATCCCGCGCCAGCAGACTGGCCCCAGGCAGAGACGTCGTTGGGGTTGCCACCTAACAGATGGATATAGGACTGTACCCATTGGAACGCGGCTCGCTGATCGTGTAATCCGGCGTTAAAGACCCCATCTCCGTGGAGAGGCTCACCGGCAAGGAAGCCAAAGGCTCCGAGCCGGTAGTTGATTGTGACTATGATAAGATTGTTGTCGCTGCGCTGTATGAGGCCTGTGCCGTCGTAGTAGCCTAGGTTGACGGCTTGGTCTTTGGAGCCGGTTACATAGCTGAACGAGTGAGTGTTCGATGCATTATAAGAAGAGACTAGTAATACTTACCCGCCACCGTGCAGCCAGACAACAACCGGGACCGAGCGCTTCTGTTTTCGAAGTACCATTCCTGGCACGTAGACGTCGAGGAATAGGCAGTCTGCATTTACTGAGTGTTGATTCGCAGAAATAACACGCACAACGAACCTTCATCCGCGTTCTTTGTTATATTCTCAAAGATCGGATTGTCGAAATTTCCGGGAATCGGCGCAGGGATGCAATTGTGGCCGTAGGAACCGTCTTGTATACCGGGAGCATGACTAGGAGGTGCTGGCTTAGCCCACCGCAGTTTACCGATTGGGGGCGCTGCGTAGCGGATATTGCGGAATGTGTAGACCTGCTTATTCCAGTAAAGGCGTGAGGTTCTCAAAAGCGTCAACTTACATCTGCTTCATCGTTGTAGCTATGAGCTCGCCACGTCCCATACGGAAGCTTCAACAGAGGAAGATCACGGCCTGATTCAAAAGACAACCCAATTTTCGCCGAGACAGAATCTGATGCGAATGTTGACAGCAGAAATGCAAAAAGTGTACTGAGAACCAACATCTTGCTAATTTAATGACCATTGACAATTGTAGACGGAGGACATCAAGGCAGACCTACAATCTTTTTAAAAAGTCCAGCAGAGCACTTTTAGGCAGATACAGATTCCAAAACACATAAACGAGAGAGTGATTGTGCGTATGACGAGAGACAAGAAGATGATCCCTAGATTCTGCTCGTATTGTTCGTTTATTGGCTTTGCATTGGCCTGATCGGTCTTTGCCAGGGCAAGGCTCCGAATACGAATGCCCGATTTGGGTAGGCTTGGGCGAGCTTTGCCGATCACGAGAGGAGCCACTACATGCAAGCTGGAGTCAGTCTCTAAACTGGTGTTCATTTACGCGGGGAAACCCAGATTGGTGATCTGTGGACACTGGTGCTGTGCATGTATCGTGCTGTGACTACTGCTGGTCCTTGAACCTTGGCATATTGATCGATCTCATCATCGTATCTCATTGGGAAGAATAAAACCCATATGGTCAAAGATATATAAATAGAGCCTACCTCGCCGCTTCAAATTTATGGATGGTTATCTTAAGATTTTGTGCCGACTCGAGAATGCCTTTCAAGATGGAGAAGGCTTGAAGTAGAGACAGAGCATTGAATTTCTCGCCAGGGACTAGACTTCTGTGGAAAAAAGACCCAAGATGTCTTAGTAATTGAATATTAGCTCTATACACATGTTCTCGTTAGTCTATAAAGGGTTCCTATGTCTTCGCAAGACCTGAACTAGTACTCTCACCATCGGACCCGAGTAGATCTCAGCTGCAAGAACGTAAAGGGCAGACAGACGATACCATCAAGACATTGGAAACACAGGGACCAAATAGATCAACTATCAATATAGGGCTCAGCGACTGTGATATATTGAAAGAGAGAGGTTCTCCAGCTGTCTTCAAGGGTATGATCAGTCTGAGAAGGCGTCCTTCTTGGTTAGTCTCAAGACAACTGACCATATGAATGCCCAGTGGCATTGGGCGTGTGCTAGCTAACCTTCTAGATATTACAACAAATGGAGGCTACTATTCCTGATATATGTGGAAGCCCGTCTTCGATTCCTCCTGAGCTTTCAAGATCCGAATATCTTCAGCCTTGCCCAAAAAAGTAATGATTGCTCAAGCTCGTATTCCCTGTAAAGCTCATTCGCCCACGCCAACTCAAATGCTAAGCCTCGCTGGGCACAATCACCTGCCACATCCCCACTCATGGATTTCTTCAGATTTCACGAGCCTCTTTCATTCTTCCAGTCTGTTGCAGTCTAAAATCTGTCGGTGGCTAGAGCTCTGACTAAAGTCGAGACCCGCCAGTCCCTCGATGCGGAAACACCTCGTTATAGCAACATCGTTGGTGGTTCCTGCAGTTGCTAGTTCCACTCCAGAGGTTCTCTGCGTTTATCCCCTATCCGGGGTCTATGCCCCTCTGCAGCGCATCCTGTTCTATGTTCTGCTAGCGTTTGGGGTCATCGGCCGTCGACAGAGATGGCTCGTTGCTGGTGCGCTCGCGAGCGCGATGACCTACTGCGGTGCTGCAGCAATCCATTCGTTCTTCCTGATTGCTCGAGCCCGATCATCTGTTGTTGATCTCGATGTATATGGTGTTTTTGCAGCGACCTCGACGGGGATTATGCTTACCGCGCCGCTGCTAGCGTGGTCTACAACATTACAAACCGTTGAGCGAGAGATCCGAACGCTCATCATCCTCTGGACGATTCTTATCACCATCGGAGCTGTCCTTGCGACAGCTACAATTTATATCCGCGGAAGCACCGACGCTCCACCTTGTATGGAGTCGCTGGTAGATATCGCTCTCAAGAGTGTATCGACGCTGCACAACTCTACCGCAAACTGCACATACGTCTGCAGCCCCGAGAACCACCCACTCTTCCGCTCCAAAGGCGATATCATCGCGTGGAAGAACCTCCTCGACGTACCATACCAGATCACCGCCGTCTTCGTCCCAACGGTCGCTGCTAGTATTCCCAGTGCGATTATCACTTGGACATGGTTCATCCGCAAAGGACACGCATACCTCCTTCGCCCGCCGCCAGCTTTCAGCCGACTAGAACTCGGCTGGATTGGAGGGTGGTTATTTGAGCGGCGGCGACGAAACCGAGGATCATTTGCGAGGCTGAACTCCGTTGTTGACGCAGAGGTTCGGTATCCCTGGTTGCTCCGGGCGTACCAGTACTACTTCGTGATTGGATCCGGCGGGGCGTTTGTGGTGAATCTCGTGCTCAACGAGGTACGGTTTCGGTCGTTGCCTAGCAATGAGGCGCCATATGAAGTTGGGCAGTGGAGCCCTTGGGTGGGAGTTGCGATGATTTTGCTTGCACAATTGATTACGCAGGTGCTGAAGGGGGTCTGGGGAGAGAAGAGAGATGTTCGCGAAGATGAGGAGGAGATGCGCATGTGGGATACGAGGGCAGGTAAAGAGGAGTGGAGGGCAGGCACTTTCCTCAGTGAGACCTTGACATTTCGGCGGAGGAACAGTTTCTAGCCATAAACCATGGATAACGAATACGCTCCCTTCGTATTTTATAGTCGGGGCATGGATACGAGGCAGCCATCCCAATTAGGCTACAGCGGGGACTTGCGGCTCTGCCTACTACTATTTATTGACCCCAGTCCCCGTATCTCTGCTTCACTTTTCTTTCCCTCCCTCTCTCTCTCCCTCCTCTCCTATTCTTCTGTTCTGCATCGCATCTGCACTGGAAAGAAACCATGAGCGAGATCGTTTCCTCCGAAATCCTCATTTCCGACCTTCCCACGAAGGAAGTCACCCTCGCCCCGCAACAAGTCACCATCGTCCGCGAAATCAGTACAACAATCCAGGTATGTGTCAGCTTGTCGCATCAATCCAATCAGCGAATATTTAACATCTTTCTAACAATCGAATCGAATCCAGCCCGGCCAGAATGAAATCACAATCCTCGGCCTCGACCCGCGCGTAAACCGCGACTCCATCCGCATCGAAGGGTCCGGCCACGCAACAATCACTGATATTCAGACCAGCGTTGTCAGGAATCGCGAAGACTACAGCGACGTCTCTAATTCAGAGTCTGATTCCGAGGATGATTCCGACAATGAAGACAACGAGTCCCTTTTGCCCGAAGATGAAGATTGTCTTGACGACCCGGAGCTCTACGAGATCTACACACAGATCGCGCAGGTGTCGCAACGATTGGAAATGGCGCGGAACGATATCAATGCTTCGAATGCAGTTTTAACTCTGCTTAATGGATATGGGAAGGGATTGACGAGTGACGAGAATAAAGACTTGGGGAAGTTTGAGGAGTTTTTGAATGTCTATTCGACGAGGCGCGTGGAGGAGGCGGAGAGGCATCATAGCGCGACTGTGGAGGTGAATACTCGCGAGAGAGAACTAGCGCAACTGAAAAAAAAGTTTGAGAAGCGCAAGACCCGGTATCTCAAGGAGCGACGCGCGGCGTCGAAAGCGATCAGGGTGAGGAAGGAGGAACGGGCTAAAGCGCGCGCATTGAAGCAGAAGCAGCTCGAGCAGAAACGCATTCAGCGAAGGAGTTTCTGGAAGCCAAACGTGGGGCAGATTGTTGTTTCGCTGGATAGTCATACTGCTGTCTTCACGCCGGGGTCTAGTAGAAGGAGTTCCCTGGTCGAGAAAGCAGTTGAGACTCCGGCGACGAGCGAGAAGCAAGAGCCCATAGATGTGATGCTGCGACTGAGCTATATTGTTCCGGTCAAAAGCTGGTCGTCTCGGTATGAGCTGCGCATGAACTCGCCCTCATCAACAGCGCGAATGACATACCGGGCTGATTTTGGAAATACAAGCACAGAAACATGGCGCGATGCCCGAGTTACGCTGTCCACATCGCAGGCCTCATTCAGCGGCATCGGCGCGCGCATTCCATCGTTAGACCCTTGGAATATCAAAATCGTGACAGCAGACTCCAAAGCTCCTTCATGGGATCGAATTCTTGATGCGCCGAAGAGCTCATTAGGACCAGTGCCGCCTCCGTTCCCAAAGCCATCGCTTTTCGGCGCCCCAGCACCACAGGTCCAGAAAGGTGGCGGCCTCTTTGGAAATACGAACAACGTCAACAATGAAAATGTTCAGCTGGCAAAACCACAGTCCTTTGCCGCACAGAATAACATTGCGAAACCACCGTTCCTTGGCCCACAGATCAACAATGCGGGTGCTTTATTTGGAGCACGGGGACCTCCACCACCTCCACCTCCTCCAGGGCTCAACGGAGCTGTGCCTCAAGTGCCCGTGAGCTTTGGACAATCATCAACGATGCCACCACCCGACAACGCGCAAGATGATCTTTTTGGCTCTGACCCGGCATCCACCTCCACAGCAGCGCAGCCCTCATCGGGCTTATTCGGCTCCGGCACATCCCCATCTGACTTCGGCAAGGAGCTCAGCACAGCTGTTGAACTCGAAGACGATGACGCAGACACCCAAACTCTCGCTGGTGTTTCTCTGGAGCACCAAGACTCCATTCGCCAGGAATACGGCATGACGACAACCTACGAACTCCCCGGTCGTCGAACCTTAACTCCGTCCTGGGTTTCTCGCCGCCACGTCCTCGCAGAACTTGATCTGAAAAATGTTACGCTGACATACATGATCGTCCCCAAGCACAAGGAAGCCGCGTTCCTGCGCGCCAGAATCAAGAACACATCCTCTCTAACTCTCCACCCGGGCCCTGTCGGCGTTACAGTCGACGGCTCATTCGTCGGCGCCGCAAGCCTCGATACGTGTCGTCCAAACGTCTTCTTCAACATCTCGTTGGGGATAGACCCAGGCATTCAGGTGAAATACGCCAAACCAACCGTGAAACCACTCACAGGCGCAATGTTCTTCAACAAGGAAGATGGCGCAAAGTTCCGCCGGTCCTGCTGGGTGAAGAATAGCAAGGGCGTTGCAGTTGATATCATCATCACTGACCAGATCCCTATCTCTGACGACGAGAAGTTGCGAGTGAAGATGTTGCACCCGGATTTGGAGAAGGAGGGTGATGAGGTACCGCTGCAGATGGCAAAACGTGTTGGCGCTGGAAAGGCAAGTTTTCTGAAGAATGGCCAGGTGAAATGGAATCTGAAATTGGAACCGGGACAGGAGATCCGCCTGGTGCTGGAGTACGAGACGAAGGTGCCGAGTGGGAGCGATGTTGCTGCTGCTTGATTTCGCAGTCATATCTGGCGATGGAGGAAATAACCATGCGGTGGTAGTAGATAGTTAGTAGGTAGATATTCCAACCCATCAATCCAATCAGCAATCATGATCTCCATGCCTTTCTTCGCATAGATCCTTCCAGTCAGATACTGTAGCAAGATCACCACTCAAAAGCCCCCGGCATCTTCCTCTGCATCGCCTTTACTCCATTGCCCTCACCCTTCCCCCCACCCTTCCCCTCATCATTTCCCCCAGTTATCTCTATCTTCTTACCCTCCTCACCACCTTCCTGAATTCCATCATCCCCCCACCGCTCCCTCCAACACGCCACCTCCTCCCTCCAAAGATCATTCACGCAAGGATCGCACGAACTCCCACAACACTCACCCAGCCCTGGCTTCGGCGGCGGATCATCAAAGTCGCGTGATGCCGCGCGCAGAATCTGCTTCAGGCGGGTGTTGGTGAGCCGTTTGCCTTTTTTGGTCTTCAGGAAGGGTATTTCGTTAGGGGCACAGAGGGGTTCGCGGGCCATTTTGGGGTTTGGGGATGGAGTTGAGATAGACGGAGGAGTTTAACTTGGTTTAGGGGTGTGTCGGTCTTGATGGAGTGGAGTTGTTGAGGTGCATCTATAAGTATGTATGAGGCTTTTTGGAAGAAGTCACGTGCATTGGAGGAGCGAGATCGGGGAGTTGCGGGAGTCTGCGGAGCGGGAGATGGTTGATCCGTCCGGGTTTACCCTTCGAGCTTTTGGACACGCACATACTGGGGGAAGGAAAGGCAAGGGAAGTCTACGATTGACGATTTGAAAGTCATTTAATTGAGTATCTGCGATACACTATAGACTATCCGTATAGAGCTTTTTAGCATCCACTACGTGACAGACGAAGAGAACAAGGATCGTAGTCTGCAGCCGTCCAGTCAAGACGGCCCTAACGACACGCCGAAGCCCAGCCTTACTGCCACCACACTCACCACTCTCTTCACGATTTCATCACTCTTCGCTCAACGGCTTAATAACCGGTAATATTACACGATCGTCACCAGGATACGACAGTGCTTCTTGGCGCGTCTCTAGCGGGTAGCAGCTTGCCGGAGCTCCGTCCGTTGCCTTGGGGAGCGGAGGCTGGAGCTCAGGCTCAGAGATTTCGATTCGAGTCCAGGGGCTGCAGCTGGTTGCACAAGATGCAGTTCCTGCCGATTTATCTATAGTGTAGAGGAATAATAGGACGCTGTAATGATTCAATTGTTTGTTTGAGATGGGAAAAGTTTGGCCGTCATGGAGGCGAGATGCTGACGTTTACAGTGTAGGCAAAGTTTGGATTGAGGACACGCATCCGCGAACCTCCGCTTTTCTCTGGAGGGAGCTTCGATGGTTGGGCAATTAAGCTCAGGCTGCTTGATATATTGGATTTACAAGTGATAAAAAAGATGAGTAGAGGCACCGTAAGTGGTCATTTTATAGATTCTATATGTACAGTGTATTGCTGGCCCGGAAACAAATGGAAAAAAGGGAAAAAGATGATAGTGTAGTACATGATGTATAAAAAGACCACCACACAATTACCTCCTACCGGCCATTGCGGAAAGCAGCAACCAGATGGAAAACAAGGAAAGCCCGAGGAATGAAAAAGAAGAAAGAGAAGTCGAAAAGAAGTTTATCCAATTCCATTATTGTCTCCATCGTACACAAAGGCTCAATCGATCGTCGATAGTCGTGTTCAAGATTGATCTCCAAATTTTGTCGTATGAAATGAATAAGCTTTTTTGTTCCCCCCATTTCTCCTCAACTCTCGAGATTGTCATCGTCGTTGTGGTGTTTTCGAGAGGGACTCTCATCATCCTCTCAATTCGTCATCGGACGTGTTGTTGATTTAGACGTACTTGCACATCATGGCAACCATGAGGTCGAAGAGACCGATGGCCTCAACGAAGGCGAAACCAAGAATGGCGTAGGAGAAGAGCTGACCGCGGAGAGCAGGGTTGCGGGAGACGGCAAGGAGGAGAGAGCCGAAAACAACACCGATACCGATACCGGCACCACCGAGACCGATGGCAGCAGAGCCCATACCAATGTTCTGGGAGACCTGGACCATGGCGTCGGCGATCTCAGAGGAGTACTGGCGGCGGGCAGCGAAGGCGTTGCGGGCGGAGGCCTGGATCATGGAGGGTTGCTGACGCTTGACGGTCTGGAAGGGGGTCATGCGCTGGGTGGTGAGGGTGCGCTTGGGGACGGCCTGGACGCGAGCGGCAGGACGGGCAACCTTGGAGGTCGCGGCCATGGTGGAGGCCAGGCGCTGAGCGAAGACACGGGAGGCCATTGTGAATGGTGGTGTGGTAGAGATGGGAGGGAGAGAGAAGAGAGAGATGGAATTGGAGATGGAGGATGAGAGGAGAAAGAAGGAAGAAGAGGAAGAAAAGAGAGGAGAGAGAGGAAGTCGTCCAGGAGGGAAGAAAAATGGGGAGAAAAATGGCCCTAGCACCGCAAGACCGCTTCCCGCTTAATTTTCGCCCTTTTTTCCCAAACCCTCCGCGTCTTTCGTGCGCTAACTGCCTTGGGAGGCTGGGAACAACCCTACGCCGGTATCAGAGAACCGGAGTATCAGAGTATCGCTGTATTATGGTATCTATCATTCCCACTTTCTTGCCTTGCTGGGTAAGCCGGGTTCCTTCGGGATGGGGCGAGGACCACTGAGCTTGCGCTGGAGCCAATAGGGTGAGTAATCATGGAGCAGATGAGCTGTCGCCGTGCCTATCGTGACTTGAATTGCTGTCTGAGACGCAATGGAATCCGCCGGTTGCTCCAGCCACGGCCAGGCATGCCCACTTGACTTCCGTCCTTCCGAGCTTAAGCTCCAACTGCACAGTTTCGAACTTTCGAGCTCTCCTCGAGCTTCACCGTCTCTCCTGCTCACCTCAATTGCACACTTTCCAACCTACAAAGCTGCTATTTGAGTCACGCAAAGCTCTCAGGGATAGGAGATGATGCTGAAAATTCTGCAGTGGATCTAGGCTAAACTGGATCCGATAAAGTGGTACCCGCCCCACATAGCGCGTCAAAAGGAGCCAGTCAGGCAGCTCAACCCGCGAGCTAAAATTATAGACGGCCTCTCGGACGCAAATCAGCGTCGAATCCGGCCCGATTCGGGAATGCGGCTCCACCCAGCACCGGCCTTGGCCACTCCATCTCTCCCCCAAAAGGAATCAAAACAGGCTGGCAAGTTGGCAACAGAGTTAGCCCGAGGGTTCGGCTGGAAGGAAATCCTGCCTCCAACTCCTCGTAATTAACTGTATTGTGTCTCACCGATCCTCGGATCGAGTACGGTATCCACCCGAGCACCAAAACACAGGAATGCTCCTAGCCGCCATCCCTGGAGCGAAGCTCGAAGCTCGAGGGGAGCAAAAAGGGAGGAAAAGACCACCATCCGTTCGAGGGGCGAGATGGCAGATTATATATCCTTCTTTGGATCCTCCAGACTCCAGAAAACCGCTGTTGAAAAATGATGCCGAAGTGCTCGACTGGAATTCCCGGCTTCGTCACCTGCTTGGCTATTTTGCCTAAACTTTTTCCCTCCTGCATATCGACTGTCCATTTTTCGACCTCTCTTCTGCAGCCGGCTTTTTACTTTTTTCTCCCCCTTTATTGCCATATTCTTTCCCCTTCCTTTGTCTCGCCTTAGCTTTTTGTCTTTGAACTGTGACGCGTTCAATTGACACAGTCGAAAGAGCACCTCCAGCTGTCCCCCAGGGAGCTCTCGCATCCCCGGCAGCTGCCGCAGCGAAACCGCGTGACCTCATCGCGCGTTTTACGAACCCGCTAAACCCAACCAGGCCCTAATTCAGCAACAAGGCCCGAATAAGGGGGGCTAACATAAGCATGTGCGCGCTGGGATCTTGCTCCTGCGTCCCCTGGTTCCGGCGGCTTTTCCCGAGTGCTTTGCCAGGCAGTGAGTGCTCGCTGCTCACCCTGGGCCGTTTGCTGCTGCCCTTGTAAGCTGAAGCATCTTTCACCGGGCTGCGAGACATCGATTAGGAAACCCTGCAATAATGTAGAAATCTATCGTTCATCTGACCGGCTTGCATATCATGCAGGCGAGGACGAGGTAGAGTTCCTGTTGGCGCGGATACCGCTGTGCCGAGGTTATGCTGCGGACGACAGGACACGTACGTCGTATCGAGATGAGCGTGGTGTTTAGCACTCGGGATGTGGTCCTTAGACTAGTGGGTTGTCGACCAAGTGGTATTTTTTACTTTGTGCTGAGCATTTGGTATTTTTTTTCTTCGAATTTTGGATGCGCCAATGATGTCCTGAGATCTGAAGCAGTTTCATCTGATTTGAAGAGTGCTGCCGTCGGTCGTAGATTGTTGTTCAAGCTGATGAATCTCGAGTGCGCTTGGTCATGTGACAGGTTTGCAGCGTTTGCTTGTTTCGTGTCTTCATGCCTGAGGCAGGAATCAGGCCGAAGGCCAGTACAGAGTACGCCAAACACATGAACAGAGCCCTCGCAGTGATGGCATTGTTTTGTCTGGGTTATGGCTAATAGCACATAGAGCTCATTTTTTGTGTTTTGGCGGAAAGAGGTAGAAAAGGATTGTGCATGCTTGCAATAACCTGGCCTGTCAGCACGCGGTTATATATCTTTTGCATTTATACCCTCCGAAAGGCAGTAGCTGACCTTGCGTGATCTTAGCTATTTCTTTACGTGGAAATCTCACTACCTGATATCACTGTTGTATTATATGTAGAAAAGGCCAGGATCAATAGGCAGCAATATCCTCCGAAGCTGACCCCCCCAGTTGTATACTTCGAGGCGAGCAGAATCTTGGCTAGAATAAGCCAGACCAAGAAGTACGCCAAGCTATGCCCAGAAAGAGCACAAAGCAGACCATAAATCCCTCGCGACCCACAAAGGGTCTCTCTCTCGGGCGATATAAACATGTTTCGAGCGTCGAGACTTAATACTCCGGCGTAAGTAGCAACGCTGGCTTGTTAGCTTGGTTTCAACCGACGGCACATACAGGTTGCGTATAGGTATCCCCCGTAGAGTGCTGATCGGTACTTTGCAAGCAAGAACTCCTCGGTTTCCAGGTCCGTGACGTTTCAGGATGTTGCTCTACAGCCTTCATCTTCAGTCATGAACAGCCCTGGATCTCTCAAAACATAACCAGAAAGCAACGAGCTCGGAAACATTCCGTCAGTGCTGATTTAGTCGTTGCCACTTGAAACCACGAGGGTCCCAATGGAGTCTGCTGGCGATGTCATTAGGTGGTCGATCGTTCCGTATCCTGGTTCGGCTTGGGTCCGCAAGATCACACATGCAGACCTCGTGCAGTCTGAACCATGTGTCTCTCAGGTACAGATTTCTCGGTCAATCTGCTCAAACACTGTACAAGCTTACAGCTATCCAAGCCTGTTGTTGTGCGAGTTGCAGCAATGCTAACCCTCGTTCTCACCACTGCACACCCCACGTTTTCACGCTCCGCGGAGATGTATACACGCCTTGTATAGCATCATCTCGCACGCCATTGCATCTTGCATATTGCCCATTTGGATTCCCTCGCACGTAATCGAGTAAGAGCAAAATGTGGCAAGGCTCTATGATGGCAAAAATGGATATAAAAGGGTTACGAGGGCCGAAGTCTGGCTCGCAGTTCGATACCAAGCTTGCAGTGCACTATCGCCATGGCGGAAAAGATAGCACCCTTGGACACAATCGTTGCAAAGGACTCGTCTCAGGAGTCTCTTAACGAGAAGAAGACTTTCGCAAAAACATACCGAGACGGTGATGCTTTTGTTGGCGGTGGTGCGACAGAGCTGTATGAGCCGATTCCTGAGTATGAGGGGCGGCACCGGTATGATCCATCTGCTGAGTGGACGGAGAAGGAGGAGAAGACGTTGGTTAGGAGGGTGAGCTCCCTAATATTTATCAACACACTCCTACAATGTGCATCGCTGATGGCTGTTTCAACAGCTCGACAAACGAATCTGCTCCTGGGTCTGCCTCATGTTCTTCGCGCTGCAACTCGACCGCGGCAACATCTCCCAAGCCCTAAGCGATGGCATGCTCGACGACCTCGGCCTCACCACAAACCAATACAACTACGGCATGATGATCTTCTACCTGTGCTTCCTCAGCGCCGAAGTCCCCTCGCAAATGGTCTCGAAGAAACTCGGGCCCGATGTCTGGATTCCCATCCAGATGATGACGTGGAGTGTGATTGGCATTTTGCAGTGTCTGATTACAGGAGAGAAGAGTTTCTACGCTACTCGAGCTCTGCTCGGTCTTGTCGAGGGTGGGTTTATCCCTGACGCGCTACTTTACCTTTCGTACTTTTACACGAATAGGGAGCTCCCCATGCGTGTTGGGTTCTTCTACTGTGCCTCGCACGCCACGTATATTGTTGCGGCGTTTTTGGCCTTTGGTATCCTGCATATGCGGTCGATCGGCGGGTGGGAAGGATGGAGGTGGTTGTTTGCACTCGAGGGTGGATTAACGGCGATTATTGGCTTTGTTTCGTGGTTTTATCTCCCGCCAGGCCCGACGCAGACGGCGAGTTGGTTTAGAGGGAAGGATGGCTGGTTTTCTGAACGGGAGGAGGTCATTATGGTCAATCGAGTTTTGAGGGATGATCCAGGCAAGGTACGTGCTTCCAATGATTGTCGCTTGAAGGATGCATGATAATAACGGACTGCCATTAGGGAGGCATGCATAACCGCCAGGGATTGACGCTGAAGCTTCTATGGGCTTCGCTTACGGACTACGATCTATGGCCTCTCTACGCGATCAGTTGGACGATGTTGATCCCGACAAACCCTGTGTCAGCATACTTGACCCTCAACCTGAAGACGCTCGGTTTTGACACGTTTGAAACGAACCTGCTCACAATCCCCGCCTACGTGCTGTTCTTGATCCAGCTGGTCTTCTGGTCATGGATGTCGGAGCGAATCAACAACAGAATGGCTGTTGTGATGTTCTATTCTATCTGGTGCTTGCCTCTCCTTCTGGCTCTCGAGCTGCTGCCCTCTACCGCAAGTCCTTGGAGCTGGTACGCGGTCACCGTGATGCTGATCGGTTTCCCTTATATCCACTCTATCAATGGTAAGATCATCCTACTTCTATGACTGTTGGATATTTATCCTAACCTGGACTGTAGTCAGTCTCACCTCCCGCAACGCCGGCACAGTCCGTACACGAACCATCGGCAGCGCGCTATACAACATGATCTGCCAAGCGAGTTCCATCATCTCTTCAAACGTGAGGACTCAGAGATTCCTCCACATTTTATTCCTATCAAATACCATCAGTACACTAATTATTGACTAGATCTACCGAGAAGACGACAAGCCCTACTATAGACGCGGAAACAAAGTCCTCCTCGCGCTAGTCGCATGGAATGTGGTAATGACCATCTTCATCAAGGTCTACTATGTCCAACGGAACAAGTCCCGAGACCGCATCTGGAATGCGATGAGCTCAGAGGAGAAGGATCATTACTTACGGACGACGAAGGATGAGGGGAATAAGAGGTTGGATTTTAGGTTTGCGCATTGAGCACACTGCACACGGGGCTGGAATGAGATCTTTTTGATGAGTTTTCTGTAAGATCAATGCATAGATGGCTGCTAGAGTCTGAAAAGAGAGCCCAGGAAATAAAAGTTTGGGATATCGGTGGCACAAGATACTATGATTGCATGATAGAGAAACTTCTCGCGACTTAGTAGATAAAACATAACAAGAATCTAACCATCTATACATCTCCAACCCATTATACAAGTAGGAAACTCGTAACAAACTGCCGTTCGGCACATAAACTCATAAATTGCTACCATGGTCGCAGGAAGACTCGAGGCAAAGCCCAAGCCTAAGCCTGATTCTGCTCCTCGAGCTCTTGAATTTCCTCCTCAGTACTTTATGTTCTTCTGTTAGCAAACACCATATATATAAGAACGATCAGCAAATACTCACGCTGGCGTAGCGCTATCCAACACGGCAGTAACCTCCACGCAAGCAGCCTGCAAGGCCTTGTTTGCATCCAGAAATCCACCCCAGATGCCATCGAGATCATCCTGTTAAAGCCGGTTAGACTTCTCTCATTGAATCCCCCCAGTGATTGAGGGTTAAAGGTGGGATGGACATACCGAGCCCTCGCCCCAGGCGAGACCAATGGACTCATTCCAGAGTGCGTCGAAAGTTGTGGTTGTGGCATCGCTGGCACCACAGAAGTTCTTGAGGTTGGCACTGAGAGACTCGAGTTTGGCGAGGAACTCGGTGGGGTCCCCAAGGGTGGTATCTTGGGGGGTTGATGTTGGGGCGGCGGCCGCGAGGGTCATGAGGAGGGTTGTTGCAGAGAAGAATTTGGTGAAGTACATTGTGTATGTAGTAGATGGTAGAAGTAGAGGAAGCTGTGAGAGAATATTGCGAGACTGAATGCAAGAAGAATGTAGTGTGATGTTGTAGTGATGATGCTGTTGTTGCTGTTATGCATACTGGCAAGGACATCTATCGGTATTTATACATCGTAGACTATAAGGCCGGACACGATTGAGGTCTTACAGAGCTATTATTATGAGCAGGCTGTGCTATCTTGGACCCGCTTGAGGTGGATCTAAACGACGTAGATGTTTGAACAGCTGTCAAGCCCCAAGGTGGCAGCAAGCGCTAGGCGTCTAGCGCTTGGGCGCCTTGCAGGCAATCAATAGTCCAACACCCAACACCCAAGATACAACAGTGTTGGTTACGGGTGTCGATATGCGCAGCCACATTAAATCTGCCAAGGATATTTGACGCGGCAGGATGGAATGCCTTATGCCCCAGCCTCTTTCATGTGGAGCTATGAAGACGCCTGTCTACTATGCAGCGTATAGAAGCCTTGATATATCAGTATCGGTGATTTTAGTAATTACCATATTACTCGAGCATGTAGATACCGGGTAGGGTCTAGCTTATTAGCCATAGTGGTTTGACTAGCTAGGATAGAGTGAGATGAAGGTGACAGAAATTCATGTAATGCATATGCCGCTACCATGTAACTCCAAGTACGCTCATGATTAACGGAACTCCGCCACCGAACAACGCTGCAAGCCCAACTTTCGCTAAATCCAAGAACAGAAGCGCCTCAACCCATGCAACAATTCATAACCTACAATTGTCACTGTATAAGGGACCACTCAGAGTTAGTTACCATAGCACCCTCGTAGAAATATAGATAGCCCCAGGAAGATAGAGCAACTTACCAGAAAGCAACAGTTAGATCTTACTATGATAGCACCAGCTCATACATCGTCGATCACCAGATACTAAATAAAAACACTAATATCAGCCTAGTCTTGGGTTGCAAGTTTCTTGATACTTACCAAAAGGTGTCGACAGAGAAATCATACCAGGAGTATCTACGATAATCTCCTGATCCTGGTTCATGAATTTCGAGTCTAGGCTGGTTCGCCACAAACGCTGCTTAGATGCGCAATGAGGCCCGGGATATTCGAGGGATCTTTTGGCACGATGTCTTGTTCGGCGTGATCCTCGTCGCCCGACGCAGAGGTTGGTAAAGACACCAGAGAGGATATAGCAGAGAGGACATCAGAGAGAGGCATGATGCTGATGCTAGGAGGAGAGAGCAAGAGTAGAGAGGATTGAAACATGATCAAGCAAAGATGTGGCAATGTATCTATTGAAGCTGTAGATATGATCTGGTAGCCAAAGCGTCGTTGTATGCTCCCTTTATTTACTTTGACCAGTTCATAAGGCCTGATCAATCTATAAATAAAACTAGAAGATCAGGCAGTGTAGATTCTGCCTGTCAGCCTAAGCTTAAATCGGGCTCGAAAGGCCAGCCTTGAGGGGCGCCATGGCCTCACTCTTGGACGCCTGACAAACAACTATCGCAGGACAGCATCCGAGTCAACTCACACGGCGTTGCTGAGTTCATGCAGCTCTTGTAAGTATTTTTTGAGCCGAACAGCACGTATTGAGCCTCCTTGACCCAAACCGGAAGACTGCTTTGTTCTCGCCCCATCCTATTATATTTCCGTGTATCGTGCCTTCCTCATCTATCTTGGTTAACAAGGAAGGTGCGATGCAGGTGTTAGGTTATTCCTGCCTTCCCCGGGTCTTGTAACGTTTCTTCCTGTTTCGTATGGAGAAAGTGCGAGCCAATGGTCGCTCCCTCTGAAGGTAGGCTCTCGAGGTTGTGCTTTCCTCTTCCATAATTCTCTCATTGGGAAGGTGCCATGGGCGCCATCTATCGCGCTGCTTTGTTTTAGAAACCTGAGGTCGACACGGGCGCAAGGCCTGCGCTATTGCTGTTCCAATGATTATTGTTGTTCCTCCAAAGTGTGAGGGATGTTGGGTGGATGTCTTCAACGAATAGAAATTACAATGAAATGCTATATATGCAATTGATAATGGGAATAGAAGCTTCAGCAGCAGACTTAGTCACTAGCACAACTGCCGGCAGCGTGTGTAATCCGTCAAATGTGCTGACTACTGTAACCTCATGACATTTGGCTAGCAAACCTGACTTCTTATGCATCAATCTGCCGACTCCGGGGGCACCCTAGGGCTAGAAATTAACAATTTGTCATATGCCTGGTATCTTCTCAATACTCCTCCTATTCTTTACAATTTTGGACGGTGTCACGGTGACCGGAAATTAAAGGGTAGAGTTGGAAGCTCGGCTCTGAGATGGAGGTAACCTCGGGGCCCCGGTGCAAATCCTGCAGGGTCCGAGAAAGTCGGTTTCTGGGGAGAATCGTCCCGTGTTTCGGCTCCGGGGACTCCTCTGCGGGGATCTCTGGAGTAGACGGTGGCTGAGCATCGTCGTATTTCGGCTTTTGGAGTGGGGATTGCGGACCGTGCGGTACTCTCACGGAGTGTACTGTGGAAGACTTTCTGCACTTATCCTTGCTCTTACTACATTGGAATCAGGCCATGGCTGCATAAAAATCCGACAGTTCCGGCATCGGCTCATCTTCGGCAGCTGGGATCGGAACCGGTAGCTGGAGCTGGAGGGTCTTATTGCCTTCCTAAACGAGGGTAGTCTGATAGTACGGACATATTACGGCAAAGTTGCTTAGTTGGGAGCGGTGATTGCTTCTCGGTTGTGATGAGTATGGACGGTATGCAAGGTATGCAAGGGTGGATTGAATAATTTGAGCCCTGCTCGGTCCGACATGGGACAAATCATACGCAGGTAGTGAGAAATTTGCTGGCCAGGAAGCAAGGAAAGGCTAGACAGAAAAAGCAAAGATTGACATGAACTGGGGTAGATAGCATCATAGCGTCGTATTTTGCTCGGGGTATTGCCGGGGAAGATCCCAAAGAGCGGGGACGATCTTACTTGGCAATGCCCTACATCAGCTATATAAGACCAAGGCCACATGTACCCTGATGCTATGTAGATCAGCACCAAAATGCATCTCCGGAAGTTGCTCCCCTTGGCTGCAGCCCTGAGTGGCTGTGTCTTTGCCCAGAGTGAAGCTGGTGTCGACGACCTCGACGGCCCTGGCGATGACCTCTATGCTAAGGACCTCTCCAATTGCACTGGTTACAAAGTGAAAAAGCACTGGGAGACACGCTCTGGGTTCTACGCCGACTTGACTCTTGCTGGTCCCGCGTGCAATGTCTATGGAATTGATCTCCCCGATCTGAAGCTCGAGGTTGAATACCAGACCGACGAGCGACTGCACGTCAAGATCAAGGATACCAACAACACCGTCTACCAAGTTCCCGACGACGTCTTCCCTCGACCTGGCTTTGGACAGTGGTGTTCTCGAAAGGACTCGAAGCTCAAGTTCGACTTCAACGCGGATCCCTTCGAATTCACCATTTCTCGCACTGATACCGGCGAAGTGCTCTTCGACACGACCGGCAACAAGCTGATCTTCGAGAGCCAATATGTGTACCTCAAGACGAACCTTCCAGAGAACCCCCATCTGTATGGCCTCGGTGAGCACAGCGACACCTTCATGCTCAACACCACCAACTACACCAGGACGATCTACACCCGCGACTCTTATGGAACCCCTCAAGGCGAGAACCTGTACGGTGCTCACCCGATCTACTTTGACCACCGCGAAAAGGGTACTCATGGAGTGTTCCTGCTGAACTCCAACGGTATGGACATTCTCATCGACAATGAGGGTGGCCAGTACCTCGAATACAACATTATCGGTGGTGTTCTCGACTTTTACTTCATTGCTGGCCCTACTCCCCGTGATGTCTCTATGCAGTACGCTGAAATCGCCCAACTGCCGTTGATGACTCCGTACTGGGGACTTGGTTTCCACCAGTGCAAGTACGGTTACCAGGATGTCTACGAGGTTGCCGCTGTTACTGCCAACTTCTCCGAGCACAACATTCCTCTGGAGACCATCTGGACGGATATTGACTACATGAACTACCGCCAGATCTTCACTCTTGATCCCGAGCGTTTCCCCGCCGATCTCTACAAAGATCTCGTCGACACCGTTCACGCGCGCGACCAGCACTACATTGTTATGGTCGACCCTGCCGTCTACTACAAGGAACCAAACCCAGCCCTCGATGAAGGCCTGCGCTATGATACCTTCATCAAAGAGACCAACGGCAGCATCTACCAGGGCGTCGTCTGGGCTGGCCCAAGTTACTTCCCCGACTGGTTCCACCCCAACTCGCAGCAATACTGGACCGAGCAGTTCACGACCTTCTTCGACGGCGTCAACGGACCGGACATTGATGCGCTGTGGATCGACATGAACGAGCCCGCCAACTTCTACAACCGTCCATACCCTGGAAATAACACCACTCCCGAGGACTTTGCCGAGAACAACGACAATCCCCCGACCCCACCGCCGGTTCGTGACGGCCCTGACGCCCCCATCCCCGGCTTCCCGGACAGCCTTCAGCCAAACTTCGCATCCGGTAACAACGAGAAGCGCGCTGTTGCTGTTGTCGCTCGCAAGCCCCGGTCCACGCTCGGTCGCCAACGCGGTGCCGGTCACTGGCGCTCCGAGAGATCCCAGTGGCACCATGACCCCAAGGCTGGCTGGCAGCACGGCAAGAAGACTGGCTCTGGATGCGGACCTGATGAGTGCAAGGGTCTCCCCAACCGTGCTCTTATCAGGCCTCCATTCATGATCCAGAACGGTGCCGGCCCTACCCTTGCGGATGGCACTGCTGACACCGATCTTGTGCAGAGCGGTGGATATGTTCAATATGACACCCACAACCTTTATGGTGCTATGATGTCCACGCACTCGCACAATGCTATGCGCGCTAGACGCCCGGATGATCGTGCTTTGGTGATTACTCGGAGTACGTTTGCGGGTTCTGGCAAGGACGTGTCGCACTGGCTTGGAGGTAAGAACTTACTTACAGTAACATGAACAACAGCGTGCTGACTACCACCGCAGATAACATTTCCGACTGGCTCTCGTACCGTCTGTCAATTAGTCAGATTCTGCAGTTTGCAGCTCTGTACCAGATCCCCGTTGTCGGCCCTGACGTCTGTGGTTTCGGTGGCAACGTCACGGAGAACCTCTGCGCTAGGTAAGACTCCTTCAATCGATTTACGTAAATCATCCTGACAGTAAATAGATGGGCAACCCTCGGCTCCTTCTACACCTTCTTCCGCAACCACGCCGAGATCTCCTCCGCATACCAGGAATTCTACCGCTGGCCCGTCGTCGCCGAGGCAGCCCGCAACGGTATCGCTATCCGATACCAGCTTCGTAAGCCCCTCCCCCCTTTCCCTCTTCTCTCCATCAGTATCAATACTAACAACTCACAGTGGACTACATCTACACATCCCTCTACAAGCAAAACCAAACCGGCACACCCACCCTGAACCCGCTCTTCTTCAACTACCCCTCCGACCCTAACACCTACCCCATCGACCTGCAATTCTTCTACGGCGACGGCATCCTCGTCTCCCCCGTGACGGAGGAAAACAGCACCAGCCTGACCTACTACCTCCCCGACGACATCTTCTACCAGTGGGGCAGCGGCAAGCCTGTCCGTGGACAAGGCGAGTACGTTGACGCAGAAGTCGACATCACAGATATCACAGTGCACTACAAGGGCGGTGTTATCTTCCCGCAGCGTGTCGAGAGCGCGAACACGACGACGGCGCTTAGGAGCAAGGGGTTCAATATCGTTGTTGCGAAGGGCCTTGACGGGAGTGCTGAGGGGTCGTTGTACCTCGATGACGGGGAGAGTCTTGTGCAGGATGCGGTTTCGGAGATCGATTTTGAGTATAACAACGGCAGGTTTAGTATGAGTGGGTCGTTTGAGTATGATGCTGGTGTCGGCATCGAGACCATCACTGTTCTTGGGGTTGAGAGGAAGCCCGAAGGGAAGTGTGCGGAGGGGGTGGAGTATGATGAAGAGAATCAGAAACTTGTGCTTCATGTGGATGTGCCGTTGACGAAGAAGTGGAGTGTGAAGATTGAGTGAGTGTTGGGATGAAATGAAATGCATTGTATATAGGTATTGGAAATGAGCCAGCATGCTTCGATAGCAGCAATGTGAATACAACATTATTAGCATTGAAATTCGCCTGTTTGGACGAGCAATTTGAGAACACCACTAGCTTTATAGCCTGAGACTACTCTACATCTAGATACATGTCTTGAACACGAAGAGTCTTCCCTGATCCGCCCCATATGATCTCCTCAATTCATCGAGCTATGGTAGTTTAACCACGAGCAGCCACGAGTCGAGGATACAAAGTAACCATATCCACTACATTTCCAACTGAACATCGCTCATTAGCAAGCCGCTTCCACAAATTGGATCGCATACTAACCTGTCTGAAGAACCTTTGCCTCCTCCTCAGAGATTTTGATCATGAATCGCTTCACCAAAGTCAGACCAAGCTGGAAATATAGAGGTAGTAATGTGTTTTTCAAAAACTCTGACATACCTTCTCGACTGCTCTCAGGATTTCAGCTTTGTCATTTTCGGACACCCCAAGGTCAGTCGATATAGAGGAGCGGTTGGTAAACTGTTGGACAGTATGTCAGAATGAGTAAGTGTAAGAGTAGGCATCGGGAGTCTCAAGAATCCAGCTCACTTACATTATCAACCCCAAGAAACTTTCTAAAGACATTGTGGACTTCGGCTGTGACATCCATTGTGGGCAACGACAGGATGGTCTTCAAATCTAAGAATCGAACGGAGACGAGGGACTGGCGCCACGAAAGTCAGAATGAGACCGTTTTTTGTAGCTAGTTGACTGCGGTGGCTGGTGATGGGGTTGAAGCGGTCAGCTCCCTCCGGTAGGAGGTATCCCTTGCAGAGGGAGTTAGTTTTTATTGCATGCGTATATGCAAGCTGCTTAAGAGGGTAGCAGCTCTGGTGTCTTTTTGAATATGCTACATCTTGTTTGGTGCTCTTTGGCTTGCTGGAGAGTTCAAGGGAAAGACGAATAATAATAAACTACCGGGGTTCCAACTACTTGCATTCTATGTTCACGTCGCATCTTTCTGGAGCCCTTGGTATCAATCTAGAGTAGCCAGGCTGTGCAGATGATGGTAAAGAAGTTATGAGTCAATAAAGCAGCAAATGGAAATATAAGTCAAGAGACACATACAGACCCCACAGCGTGATCTGCCAATACACTACATCGGCTATGTACGAGGTAAGTAAACACGCGACAAGCAACAAGAACCCCACTAGAATCTATTGAGCAGCTCCATTTCTTCGTGCTTGTGATCCATAGTTAGTGAAACCGGTGCCTAGAAGCTTGAAATGAAAATGGACCCGCAGTCACGGAGCCCCGGGTTAAGTTCATATCCATCACGTCTGGCGGCTGCCTAGAAGCCTCAGTTAATCCAGGTTACAAGATTTGTTCGCAGAGTTGGCTGGCTGTTGATAACTATCAGAAATGTACGAGCTTGATCATTCCATCAGCACTTGATTCCACAGGACATAGTGTACTCTCTATTGATTATAGCTTGTAGACCCAGAAGCTGTGCTTGTACAATAGTAATTGATGCCTATTGCATGATCTCGAAAAGCTGCCCGTATATGGTATTCCGCGGCGAACGCCCTACTCGTCCTTTATTTGCGGAGAAAGGCTCTGGTGCTGAAAGTCCTAAGTTCCGATCAACAATTCCACCCATAACCTTTAGTCGAAGTCCGGCGAGATGAGGCTTGATTGGAATGCCCCCACAAGACGGAGCTGTCGCGTGGAGAGAGTGTACGCGTAGATATCCATTCTCCACGAGCGAATAAAGGTTGGTGAAGTACATACCTAGAATAGTAACCAAATCGTGTTAAGCTGTTAAATCGGATAGAAAGGGACAGTATTCCCGTACAGAGATATTAACTATCTCAACGCTACAGGTTTGACGGAGAATAAAAAGCTCAAGCATCACATCTATTCCAATTCCAACGAAAGCAACAACCAAGTTCAAACAGCTAACACCGGATAGTGTTATACCTACTTACCACCTTCCCTCATATAACGTGATCAATGCTGTCACTCCAAGCCAACCAAGACGCTATACTCCAACTTCGCGGTGAAAGTTATCGCTTCAGCCTGGACTAGCGCGGCATATCCACAGTGCGATTGGCAGCAGGCATCAAGATGGCGAGAGTATTTCGAGGCTCATCTCGAGGATTATGGCTGGAAGAATTGTTTTCTCCTGGAACTCAATGCAAGTAGTGGTTGTTGAGAGCGGGTTGAGAGGTACACCTAGGTGGAACTTGAAGATCCGATTTACGGGCCAAGAAAGGTGTAGAAAGCCTACCAAGAGTTGCGATGTAATAGATGAATCATCATAGAGACAGTCAAACTCTGCAATAGGGCGTATGCGTAATCCCTTTGGGCTTGGTCCTATACTTTATACTCACACGCCGTCCAAGGCATCCAACACAGCTGCAGACTCTCCAGTGAAGACCAAGAAGACCAAGAAAACCAAGGGTGAAGGGGCAGGATCGTGGTATAGAGTGGAAATGTGGTTGGCTAAAGTGGATGCAGAGCACCCCCACTCTATCTCGTCAGGATGCAAGCCATGCTCTGACAGCCCTTTCTAATTGGCTATCCATCCCACATGGCGAGAGAATGTCTTTGTTGACCAACGGCTTTCGTCAAGAGTTGGTGGAATTCAATCCTGCAGTGATTTTGCTCTTTCGAGCGCTCTCGTTGTCACGGACCCTGAATCAGGGTCCATTTCTCCCTCCGCCCCTGCCACCAAGAGTGAGATTCCTAAATTCACCTCGCTGCTTAGGGTCTAGTGGAGTGTCATCAGTCAGTCAGTAGCTACCATATCACTGCAGGAACAGAACATTTCATGGTTTATTATGCTGCCTGAGACGCAGAGGGCGAGGGCTGGCCGCCTGGGGCAGCACACAATCCTAATCTGCTGGGATCCACGACTCCACGAGCGACACGCCAATCATTTCCATCGGCCGACGAACGGTCCATCTTTACCAGAGAAGCACAACTGAACTCTCAACTCCTGACTCCGTTGGGGGTCCGAGATCAACGGCTCAATTATGTGGTGCCTGCGTAACAGCCTCCCCGACTGGGCGCATTCCTGTCGAGCTACGAGACAACCAACCAGGTGAGGGGCAGTATATTATCTCGGGGCCCTGCCCCTGTTTATCGTGTCTGGTAATTAAGACGTGAAAACACATTGAGCCTCCAGCACGATGCTTTTACCTAGGAATTTCCGGCGGCAGGCCGTGGTATTCATTGTGCTTCTCCTCCTCCTCAATTGGTATGTACTGCACAAGGCGTACAAGAAATCAGAGGTAGTAGACGTCTCGACGCAATACCCTTTACTCTCAAAGTACATTGGCGGCGGGAAGGGGAATGGTGGAGGTAAGTCACCAAGCCGCCTTGCGCATGCATTGCAATGCCAGCACTGACACATAATCATCACTACAGCGTGGTACCACCCGCTCTCATGGACACACGGCTCAATAACTCCTCAAGAATCTGTCGTCGCCGCCGCCCAACTGGCTCGCAACCTGTCTCTAACAGACCCCCAACGGCAGATCCCTTACTCCTCTATTCCCCGAATCATCCACCAGACGTGGAAAGACACAAACATCGAGACATGGCGCGACACATTCCGCCAAAGCGCAGAGAAATGGCTCACAACGTTAGAAAACGATGATGTCGCATACATCTTTTGGGACGACGCCGGAATCGCGCAGTTCATGCATGCATTTGAGCCAAAGCTCGAGGCTACGTTTTATGCGCTCCCCAGTAACGTCGAGCGATCAGACGTCTTCCGTATGCTCGTCTGCAAGTGGATTGGCGGTGTTGTACGTCACCCTCTTGCATTCCATCATCCGAGAACTCATACTGACTGAACTAGTACGTCGACCTCGACACCGAACCCCTCAAACCCCCAACCAGCTGGATCACCCAGACAGACATCACCCCGTGGACAGACCCGCAAACCGGCAGAACCTACACCACCCCATCCCCATCCCCCGTCGGCGCAATCGTCGGCATCGAAGCCGACAACCTCCCAGACACCGATACATACTGGCGCATGGGCTACGGATACCCCGTGCAACTAACCCAGTGGGCATTTGCCTTCGCACCGCACCACCCAGTCATCGACCTCTTCATCGACAACCTCCTCTCGACCATGAACCTCGTCACGCGGGACCAGGATATCCTCTCGCAGACCTCGCAGGAGGCGCTGAATGCCATTGACCCGGTGAACCTGACGGGGCCGATTGCGGTTACCGAGGCTGTGAGGGAGTATCTTGAGGGCAAGGCGGATCTGCGCTGGGATGCGCTGTCGGGGGTGCAGGATGGCGGGAGGAGTAAACTTGTGGAGGATGTTTTGGTTTTGCCGATTACGGGGTTTAGGTATGTTTACGCTTATCCTGCTGATTCTGTATGTGTGTACTAACGATGGTACCAGCCCTGGACGAGGGCAATACGGGAATATGGGCTCGAAGCCTGTCACAGATCAGGCAGCGAGGTTGTATCATCATGCCGAGGGCTCGTGGCGGAATTGGAGTCTTCGCGTGGAGTACGGGAAATTCTGTCGGACGGTGTTTGGACGCTGTAGGGATTGGTCGAAGGTGGCGCATGGTATACTATGAGTTTGCTATTGTCCATGGCCAATTTTCTTTTGTTTACTGCATGCGGCATGCCCTAATTCCGACTACGTCTTCATGTCGATACCCATTTTAGCTGATAGCTGCGTAATTCATGTATAATCAAGAGATGATAGTTGTGGAACAGTACTCACCAGTAGTGGTTTGCCTCATAGCTTAGGCAGCTGCATTCCCTCCAAAAAAGATGTCCGATGTCGTTCGTCTTCTTCTCAACAACCTCTGACTGGACTCTCAGCCCGCAGTCAATTGGGTGAGACTTCCAGAACATTACTGCCTCGCCGCAAGGCAATCCACATGCGCAAAGCCCACTAGCGGTCAAAAAGCCCTCGTCACCTCTACTAACCCTAATTACAGAGTCGAAGCGTCCAGGCAACATCGTTAAAAGCGGTACAGTTACGTACTAGGATAGCGGATTGTGCCGCTGTCAGTACGGATCTGATGCCAAGAAAAGGGGCAGCTTGACTACAGGATCCAGGCAGTCAGAATTCTATTTCGCCGGTCATTGGATTGGACCCTTTATTGCTGGCTAGTAGTTAGTGGCCAACCCTTCCAGCGTGCGCTGTAAGCGCTACCTAGCCGAGATCCACAAGCGTATGCGTATCTAGCTCTAGATTGTATGGAGGAGCGGTCCTAGAGCCAAGAACAAGAAGGTAATTATTGCGCTGTCACGTAGCTAGCGTCAGTACCTTGCTAAAGCATTCATCTACTCCCATCACTCCGCCCTCAGCAAAGCATACCCCCAAACATCCAAAACAACCCCATTCTTCTCTGCAGCCCTTCTCTTCCTCCCCTCACACTCAAACCCAGCCTTCTCAAGAACCCGTCTACTCCCGTCATTCCCATCAAACACCTCCGCCTCAATCCTCAACACATGCCCCCACTGTTCTTCGCTCCACACCCACTGACAGAACCTCTCAACAGCCTCCCCCGCAATCCCCTTCCCCCAGTACCCCTCAGCAATCCAGTACCCCAGCTCGACGGTGCGGTAGCTAACGTCTGTTTTGAGTTTCAGGCCGATTGCGCCGATTAGCTCGTTTGTTGAGGAGAGAGCGATGACGAAGTCTGTGGTGACGGGTTGGGCGTGCGTGAAGGCGATCCATCTTTGGGAGTCGGCTGGGGTGTAGGGGTGTGGGAAGGCGTTGCGCATGTTTTTTGCGATCAGGGGGTTGTTTGCTGCGTTGGAGAGGGTGGTGTATTCGGATTCGTGGGCGTGGAAGGGCCGGATGTGGCAGGCTGACTTTGGGAGGTGGAGGATTGGGGGTGGTGGTGAGTCGGTCATTTTGAGTTGTGGCTCTGTCTGCGATGGTTTGATATGTATGAGTGGTGATTGACTGGGTGAGGATGTTTCTGGACTTCTACTTCGTCTCTTGTTGGTGTGATGAGGTGGATGTGGCAGGTATGGAGAAAAGAATGGAATCTGGCCTTTAAATCACGGCTTGCGTGCTTGTTAAGTGTGGATATCGGAGTCGGGGATTCTGGTCAAGCTTTGAGTCACATAGATTAGTGCAAGACAAGATACTACCTCGAGAGTACGCTAGGCTGTTTGTAGTGGAGAGACATGTAAGCTTTGCTTATTGCAGGATGATTCTGCAATGTACAGCAGCTTATTGGACTGTTATCTCCACTTTATACACAGCAAACTTAACCCACTGTAGATGAGTCGGTCCTCGGCCAGCTCGGCGACCCGATTCTCCGTGACAATTCAATCTATACTTCATAGAACATGGCCAATGAGCAATCTCAGCTCCTATATATAGTTCATGAACGGTAACCCGAATATATTGCGCTAAGGCCAGCTGAAAGATACATCGAAACGGTTTTTAACGCGAGATTGCGATTACTACGGTTGAATTCAGCTCTCGTAAACATCAATAGGAGTATGTTCAGAAACCCTCCCTCTACTACACAATAATCAAGGCACATACTCAGGCGGCGCCCTCCACCTCACAACCGCCTCCGCCTCGACCCCGATCAAGTACTCCCCCAATTCATGCGTCACCACCTTTGCATTGACAATCGAGCAAGGCGGCCGATGCACCCCCTCCCCGCCTTCATGCAGATACGTCAGAAAGCCCCTCATCACCTCATCCAACTCCGCCAGCTGCCTCTGCGCAACCTCCAACTTCCGCCCCGCCCCACTCCCATCTTGATCGTAGTAGATCGTCAGCTTGGTGATATCCCTTGGAGTTGCATCACTGAGCGCTAGCACGGCACGTAGATTCTCGAATGCGCGATGCGCTTGCTCCTTGAAGGTCCATCTGGTTTGGTCTTCCTTCCAGCGCTCGTAGGGGGTCGGGTGTTTGCTGGGTGGTTTGTGGGCGACTTGCGCGGAGGTGCGGAGGAGGGCGAGGGTGGGGGCTCCGGGGGGAAAGGGGGTGATGGAGAGGGCGGAGGTGAGGGGGCCGGGTGGGGGGGTGTCTTGGCGGTTGGCGGTTTGAGTGAGGGGGGTGGAAGAGAGAAGCATCTTGAGTCTACTCCGTATGGCTGTAGTGGTGAGTTTGATAGGAGCGGGAGTGGTGGTGTAGTGTGAAGGAGGATTTATTAGCTCATGGCCAAGAATGCTAGAAGCTCCTAAGAGTTTAGCACGTGGTCATTGCATGACTAGCTAGTCGCTTTTGTTATAGATGCCAGGTTATATAGGCGATGGCTGATATAGTAGTCGATTATTATCGAATAAATGGACGGAGCAGTTGCTGCGCAAGCTAGAGACGGTATGAAAAGACTTCCAGACGCCGGTAACATGGATGCAGTCAGAGAATCACCGTTTCATCTTGTGTACCGGCCTCTTCTTCGCAGTCGACCGGCTCATGCACAATCATCCCTAGTCTCTTCGCCCAGTCCGTCCTTCCGGTCTCCCGAATCAGCTCATCAGCCATATCCCTTCGGCGATGGTATCTCTTTGGAGTTCCCGCGACCCGAAGCTTCCGTCCGTTCATATGCATTGTCGTGGTCGCTGCATTCGCTAGGAACAGCAACCCCGCAGAGACAATGAGAAGAGACAACAGTAGCACCTGGCCAACCTTGCTGATATTGCACACCAGAACTGCACTGACATAGACAAGGAGAGTGGCGAATGCGGACGTCACATCCTCGCCGACCGTCCGGTCATGCATCCACTGCCCTGCAGTAACGGCTTTGAGGTCATCCACTGCACCCTGGATACGGATCCAGCAATCACCGCTTAAAAGAACGAGAAGATCGCCCTGTACGCCAGGCTCTGATGCGCCTTTCCACCCTGTCTCTTTGCAACGGCGACGAATCACAATGACGTTACAGAGCCTTGCTAGAACTAGGGCGAGAAGGCAAAACACGCCCCACCAGTCTTGAAGCCAGAGGTAGATTATCAGCACCGCTGGAGTCGCAAACACAGCAGAGACGTATGCACCCAAAGCTAAGAGGTCTTCCCGTGATCCAGGCATGGGGGTCATGCCCGGCATTCCCGACATCCATCTTTTCAAAAACGACGGCTTTGGCGGGCGCTTTTTTTCTGGCTTGTCTGGGATGGTCGGCCCTGTAACTCGCAGTGTGGTTAAATGTCCTGCCTGCCCGACTCTTTGCAAAAAGCACACCGTCGCCGCGTTTTCAACTCGAAAGACGTAGCCCGTTGTCATGGCGGCCACAGCCGGGAACTCCCCTCTACTTAGCTCTGAAGCCGATTGCTGGCGATGTAGACCGGGGCAGAGCACGAATATGTCTGGTATGATTGAAGTGCCTGTTAAAGTGGTGCGCCGGGCGATTGCAGATATTTCTGCAATCGTCACCAGCCCGGCAGCATCTAAAGACACGTCAGGGAGAAAGTCGGCCATCTGTGGAGGTAGTTGGCGACGGCCGATTTCTGAATGGTCTAGTTTCCACTGGAATGCTATGAGAACTGAGCCTCAACTTGGAAAGCTGCTGGCAGTCAATATTTCTGACGCAAACTCACAGTGGGAGGAATATACATCCCTGCACACAGGAACCAGTAACAGGGCCTGAACGTTGAGGGGTACTGATGACCCCGCTCGGAGATTGGAATGAGATACCTTAAGTCGAGGCGACGGGAGCAAGAGAGTCTGATATACCGTCAATTGCATCTGGTGATGCAAATCTCATATACCTGCAGCACAGCCCCTCTGTCGTGGCGTAGACACGTCACGCTCTTTGTCGTTCGACGCCCATCATTCCAATCGACAGGCTATCTCAGGACAAGGCTGTTTCGCGGTCGGAGACGATTTCATTCGTTGCTTGATTGCTGATGTCTGCCAAAAGCAAAACCCTCTAAGCGTTGGGCAACTGCAAGCGAGCACGAGCCTCGCGAGGCGCCATTCCATGTCTCGTACTGACCTTCGCCTCGTAAGCGAGGCTCAAAACCAGCTCTCTCACTTTCTCCATCATCTCATCCCAGCAGCGCATAAGAGTCTGTCGTTTTGGAGACCTGGAAGCCTGTGCAATGTGACTCAATAACCGTTCCACTGATCTCACCAAGATATATTGCCAAAGGCATCATCCAAATGGAGCATCCGGCTCGTGCGTTCTATTCGGAGCTAAGACGGGGTCAATTCCGCCTGCTGATTGTCCATGAGGGCCAGGGTAACGAGGAGCTGCACTGCACTCTGCAAGTGCGGACCCTGTACCGTCCGATTCTACAGAGAGACCACCCTCCAACCATCGAAGCATCTGACCCCGAGCCGTATGACGCGCTGTCCTACTCGTGGGGACCATTCGAGCCTCGCCACTCTCTGACGATAATCCATGACAATTACCCCCATTCGGTCGATGTTTATCCGAACCTCAAAGCTGCCTTACTTCAACTGCGTGACCCTCACACACCGCGCTTTCTGTGGGTCGATGCCCTCTGCATCAACCAACACAATGGGATCGAAAAGAGCAGCCAAGTGAAGGAAATGACGAGGATCTATAACAATGCTAGACAGGTTTGTGTCTGGCTGGGCCCGGCGGATGATGAAAGCACCAGAGCCATCGACTTTCTGAGAACTCAGCTCCAGCAAGATGACAGCGACAGCCTGATGGAAGATCCAAGGCTTATTGAGGAATGGGCCGCCCTCTCCAAGCTCATGAGAAGGCCTTGGTTCAGCCGCCGCTGGATCATTCAAGAGATAGCCCTTGCGCGATCCGCCACTGTCTACTGCGGTCATGAATCGGTTCCGTGGGGTGAGTTTGCCGATGCCATCGCTCTCTTCGTTGATGGCCAGCCAAGGATCGAACGAGCCTGCTGCAACACCAGAGAATATCGAAATGACTCAAATTATCTGGGAGATCTAAGGGAGTCGGCCGCCGCGCGCCTTGTTAATCGAGCTCCATCCATCTTCAACAAGTCGCAAGATGGAGGTATCATAGGCAGGCGACTCTCCTTGGAGGAGCTGATGTGCGCTTTGCATATCTTCGAGACATCTGACCCTCGGGATGCGCTGTACGCAATCTTGTCAATGGCTCGTGACGCAAGACCTGGCTTCAAGCTTTCTGACGAGGCGGAAGGTGTATACAGCGCAGATTACATATCTCTATCTCCTCTTGCCTCGAGCCCAAACCCATATGAGCCTTCTTCGCCGATCATGCCAGCCCAGCTGCCTCCGCACTCACTCAATCACGACTCTCGGACTGGGAACGGAAATCTAGGCGCAACTCTGTCAGCCAACTCAAGCAGAAAGCGAGCTCTGTCAGATAGCGGCTCACACCATGGCCCTTTTACGCGCTTGAAGACAGAAGAGCCTACGATTGAGGTGTTGTCTACTTCTATAGATAGCCTGAATACCGACAGCGATCCGCCAGCCATTGTACTAAACCCCGTGGAAACTCCACCAACAGCTTCTCAGATGCCTCCGCCTTCTCTCCTATCCGCCGACCGTCCTAGGTCCCAATCGCCCTTGCGTCTTCAGATCCTAGGTCTGAGCCCTCCTCATCACCGTGCCTCAAGCTCGTATAGCTCGATATCATCATTCCTCGCAGAAGGCCCGGCAATGAAAGCCGCAAAGCGCTGGTCCAGAAACTACAAAGACTGCCACATCCCAGTCGACTACACAAAGTCCCTCTACGAAGTCTGCGTCGACGTCCTCAATTTCACCTTCAGAACCTCCAACTCGCTCGACATGATTTGCCGTCCTTGGGCCCCCATTCCAACAGCTCTCTTCCCACAGCCCCTTCCATCGTGGATTCCCACAACGTCAAAAAACGCCTTTGGCCTGGCCAAGAATGGCGTTTATACACGCGTCAATGCGGATCCCTTGGTTGGCGGGCCTGGCCCGGGTCCCGTATTCTACAGAGCCTCCAAGAACACCCCCGCGCTATGGCACTTTGACGAATCCGAGGGCTGCAAGCCCCGTTTGGTTGTCATGGGTTTTGTACTAGGGGCAATCAAGATCAAAACATCCCCTGCGATCTCTGGCGTGATACCAGGCGAGTGGACCGAAGCCGTGCAATGGAATAACCCGTCCACTCCTCCCCCCGAGCACTTCTGGCAGACTCTCGTCGGCGACCGCAACGACAAGGGCGAGCGACCGGGTAATCTGTGGAAAAAAGCCTGTCAGCGAGCCTTTGAGTATCGCCCTCAGCAGGGCGACCTGAACGTGACCGAGGTTCTTACGCGAGTCCTCCAAGACCATGTCCGTGGGTATCTCGAACGAGTCCAAAAGACAGTCTGGGCACGACGGTTAGCGATCCTCGATGACGGGGCGTTGTCGCTCGTCCCTCGAGGAGCGAAGAAGGGCGACCAGGTCTGTATTATCAACGGGTGTAGTGTGCCGATTCTGCTGCGGGAGGTGGAATCCAGCAGGAAGCAACAACATCTCGAGACCGAATCGCATCATCAGCCAGACGGGTGTATTCACGAGCCGGGGACCTGCTATGAGATGATCGGGGAGTGCTATGTACATGGGATGATGGACGGCGAGGCCAAGGCCGTTCAGAGACCAAGAGGGATCAAGAATCAGTGGTTCTACTTGATATAGATCAGTTTTCTGTTTAGCTGGGCGGCAGATCCTCCCCCGTCTGTGGGACTCTCCCTTTGCCCTTTGCATTCCCTTCTCCCTGCCCCTGGTCAAGTCCAGATTCAGAAGGTCCAGCCCACCGAACAACCCCCTCCACCTCAACGGCCACATCGCTCCCATCCAGCTGATACCCCGACGATATCGTCAGCGCCGGCCAATGCCCGCGCCACTCCCTCGCGCCATTTGCCATAAACCCCCTCACGGCGGCGTCTAACTGCTCCTTTTTATTCGAGCTCATTCTCAGCATGCCATCAAGGTAGACGGTGATCTTGGTGACATCCTTCGGCTTGATATTCTTCAACCTCAATGCTTCCCTGACTTTGGCAAAGGCCGTGGCCGCTTGTTCCTTGAATGGTAATGCAACGGTTGCTTCATTCCAGGTGCGTGTTTTGGGGTTGTATGTTGGTAGTGGGACGCCGCTTTGTGCGGAGGTGGTGAAGAGGCCCAGAGTCGGGGTGGGGGTGTCCGGGGGGAAGGGGATAACAGTTATGTCGCTTTGAGGGGGTCGGGGAGGGTAGCGGCGGGGGAGTGAGGCGGTTTGAATTAGAGACATTGCTTTTGTGTGGTGATGAAGGTGGAGATGTTGAGAGGTGAGGTGAGGTGAGGTTGGAGGTGAGGGAGGGGTGAGGGGGCTGGGGATACGAGGCTGAGGAGATCTCTACCTAACTATCTTTGTAACTAGCGGTGTACACTGTAGAGTAGCTTTTTGATCGACGTATATTGTTCTATAGTTTATAGTTAGTTTCTATTCTCGATCTTCGGTTATATGCTCCAGGCAGCCACGGCTATATGGATATCGACGGAACTGGAACGGCTTACAAATGGTAAGTGGCTAACCTTTTGGTCTCCCACAGCAAGGAAAGTCTCTGATACTCCCAATGCCGCGGATATCATCCATATGTCGTCTCCAGCTGCCGGCAAACAGCGACTGCGAGCCTCCAAAGCCTGCCAGAGATGCAGCCGCCGCAAGGTCAAATGCGACGCCACCCAGGGAGGCTGCCCTTGTAGCCGATGCCGCATGGACAACATCTCGTACTGCACCCTGATTACCTCGCAGCGAGGAACTTACGACCGAAGAAAACTCCACCGGAAGGCCAATGCCCCTGTACCAGAATCAACCGACTTAAATGGTGTAGACTTGACTGGCCCACCAGTCAGTACGCCGCCGACCGTTGCGGCCAGTTCACCCGGCCAGCGCTCGCTATCGGCTATGTTCGAGGATTTTCTCGGCCAGGCCGGTCGCGAGGACCTGTGCAAGGCGAAGCTAGTTCTATTCGGAGAGCCCTCGCCCTTGACATTTGCCTTGCAGCTTCGGCCAGATAGGAACGCCGGCCTTCACGACCCCAGCGAGCGCGTAGACTCCCTGGTGGTGGTGGAGGAGAACATCCATCCTAAACATCTTGCAGCCCATGATATTGACTTGCTCAAGGCCAAGGGGGCCTTCATATACCCTTCTACTGAAATCATGGACGAGATGATCACCATCTTCCTTGATCGCTTCTATCCCATCTACTCGGTAGTCAACCCGATCGACCTCCGCAAGGCGCAACAGGAGCGGAAACTGCCGTGGATCCTGCTACATTCTGTATGCTTCATTGCAGTCACATTTGGCGAGCTATCCATTGCCTACAAGGCTGGGTTTGCCTCTCGCGCACAAGCCCGCCGGGTGTATTACAACAGAGCCAAAGCTCTGTTCGATCTTAATTACGACAACAATAAGCTCATCCTAGTCAAGGTGGCCATCCTACTTAGCTTCAAGGGCCCTCAGATGGACTGCTATTAGAATCCCTGCTCGTGGATTGATCTCGGGGTCACCATGGCCGTGGCTCTAGGCATCCATCGCCGGACTGGCGTCAACGTAACCAGCGGCCACTCCAGCGACCCCCATCTGCTCAAGCGCATCTGGTGGACGTTGGCCGTCCGGGATGCTCACTGCTCAGCTCTACTCGGCCGACCCTTCCGGATCAACATGTTCCAATGCGACATGAACATGTTGACAGTGGAGGACTTTGCTGACGAACACGGAGACTCCTCGACCTGCGGCTGCCGCGAGTCATTTGAGTACCAGATCCACGTCACCAAACTGTCGCTCATTCTCCGAAATATCATATATTTTCGTTTCGGCCCGGCAACCCAGGGATCAACCGTCGAGCTCCTTCAGGGCCAACTCGCCACGTGGAAGGCCCATCTCCCAAGCGCCCTACAAAGCGTACCAGGCCAACCCCCAGCATCCAAGACAGCAGTCCACCTAGATCTTCTATTCCACTACCACACGATGCTGCTGCACATGGACCAGCCGTGCCAACCACAAGCACAACCAATGCCCAGCCAACCTTCTCCGCCCGTCTCATTCCCCGGCTCTGCTGGCTACGACTCAACCGCCGCAACGGAGACTTCAGCGCTTACAACCTCCAGCAGCGCAATCAAACTGATGACGCAGAATGACCTCTCGGGTCTCCCACACGAGGTATTCCCGGGCTTCTTTGTCGCCGGTATAATTCTCTACCAGCAAGCGCACGGCCAGACGGGCAATCCGACGCTGGCCCGCATGATCCGCTCCAGCTTTGACAATTGCCAGATGCTGCTCACGCAGGCGCAGAATACATGGGATCCGGGGGTGTGGGCGTTGAAGGTGTTTGAATTTCTCTCAGCCAACGATAATGTCAATAGCGCGGATGTACATGGACATGTAAACAGCAATGCCGGCGAGGATTTGCCGCCGTCTGGTCAGAGACTCGGCCGAGGTCCCGCGAGTATGGAGCATGGACACGGAAGTAACCTCTCAGCTAATTCAGCGACTCACAGCAACAGTCATGCGCAAATTCCCGAGGATTCATTTTCGGCTTGGGCTGGCGCAGAGGCCAGGATGGACTACGACCGCAGCTTGGGAATTGATCTGTCTGATTATATGCTCTTGCCTAATTTTTTTCCGACGCCATTCACCAGTCAGTTCCATTAGGTCTGTAGAGGACGGAGGATCTGGCGTTCGTCCTATATCTGCCGTCCCTAATTGCATCTCCCGCGCTATCAGCACATATCAAGACCTATTATAATTCTTTTAATGGAGAAGACCCATAGCGCAAGAAAACCAAACAGTCCAAACAGTGCAAAATGCACATCAACCCCACCAGTCCCATATCTGCCTCTGTATGGTCTCATGATTGGACCGCTATCAAGCATCCTCGCCGGCCCGCGGGTACCTTTCAAGCTATAAGACCGCCCGCTCCACTGCCAAACACACTGCCAAAGACCAGTACGCAAAGAACTACAGTCAGGCCAGTACCATGCCCTTCAACAGCATCGCAGTCTACGGCCACCGCGGCTGGGCCAGCTCAGCCATCGTCGCGGCCCTCATTGCCTCCGGCGCCCCTATCAAAGTCCTTCACCGGCCGGGCTCAGACCTCTCTTCGCTGCCTGAAAGTGTTGCCAGGGACGCAGTCGCCGTTGATCTGGACAGCGAGGACCCAGCCAATCAAGCTGCTGTCATTTTGGCTTTGAGAAATGTCGATATTGTCATGTGAGCCCACCATCCATATACATATACACCCACACCTTGCTACTAGCTACATCCTGCTGATGCATTATATGGAGCGTTGTAGCTCCTTGGTCGGCCATGAAGGCGTCACGCGGCAACACGGGCTCATTCGCGCAATTCCACATACCGATGTGAAGCTGTTTGTTCCTTCGGATCTTGCTGCGCGGTATGATGCCACAGGGCTGCGGATCCCCATGAATAAGGCCAAGGATGAGGTGGAGCGTGCTGCAAGGAAATTGGGGATTCCTATGGCTATTGTGCTGCCGGGGAACTTTGCTGAGTTTGCGTTGGCTACTCCGTAAGTTTTCATCATTGTTCTCTGTCAGCATATCGATGGATGTGCATGTGCAGGCCATCTGACAGGATGATTAATTGACCATCTTACTATTTCCGATGTTATAGGGCTATGGGCGTGGACCGTCGCAACAACAAGATCCTGTTTACGGGCGACAGCGAGCATAACCCGTTGAATCTGTGGTATGTATTTGCAGGTGACTCTATCACCTTTCCTCCCGCCCACAATATCCTACCCTATCCCCCAAAACTACATGGGATCAATCCATCACTTGACCACTCCTCCCACCCAGCACACGCACCTACGTCGCGTCCGCCTACGTCTCCCTCTTCGCCACCACACCCATCTCCGCGCTCACCGATCGCACAATCGCCCTTTGCGAGCTGCGCCCGATAGGCCACGAGGTCGCCGACGCATTGACCCTAGCCCACGGCACGCCCCCCCGTACAGCCGTGCAGTCCGCGCAGTCGGTCAAGGAAGAGATTGAGACCGGTCTTGCGGCTGGCGATAGGATGACGCTGGCGGCGTACTGTAGGAGCATCTGGGGGTCGGGCGAGCAGGTGCAGATGGTGGGGTATGACTTTTGGGATGTGCCTGGGTATGAGAAGGCGGATGTGAAGGGTTTATTGGGTAAGAGAAAGCTGGGTGAGTATCGTGAGTTGCCGGCGGAGGTGTGGGAGGGATGGGAGAGGTGCTTTGAGCGGTTTGTTTCTGTGGGTTGATTTATTGTATATCAATAGGGCTCGTCTATAGCGTTCATAGATTGACTTCTCGACTCAGCGTCCAGCCTCGAATGTCGCTCTCGAATCAAAAAATTGCAGGTGCTCAACGTGACATAGTTTAATGCCTACGGATAGGGAGGATTGGGCTTTCGGATGTGCTCAGAATGTCGGTGCTAGAGAGTAGATGCGGTATTGGCTCACCTTCGTGCCCAAGGACACAGGGGAACTCGGCCGGGAGATTGCCCTCCATACAAGCGATATCGGTATGGCAGATTCCCGTGGCATGAATTTTAACGAGGAGCTCATCATCCCGGGGTGTGTCCAGAATCACAGGACGGAGCTGGGGGGATGCCCCGAGTGCGGGGACAATGAGGGCTTCGGTAGGGTAGGGCATTGTTGTAGATAGCTTTTCCAGTAGTTTGGAAAAGGCGTCACGACAAAGGTAGGATGACCAGCAAGTTAGAGCTTAGAAAGCGCGAGAAATCCAGTAGCTTCTGAGCTGCTTACACGACAACTGAGGTGATTATAGGGATGGTTGTAGGAATGGAGAACAGGCAGGAAGGCAGCCGATGCTAGAATTTGCCGTTGTACCCCCGCGGGGTATATCCGTAATACCGCCCGCCCTCCCTCGATACGCATATTGCTTGGCTTGGAGATAAATCGGCGCAATGGTCGATCATTGGGCCCCCGAGGTGGGGGGTTTGTGCTGGTCTGTCCGTCTATCGGCAACATGCGTGGGTCTCCCCGGCAGTTCGTTCAACGTTGGCTGTCCTGCAAATCTCGCTCTTGCTCTAGTAGGTACAGATTCGCGGTCAGAGTTTGCAAATGATGGAACATTTAGCAGCCACAGTGCATAGGGCACGATACTCCCAGGGAGGGCTGCGGAGATGCAAAACCAGCCCCGATGCACATATCTATCGATTTCAAAATAACATGTCTCGCACTGCTAATGCGGCTACAGATGGGCCCCACAACTTGATTTCTATCAAATAACAAATAACTTCAAAGATGCGAACCTATTAGTAAAGCATATAGCCGGCCCTCCCGAAGCAGCCTTATAAACACACCACCTCGCACTCATGGATCATCATTGTCATAATAAAGATTCCAGTATGCCTTCCGTCTTCCTCATCGGCCCCGGCCTAATCGGTGGCGAGATACTTAGCCTGCTACGCCAGGACAAAAACTACGACTTCACGACCCTCGTCCGCCGCGAATCCGCCCGAGCAGCATTCCACGACCAAGGCATCAAAACAATCCTAGGCTCGCTCAGCGACAGCAGCATGATAACAAGCCAAACAGCAGCAAGCGACATAGTCATCCACACCGCCACCGCCGACGACCTCCCCTCCGTGCAAGCCATCCTAGCCGGAATCGCACAGCGCACCCAGAAAGCCCAGGAAACAATCTACATCCACACCAGCGGCGCCAGCCTCCTCGGCGACACCTCCGAAGGCTCCACGAAGAACGACTTTATCTATGACGACGCAACGCCTGCCGCCATCGACGCCCTCCCCGACTCCGCCGCCCACCGTGAGATCGACCTGGCCATCGTCAACGCCAGCAGGGATCTAGCCTCGCACGCAAAACTCGCCATCATGATCCCACCCGTCATCTACGGCGTCGGCCAGGACAGCCGCCTCTCTATCCAATTGCCTACCCTCGCCCGCTACGCCATCAAGCACGGCTACCCCGGTATGATTGGCGAGGGCTTGTCGGTGTGGAACCAAGTGCACGTCAAGGATCTCGCGCGCGGGTACATGTTTCTTCTGCACTACCTAGAGCAAACACCTGCTGCTGAGGTGCGCAGCAACCCGTACTTCTTCTGCGAAAACGGCGAGGAGCTCAGCTGGGGCGAGTGCGTGGCGGAGATTGGGCGGCTGCTGCATAAAGCCGGGAGGGTTTCTGATCCAATTCCGAGAACGATACCGCGCGAGAACTATGGCGATTTGTTTGGGGAGTACTCGGGTCTTGTGGTGGGGTCGAATGCGCGGAATCGGGCGACAAGGTTGAGGGCGCTTGGGTGGGAGGCCAGGGAGGAGAGGACGTTTGCGTCGCTGGCTGAGGATGAGATGCCACTTCTTTTGAAGGAAACGGGGGAGTTTAAGGGGTATGCGGCGCCGGTTGCGTCGGGGAGGTTTGAGGGGGAGAAGTGAGGGTGTGGTTGTGATGTAGCTATGTTTGTTTATTATCTTTGAGTCACGGACAGTGTGTAGCTACAATCATTGTATCGATCATACAATCCATGTACCGCAAAACTCCATACAGTGTATATCCCAGCAATCCCCTGAGAAAACTGTCCATAATCATGCCTCATACCCCGGCGGCGCATTCCACCCCACAACAGCTTCCGCCTCAACCGCAACCTTGACAACATTAATCTCAAAAGCAAGACTAAAAACTGCCATAATCGAGACAGCAGGCCGATGGACCTCCCCCCTATCATCCGTCAGAAACCTCGTCAGAGCCTCATCAACCTGCTTCCTCTTTTTCTCCGACAGCCGGCACGCCTGGTCAAGGTAGATTGTGAGCTTGGTTACATCTCGAGGCGTTGCGCCTGCGAGCGCTAGGCTCTCGCGGATATGGGCGAATGCGTTGGCGGCTTGTTCGTCAAAGGAGCGCGGAAGTTGAGAGGCTTGCCAGGGCGCGTCGGCGGGGGTGAGGACTCGATGGCCGGTTTTGGAGGAGGTACGGATGAAGAGGAGGATTGGGGAGGAGGGCGGGAAGGGGACAATAGAGATGTCGGAGGACGGGGTTGAAGTTGGAGGGAGGTTGGGGCGGGTGGCGGTTTGGACGATTGGGGTAGATGTTGGGGGCATGTTGAGTAGATAATCGTTCTTTGGTGCGATTCTGGATTGTATGAAGTGGAAACAGGGAAGTTAAATGTACGGATATATGGTGTATGGCATGCTGAGGCTTAGCAGTGGTGCAACGATGTAGGTGCCCGGCGCCCAGTGCCCGGGTTTCGATAAGCGTCTTAGTGGCGTAGGGCGTAGGGGATAGCAGCTTTCCACCGAGTGTGTTGCTGAGAAAGACAGAGTAGTATACAATGGCCAAGCATGCAAGAGAGGAACTGGATATAATTAGCTACAGCATAGCGGGGTATTGTGAAGGAGGGTATAACAACAGATCCTAACCCTAACCCAACGGAACCACGTGGCGGCGCGGGGAGAACTGTATGGAAGCTGGCAGATGGCGAGCTGAACCCCTCAATTTACCCTGTTTTCATATAAAAGGTGCTCCCTGCCGCTCTGCTATCCTGTTTCGAGTCTTCTCCGTGCTAAACCCCTCGCAAACCCCTTCAATATACTCAGTATTCATCTCCAAGTGCAGTTCCGGGAGTCGCAATGGATATCGAAGCTGAAGTCCACCAAATCATCCGCGAGTTCCTCGGAATCGACGAAGTGAGTTTCCATCTCCTTGCTCACCCTAATCGAGCGGACAAAGTTAATCTACACTGATGGAAATAGTTCACCCACGAATCCGATCTCCAACATGACCTTGGAGCTGATGAGATCGATGTCACGGAGATCTTGATGGCACTTGAGGAGGTACGTTGCCTCACTGAAGGCTAGACCTTCTAGCTATGAACATGTCCTGATTGTATAAATTTCTAGCAATTCGAGATCGATATTTCGGATGAGATCGGGGCGCAGATTCAGACTGGTTAGTACACGCACATATCTCGGGGTTAGTTTTGGTAAGAGCATGGGTGCTAATGAGTGAGAGTTAAAGTCGGAGATGCAGTGAGCTACGTTAGCTCTTTAGTGGAGGAGAAGACAGGCGAAGAAGCGAGCTGAGACAGGCTAGTTGCTTGGGACTGAGCACATCTATCTTTGTATTTTCGCTTTGATTGCTGTTCATTGGAATCTGAAAAGACGGATCTTTCGCCGAATGATCATGGAGTATATCCAGTAATATCAGCCTAAGTTGCAGTCACCTAGATCGCAACAAGATTCACATGCTGCAAGCATGGATTGAGCTACTCCGGAGTACTTTCCTTTCCTACCAACCTCGATTGGCTCATAATTAGGGGTTGTGGGCCTAGGATAGCAGAATGGGGCTCTTGTTCTTCGGCGAGTCTCGCCGAGCTGTCCAATCTTGGCTTACCAAGCTATACCACGAATAAAGATTCAATCTCGGGTCACTAGGAGTCTGCTTAACAAGATCTTGCTGACAGATCGCTCGGGGACTTTCTCCTGTACGCTTTATCAAGCCGGACTTTCTCTTACAGAGTCAGTCTACTTCGTTAGGCGTGCCGGTCCCCACAAGTTTACGAGATACCCAATCAGACCACCCACATGTATACTCCAGATGGACTGCAAAGTAGCAAAGCAGAAGAAATGATAAAGAAGATGGGTATTAGACCCTCTATCTATGGTCATAGTGCTTTGAGGCTCTTGCGTAGGGTGAAAGGTCGCGAAATCGCTCGAAGCTCTCAGTAAAAGCTATATCGCCCTTGTTTCGAAAACGTACATGCCGTTCCGAGCCAATAGACGAGGCTGCCCAGGTGAGCGCGCGTATGTTCTGTGCTTCAACTGCTCAGATAATCACGCAGCTTCATCTTCATTGCTTGGTGGGAATCCGGATAGAATCGATCCACTACCCAGAAGAATGGATACATAGTCCACCTACTACTTTCTGTGGGACCATCCACAGCTGCTCGATTTAGATATCGAGTGATAGTATAATCAAAAAGGCATCCATAGCCAAGATCTAGTGGGCTGCCTTAGCTGAATTAGGCCAGAAATGGGAATCTTGTCGATCTGGCACAAGTAGGTCTCTTCGTTCTATAAATCTGCACCAGTTCCAGCCATGTCAAACCTCCATCACATAAAGCTCACCTGGCAAGATCTGAAGATTCAACAGAGTAGCCCAGAGAAACAACATCTAACCAATCGATATGGCCGACCCAGATACGTTCGTCAAGGCAATGGCCTTCACCAAGAATTCCTACCGCGATGTTTACCCTGCTATTGACCCCTCTCGTCCGGAGCTTTCTCAGGTCGGGAAGGTTGTTGTTATTACTGGTGCAAGCCGTGGATTGGGACAGGTCAGCAATAGAGCATATCCTCAGCAGCTAATTATACGAGAGTTCTAACTAATCTCGTAGGCAATGGCCATCTCCTTCGCCCGCGCCAACGCCGCCGGAATCGCAATAACTGGACGATCTGCCGAGGGACTGGCAGCAACAGAGCAACGGATCAAGGAAATCAACCCCAGCACGAAAGTACTGCCGCTCACTTTGGATGTTACCGATGGGCCAGGAACCGACGCTGCATTTGAGGAGATTGTCGCCAAGCTCGGGACGCCGCATGTGCTGATCAATAATGCCGGTGCTATTGTATCGGAGATGATTGCCGAGTCAAGCATTGATACGTTTTGGGGAACCATGGTATGGCTATCACCTGCCACTTCCATGTTCCTGCGCTCAAGCTAATGTAACTTGCGCCAGGAAATCAATCTCAAGGGCACAATCATCGCCACAAAGGCCTTCCTCAAGGCCACAGGCAACGCACCCACGGCCCCCACTACAATCCTGAACCTCTCCTCGGTCGCCACGCAGAATGTCCCGGCTACAATGGACTCGTACACGATTGCGAAACTAGCCGTGACCAAGTTCACTGAGTTCCTCCATGTCGAGCATCCTGAGATTACATCAATCAGTCTTGATCCCGGAATGGTGGCTACGGATATGGGACATAGTATCCCGCTGATTGCGCCGTTTATCCATGACAGCGTGGACCTTGCTGCAGGGGGTGTGGTCTGGTTGTGCTCTGGTGACAAGAAGTATCTCTCTGGGCGGTATTTCTCGGTGAATTGGGATGTTGAGGAGGTGGAGAAGAGGAAGGAGGAGATTGTTGAGAAGGATCTGTTGATGATTAGGCTGAGGAGGGGGGAGGATATCCCTTCCGCCGAGGAGTTGGTTATCCATAAGTAAGGTTGTTTGGAGTGGACTACAGTGAATATCGATATGTTCCACTACTGGACTGACGATGCTGACTACGCCTGGACTCGATATCATAAGCAATCCGTCGAATGGTTGCCCCTTGCCATCACTGAACCAATACACCGCTAGACGTCATATCCTGCTTCTCTTGAACAATACTTGCTGTATATATTCTGCTCAAACCGCCTCAACTATATTGCCTCTCGTATTTCTTTACCCTAAACGCCGAGAACAATCCTGTTGACTTGGCATCGGCAGAGTCACCGCAGGATTGCATACTTCCCGTGTCGGATAGAGCTCACAATTTAAATGTGGTAGTTGACTGGTTCAAAATTCGGGGGCCAAGTCTTCAGGATATATACAGTTACCTAGGCTGAAGCCGCAAATTGATTTGCGCAGGGGTGTTCCAAGATCTTAGCTAGCCTTTGCCTGCTCGTATTGCGCGGGGTGAGATTCCCTCTTTGGACTGTCGGTGGTTTGCGCGTCTGAGGTATAGTTCAACCAATATCATCAAACAGTGTAGTCAAGAAGGTGTATATAAAGCCAAACTACTCTCCAGCAATCCGCTATTTCATTCCTCAATACAGACCAGCCGCCTATTCTCATCTGCAGGATCCAAAATGAGACTCTCTACACTCATCACTCGCGCCCTCGGCGCCATCCTCTTATACATACCCACCTCCCTCGCAGCAGAAGGTCGCCTAGCAAAGCTTCAAACCCCCCATTCCACCCCAACAACCTACGGCATCCTCCTCTTCCCCGCCTTCGAAATGCTCGACATCTACGGCCCCCTCGAAGCCCTCAGCCTCCTCGCCCTGCGCACCCACCTCAACTTGCACGTAATCGCCGAAACCCTTGACCCCGTCTCCCCGGCCCCCAAACCCTCCGCCAACCGCTTCAACTCGTCTTTCTACCCACCCATGATCCCAACACACACCTTCGCCACAGCACCAGACCTAGACGTCCTCCTCGTCCCTGGCGGCGTGGGAACCGCATACTACGGGGAATCTCTCAACCGCACAATCGCCTACATTGCCGCCGCATACCCGAAAGTCCAATACCTGCTCACTGTCTGCACGGGCTCGGCACTTGCCTCCCGCGCTGGGATACTAGATGGGCGCCGCGCGACGACGAATAAGGCTTCATGGAGGGATGTTACTGCTAACCAGGCGGGTATCAATAACACGGTTGACTGGGTTCCCAAGGCAAGATGGGTGGTTGATGGGAATGTGTGGACGTCGTCGGGGATTTCGGCGGGGATTGATGCGACGCTGGCGTTTATTGAGGCGGTTTATGGGCGGGAGAATGCGACGTGGGTGAGTAATATTATGGAGTTTGAGAGGAATGAGGATGCGGAGCATGATCCGTTTGCGGAGATTTGGGATGTGCCGGGGTGGGATGCTTGATTTTTGAATCAGGGAGGTGTACGTTAGGTTGGAAAGGGTATTTCTGGCCGTAGTGGTTGGAGACAATCGAAGGCGTGGTATCTAAAGCTGGTATAGTTAGTTTGTTGAGCAGACTTGTGTATTAAGCAAGGCATGGCAATATCATTCTGTGACTGTAGCAGTTCTATCTGATCTACTCAACAACCGTCAGACTAACCCCAAACTCAAACGCCGCAGCCCTCAGTCTATACGCCTCAAATGTCTTAGGCCCGCAGCTCCCCGTCCCAATCCCATGCTGCGCGTAATCCAGATTCAGCACGGATTCATCCAACGCCGTCAGCTCATGCGGATGGCCACATTTATCCAGATCGTCAAGACTGTACTTCCTCAACGAAAAGTTGAACGGGGTATCGAGCCTCGCTTCAATCGTTGATCCGCCATGCTCGCTAGCCTTCGACGAGCTAACCCGCACCCACCGCGTGTCCGTCCTATTGCCGTTCTCCTGCGGCCACTCATACGATGTTTCGAGTTCATCGATCGTCGCACTCCATGTGCCGAATCGCGCGGAGGATTTCTTGTCGAGGTAGGATTCTCCAGGACCGCGGCCAAGCCATTCAGCTGTGTTGTAGTGTTTCGGCAGCGACATGGTAAGTCCGATCCGGGGGATATATTCCGGATGTGTACCAGAGAAATCACCCTTAACGTGCAGGTGAACGGTCCCGTCTGCGATCGTGTAGGTCATCACAGCGTTGAGGGCCCACTCGAGAATATACGGGGCGACTTTGACGTTGCTGACGATAGTGACCGTGCCGTTGTCAGAGACACTCCACTCCGCAGAGCGGACGTGCATTTTGGCGCTTGGGACTTGGAATTGCTTCCAGATCTGTCCGTCGCTTTCTCCACCGAGGTCGTTTTGGGTGAGGGCGCGGTAGATGCTGAGCTCGGGGCCTTTGGTGAGGATTTGGCCGGAGGAGTCGGACCATTGCAGGTTGCCGCGGATGAGGTCGTAGGTTAGGGTTGAGGAGAAGGAGGGAGTTGTTATGAGTAGACGGCCGTTCTTCTCGCGGATGGAGTAGGGGGCTGTTGGAGTGGAGATCTTTGGTGCGAGCGGGAGGTTGGTCTCGTCGAAGAGCGGGATCTGAGCCCATGCGATCTCGTGGCCGGCTGATGCCCACTTTGTGTCGTTGCGCAGGGTGAAGTTGATGGTGAGCCAGGTGTTGGCGGAGCGGGTGGTCGTTGGGATTTTGATTGTTGCAGACTCGCCGGCTTTGATTGTTGGGAGATCGAGATGTTGGGCTTCGGTCTTGCCGGATTCGCTGACGAGATGCCATGACGCTTGGAGGTGACTGAGATCGATGAACTCGTAGTGGCTCTTGATGACCAAGTTCTCGCCGTTTTTGGTCACAGTAACCGGTTCGATGGCTTTCTTGTACTCCGTCAAGCCAGGCGTAGCCGAGTGGTCGGAGAAGGTCATGCCGTCCATCACAAAGTCGCCATCGTTAGGATGATCGTTGAAGTCTCCTCCATACGCGAAGTACGCTGTTTGCCCCTCGCGCTTCAGCAGACCATGGTTGCACCATTCCCAGATGAAACCACCCTGAAGCAGCTTCTCCGTACGGAACGCATTGATGTAATCCCACAATCCTCCTGGTCCGTTACCCATCGCATGGCCATACTCGCATTGAATCAGTGGACGATCCGTGTACTTTGTCACATGCTCCTTCATCTCGTCGATGCTGTAGTACATGCAGCTGTACATATCCGCGCTGATCGCCTCGCGATCTCCCTCGTAGTGAACCAAGCGCGTGGGGTCCGCGTTTTTGATCCACTTGTACATCTCTGCATGGTTTCTGCCATAAAAGGCCTCGTTGCCGAGAGACCAGAAGACGATGGAAGGATAGTTTTTGAAGCGCTGTACGAGTTCCACCGCGCGGTCGAGATATGCGTCTTTCCACTCGGGGTTGTCGGAGGTCCACTTTGCGGCGAGAACGTACGATTCCTCCTGGATGTCCCGGGTCGACTTGAGGTTTTTGTCTTTGATGTTTGAGAGCTCGACGGTGGCGAAGCCGTGGGCTTCGAGATCGGCTTCGGCGATCACATACAAACCAAGCTCATCGCAGACATCGTAAAGGCGGGGATCATTAGGCTGATGGGGACAACGGAGAGCGTTGATGTTGTGCTGCTTCATGAGGATCAGATCTGCGCGCATCGCTTCGTACGGAACAGCACGGCCGTAGAGGTAGTGGTGCTCGTGTCGGTTCATGCCGTAGAAGACGATGGGCTTGCCGTTGATAAAGAAGTTGGGATCTCTGCGCTCGATGCGGCGGAAGCCAACGCGCTGGGAGACGGTGCGGTCGGCAAAGGTCAGAGTTAGAGTATAGAGGACTGGGTCTTCCGCAGACCAGAGTTTGAGATCGTCTCCAGAAACAGTGATGGCGCTGCTGTCGGATGATTTGAAAGAGTCCTCTTTAAGCAGGGAACCATCGGGGGAGTATAGTTTCGCTGTGACGTCCCCGGCTTCACCTTGCACCATGACGCGAGAGCGCAGGGTAGCGGTAGTAAAGCTGTCATCAAGCTCCGGAACAACATCGAAATCCTGGATAGTCTGCTGAGGAAAAGCGACAAGGTAAACATCTCGAAAGATCCCCGACAGCAGCCACTGATCCTGCCGCTCAATATAGCTCCCATCGCAAAACTCGTAAACCCGAACGGCAATTGTATTCCCAGCCCCAGAAGTATCAAGGTACGAGGTAATATCAAACTCATGCGCGTTGCGACTCCCCTGGCTATATCCCACCTCCTTCCCATTCACCCAAACATGGAACGCGCTGTCAACTCCTTCAAAGCGAAGACGAATCTGCTGCCCATCCCACTCCTTCGGAACGGTAAACTGCCTCCAGTACGACCCCGTCTCGTTCTCAAACGGCACATTCGGTGGGTCGACATGAATAGGATAGTTGACATTCGTGTACAGCGGGCGCCCGTAGCCCTGCAGCTGCCACATGCCCGGGACTTTAATGTCTGCCCAGCTCAAAGGATCGACTTCAGCCCATTCGGGGGCTTCAAAGGGCGAAGCATCGTGGCGGAATTTCCAAGTGCCGTTGAGCGATTCGTACTCGCTTTGCTCGCGGTCGAAGGAGCGGGCCTTGTCTTCGGTTGTGTAAGAGAAGAAGTGAGCGCGAGGGGGAAGGGTGTTTCGGTGCAGGACTTGGAGATTATTCCAGTCTGGTTTGGCGTGAGGGAAGGACATTTTAGCAGCGTGATTGCAGCTGGGAGGTTGTCTTCTAGGTCGGATGGAGATGGAGGGGTAGGGCTCTTATACGTACGTGTCGATGCAGCTCAGGCAAGCAGCATGAGTCAGACAATGCAATTCCGCCAGCAATCCCGCCAGACGTCTCGCGATCATTGATTGTCTTGAATTATGGCGTTGGAGGTAAGCTCCACATGAGAGAGCGCCAGTCTCCATTGGTGCTAGATTGGCTGATTACCCCGCGGGCATGACATGACCAGCTGGCTCTCGGGGGTGTCGGAGAAGACCGTCCATGATGGCTGCAGCCAAGAGAAGGGCCGGCAATTAGACTCGTTGTGGAGAGCCATGCTCACCCAATACGAGCTTGCAGTCTGCAATCTGAAGTTCTACCCCAGGTCTTCCTCATTAGGCAATCTTGGCCCGCCGAGGGCTCACTCTGGGGTCTCTCCAACTGTTCCTTGCATCACTGGATAGCTTTGCAGATTGTGCGGGGATCGCACGATTCTCTCTTTCGCCCCGGAGCCTCGGCCTTGTACCCTACATCGAAGATTACCACTGAAGCATGGGTAAAGATTGAAGCGAGAACAATTTGAGAAAGTTTATAGAGATTGTCTGTCAAGACCGACCATCATGAGAGTATTCAACACATTGCCTCGAGATCGCATGAAGTGAATCCCTCTATTCATACACAACGGTAAAGGCAGGTCAGGGGTACAAGGTAAGTACTAAATTGCCACGAGGGTGGAAGTCAACCTTATACGCCATACCACATGCCTGCCACATGGACATACATGGGCGCCACGTGGCAACTGAGTGCAACCTTTTCTCAATGCTCCTATTCCAGCAGCTGGGTATGAAAGGCTACAGTCGACTCATGGTAGAAAACTACTTAGGTTGCATGGTTCTGGGGTCCTGCAGTCTGGAAAGCCACCGAAAGAGCCGCCATTACCCGTGTACATGACGACAGCTACCACTTGGAACCGAGACTCGAGGGACCAAGAGTCACTTCGGGCGCATCTCCACCGAGCATGGCATTGACTCCCGGCAAATAGATTCTGGGGAAGTGGGCCCTCCGCATTAGGAAATGTATGTCCGCGCCAGGCACGCCAGGCCCTTCCCCTTGGAAAGCACGCAAGATCTGATCAAAACTTACATTTTTGGACTTGTCAGAGACCAGTTCCGTACATTCCTCCATGGGGCCCCGCACGGCCTTAATACTGGAACATCGGTATAGCGTGAATCTGCCCTGTCTCCAACTTTTGTTATATACCGCTCTAATTCCGCTGATCGTATTGCACTTCTCCAATACGTTGACAATTGTTTCTGCTACCTATTCATTATTGCTACAATGAGCTCAACCAAGTCAAAGACTGAAGAGGTCGAGGAGCCCCAGAAAGCTAAAAACCATCTGGGAGCTTCTCACCTCGAAGTCGTCGGTAATACCGAAGAGCTGCTGTATGTCGCCGAGCAAGTGGCAGAGATACGATGCAGTCCTTGGACAAAGAGCATGTTCCGGCTCTACGGATGCTTGCTCATCTCTTACTTCTGCGGATGTCTGAACGGCTACGATGGCTCGTTGATGGGTGGACTGAACGCCATGGACTCTTACCAGGATACCTTCAAGACGTACGTCTTCGTCTTTGTGAGCTACGTATATAGCTGATCAAACATCAGGGGCACGACAGGTTCACAAGTAGGATTTATCATGGCCGTCTACAACATCGGTTCTGTCGCTGCTATCCCCTTCACCGGACCGATCAATGATTACCTTGGTCGACGCGCGGGCATGTTTGCTGGTGCTCTTCTCATCATTTTCGGTACTTGCATCCAAGCCCCTGCGCATAACATCGAGATGTTCATTGGCGGTCGTTTTATCTTGGGGTTCGGGGTCAGCTTCTGTGCCGTCAGTGCGCCGACCTACGTCAGTGAGATGGCGCACCCAAAGTTTCGTGGGATTCAGACTGGATTGTATAACTGCATGTGGTGAGTTACAACGTCAACCATTTCCTTCATAAGTATCACTGACCAGTAAAATCAAGGTGGCTTGGCTCCATCGTAGCAAGCTGGACAATCTACGGCTGCGCCCGCTGGAATAACCCCTATGCCTTCCGCATCCCCATCTGGCTGCAACTCTGCTCCTCTGTAATCGTCGGAGTCGGAGTCTGGTTCATCCCTGAATCCCCTCGCTGGCTCATCGCCCACGGCAAGACCGAAGAAGCCCGCGCAGTTCTAGCAAGGTACCACGGCGAAGGCTCCGACACCCATCCAATCGTCGTCCTGCAGATGGTCGAGATGCAGCGCACCATCCGGCAAGACGCCTCGGATAAGAAATGGTGGGACTACAAAGAACTCATCAGCACCCACTCTGCGCGACGCAGACTTGTCTGCGTGCTTGGAATGGCCTGCTTCGGGCAGCTCAGCGGGAATAGCGTTACTGGTTACTACCTACCTGTCATGATTGAGAACGCGGGGATCACATCTCAAGAGACACAGTTGCTCATCAACGGTCTGAATCCAGTGATTTGCTTTATTGCAGCCATTATCGGTGCACAGTACGTCGACAAACTCGGTCGTCGACCGATCCTCATCGGATCCATCTTCGCCTGCTCGATCTGCTTCGCTGTTATTACAGGTACCTCCAAGGCAGCTATCGAGGGCGACTCCCAGGCGGCATACGGGACAATCGTATTCGTTTTCCTCTTCGGAGCTATCTTCTCCTTCGGATGGACGCCACTGCAGGCGATGTATATCGTCGAGACACTAACCACAACGACAAGAGCCAAGGGCACCGCAGTAGGGAATCTGGCGTCTGCAGCGAGTTCCGTGGTGATTCAGTACTCATCTGGTCCGGCATTTGCCGATATAGGATACTATTTCTATCTTTTCTTTGTGTTCTGGGATATCTTTGAGGGCGTTTTCATCTACTTCTTCTTCCCTGAGACTAAGGACCGGACGTTGGAGGAGATGGATGAGATCTTTGTAAGTCATCGTTGCTCGAAAAGGAGCCGTTTACTGATTTCTACTAGGAAGCAAAGAATCCGGTCAAGAAGAGTTTGGAGGAGAGGAATACAGAGACGTTTTTGAATACCGTTGGGGCTAACCATGCTGAGGCGGCTTAGGTTGCTACAGATGATTGGGCTCTAACGGAGCTGATCGGGATTGAAAGAATGTACGGTTCAGTGTGAGGTGGGACATCCATTAGAGGGAGGAATTTTTGCTGTTTGAGTTGTAGTTATATGGAATAGTGGTATAGTCTTTGACAGTCTATTGCTGCAAACGTCGGAGTTTCAAGTGTATCAATGCTCTGGCTGTGTGATAGCAGGTATGATAACAGCACCAATGGACAGCCATAGAGTCAGAAGAGAATCATCACCAATGTACTCGACACCTTCTGGCTACATTGCAGCCTACGTGACTACATGGCGCTTAGCCTATCTCACCCTGACTGAGCGACACGACTGATTCCATACAAGTCAAGCTTGCTGGCTTCCAAAATGTAGAGACGTATTAGACTCATTCGCAATAGTCAACTGTAGCTACTACTAGTATTATGAAGAATTGAAAGCTAAGATGGGTGACCCGAGCAAAGTGCTAACCAGAAACCCCTCACAGACCATCGCCAGGCTTGAGGATATTCGACCACCGCTAGAAGAGTGTCAGTCAACCTCTTCCCAGATACATGATTCGCTGTACTTACAGTATCCCAAGGCCGACTCGAATCAACATACCGCAGATCCGTCCCCAAGCGGATAACATTCTCCGGGTCATGGTTAATGCACGACGCATGAATCTGCACCAAATCAACAGAAGTCAAGAAAGACCCTCTAGAAATCCAACTCACCGCATAAGGATTATGAAAAACCACATCCCCAGCCTCATACCCCGTCAACAACCACCGCCTCCCATACTTCTTCGCATACCGCGCCGGTCCCACATCCAGCAACCCCCCACTCAACATATTAGCATTATACGCACTCTTCACCTGCTCATCGCTCATTCCCGCCTCTTTCGCCCGTTTCATAAACTCCTCTTCGGTCTGCTTGCCAATATCATGGCCCTTTTCAAGATAAATCAGCCCCCCGCCTTCAATGCTGATGTCGCCTATCGGCACCCAAGCCGTAACAAAGGTATCCTCGCCATGCCGCAGGAAGATCTGATCATAGTGCACCCCGATCGCGGTATTCTGGGGCATGTTATTACGCAGCAATGTCCGGCGGATACTCAGTGTATTGTCGCCCCAGCCTGTAAGTTTTGCAACAAAGGCCCGGATGGCGGGGTGGTGGCAGAGATCCTCCTTGTACCAGTCCTGATGGTGTGCCTTTAAGGCGAGATCGTTGAATAGCTCCGCGACTTCTGGGTCTGACCCTGTGTAGTCTGGGGGTCCGGCGCCGACGCCGGGGAAATTGAAGCGGTTCTGCGTTGTGTCGAAGATTCCCGAGACGGGGTCTGAGCCGGGGGCGAGGCAGTTTGTGGGCGCGAGCATCTCGAAGTATTTCCGTCGGACGCGGAGGACGTCTTCGCGTGGGAGGACGTTTTTGACGAGGAGGTAGCCGTCTTCGTGGTAGCGGCGTTGCATTTCCTCTAAGGGGGTGTCGAGGGTGGCTGGTTCAAGCAGGCCGATGGATTCAGGTGGGAGAAGGCCGTCGTTGACGTAGAAATTCTTTTCTTGGAGGTCGGTTTCTGGGGTGGGAAGGGTTGCGGAGGGCATGGTGGGCTAGTATTCTTGGTTTGATAGAGGGTGCTGCTGGTTCTTGCGGGTGGTAGTGGTGTAGCTGCTGCGATCGGAGCTGTTCTTTGAGACTGCCTGTCCGCTGCGGCCGTGATTGTTAAGTAGAGTAGATATCCGGTTGAGAATGGGGTCGAGTCGCTTCTGTCATACCCCTCACCCCTGCTGATCCAAGCTGCATGGCATATCCCAACATGGTCAAAACAGTCCGCCCCCAAGACCTATCCTCGGCTGCCCTACAGCGGACCGATATTACCCCAAGTAGAATCACATCACCCCGCTCAGGATTCCCAAGCAATGTGGAGATGCTGACTTGGCGTGCATGCGTCTTCGGCACCGACACCCCCGAGCGGATCTTGCGGATCTACACCTAGGCACTGCATAGTACATACAGTCGTCTACCAATAGCTTGAACATGACGAAACTACATTATCTCCCTACGAAGATAGCTTGGCATACGCCGAGTGCATTATCTCAATTTTAACTCTCCCAAAGCCCCACCAGCTCCGTCCGAATATCCTGAGTCGGCCAGCCATGCACCTTCTCCGTTGAATCTAACAGCTCCAACACACGTTTCCGCTCGCGCGGGTCCTCGACCATGTCCCCTGCAAGCCACACGGCCATACACGCGATCAGTGAAGGGCCGGGGATCGTGGGTCGGCATTGCGCGATGGAGCAGAGCAGTTTTATTGTCGAGTGGACTTCTCTCTGAAAGATTGTACGGATCAGCAGGGTAAGCGCGGGGACAGAGAGGATACAGGTGGTGATACCAGAACTTCCTTCCAAGCAGATATCCGATTCAACCCGACACGCGGCTGCCGGGGGTTATGGATGGCGAGAAGAATGCGAGCGAGAGAGCGATAGGCCCATGTGATCGCTGCCAGAACTTGTTAGTCTGGAGGCCTACGCAGGTGCAGAAAGTTGGGTGGTTGAGGGTGCAGACCATGCCAGTTCGCTAGAAATCTTATATCCCATCCCTCACCCTCTGCTTCAGTTTCATCCCTCCTATAGAAACAAAGTGGATCATAACTCGCCGGTCGATCCATCTCCCACTGCGAAACACTCAAGACCAACCGATCATAAAGATCCTCATTCATGCTGCTCTCCCCAAAACAGAAATCTAGAACATCGAGACAATGGCTAACAGCCGTATCCGCCCACGCCCCATCCTGCGACGATGCTCTCAAATGCTCGAGCATCTCCGCCGAGGCCTTGATAGCCGGTGGTTTATGCCGCTTGATAGAAGCGTAGATCTCCTGCCGGACACCAGCCCAGGCTGCTGCGCGCCGGAGACTAGAGACATTCGAGACTTGAGAAGCTTGGTTCTGCAGTAAAGCACGAGTGCCGATGCTATGGCGGTATGTTTCCAGGCCTGAGAAGGGCCCGTCAAGTTCTTCGTGCAGGCGGAGGATGATTGTTGCTGCGAGGAGGTCGTCGATGCGGTCTTGGTGGACTCTGTCGAGTTCGGGGATCAGAATACTTAGACAGCGCTGGTAGTAGTTGCTTGCGAGGAGGGTGTCGACTTGTTTGCCGATTAGACTCATGTGGCGGGCTGATAGGGCGAGGATTGCGTCCATGAGTGGGGGGTAGAGGCGTGCGCGGGTGGGGACTTGGGTTGCGAAGTGGTGGTCTGGGTCGCAGAGGTCGAACTGGGGGCATTATTAGTGAGATAGAATACTGACGGGGGTTTGTTAGGGGCACTTACGAAGGATGATAGGTTCTGGGTGAAGTGCTGGAAGAGCAGGACTTCGGTGGGTTCCTGGAATGGCCAGCAGCGGATCTGCGGCGTCCGGGGTGTTTCGCGGGAGGAATGAAGCTCCGTCTCTGGGGGTAGCGGTACCGACTCATCCGTAACTACCGGCGTGGGCTGGCACGCGATTGGGGATGGAGATTGTTCCCCCGCATCGTAATTTGACGAGGGCGTTGGAGATATTACCGGTGATGGGCGGCGGGGACGGTGTATCCGAATGGTGCGGTCTGTTTCGTCAACATAGCGGACTATCTACCGTTAGTGAACTGCAAGGAACAGCTGGAATGCGGCCTACTCGTTCCTGATATCGTTTGCGGGCTTGGACTAGCGGGCTCACCATGTTGTATGACCCGCTTGAATCGCAGTTTCTTGGCTGACTTTCGACATTCCTGCCCTGTCCTCCGACAAAGACCGCATTGAGGGCGCACCAAGTCACCTAGACAGTATAAGCAAGTATATTGATAAGGCGGCCGCTCGTGACGTACATTTCCGGTGTAGTCTTCGGCACTTGTCGCTACAATGTATTAGCTACGTGCATGGAAGCATGACAGGGACTAACCAGGCACTTGATTGGGACGGCATTCCGAGCACCCCTGTAAGTTGTTGAGTTCGATCTGGCGGAGGCAGGAAAGCGGGAGAGGGAGCGGGATAAGACAACCTGGAGAGGACACGGGGAATATGCGGGGGAGCGGAAATAGACTGCCTATTTAAACACAAACTGTACTGCGGTTGGGCATAAGCGACTTGCATTAGTTGGAACAAGTATTGTGGGGTAGTTACTTGGAATTTGGGGTAACGGGGAAGCCGGGGCAGCTGTACTGTCTAGTAGCCGGTGTATACTGCAGGAAAACATATAGATACACACCATGGACGACGATGATGCCACTTTTCATGCTTTACTATTCATTCTTCCAAAATGTTTGTTCATGGAGTATTATTCGCCTTGCTGGCAGCTGCAGGTCACTGCACCCCATGGCCTCAAGGCCCCTTCCACACCGAAGGCAAGCACATCATCAGCCTCGACGGATCCCCCTTCAACTACGTCGGCATCAACTGGCCTGGCGAAGGCGAGACCATGATTCCCGAAGGCCTTCAGTACTCTTCCATCGTCGACATCGTGACAAAGATCAAGTCCCTTGACTTCAACTCTGTCCGCATGGGCTGGGCCACCGAGATGGTCGACGACATCCTCGACAACGGCGGTGACGTAGCCATCAAGGATACAATGCATAAAGTCCTAGGACCCGAACTTGCACCAGAAATCGTGGCCCAAATCCTCAAGCACAACCCAGAATTCACCGAGAACACGACAAGGCTCCAGGTATGGGATGGCATCGCCGCCGAACTCCACAGGCAAGAGCTGCACTTGCTTGTCAACAACCACGTTTCAAAAGCAGTCTGGTGTTGCAGTGCGGACGACGGCAACGGCTGGTTTGGAGATACATACTTCGACGTCGCCAAGTGGAAGCGCAGTCTAGAATACATGGCCAAATATGCTTCCGCGAAGTGGCCAGCGGCAACTGCTTTCTCTCTGCGCAATGAGCTCCGTATCGTCAACAGTCCCGCGAACGACACATATGGCTGGTCGCTATGGTATGACGAGATGATTGACGCAGCGAACATCGTAAATGCAGCCGCACCGGACGCTCTGGTCGTCATCTCGGGTCTGAATTACGACCATGAGCTGAACCCCATCACCGCCGGCGATCCCATTAGTCCACCAGAAGACAAGCGAGTCTTCAACCTAAGCGACTTTACCTACGCAGATAAAATTGTCTTTGAACTGCACACGTACGATAATTGGATGACGAACTGCACGTTCTTCCAATCGGAGCTCTACAAGCGCGGCTTCAACGCCCTTGATACTTCGCCCGGAACAACAGCGCGCAACATCGCGCCGGTCATTCTCACTGAGTTTGGATTCGCGCAGAACGGGACTGATTATCAGGACGTGTATGCTTCGTGCTTGAAGGATTTCCTTACTGGTGATAACCGTCTGTCGGACGCGAGTCGCATTGAAGGACCGATTGGGCATTTCGAGTGGACGCTTGGGGGGTCTTACTACATGCGCGAGGGCGTAGCGGACCATGATGACTGGTGGGCTATCCTAAACCATGACTGGAGTGATTGGCGGAATCATACTGTCTTGAATGAGTATCAGATTCCGTTGATTCAGGGGACGTTGCTGTGATATTACATAACATTGATGCTAGACAGTATCACAGATATAGTTCTACTTTAAGGATTATCACATGTATTGAATGTATATATGAACATCGATATTCATATTGCTCCCTCGACTAAATGCTCAATCACCAATTCTCGTAACTGATTGCATAACGTAGCCGGCTTAGACATCCTGTCTCGGCCGCACAGCACCGGGCTGCGGAGGCGCATCAATATGCGCAGTCACCGATGTGAGGAAAACATTCGACGCATTATTCCTCGACGAATACTGCGGGAAGATGAAGTTCATCGGGAACCCAATATCAAAGTCCGCGGCACCATCAATTTCATCGAGATCCTCATCCGACAGCGAGATGCCAAGGGCCTCGATATTCGCCTGGAGATGCTCGACCTTGCGCTGTCCGATAATTGGAAAGACATTGGGGGTCTTGTGCATCACGTACGCGAGAGCCTGCATATAGATCATTAGCATTGTACCCAATAGCTGCCAACTGATTGCAGCATAGGTGAATATCAAACATACCACAGCATGCAACGTCGCCCCCTTCCGTCCCGCAACCTTCTCCAACGCCTCACTGATCTTCACATCCTGCTCACTCAGCTGCGACCCCCTCTTACTCGAATCCCCACCCTGCGCCTCCCGCGCCTCCTTCGTCTTGAACTTGCCGCCACCAAGCGGTGCCCACGGCGCAATCGCCATCCCCTGATCCCGACACATGGGGACAACCTCCCGCTCCATATCCCTGTACCCGGCATTCCACTTTCCTTGATAAACGGAGAACGGACGGAGCCCGTGAGCCCGCGCGTAGTCGTTTGCCTTGACGACGACCCAGGCGGGGGTGTCGGAGACACCGAGGTAGAGGACCTTGCCGGAGAGGACGAGGGCGTTGAGGCTGTGCATGACTTCTTCGACGGAGGTGGTGAAGTCCCACCAGTGCAGGTAGAGGAGGTCGATGTAGTCGGTTTGGAGTTTCTTGAGGGAGGCCGCGACGGAGAGGTGTAGGGATTTGGAGGAGTTGCCGACGAAGTTGGATTGGAGGGGTTCTTGGGAGCGCTTGGTGTTGCGGTAGCCGGTTGTGAATTTGGTCGCTAGTCTTTATAGAGGGGCTTTTGTTAGGATGGTCGATTAGGTTAGGGAGAGGGGAGACTTCAAGAGGTGCGTACACAAGCTGGTCGCGGTTTCCGCGCGATTTCATCCACTCGCCGATCCAGGTTTCGCTTTCTTCTTCTTGGTAGTTGTTGGCACTGTCAATGCTGATTAGTGATTTGAGACAGACCGTGGTTAAGTATAACATACGTATCGATGAAGTTACCACCGGCCTTGTAGAAAGCATCGAGGACAGCAAAGGACTGCTCCTTGCTACACTCGCCCATGAAATCCTTCCTGGAAGCACAAGCCTGGTCAGCAACGGATAGTCAAGGTTCGAGAAGGAGTTCGTACCAAGAATCACCAAAGTTCATAGCACCAAGACATAGCGGCGAGACCTTGACACCAGCCGAAGGGGCCAAGACGCGGTGGTAACCCAGACGGGTTGCTGGCTTCGGGGCAGGCTGAAAGGCAGACATTTTGTTGGATAGATAGAATGTACTAATTATTGAATGTGCTGTGAAACTCTCTGCGGGAAACGGGACTCTATATAGGTAGCAACCGGATCAGGGCGGAGGAACCCTGGGAGACAATGCTGACACTACTGGAGAATCCCCAAGGTGTTATCGCCGTTATGACGATAGATATGGGGCGACATGTCCACACTGCCTAGATTCTTTATTGTGGAGAAGACCCTTGTGCCACTGATAAAGCTCCGAACTTCCACAATCACTATGCTGGAGCCAGGAATTCAAGCTCGATAATCGGCCACGCACTGCACATCCGAGGTTAAAGTCAGGAAAGGTCACCACGGAGCTCCTATAGGGACATCATCGTAAGCGCAGTGCATGGTCAGTAGGAGCTTAATTATGGATATCGACGGGTGATTGGCGCAAGTAGACTGGGGCAGATTAAATGCTTACAGTGGAGAACCGGAGTTAAACTGGATTTAACGCCAGCTGCTGACAGTGAGGAGATAATGATGTAAGTCGGTATGATGGAGGTACGCTGCAGTAGGCACTAGTAGACGATAATTCAACAAAACTCAAGGCCAACTGAAACGCTAGGTGAGTTATATGCTACGGTAAGCTAAAGATACAAAACAAAGGAAGAGCGCCAAATGATCCATCTGAGTCTGTACAACCATACATATTACACCATAAGAGGGCATCATGCACATATTCCATCAGTCGACGCGCAGTTATGACAAAGGTCAGCCGGGTATCACCGTCTACCACTGCCGCACCTTACAATGCGCACACCTCACAGTCCGAAGCTCATAATCATCCTGATCCAATCTCACATCCAACGGCGCACGGCAACCTTGATTAGAACAGTTGGTCATCCGTCTTGCCCTGTTCGTAATCGAAGCGACAATAGTATTCCTCTCCGCTTGTCTCAATTTCTCCTGCTTCACGTAGCGTTCAAGAACCACAACCCCAAGACCAGGGTGGGGTCCAATCAGGTCACGTAGCCGTCCGCTACCTCCTAGCGCAGTCAGGTTCTTCTGTATGGTTTCCGCAATGATATAGAACAGGAGAGTCAGATGGGTGGGAACGATAATCATAGCCTGCTGGACTGCTTCGACGAAGGCATCAGACGCCCAGTTTTCTGTACACCATTGGCGAAATTTATTCGCGGCGTGCACTACCAGGCGCGGGATCTGGAACCTGTCGGCGGTGATAAAGACCATGATGTTATTGAAGGGGGCGTGCCGAGGTGCGTGGTCGTTGGCGATTGTCTGGCCGAGCTCGATTGCGCGGATGTTTCTAGAGATGTCCTTTATGTGTCCGTTGTCTTTGTAGTCTTCGGTGTAGAGGTAGGAAAAGATGCGTTCCATTGTGGCGAGGTCGTCGGTTTCGAGATCGATGGTCTGGGTCCTGTATTCCTGTTTCGTAGCGTCAGCAATGGAACATTTGCGGTACAGATATAATGCGCTTACCCTGAATTCATGGTTGTAGATTGCCGCGTGGAAGAAACGCGATTGGTGACAGACGACGTTCCGATGGAGCTTAAAAATGAACCCTTGGCATATGACGACCAAGTCTGGCGAAATCTCTTTGGTGTATCTCTCCTCGTTCATGACCCGTCTCACCCTACCGGCGCTTGTGTTGGATGCTGAAAACGCTCGGTATGGCAGCTTTGGCCGGGGCGGAGTCACGGATAAGCTCATAACGATAGAAGTATCTAGCGAGGTAGTAGTATATGAACTAAACGAGCGTAGTTTGGAGACTACAGAGGTCACTGAGAGAAACTGTCTTGCTGGAAGATTGACAAATGTCGCGCGCTGTGGTCTCCGAAAGGGAAGGACGGGACTGGGTGGCAGCTGCCCTCTAGGAAACCACGCATGCAACACCAAGAACTTCAGACAGAACATACGCTTGGACGATTCAATTGAGGTGGTAAAACAATGCTGCAGAATTGAACACACCCGCTAGATCAAATCCATCACAGTCCACCCTATTTCCAAACCTGCAAAACCTCAGCAAACATCCACTAAAGTCAAAAGCTATTCCAAACCTGTCCATCAATCGCAACAAGCCGATTAAACAGCTCATCTCTCTTACTCATAGCCGTCAATTGGAACGTCTCATCCGGCTCTCGACCAGAAATAATCATCCCATCCACAACCTCCTTCCCACCAACCGCCCACCCGGTAACAAGCTTCCCCTTCCACCCCATACCACCAATCTTCCTCAACTCCCGAACTTCACTCACAGGAATCGTAAAGTAGACGCTCTTCTTGTTAGCCTCCATACTGAAATCACCCTCGTGAGGGACTGGTTCGGTCGTGAAATAGAGCAATGGCGGCTGCTTGGATGAGTCGATGACCACCGCGCCACGATGTCCGCGATACCGCGCATCGAATTGCACGGGTCCGGAGGGAGTGATCTGAAGGCCCTTTCTCTGCAAGACGCCCTTTTGGTTCTTCGCGTGTGCGGAGCCAGCCTGTGCTCTGGCGCGGGAAACGGCAAGTTTGCTCTCGATGCCTGCTGCAGTAGTCCCGCGGAAGAAACCGAGGATGCGGGAGCCGACTGTCTTCTTGGGTTTCTCGCCGTCGCGTTCTTTTTCGGCTTCGGTCTTGGGGAGTTTGGGTTCTGCGGCTGCGGCTATGTCGATTTCTGCGTCCGTTGCTCCGAGGGTGAGGTCGTCGTGGTTGAGGGATGCCGGGCGGGAGGGCGCTTTGTCGAGAGAGCCGGAGGGGGGTGGTGGGAGAGGGGCGGAGTTGGCTTCGCCAATGCGGAGGAGGGTTAGTGTTAGCTGTGCGTTTGTAGGAACGCCCTTGAGGAGGGAGCTGGAGAGAGTTAGCGAGATGTCATTTAAGAGGTGCTGACGGATATACTTTTGCAATTGTGAGAGCTCCTTCCAGTGTGGGTAGTTCTGGTTCAGGTAGTGAATGCCTTGCATGATGATCGGATCACCGAAGAACCCAAGTCCGACAAAGAGAGTGGTCATCTTCATGAACACATAGCTTGATGTAACAAATGATACCAAAAGGCCACCTGCCAAAACACCTGCGATTCGTAACCGCGGCGTCATCATCGAGAATGGATGTGTAGGCGACAGCGCACTATTCCTGTCAGTAACCTGCTGGAAAATATGTAGGGAGGTACTCACTTCCCAAACCGCTCGTAAGTGTCAATGACATCCGCCATAACCCTCATCGCCTGATCCGCGCCGTTAAGCACAGTCTGCTTCATCGGCTCCCTCGTCTTATCATGCGAGTCAGCCGGGACCTCGCCACCAGCCGCAGCCTGCGCGTCCGCCGTCTTCGACGCAATATCCATCGCATCAGGGACTGAGTCCTCCATTGGCGCGCTATCTGGTGTGCCTTGGTCATGTTTACCAGCCGCACTACCGACTGCTACCGTTGCGACACTCGATATCAAGTTACTGGCCTCCTGCTCTGCGGCTTCACCCTTGTATTTCTCCGGCGCACCGGTCATACTATCGTGGGAACCAAGAACGCCAGCTTTAGGTTTCTGTACGCCGCCGGTGGCTGTATCGACGAGGGCGATGGGGGCCGGAGGGAACATGATGGATCGGGAGGGCGGGTGGAGGGTTAAGACGAGGAGGGTGGTAATCAGCGTTGGCACTATAAGATCAAGAATCCATGCTGTGAAGTAAACCTATTAAGAGCATCAGTACTACAATGTCTCCTCTAGACCTCCGACAGGGTTCAAACCGCGCAGAAATATCCCGTCCGTCGGGGCTCTCTCCACGAGCGCAATCGAGCAATATGCTTCACAAACGCTGTAAGACCAATAACGATAGTCGTGTAGAACCTCTCCAACGTTGCGCGTAGCTTATCCGGTGAGAAGTGGTCATCTTCCGCGCGAATCAGATCGAGACCCTGCAATGGCGTGCCTTCCACGGCCTTGACGTTGTAGATTTGCTAGATATGCCACAGGTTAGCGCTCACCTTTCCCCAGCCATATTCGTCATCCCACCACCAACATCACCAGTAAATAGTGAGAATAAATGAAACTCCTACCTTATTGAACCGTCGAATCAGCAAGAACAAATCCTCATTCGAAAGCCCCGGGACAATCCTCTCAGCAATGATATCAGTCTTCCCCCAGCCTATGTCGGAGACATGTTCGTGGTCGATTTCGCCAGCCTTGTGCGCTAATCCCTTGGGCTCATCGTGGGCTGGCTTAAGCTGGGAAAGAATGTGACTATCGGTTGCGCCGGTTTTCCCAGCGATCTGCTTCTTGCCGGTGAATGCTTGCTCTACTTCCTCGCGCTTGGCGGTGTTTTGGAGGAGGGAGTCGGGGACGTCTGACATAATGAGACCTTGATGTGAGTGAGATGAGGTTTCAGATAAAGATCACGATCATGATCAAAGCGATAGATGAGCAGAAGACTGGGCAACGTTTACATCATTCCATCTTGGTCGATCGATCGATCTCGAACTATGCTATAGCGACGTCATCATTTGTGCACCTGCATAGCTTAGTCATATTTCTCTAACTAACTAACTATCCCAGATGGCGCCGTATGCAGCCACTCCCCTCGTCTCCATCCCATACACCACTTTCTGCGTGATCTTCTGGTTCGAGATGATGATCACTCCCTCTGCTCCAAATGCCTGCACTGCATTCCATGTGAGCTTCACCAAGTCCGGTCGGCCTTGCTTCTTGGTGTCGTGAACGATCGCCTCGGGGTCCGCGTTATACACCGCGTCAACAATGTCTTTGCCGAATGTCTCCGTTGGATTGGGGGTCGACCAGACGAGTCTAAACGGACATGTAGGATCTTGAATGTGGCCGAGCAGTGGTCCGATTCCGGAGCCGGTAGCAACAAGGACCAAGCGATTGAAGAGCGTTGCGATTCGCATCACACCGCATGCTAGTTTCATGCTTAGTACAAGGGTCAAAAGAGAATAGGGAACAGAACTTACTGGGAAGCCCCCGGACCCAAATTTTCGTAGGTGGCTTTGAGATCCTCCTCCCAGTCCAGTCACCAGCCCGAGAAACAACAAGCGAGTACCCCTTGAGTCGCCCATTCTCGGCCCTCGGAGCTGGCACGGTCGCAAACGAGTGCCATTCAATAAGCGGTCGCTCCGACAGTCGAGTGAAAGTTCCATTTACAGGCACCGTATAGTCGAAGTGCAGACGGACGGCATGGTTAGAGAGGACCTCAGCATCCACGGGAATTTTGCGGAGGAAGAACCAGGAACTAGCGATGCTAAGCGTGATTACAATGAGCATCCAGAAGCTTGGTGTCTGTATAGCTACATTTCCAACCGGTCTTGCAACTGTGCTCTGGTCTCGGATGGAAGACATAGTCTGGCCCCAGATGATGGCTAGGGCTGTCCAGCCTGCAAACCGGTGGGTGCGCTCGAAGAGATTATGGTGCTTCCTGCGAATGGAGGGGTACGCCATCACTATCATTCCAACGAGAAGGCTCAAAGCCAGTATTGAGAGTGTGAGTGTGACGACTGATGGTCTTGTCGACGCCGAATTGTGGGTCACGAAGGAGTTGATGTTGTAGCAGATGGCAGCTGTATACCAACAGACTGCCATCACAGCAGCCCCCGAATGAACTCCTCCAAGATGATAGATCTTTGCACATCGTCGACGAATCTCAAACGGCCACGACTTTGGGACCGAGCAGCAAATGGTATACAAGATATTAATCACAACGTCTTGTCTGACCAAAATTGCCAGAGTGAGATTCGCAAAGGCAATCGTCGAGATATGCTGGCGGTCAACAGGAAGCAAGACGAAGCATATCAGGATGGCAATATTCGCCAGCCAGACCAGCGAAAATATGGTGCGGTAGACAATGAAAATACGATGTCTGAGACCACGCCATGGCTTTCCTAGCTTTTTCTCTGGTACCGGAAGTGGTTCCTTGTGCAAGGACGACCAGGAGTTCGAAGAAGGTGTTGACACTGCACTCAGACGCACTTCCTTCTTTTCAGCGTCGACTGCATAGTTGTCTGTCTGCGGCGCCTTGCTCTCCTCAATCTCGTGGACCAGAGCGCGCTTGTCGAGTTTGCCATTCGAAGTCAGAGGGAAAGCATCTGACGTATGCCACTTTGAGGGTATTGCATAGTATGGCAACTTGACCCCGAGACTTTCTTTTACTGCCGCAATATCGCACGTCTTTGGCGTCAGAAAACCAGTCAGATCCCCGCCAACTATGAGGGCTGTCGCTTGTTGCACGCCGGGACAGGAGGCTAAGCAAGCACTGACACCGTCAAGCTCAACACGAAAGCCCTGGCATTGTAAGCTAGTGAATGGAAATAGTGTAAAGCAACTCACCTTAAGCTTGACCTGATCATCATCTCGGCCAAATGTCTCCAGGCTCCCATCAGGAAGCCACCGTGCAAGATCCCCGGTGCTATACATCATCGACTTTCTAGAGACGGAATTGGTCAAAAGTGGTATACACTCCAGGAAACAACTTACCCATCATCGACGAACTGATCATAATGGTATCGCTCCGCAGTTTTGTCTGGCTGCCCGACATACCCCCTGGTGATGCCCGCACCACCCGCCCAGATTCTACCAACTTCTCCAAACTGACAAGGTGACTTGTGGTCGTCCAAGATATAGACATTGTTGTTTGGAGTGGGCCTGCCGATAGTGAGGGTTTGACCAGCGGTATGCTTGTGCATGGTGTTGATTATTGTGATTTCGGTCGGTCCGCAGCAGTTGTAGAAAGCCGCTCCAGATGCTGCCCACCTATCTGCGAGGCTGCTCTCGTATTTTAGTATTATCTTTCTGATTACCAGGCTATTTGCAGCTTACCCTTGGGTACAGGGCTCACCGGCTGTAGCCACGCATCGAATGTTCGGAAAATCCTCAGGATTAAACCTGGTGAGAACGCTCGGTGTGCATATCAAGGTGTCAATCTAATCCACAGGTGTCAAATAATACATAATTGCTGCTAAAGGCTGACCTACCTTTTTTAAAGCGGCAGTCCAGTGGGATCCTCTCAGGACTAGGGTACCGCCATTACACAGACTTGCCAGCAACTCCCAGGCGCCTATCTTCATCAGCGACAGCATCATATAGCAGCGGGCATATATCCAGGCTTACCCATGTCAAAGCTAATTGACAGCATCTGGCCAACCTTAGAGCCGCGTGATATAGCCAAGTTTCCGGGTTTCTGACACAGAATATTGGTGACATTTTTGTGTGTGACATCCACGCCCTTGGGTTCGCCGGTGGTTCCTGAGCCGACAAGGCGCGTTAATTGCTGAGAAATGAGACGAGTATCAAGGGTCACACAAACCGGAGGTATATATCACATAGCACCCATCCTCTGCAGCCCCCTCACAAAGAAGCTGGCTCTGGTCGCATGCATAACCATCGGCATGAAGGATATCCTCTAGGATAAGAACCGAGGTAAGACTGTTCAGGCACCGAAGGCGTTTGTCAAATGGCCGCACACACAGTCCGACTGTGACAGTCGATTGCGCAATAGCATGCTGTAGGGTATGGTCCGGGACAACACCCCCGTCCATCGGGATATATTGCGCCCCGGCCATAAGAATCCCCAGTATACCAGCCACCATTTCCGTGCTTCTTTTCCCCAGAAGTAAGACACGGCTGCCTGGTTGAACCCCCTGCAGCTTCAGCTGCACAGCGACGAGCTGTGACTGCCGAAGGAGCTCACCATAAGTTACCTCTTCCTCCGAACCGGCGGAAAGATCCAGCAGCGCGACCTCTGATGGCGCCTCCGTGGCATGGTGTATGAATGCCTGATGAACAGTCTGAAAAGGAATCTTCGACCTTACCCCAAACCCGAACCGACGGAACAGGTTGTCGTCGGTGGGATATACACGAGGAGAGTTAGAATTAGATGCAAGAACAGACATGATTGATTGTGGCTTTTGGTTCTGATCGATCCTGCCGGGCTGCAGCCTCGCAGACGGAAGGTGCAGGGGTCTTCTTTTCCCTATAAAGCTCTCGCAGCTCTCACCTGAGCCGCATCTCTCACTCTCTTTCCTTGATTTCCCGGTCCACGATTCCCTTGCTACCCTCCTTCATGTGCCGCCTTACACTGCTGATCCTACCGCTAGCCATGACATGTCATCCTACCTCGGCGATCGTCGAGAAAAAGAAAAGCAATAATTGCTGTCCGCTAATAGGTCCCTTGCGTCTTGGGTGTGATGAACGTGTGCGTGGAGCTGCAGTCAGCAAGGGCAGGAGGCGTTGGTTCCCTTCAAAAGTAATCGCCTTCCTTTGTGTTAGTGTTCGAGTGACTATACGTTAGCTCGCGATATCCCTCTCATAGCGCAAGCGCAGTCTCTCCTTGATGATATGCAATAGTAGACTGTCAACGAGCCTTCTCTAACTCAACCATGCTAATTGGCGTTTACAATAACCGCCCCGCTCACGATCACCGCAAGGCTAAGAAGACGATCAAAGTCTTGGTATGCCATCTGGCACACAAGTAGGCCAATCATCTGCCTGTTGGGACGATGTACATGAATCGCCAAGCGGTTACTACGTGGTGAGATTCCGCCCTTTGCTTTTTCTGTCCCAACCAGGCCAGGCCAGGCCCGACTGAAATAGCACCTCAACCATTCATGTACTATCCCGGCAATCACACCCGTCACGCATATGCTCCGGTTGAGTACTTTCTTCCAGGATCTGCTTGGCCTATCAGAAACAAACTTCGGTGGGGGTGCGCAACATATGCCCTGTTGCAGTCACCCGGATGACCGCATCTTCAGCTTACCTGCTGGCCAGAAGCAGCGCAACACAGATTTCTCGCGGATCCTTCCGGCTGGAAAAGGGGGTTCGGATCTGAGTGTGGCTTCTTGGGTGAGAATCCTGCCGGAAGACAATGGCTATTCATTAGTTCGAGCAAACAACCTTATAGCAAGGTCTCTTTCACGTCTACTCCTGAATGGGGAAATGATCCCTTGTGATCGACAGCCAACAGGTCAGATGGCAGCGGAGCACCCCGCAGCGCCGCAACGGGTAACAGTCTATCAACTGAGTACCAAGGGGTGAGCCTATGACTATAGATAAAATATAGTTTCCCCACCTGGACCGAAAGTTCTTTGTCTTGAGCCTTCGATCTTGCTTTTAGGGTACGTGATAACTACAAGAAGGTACATACAACATGACTCAAGAAGAGGAAAAAGAAACAGCCAGCAAGAATCTTGTTCTCGTGGATGCTACCACATCTGGAGTGCAGGTACTAACGCTGAATCGACCGGCGAAGCGGAATGCGTTGTCACAAGATCTCATCGACGAGCTTTTACGACAGTTGACCGTGGCTTTGCGCGACCAGAGTGTTTCTTCTGTTGTGATAACAGGCTCGGGGGGCTTTTTCTCGGGTTGGGCACCCACTCCATTACAAATCATCCGCTAACGCGATGCTTTCTATCTAGCGGGGGCGGATATCAAGGAAATCTCCCAGCTTGACGCGGAAGGTGCACGCCGGGTGCGCTATCTCGAAGATCTATGTGACGGCGTGCGCAAGTTCCGCAAGCCGCTCATCGTGGCCATCGAAGGGAAAGCCGTGCGTTTGATCCCTTATACACGTGGGGGGTTACCGTGATGCTAATAAAGTAGCTGGGTGGTGGATTTGAGCTAGCATTGATGGTAAGTCACCGATCAGCAAGCATAGAGAACTGCAAGGCTCACATAGCGCAGGCAGATTTTATCGTTGCAACACCTTCCACCGAATTTGGGCTACCGGAGGTCAACATCGGTCTTATCCCTGGGGCTGGAGGAACGCAGAGGTTGACAAATACTCTTGGGAAGTATAGAGTGAGTTACTGCATCTCTACAGCCGCTATCACCCGACGTCGAAACTCATATGTCAGTAGGCGATGAGGATTATCCTCTTGAATGAACCCCTCTCCGGAACGGAAGCATCAGACCTTGGACTCGTGGCCCTTCTCACACAGCCAGGGGAGGCTCTACAGGGTGCTTTAGACCTCGCTGCAAAGCTGGCGTCAAAAAGCCCCTCTGCTATCATGTTAGCTAAGGAGGCCATTTGTCGAGGTATGTGAAGTGGCACTTGGCTGTTTTTGAATATCTACTCATATACCCTCTGTTTTCAGCGGATGAATTAGGGCAGGATGAGCACTTCGAGCGGTCACTCTACTATGCGGCCTTTGGATCGAAGGACAAGAGAGAAGGAGTAGCGGCGTTTTCGGAGAAGCGGTCTCCAGTATGGAACGGCTCGGGATGACTTAGCTATGTATTCTGCCTTTTCCCTTAGGAATTGGGCTTCTCTGGGTCGTAACCTCAAGGATGGTACGCTTTATATACCTGCAAAACCCCCGTAACGCTCTGCACAAGGCCAAAGAACACCGTCAAAGAGATAGCAACCCAAAGTGGGTACCATTGGCTCCCATCACGCCTGTCATTCCACCATTGTGCAATTGTCGACGGTCGGGTCTCGTCGAATTCAGTTTTTAAAATGACCAGACGCTCATGCCAGTACTTGAAGTCACCGAGCTTCCGATTAGCCACACCGCATCGAAGCACGTTGTCATCGAGCTCTTCAGGGTCGTCTTGCTTTCTATACCATCTCTGTACGCTCTTGTCGCCCTGTGGAAACAGAAGAGCTAGAGTAGCGAGCGTCTCGTCAACGAGCCCTTTTGGAAAGAGGGTTGATCTGTGCTTGGTTACAGAAATCAGTGAATCCAATAGTAGTGGTTTGAAAGGTAAGTAGGGGAAAGGTAGTAACTATCTTACTCTCTATTGGCCATCAAAAACGAAGCATGATGGAAGACACTAATCGTTCTATCCACATCTCTCAGCCGGAGATGATCTGCTAGATTCGATGTCGGTTCCACGTTGAACCCGGCAATCCGGACCATGCTGTATATGTTGAATCCCCCATCTAGCTTGACTGTATCTCGCTCGTCAGAGATGGAAACGGGTAGCTTTTCGGCGATGAAATCCGACAAGGAGCCCTCGATCCAGCGGAGCTTGTCTCGTCCTGAATGTGCGTTTTCGAAATCGCCAATGTCGAGCATGCAGAGGAGGCGGGCCGCTAGGTCAATTGAGGCGTTAGTAATTTCTGTGGATACTGCCTCATTAGTCGTCCACTGATGTGTTTGAAGAAAATGATTGATTTCAGCGCGTGAGTGGTCCCGGCGGATGCGAGAGGATATCTCGATGACATCCTGATGCGTTCGGATGGGAATACTGTTGCCGTGGAGCTGGAGGACGGTTCTGCATTGCTCGGTGTAATACTGAAAGTATGGTCGGAGCTGCTGCTTGGGGACTTGCTGCTGATAGCCCCATAGGTGGCCGGCGATTGTATGCTGGCGCTCCAAGAGAATCGGGGACTCGAAGAGGGAGCTGTCGAGGGATGAGGTGGTAGTAACTGTTGATAGCTGTATGGAGTTCATTCTGGTCGGTTGCTTCCATTTTGCTCCTGACGATGCAGGATGCTGGTTTTAACCCACTCCGCGGCATTCCATCTCAGCCTCGTGGATGCCACTCTGCGACTGGCTAGTGTAGCCTCGTCGACAGGGATCTCGTCGTATAGTGAGGCGATGCTGCACGAATGGCTCGGGGATGGCACCTAGCTAAATCGCTTGCAGGTGCCCAAGGCAGATTTACTGCTGGAGACGTGGCACCTGCAGCCTTTGTTGAGCTGAGCCTTGCCTCGCTCTTTCCATCTGGTATGCACTCGTCCCACCCACCCAGCTCGTGCTTTCCTCTTAACCGGACCTCTGACTCATTCTTCATCATTCAACTTCACTTCTCGTGGCTGTCGTACTACCCCGTCGATGATCATTCTCCTCTCAAGCGATTCAAATTTCTTCTCGTCGCAAGTATGAGTACATCCAGGATCCGTACCACGTTCGCACTGTTCCAGAAACCCAAACGACCGAGTTGGCCCGATCCAGAAGAATCCATTGGAAAGTTCTGCGGCACAAAGAAAGGTAAGTATAATTGTTGGATTGCTCAAGGCCCAGCTAGGGACGCATTCGACGACATTAGACCGCGTATAAAGCAGCTTCTCTCAAGTGCCTGCGGCCCAGTCCCCAGCTCCAGCTTTGTTCTTTTTGACATTTTCATGATCGGCGAGAGCGAGCCTACTGCGCTACCACATATTATGTTTTCCTGCAAGCATCGCGATCCTCGAAAGAAGGCACTAGCTGCTGTTGAGCAGTCGGATGTCCTTGATGGATCTCCGCCGGGGATCCAGCTTGGTCATTGGGATTATCCACCTCATATCAAGGATATTAGATTTCTCGCCTCGGATGCCACTAAAGTCGATTCTCAAGACAATAGCGATTCGTCTCTTTTTGAGTACGACATCATGCCAGTATATGGTCGGCACGGAACAGAGACCGTCCAGGCACTACAGCTCCGAATTAAGACTCATGGTCAACCCATACGCACAGCTACCATTGGGGGCATAGTGGAGCACCTCAACAAACGCTTCTATCTTGCCCCTGCTCACACATTCTCTCCTCAACCTGAGCCTATACTGCACGCGGCAACAGATGATGTAGAGTTAGACTCGGAGGATAGTGAATGTGAGTTTGGTGGTTTTGGAAGCGGCGATGAGGATGTATCAGATCACCAAGAGGCCGAATTCATGAGTCAATACAGCATCACTCCAGAACCTAGTGACTTGGAAGATGAATGGAGCCTCGATGATGACAAGTCTTATGCGAGTATCGAATCTTCGGAAGGCGACCCGTTTGAAATACTCCATGAAGACTCAACCGACTTTCAAGACCGTCATATTGCAAATCAACGAAACGCAGATATGTCACACCACCCAGATGTGAGCCCCTCAGGGGTGATGCATCCCTTCTTGGACTATTGTCTGGTCGAAATCGATGATAGGGACAGTTTCTCGGCAGATCTTCCAGTTCTATCAAAGGCGACTATTGGCGAGATGAACTTCGGTACTCTCAATGTAACAGCAATTACAGGCTCAGGATCCATTCTCACGGGTACCCTATCGGATACTCGTCTTTGTATTCGACTTCCCAATGTTACGGGCTACACGGACGCTCTTGCGGTCCATTTCGCGCAGTCGCTTCAGCCTGGGGACAGCGGTTCGCTTGTCAAGGATACAAGTACAGGGGCCATCTACGGTCACATAATTGCAGGCGACATCGGGTCCCAGACGGCATTAATCATTCCAGCCACTGATGTTTTAAATGACGTGATGGCAAGCTGTGAATACATTGAGACAACCTTCTCTACCCTCTCTACCCACAACTCAACGCCACCACCACTTTCAGCCACAACGCTATCCGCAAATGCTGAGTTATACGGCAACAACCCTAAAGATAAAGCATACTATGCTTTTGGCGAGACCGATAATGCCTTTGCCCTATTTTTCAGTGCATCATGGCCCATTATGACACCTAGGGAGAGACAATGGGTGATCGACTATGGCTCAAGATCTGGAACACCAACCCTGGGCATCATTCGCGCTGAGTACCTCCTTGGAGCTATATGCTCTGAGATTATATGCTTTGGGATGGAGTCGGCCGGCGTGGTGGAACACCATCCATCTTTGGTTATTAAGGGCATTTGCGACTATTCCGAGACGCACGAAAGCAATGCATGGCAAGCACACGCTTCGCTTACTGCATCTCTATTCGCTAGGGAGCTTATCCACAGTTTCTCTCAGAAATATTCTCTCGGAAGAGAAACGATCTCGCAAAATCACCCGGGCTCTGACTCCAAAAATGAGGTTCAACCTAGCGCACCACGTCATCTACAAGATACTTTGGCAGGGGATAGTTATTCCTGGCTGGTTGGTAAGCAGGGCACTGCCGGAGCTATCATCTCAGGCGTAAGCTCCCCAGATGCTATCTTCCAAGATCGAAAAAAGATTATCTATATAGTCGATATGTGGACGATCGGTGAGGCAGATTTCAGCATCATGACGATCTGCTCGACTATTCGGCGCATGTTCGGTGAGCGAATGCTGGGACCCGAACAGGTCTCTCACTCCCGTCACTCACCACCGCACAATTATCAGGCGCGCATACTACAGGCAATTTCCAACTCCATGTCTCGCCTCAATCTCTCTCTCGTCGTGAATTCTGGGACTGGAGTTGGCGGCTACTCGTGTCGGATCTTGGATGATGAGCTAGACACTCATGGCAGTGAGGGTATCCTGACGCGTCACATACAGTCGAGGCATTATTGCTGTCTTTTCATAGGGTGCTCGTTTAAAACATTCCGACTCCAGGATTTCAAGGCTCATATCCAAGCCGAGCACCTTTGCAGAGGGCCGTCAATGCCTTGTTGGCATCTGCACAGCAATCCCACCTGCTGTACATGTAATGGAGAATCTTTATACATCCAAACGTGTCCGAAATGCTGGGTTTGTGATGTGTGTCTTCCTACAGGTTACAAAGACTAATAAAATACTATAGGCAAAGTTGCTTCTGGCGCACGACGCCTCTGGACCGCTATCTAGGTCTCTTCATGACCAGCGCTCTACACCTTCACAATGGGGGAATGTTGATTTGCCGCCAGGTAGTCAGGACAGGGTCACGGAGGAATCAGATTGATTGGTGCTTATTGTTCGTTTGTTGCTTAGCGTCTTTATATACCATTGCATTAACGGCGCCTGGAGTGTTTTGCGTTGTTTCTTTCTTTTCTTGGTGCAACGATCGTATACATATTATATTCTCATCAAAAGATAATACTTTATCACCCACAGACTTTAGGAACTTTGCTTCAAAGCCTCTTGAAGTGTCAAAAGGATATATAAAGGTGGCTGGTCCCCTATCTCATCGTCATGCAAGATCGGCAGAGGATCGGTGCAGGTTAGATTGCGAGGGTTCCTACCTCAACTCTTGCCTTGTCAATCCTCCCTTGAATCAGCGCATTCACACTTAGTCCTGGACTTCGGGTCACAGATTCTACGTCGGAATGGCTGCTGTCTCGCCTACATCAACCCCGAAATTCTCAATTCCTGTCATTGACGTGTCCAGCTTCCTGCTTGACCCCTCCTCCCCGGAAGCGGAAGCCGTGGTCGCGGACCTCAAGTGCGCAACGCCTGTATGACCACCAGCTTCTTTCAGATAACCGGACATGGTGTAGCATCTGCTCTTCAAGATTCTGTGTTTGATGCAGCGAGAGCGTTCTTCTCTTTATCCGATGACGAGAAGAAAAAGTACGCCGGCACCGTAGGAAGAGGGTACGAAGTGATCGGAGCACAGGCGCTCGACCCAAGCACGAAGCCGGACATCAAGGAGGTAAGTATATCCATCGATGATGTACCTTCTCAACGATAATTAGCTAATAGTTCATCAGGGCTACTTCATCGGCCGCGAACTCCCCAACCGCAAGCCGCCATACCGCGCCTTCGAACACCCCAACATCTGGCCTACCCCAGTAATACCAGTTACTCAGTTCAAGGATCCTCTCCTTGACTACCATGGCACTCTCACCAACCTAGCGTGTAATATCATTGCACTCATCGGCCGCGGCCACCCCGGTCTTACCAAACAAATCTTAACCGATTTCTGTCGCGACTCTTTCGCAACAATCCGCCTCCTCCACTACCCACCACATCCGGAAACCAACGACCCGGAAACCGTAGGCGCAGGCGCGCACACGGACTTCGGCGCAATAACTCTCCTCTTACAAGACGGACACTCGGGACTACAGATCCTGCGTCAGGATACGCAGACATGGGTTGATGTTCCGCCCACACCACACGCGTATGTGGTGAACGTAGGGGATCTCTTGGGCCGGTGGACTAGTGGGAAGTATAAGAGTACTGCGCATCGGGTGATTAATCGGAGTGGGATGGATCGGTCTTCGGTTCCTTTTTTCTTCGATGAGAATTTGGACGTTGTTGTTATGGATTTGGAGAATGAGAGTGCACCTGGGGAGACGGTGGAGGAGCATTTGTTGAGGATGTATGAGAAGGTTTATCTTTAGGTTCCTATGTGACTTCTCACTGGGGTGTTATGTATGTTGAGCTGGTGTGGTAGCCTTTTTAACGAGATATGGTAGTTGGTATCAAGCAGCAGTATCTCTATTTCGTCTCTTCTGCTGCGCACCTATAGTGGCACTTTTCATCGTTTTCCGTAAAGGGCTCGGCTTGATATCTTGAGATGACCATGTATGATGTACTACGTAGTCATCTGCTGCTCGAAACGCTCGTACTGGCTTGACATAGATGACATCACGAGACGGAGTAGGTAGGCAGTGGATAGGCTATCAAACGTCCGAAACAAATGTCATTAAGAATATACCAACGGACTTGATCATTAAGAACGATGGATACAGTCAATCTCTCATTGGTATCAATCTAAACAGCAGAATAGTGGGGAATCTCAAAGCCATGCTAACTCTCTATCAAACCCAATCCAACAAATCCGACCGTCAATCAAGTCACAGCCTCAAAAGCCTCAATCAATAACATATAAGAAGTAAGCTAACCAACCCACCCCTCCCTCCTGGCAACCCACACCCCCATCGTCACGATCAACATGTACAGCCCCGCGCCGTCGCCCGCCGCCCCGGCCCCAGCCCCATCGTCGATCACCAACCCCCGAAGCTCCTCCGCCCACGCCTCCAGCCCACCAACCTGCAACCCCTTCCTCGTCAACTGCGCCAGCCACGGCCGTCGCAGCGACAATGACGTCGAACTGGGGCTCGAAATGCTAAGCACAAATCGATCGTCGTCTGGCTCTTTCTCCGCGGATCCAGATCCCGATCCCGAGACAGCGCTCGCTCTCGAAGGCGGCCGTTTCTCCCAATCAAAGACCACCGTCTCACCACTCGCACTGGAGCCTCCTGCATCTGTCCTTGGGGCTTGGAATCGATACCGCCCCGCCCCCGTCGACGTCGCATCCCACGACCGTCCCGAAAGCGGGAAAAACAGCTCTGCCTCCGCCGCAACCTCGCTCTTCGACCGCGCCTTGGGCGACGTATAGATAACCGCCACGACATCGCCCTCGCCGTCTTCGTCATCGTCGTCGTCGTCGCCGGGCGAACTAGTGCTCTTTCTCCTCCGGCGAGACTTAAAGCTAACGCGCTTCTCGCGCGCTTCTTCATCGCCGGAGCCAGAGCCAGACCTAGACCTAGACCCTGCGCGCGACCGCGACGCAGAGGTAGCGGTGGATTTCGACTTCGAGCTTGTATTTGAGACGGAGCGGGGTTTTGTGCCGTTGCTGCTGTTGTTGTACCCATTCGTCTCTGATTCTCCGCCGTGTCCGTGGCCGTTCGTCTCATGTGAATCCCGCTTCTTGCTTCTCGTCCGAATATGCGTGAACGCTTCGCTTTGGCGGATATAGAGATCGCGAGAGTGCGCCTTCCGTGCGCCTGGTGCCTTTGGGATGTGTTTTCCGAATGTTGAGGGTTGGTACAGGTCTAGGATGGGCACTGCGCGCGGGGGGGAGGAGAGTTTTGCGGGGGATGGGGTGAGTTGTTGGATTTGGAGGAGGAGGCGGGAGGAGAGGCGCAGGCATTGTCTGCTGTTGTTGGATTTCGGGGGTGGGTGGGCAAGGGGGAAGGTTTGGGGTTGGGAGCTGGGTATGGTGTTAGTCGGTTTGTTTAGATTGGTTGTAGAGGAGAGGAAGACGGAGGTCATGAAGATATTTATGAAGATATGAGGACACTGGGAGGGGAACAAACATGTTCTGTGCTTGGGCCTGCGCCTGAGAGGCGGAATTCTCGCGCTTTGTTCGGCTCATGGTGGTGAGGTCTGTTGGTCGGACGATGACAGACAAAGTGATGAATGAGATCAAGATAAAGTTGTAAGCAGAAAGATTGAAGAGAGGTAGGAATAAGCAGCAGCTATATAACCAAGCCCCGTCTGACTCTGACTCTGACTCTGAATCTGACGCAGAGCTACCCCGTCGGCAGTGGGAAGGACAAGCCCCAAGGCGCAGCAGCGACAGCGACAAACAGCACCAAATGGGATAGCTTTTCGGCTGACCGTCAGCACAGCAGCCGTCAGAGCTCTGGATGGATGAAAGAATGGATCGAGTTGAGAATTCAGCCTTACGACCAGACCAATGGGGCCAGCGACACTATATAACCACCATCCACAAGCTCCACCGTTTCTTCTCACAACTCAAACGGAACGGCAACGGACTCAACCACCATCCTAAACATAGTAGCCTAGGAGGAGAACTCTTCCTGACGTAGCAGGCAATCATGGCGATCAGTAGGCTAACTCCGCGACGCACGGAGATGGGAAGAGACCGAATCGACCGACCGACCGGGCGAGCGAGCGTGACAGTGACAGACAGCACGGGGCAGGGAAAACGAGCAGCCAAAAGGGGAATCATTTCGTGCACTAAGCGGGGCTGTTGGACTCTCTAAGCCTTAATGATCTTAGGTTAGGATCACTCGTATTCGTGTCGACGCTTGTGGCCATCTTATTGGGTCCATCGCGTGAGAGCTGAAGGGGGTTCAAGCTTAGTTGTTTAGCCTTTCGGTTTTTTTTTTCTGGTTTTTCGCATTCGCTTCCTGTTTCGCTTTCAGGGTCGTTTTCGTTTGGCCTTCCCTAGTTAGAATCGGTTTTGTTGATGCCTGGTGAGGAGTTGGGGCTTCGGTGGGGAGTCACTGCAGGGTCAGGTTTCATGATTGATTGCTTCTGGAATTTTATGCGAGTACGAATGCGAGTAGACAGCTCAATCTCGGTGGTCGGAGCGGAGGCTACTGCTAGGTACTCGGGATTGAGTTATGAATTGAGATTGAAATGTGCAGCTGAGGCTGAAAGCTAACAGAGCAGAGTGGGTATCACTATCGAAACAAATCTACGAAAATAAGCCAGCTCAGGAACCGGCCGTCGGCTGTTTTCGGCCTGAAAAAGTAGCCTAGACCCGGAGATAGTGAATATCACGGGGTTGGTCTCGGAGTTGCAGAAAAGACTTCTTGTCCTTGATCTGTCGGACCATGCTACGACCCGAACGACGGTGCAGGAGGGAAACTGAGACTACAACACCCACCGACCATCAACCGGGCGCAAGCACACGTGTCCGCCCGCCCATCGATAGGTGAATGGCTGAACGCTTATTCCGCGACCCTTTGCGGCATCGTAAATCCTGCCACAGGCATCCCGTGCCTGTCGGAGCTGATCTTCCGGAGCGGGTTCTAATCTCAGGCGACTATTTTCGTCTTTCCGCGTATAATGCAGGTCCAACACGAATGCGAGGTTCTGCAATCTAGGCAGGAATGTTGGCGACTGAAATGCTGCAACCCACTCCTCCCACCGCTGCGACTGCTTGAGCGAGAGCGGGCCGCGGAATTGCAAGGTCGACAGGTTTGGCGGGAGGGATGCGAAGAGTCCCGGGAGGGAGGTGTCTTTTTTGAATACCTCTCCGATGGAGAGGTTTAGAGTCTCAAGGTTGGTGAGTTGGGGGAGGATGTCAAAGAACAGCTGTTCTTTGATGCCAAAAAGGCATGGCGCATAATCGGTAGAGCGAAGGGTCAGCGACGAGAGACCCTCGACAACATGCGGAAGCGCGATCGAGAATCGCTGAAAAGTATCAAGGGCGTCGTTCTCGATGATTTCAAGGGTTCGCAGCCGGCTTTCAGCGCCCTCTACTGCGCGGTTTTCTAGTTCCAGCGGTGGGTTTTCGTTGTTACTGTACTTTGCTTGCATCCATTCATGCGCGAGCTCGCTTATGCTGAACACCTGGAGCCTGCCGTTGGGGCTGTACTGCGCTTCTGCTTCTCCCTGCGCGATCGCAGCTTTATTTGCGGCCACCAGCTCGTCTGAAGTCGGGCCTTCGAATCGCATCTCTGATGTAAAGCAAAGAATCAAATGGCCGAGTCGGCCCTGCAGGATGTGCGGCGATTTCGTGACCTCTCCGCAGACACCTTCAATCTGCAGTCGCTCGAGCGGCCAGTGGAGGGGCATCTTCCGGTCGTTGAGGTCTTCGTTGAAGCCGCTGTCCATGGTCAGGTCGCGGACGCTGGTGAAGTGGTTGCCGAGGATGTCCCATTCTGTATCGGAGGGTGGATCGTCGTTGAGCGTTAAGATGGTTGCATCTTTCGGGATGTCCTTCAGCTGTGCAAGCAGCGGGTCGCGATGGTCGGGGGCATCTTCGCTGTCGACGTGTGGTCCTTGCACTGTGACTTTGTAGGGGGTGGTTGTGAGTGTCCTCCGCCCGAGGAAGCTCGGTAGAAGGGTTGGAATGCGCGGTCGCAGCCAGTTCTGTAGGTGTCAGCAGTTGCTCAGCAATGGATAGTCACCTCCTACCATCTTCCAGATTAGCTTGGTGAGTGTCGTGTGTCGTGTCTTGGTGTTGCAGGCCTGCAGTCAGCGTATGAGTATCCATGCAAGGCGTTTGCCCCGTTTGCTCAATGAGTCATCATCACAAAGGTAGGTACAAGGTATCATATTCCTCTATCCAACAAACAACCATCTAATCATCATAAAATATTATACAATCTATACAGAAATCAAAAAGCCAGAACCCCCACCACAGCCCCCAGCAGCGGAAACACCCCCCGCAGTGTATTCAGCACCGTCCACTTCCCAATCAACCCCTTCACCTCCGTCACACTCCCCTCATCCTCGACCCAAACGCTCTCCGCACGCCCAATCAATTTCTTATTCGTCGGGACCATCACAGCCAGCGTCCACGGCACAATCCCCACCGTCAACGCCGCCGCGGCGCTATACAGCGCAACCGCATTCTTTGGCGCAAGCGCCCCGATCGCAATACTCTTGTGCACGCTCCACGCGAGGTAGCCGAATGCGGTGGCTGTGAGGATTGCGATGGGCGGGTTCTGCGCTTTGCCGGCTTCGTACATGTCGCGCCATTGCTTGACGATTAGCGGGAGGGAAGCGGAGTGTTCGGTGTGCGATTTCAGGAGGGAGGGGATTGTGATGAAGCTGTAGCCGCCGATATTTCCTGCGGAGGAGAGTGTTAGCTAGTTACGTAGGTACAGGGAGTCTAGGAGGCAGGGGGGGTATTGGGCAGGGGAAGGTTGCAGGTGGGGGTGGTTATGCTGTGCGACGTACCGGCGAGCCATGCCGCGCCTGTAAGGCCAACCACTTGGGCGGCGCGGATGGATGGAGGGTATTGGGCCATTGTCTGTGTAGATCTGGTGATGGTGAGGATAAGAATGAAGGAGATTCAAGTGAGGAAGCGCGCGCTCTTTATCTTCTCTCCAGGAGCTCCTCATCGGAATCTCCAAAATCTCTGGTGGAGCCGCTAGCTCGTGACGTCAACGAATGGCGGCGAGGTTCCGCGCATCTTCCCTCCATATCATGCCATCCATTACTCTCAACCTGGAGGTGGTCATCAGCAAGTCAAGGCTCTAATCAACAAGGACTCCGCTTGCTCATACGATATACCACCTAAGAGATACTACAAGCCTCATGTCTCGCGTGGTAGTGTACGGCTTCCCAACAAGATTCGCTCGCAGAGTTCTGGCCCCATGCTCTAGACCCATTCTCAGCCGCGCGGCGACGCGGACCTCCGTTCTTTTGCACCGATTGCGGGTCCACGCGTGGGTTTTGAAGAGTCATTTCTAGAGCGTCGAGACGGAGAACGGTGGCTCGGGAGACCGACCTTTTTGCGTGGAGTATACTGCTTAACCTGGATGCTGGCAAGGTTTGATGGTGGGAGTAAAGGGAGGTCAAGTTAGTCTATATATATTATATAGAGTGATCCTAGAGGTTTTCACCATTACGGGACAGTTGATGTGCCGAGAATCAGACTATATATGTTATTGGAATGCTGCAAGTCAATGTTATTGGTGAAGTAAAACATCCCATACGCTCATGCCCGAGATATCGCGTGGTTCACAAACAGAAGATGACATCTAGGGCTTTAAAAACCTATTATAAGAGACCAACCCTCCTCTTCATATTTAGAAGCCCTTCAAGAGTCAGTATTCAAACCCCTCTCCACCCCCACGATCTGCAAGGCCAGCAACAGCGAATAATACCGACAAAGCGCCAGATTCCCTCCCATGAACCAGAACCCAGAATGACCACTCTTCTGCCAGACAGTCCTAAACTCGCCCTCCTCGTTCAGTCCCCAAACACTGTTCACGCGGTCCGCGACCTCGTCCCCGAAGATCAGCCTTGTTTGGGTGCGCATATTCTGGTACCCTGTCGCAAAGACGATTTCCTCCGCTTGTAGTTCTGAGCCGTCGCTGAATCGCAGACCCGAGGGGATAACCTCGCTAATCTCCTGTCCTTGTTTGACCTTGACCTTGCCCTCCGTAATGAGCTTTCCGGCGCCGACCTCAATTGTATATCCACCGCCACGTTGCCAATATTTTATCAGAAGGCCGGCGTCGTCAGGACCGCGATCGACTCTGAACCCGGCCTTGGCCAGGCCGTCGAGGAGCTCTTTGTCATTGTCGTTCTCCAGCTTCGTGATTTTCACCTGCTGCGCTTTGAACTGCTCGCTGGGGATACTGTAGAGGAAGAGATCGGCGTCATCGACTTGCGGTCCGTCTTCCTCGTATAAACCCTTCATGCCGATATTCACAATTGCGTCGGATGAGATCACGCATGTCGACGACCGCTGGACCATGGTGACATCGTATCCCTTCTCATAGTAGTCCTGCGCGATGTCGTGAGCGGAGTTGGAAGAGCCCACGACAACGGCCTTTCGGCCATTTCCATTAGCCTCTGCGCCATCAAAGTCCGAGCTGTGAATTATCCTCGACCCCTGGAATGTTTTAATCCCGGCAAAGTCAGGAAGGTTCTTCTTCCCTGAATGCCCCGTCGCCTGCACCACATGTTTTGGATAGAACGTCCTCTTCTCGACACTGCCATCCTCGCGGACCCTCTCAACCTCTACCGTCCATTTTTGTTCCTTCTCACTCCACGTCGCACTCTTCATACTGGTCTTAACCCAGACATCTAACTCAAGGAGCTTCACATAGCACTCGAAAAACTCCGCGAGCTTGTCCTTCGGCGTGAAGACGGGCCAGTTATCCGGAAACGGCACATACGGCATATGGTCGAACCACACGGGATCATGCAAGACGAGTTGGTGGTACCGCTTGCGCCAGTTATCACCCACCCGATTCTCCGAATCGATGATTAGCGTCTTCACACCGAGAGTCTTCAGCCGAGCTGCAATGGTGAGACCCGAATGCCCGGCCCCGAGAACAATAACAGCTGGTTGAGCATCTTCAGAGCTGCTGCCGTTGAGGGTGAAATTCGAGGCATCATTGCGTCTATCCTGCCAATTGCGCCGATCGGTGACTTCGCCGTGCACTGCACCGCGGGGGCGGAGATGGCGGGTTTGTTCCTCGGCGCCGGTGATAGACTGCAGCACTGTATAGAGGGTGTAGATGACCCAGTTGCCGGGTTCTGTTTCTGCGAGGCGGATGACTCCGCTGCCCTTTCCAAAAGGTGTTTCGACCGTGATGAACGACTGGAGTCCTATAACTTCTCCGAAAGCGTCGATTGGGCCAGCTTGCGGGGAGCGCCAGGCATTAGCTGCGTCAATTGAGAGGACTAGTTTGTCGAGCGGGGTGGAGGATGTCTGGAGAAGATTCGCGATGTTCTCGGGGCCCTTGGCCGTGCGAAAGGACCATGTTAAACAGAGGTGATCGCGCCAGAAGGAGATTTCGGGGTGGAAGAGGGCGGTTATGGCAGAGATGTTGTTTTCCGAGAGCGCGGTGCTTAGTTTGTCTAGAATGTCTGTAATTATGGCCGTAGGGTCAACGTCCTTTGTTGTAGATGAGCGGGGGAATGTCCCAACCGGGATGTTGAACGAGCCCGGCTCGATGCGGTTCTTGGATTCAATGGCGACGGTCATTTCAAGGCCAGTTCAAGGACTACCTGAGGTTGTATGAAGGCGGGAGAGAGAAGAATTGGATGGGGGGGGAAGAAGGGGAAAAGAGAAGAGGATTGGAAAGAGGGGGAGAGGTCTAACTTCTCGGTGAGGGGAGAAGGCAACCACAACCCCTGTCCAACTGTCAAAGGAGGGGTCAACCTTTCTTTGACAAACCTTACACCGTATCGTTGCCGAGTAAGCGTGCAGGAGCTTTGGGCGACTCGATAGGCTGGAATTGGGATCTCCGAGATGTACAGCGCCTCAAGATTCTCCGCATCCTGCTGTCAAGCGGGATGACTGGACCGCGGGGGTACTGTAGCTAAACTATGTATGGTATAATGCGGCGCCACAAACGGAGTGTTTGAGTAAGGTAGTCTGTGGGTAGCTGCATGACACGCTCGCGAGCTCGTCTGTTTCTTTTTGAGCCCGCGCTGATCAGTAATACGTGATTAGTTATCGTTGTCTCCTCAAGAGTCGAGATCATACCGAGGTGGAGTGATTTATATAACATAAAAGACCACCATGGCCATCGGTGATCCATTGGTAGGGTTTTGGCTCTGAAATATATGGGGGAACCGCAGTGACTGTATATCTGTGCGACAAGAAAAGTCAGAGCTCGCTCCACTTGGCAGTGGTCGAACCCAGCCCTAGCTCCTGGAAGATATGGCTGTGAGCATGGATAGTACTCGAATTCACTAAACAAGGCTGTACCGCGCCTTCCGAGACTCCATACCACCAACGAATCTTGAAAGCACGCCCCCAAGCCAGGGTCAAAGAAGGAAGGAGCAAATGGTGAGGTTGAGTCCACCGTGCCTTCTCCTCGAGACCTGCCACGCTGACTGGGAGGGAACCATTTGACGGGACGCACCGATCTCTCTTTGTTCATCCTAGATGATCGACATGGATGCAGGAAATCTACTCCGTACCAAGTAATAACACTCTGATACCGAGCTCCGTGTCATAATATTATGTGTCATTCTGTGATACGCCTATTTCTTTGGCAAGAGGAAGTGCGTACGCTCAATCGTCTGTGTATCACCCTGGCCGGCGAATAAAGAGTACCATCAACGCACCTTATTCCCTTTTAGCTTGGATGCAGCACCATGCGAGTATGGTCTCATTCATCGCTGAGCCAGAACCACACACCAGTATCCGTAGATCCGGCTTAATCCAAGGCTAGGCATCCGGCTCGTTGGCCGCAATAGCAGTATTTGGTTCATTTTCAATATCAGTGATTCACTACACTGGGCAATAGAATTCGAGATATGTGTAGCCGAGCTCCGGAGCCAACCAAGACCGACCGACCCCCTTGCCCAGACACCGCGATTAGGGCTATACTGCGTACCCCCCTTGCATTATTCGGCAAATACATCAGACGCGCATGATTGGATCGGATACGTTGCCGCTCACCCTACTCTACTCTAGACTCTAGACGATCTGCGGGCAGTGAGTAGAAGCCTCGCTGCCTAGTCGAGTGGAGCCAGGGTATAGGTTTCTCATCTCTGGGGGGTAACCGCCGCAAACTTCTAGTCGACAAGCGGCTACGGTGGAAGCTTAAGTCGTAAGCTTATTTAGACTACCGTAGTATGTCCGCCCTCATGACACAGATTGCAGAGGTGTATTTGACAGTGTGAGTAGACACACAAGGCTAGTCTCGAGTAATCGCTCTCAACATGACTGCTTGCAACGCGCCAGGCAGTATTCACTACCTTTGCTGGAGAAGTGGATAGAAATATGATAGGGAAGAGGATTGAGGTCAGGTCGTTCTTTGTACGAGTACGTAGGTATAGAGATGTAGGCAGGTGTGATTTCAAAGTGTGCTGCTTGTTACCAGCAATGGAATGTAAAACATTGCTCCAGAGAGATATTTCCTGCCTTGGTGCAGATGTAGTTGAGAGGGCTGGGGTCGGAGCAGCACCATTACAAGAGGGGTGAATCAGACGAGCCGCGCAGGTAGGTAGGATTGTGAGTAGTTTCGAGAGGGACTAAGGGAATAAGTACTAAGTAGTGACTCGACTCCGCAGGAGGATCTGCCAGGAACCGATATCGCAACTTTGAACCGGCAAAGGCATGGTCGTCAGGTGGGTACATCTCGGATGACGCGGATAGCGGTCTACTCAAGCTACAGGGTTTTCCAGACAGCCAGGGTCCTCGTCTACCCCTACATATGACTCAGAGCCATTACTCCAGACTGCAGTTAAGCATAATGATCGTAGTTTGTCCCTCCAGAAAGAAAGCGAACTTCTCGGTGTATATGGAGTATGCAAGCAACGGATATACGGCTACAAGCCGATATTAATCAGCGGAAGCTGGCAATCGGGCTCTGGCGGCACCAGCCGGAGAGAGCTTCCTGATCAGTCCCTGGGCTGGATTCTGATTAATAATGTTAGTGACAGGGGTCTGGAGCGGGGAATCCAGAGTTTGATAGCCTTTAAGATGCTCGTTTATCCCCGAGGGTATCCCGAAGCATCCCTATAAGGCAAAGCCCTGATGACGAAAATGGGGCGATTGCTCGCAACAACCAACCACATCTCGAGCAGCCCGAAAACATCTGACGGCGGTTCAGTGCCGATCAAGCCTTGAACGCCAAGAGTTATATGGGCCTTGTCATAAAATATTGTTCCTCGTAAGACTCATGCGATGACACAGGGAAATACCAAGCGGCTGTGAACGTGCCAGTGCGCATACTGTCGGCTTCTCAATTGAGACTAAGATTGCGCAATAGCTTGAACTCGGGGTAGCATTCGTATTCATTTGCCAGCTACAGCTGCAGCTGCATAGACAGACAGACAACTATTCGTGATCAGGAGCCGGGTGTCAGCGGCGCTGGCGTTTGACTCATAGCAGGAGCAGGAGCAGCCTTTTCTGCCGTGAGAACAACCGGTCAGCCAGAACTACAGCTCAAATTATGGGCGGGAAGCTGGATCCCGGCTCATCTGCTGTCTTTTCCAATACTTCCGACTCATCCGGGCCCATCCAGATCGAGTATCAGAGCCCACTCATACCATTCCTGCTAACTGCCCAGGGAAAGTCATGTGGTAAATCAGTATATCTCGGCCCGCGCGAGGCGCTTTAGGGATTTTCACCAGAAAACTGCAGAAAAAGAGATCTCGTACCCTGGCCTATAAATCCGGCCTGCCCCGGGCTGCGCATAGAGGGATTTCCGAAACTAATACATAGCTTAACCTGACAGCTTCAGGAAGTACTGTTGCAATCTCTCTGACGTGATCGCCTCTCTGCGCTGTTTCTGCCCCTTCCACATAACAATGACAACACAGACCGTTCTGCCGTCGCATCGATCCGGGAGAAGTTCGGAAAGCTCGGTTGATGTTGTCGCAAACGAGAAAGCGAAGATAGCGCTCGACCTTTCCCAAGCAAACCCCCAAGGCCTCCCAGACTTGCGCAACTCCGCGTCGCCGAAACGATGGAAGACTTTCTGGAAGTCGTTCCGATATTTGCAGCACCTTACGCCAAAGGAGGTTGACGATTTCATGGCGTCATACGTCATCTATAACTTGGATTGGTCGGATGAGAAGCAGATGGTCGAGACTCTGGGGCCGGACTACCAGAGCAAGGTCGGAGACTGTTTGCAGGCGTATTATGGAGTGTTGAACCATCTGTGCGCGCTGGGTGATGTGGAGAAGATGTATATTCCGCCGTTCATGAGCAGCAAGGCGACAGTTCGCGAGAACCAGTTGCTATATGAAGAGTCAATTGCTCATGACATTGGATTGAAAGCTGGGGATCGTGTACTAGACCTGGGGTGCGGGCGTGGGAGAGTTGCAGCGCACATGCGACAGTACTCAGGGGCCCAAGTCACAGGCCTCAACATCGATCCGAACCAAATCGCGCAAGCCAAGTCTTTCAACGCCCGACTTGGCTTCGAGTCTAACTCGTTTGTCGTCCAAGACTTCAATAGCCTTCCGCTTCCCTTCGAAGACAACAGCTTCGATGCCTTCTACCAGATCCAAGCCCTGAGTCTCTGTAAAGACCTCCCCGCCCTCTTCCGCGAGATCCACCGTGTCGTCAAGCCTGGAGCGAGGATCTCACTCCTCGACTGGGTCAGTTTGCCCGACTATGACCCCACGAACGCCGAGCATGCCGAGCTCATGCGGCGCGTCAAGCCACTGATTGGCGCCGTCGGCACCCCCACCCCCGACAGTCTCGAAGCCGCGCTTGAGCAGGCTGGATTCACGGTGATTCGCTCGGATAACGCCAGCGTCGGCGACCTCCAGGCTCCGCTGATCGACAAGGTTGACCTGTACTTCCGCTCTATGCGCCAGGTGATTCTCGGCCTCGTCAAGACACACGTGCTGCCGCAGCACTTCAAGACATTGATCAACCGACTATGTCTGGACGGGCAGGCATTCGTGAAGATGGATAAGATGCGACTTGTGACGACGAGCTACCGCATTATTGCTCAAAAGGCGCAGTAGATGCGCTATCTTGCTGGTTCGGGATACGGCTCTGCAGTCGGTCATGTCAGGTATGCTGAATACCGCCAGAATCGACACTGCTGTCTTCAAGTGTATATCGTGCAGGACAGTACGGGCTGTTCTGCGAGACGGTACTATGGCCTGGATCAGCAACGGACCTCATCCATGACCCCTAGCCCTGGTTCGACGGCGTTCTGGAACTTATTTTATTCTTTTCTCTGGCCCTATGAGGAGTGGCTTTGCACATAGTGCGTTCTTGATGCATGCTGACTGGGTGACAGCCAGTGTCAAGCTTTGGTCGCCGCAGCCGTCAAGCTCATTCTTTGCATCCTTCGCTTGCGGAATTATTTTGCTCAATTCGGGATACCCGGTGTCCATATAGAGGCGTAAATTTAGACTAATAATATCATTGAATTTTGAAATCGGATGTTTAAAGGAGCAGCGGAGAAGCCGAGAGGTTGCAGCAGAAAGGTGTTTATAAGGCATCTCCAGATATCTCCAAAAATTCAACAAAACACCAGCAACGCTTATCTCGGAAGCAAGCAAACGATGGATCAAGAGGTTTAATTGAGGGACCAACAATGCCACGAGGCTAGAGTCGCATGTAACGTTAGTGGCTCAGACTGTGCGTTTGCTCCACCAGGACAAGCTTTGACCACAGCCATTTATCTGCCCACGTTGCTGCTAACCCTCACTGTGCGGCTGTTGTCTCCTTCTGTCACTCTGTTGCTGTTCGAATCGCCGTGCCTGTCTCCAATCCATCTGCAATGGCCTGTTGCACAGCTGAGAGCCTGAGTCGGTCCGGGGGCGAGATTACTTAGGCTGCTAGAATACTGCTTCGACTCCGGAGTAAGAGTGAGGTTTCATTACTACGTATCTTGTCCGGCTCTCCTCTTTCCTGCATGCCGATCGAACTCTGGTGGTCCGCCGATCGTCGCTTTTCACCTGTCTCTTGTTGACTTACTGTCTTTTTTTCTGTTCAACATGAACCCGCTGGCTGTACAAGAAGCCGAGGACTGGCCCCTCCCTGCTGGTCGACGAGAAAGCACAGTGTCTTCTTCTACGCGCTCCTCTGGCTCTCTGAGCTTTGTCTCCTCTCCTCCTTTCTCGCCGTCTCTCACACCTTCAGCTTTCTCATCGCCAGGCTTCCGACCGAGGGAAGGCTCCGTGAACGATGAGGTTGCCCGGTTGCCCCTCAATCCCGCCGTGACAGTGTATGTTGGGAGACTCTCCGATGAATGCGACGACTAACACGTTCAGATCGTTTGTGCGAAGCAACAGACTGTTCAAGCTCCGATATTCCTATATCAACATTCGCAAGGACTTTACGGGGGCGCTGAAGTGCCTCGAGCTCGGAGGAGCTGTCGGACAACAAAATGCCTTTCTCCATAGCTGTACGTCTACTCTAGAAAACTATACAACTTTGCTAACAGACTACAGTCAACACAACACGCCTCCCAGTCCCCCACCTCGAACACCCCAAACTCCCCAACGAACCCTCCCTCCGCATCTCCTTCCTCGACGAGCAGACCGTCCAAACCGGCACAACCGTCTTCGCAACCCAAATCTCCTACACCTTCGAAGACTGGACCGACTGCCTGCAATTCCAAGAGCTCATCCTCGCCTCGAAACTCGTCTTCATCGCTGGCATCGCCGAGGCCAAATCCAAGGGGCGCGGGGAGGAGTGCATCAGCCAGAACATCCGCATCCTCCAAGGGCACAGTGGCAAACTCGTCATGCTCTTTTTCGCCAACTCACAGCGCAGGGAGAAGAAGCGATATGTTTCGATTCCACGTGCGTTCGCACTCCGCTCCATCCCATCGGATCCCCACGCTTGTGGGAACGAGACTGACTCGCGCATACTGTAGTAACCTGCATCGAGAGCGTCACGCCAGCGAAGAAATCCCAGCGGCCGGTTGTGCTGCATCTACAGCCGAATTTCGATCATCTGGCGCAGATGAAGACGCTGCAGGTTCAGTTTCTAGACGATGATGGTATGGTTTTTCCTTCTGGTTTGTTATGTCGGGTACAAACTAACGTGGACTGGTAGATTCCAAAGCGTTTTGCCGAGTCATCGCGGAAAACAACCGCTGATCGCATTGGCTGGGTTTGTTTGCTTCTTTTTCTGGTTCGGTTTAGCTTAGCATAGGGATACCATGGTTGGATTGGGCGTTTCTGGCATAATGTGTATAATCTCCTTGATACTTAATTTGACGACAGGATCATGATTATGAGGAGTTCATCTCCGACAGCATGAGCGATTAATCTCGTCTCGGACGACTGACGACGGAAACTGCGGCAAAAGCCTCGGAGCTTTAAATGGGCGACAGCGCGGGCAAGCATCATGATTAGGCAAAGACTTTGTCTCGCCATGCGAGACAACGGCCAATAAGTAAAGAGTAGGCAAAAGAGGGCGCAGATCGGGCGAAATCTCCAGCGTGTGTAAGAGCTGGATTAGGGCACGTGGGGTCGGAATTGGATGCACGATGAGCCCACGGCCGGGACCTACTTTAGCTTCTTCCATCCCACGCGCAATCGCTTGACCCAATGATGCCTTGCACGAGGTTGTTTGTGACTTTGATGACTGCAAACAACCCCCACCAGCCAGTGAACACTGACATTGACAATGTCATTGCGCTGCGTTGTTGCCCCGCCCAGCCAGCTGCAGCCGCCAGCCTCGCCGGCCTCCGCCGTGGGAGGCAAACGCAGGGCATGACTCGGCGCTATAACGACCCTTCGAATTTCCTTCGAGAATCTCTTCCTGTCCGACTCTTTTTCTCTTGGCCACTCTATAGCCGTCGTGGCTTGCGTCAGCTGGGATGCTTCGCGCGATAAGACTTCTTGTCCTTGACTGATCCTTGGTTCTTCTTCTTGGTTTCTTCCACTGAAGAGACTTCGACAATATGAGTAAATTCCGCTCGAGGCTGTATAAGACTGATCGGGCGAGGGATTTCGAACATGAGCAGGTAGCTTTTCGCCCCTCCGTGTGATTTTGGACCCAACATCACCGAATGCATGCTGATAACCGGTTAGGACCGCCATGTGCGCACGCGACAGATTTACGAGACCATCGACAGGCAGTCGTTCCAGTGGGTGGTTGTTCTTGTCGCTGGTGTTGGGTTCTTCCTTGATGGATATACGGTTTGCAATACCTTCTTTTTATCCGATCTCTTCTGACGCTCTCCAGCTCTTCGCCAGTAATATCGCCCTGCCCATGATCTCCTATGTCTACTGGCGCGACGATACCTCCTCTTTTCGTTTAACATGCATCAACATCGCTACATTAGCAGGAACCCTGCTCGGTCAGGTGCTGTTCGGATATCTCGCTGACCGGAATGGGCGGAAGAAGATGTATGGGGTGGAACTTGCGTTGCTGATCGCGTCGACCCTCGGCGTCGCCATGTCCTCGACCGGTGAGCACGGGAGTATGAGCGTCTTCGCCTGGTTGATCTGGTGGAGAATCATCGTTGGGATTGGGGTCGGCGCGGACTATCCTCTCAGCGCTGTGATTACTTCTGAGTATGTCTCACACTCTCCGGTATATGTGTGATGCTGACTCTGTAGATTCGCACCTACCCGCCACCGCGCCCGCATGATTGCCTCCGTCTTCTTCATGCAACCCCTCGGCCAGATCGCCGGAAACGTCGTCTCGCTCATTGTCGTCGTCGTAAGCAAAAAGCAGGGCTTCGAAGACACAACCCGCACTGTCGACATCATGTGGCGGTGGGTGGTCGGCATCGGAGTCGTCCCAGGCGTAGTCGCAACCCTCTTCCGCTTCTGGATCCCCGAATCCCCTCGCTTCCTCCTCGAGATCGAAGACGACCCTGTCAAAGGTGAATTCGACGCAACAACACTATTCAGCGACCAGCCCGGCAGCCCGGACATGCTGGAGTCCAACCTCTCCGACCCCTTCAACAACATCAACCTCATCGCTCCATGGAACGAAATCGCTCTCCCCTCCCCAGCCCTCCCGACAAACTCCGTCTCAATCACCCTCAACTCCGTCATGGAAGCCGACCTCGACATCGACGGCCCCGGCCACGGCCACGGCTCAACCGGCCGCTCCCCATCGCAAACCCAATTCCTCCCCGCCGCAACCCTCAACTCCCACTGGCGCCTCACCAAGCAAGACATCATCCAATACTTCTGGACCGAAGGCAACTGGCGCGCCCTCGCCGCAACTTCTCTCTCCTGGCTCCTCCTCGACTTCGGCTTCTACGGCATCGGCCTCTCAAGCCCCCAATTCCTCGCGAAGACCTGGGACTCCCTCAACCTCTCCGGCCCGGCCCCACCCTGGATGACCGACGACACGGGCAACACAGACATCTACACCATGCTCCGCGACACCTCAACGCACTGCCTGATCATCCTCAACACAGGCTCCTTCATCGGCGGCGTGCTCCTGCTGCTGACAATCCACAAACTCGACCGCGTCTCGCTCCAGAAATACGGCTTCCTCGCCCTCGCCGCGCACTTCATCGCTTTCGGCACCATGTTCATCACAGTCCACAAGGAAGGCCCCGTCGCCGTCGCGCTCTACATCCTCGGGCAGATCTTCTTCAATTTCGGCCCCAACGCAACAACATTCATTATCCCCGCGGAGATCTTCCCGACGCGGTACCGGGCGACGTGCCATGGGATCTCCGCGGGGGCGGGAAAATTAGGATCAATTCTCGTCCAGGTTCTGTCTGCGTATTATAAATTTGGGACGGGGCCTGGAGATGAGCAGACGATTCGGCATGGGTATATGCTGATTGTGTTTAGTGGGGCGATGCTGTTGGGGGCGGCGGTGACGCATTTCTGGATCCCGCCGGTGCAGAGGAGTGGCGGCCGAGGCAAGATTTGGGGGGGGAAGACGGAGACCTTGGAGACCTTGGGCATGGGCAGGGAGGGGTGGCGGAGTCGGGTGGGGGGTATTCGAAGGTGATTGATTGTATTATGTTGGTTAGACTATAGATTTGTTATAGAATTGATACCCTTTTATTGTTTGTCTAACTACTGTACGAGATATGAGCAAAAGAAAAAAAGAAATTGCTGATTGCTGTGCATCATCCGTGAATCGAACACGGGCCTCATCGATGGCAACGATGAATTCTACCACTAGACCAATGATGCTGATCGATGTAGGGTTGGCTTTTATTTCGATTTATATTTCAACAACTCAATGCCTAAGATTAACCTGATGAGTTGTTCTCCTACCACGGTCGCGTGAAGTAAATTTTGCCTTCACAGCGCAGGGAGTGCAAATGACAGACGCTTGTTTCAGGGAATATCCAATAGAGGAGCCATTGATACTTGAAGAATGTTAATCTGGACGTTAATGGTCTTGTTTGCCGCTATGTTCCCTGGGGAAGTGAATATATATTTTGGATCAATAGTCCTGTCTAACAGCTCTGGGCTTCGCATGGATGACGGAACCATGAAGGAGAGCTGGGATAGCCTGTACCTACGTACATCACCTACCCATATATTCAATCTAGATAACGTGCTCCTTCCAACGTGCAATCCATAACAGCGGTTTGAGGTAGATTCAAGCCCACTCGCGAATCCAGCCTCAGGCCCCAGGCCGCAACACAGGTCACATGATGACAGAACTCTCTTCACGCACGTGACTGGGATGAAAGTGCATCTGGCGATGAGCAGGAATCAACTGCCATGAAAATAATCTTATCGGTCTGCGCAACCTCAGTCAATCCTAGATATATCTGCCCTTAATTATTCTCTGATGGCTTAGCGGAGTTTTGGTTAATCCTGCTTCGCCATAACAGCAAATCCGTCGTGATGACGCGCCTCCTGCCGCTTGTTTCGCGGGCTGGCAGGGTCCTTTTACAGTCGAATCCACCTCGCTCATGCTGGTTGAATCTCATTGCAGTCGACCGGAGAAGCTACGTCACTAAGAATAAGTACACACCCTCAAAGCCACCGGCACCAGTCATATACAACCGCGGAGAGGGCAGGGAGACGATCGAGAATTATACAGAGGACGGCTACTATCCGGTCCATCTTGGGAACCGCTTCCATAATGACCGCTACGAAGTCGTTGACAAGCTCGCCTTCAGCAAGCACTTCACAAGCTGGTTGGCAGCAGACCACACCGATCAAACATACGTCGCTCTCAACATCTCCACTGCACTAGCAGGGACTCGCGGCATTGAATACTTTAGCTTCATGAATGACCCTGCCAACGACCCTACCGACGACCCAGTCGGCTTCCAACGTGGCGACAAGACCAAACGAACTTTTATCCCAAGCCTGCTCGACAACTTCGAGATCCAAGGCGATCTTGGCACTCATCAATGCTGGGTCACGGAGCCTGCCGGCCAGTCTCTGTACAAGCTGAGGAAGATGTCCAGGAAACTGTTCAATTTGGATGTCGCCAGGGTCATCATTGTCCAGCTCATGCAAGCCGTTGCCGCTATCCATGCCCGAGGGGCAGTCCATGGTGGTAAGCTATGCATCTATCATTCTGTCGTCAACCACTAACAACCAATCTAGGCCTCCACTTGGCGAATGTCAAATTCCACATCCAAGACCAGAAACAAATCAGCCATCGCAAACCCTCAGATTATCACAAAGACTTTGACGAATCTCGCCTAGTCCTAATCAGGCGAAACAACAACTTCCAGGAGACCCCGCCACCAGGGATCCCCGAATACACCGTCAACCCGATCCGACTGGGCCGTGGCTTCTGCGACTCCATCACCCTTGCCGAATCCCAGATCTTTCTAGACAACACCGACTACACCTTCTCCTCCACAAGCCCCGGAATCAGAAAACAGGGCCGCGTCCGAGTCTTCCTGCCACCGCTGTACGCTCCGGAATTCCACTTCCCAAGAATGGACATCAAGACCCGGCAGCGCTACACCGCGCCCTTCGACATCTGGAACCTCGCCATCCTAATGTTCCAAGTCATGGGCTCGCAACCGCTCTTCCACTTCAACAACTTCTACGGCCGAACCACGATGTATTGGAGAGACGAAATGGTGAAAGAATACGTCGAGGCACTGGGGATCGACACGATGCCCGAGGACTGGTGGGAGGACTGGCCGGTTCGCGACCAGTGGTTCTATTATGATGGCAAGCTGCGGAGGCAGCATTTCCAGCTGCCGCAGAATACGCTGGAGGCGCGGATGCAGCATGCGATCCAGGAGCCGAGGAGGATGAAGCGCGTGAAGACGTTGAATATGAATGAGTTGACGGCGTTTACGAACTTGCTGAGGGATATGTTGAGCATAGACCCGGAGGGGAGAATGCCCGTTGAAGAGGCGTTAAGATCAGAGTGGGTGGTTAGGTTTGCAATGCCGGTGCTGAAAAGGGCCGAGCGGGTGTGGGAGAAGGGGGGTGATGACTGGGAGTGGTTTTGAGGAGTTGAGTTTGTGGAGTAGGGGAGTTATAGAGCTGATGCTCATTATGTATACTACTGTAATCCATATCTATACTGCAGACGCGAGGGCAATCTAGTAAAACCCTGTAGCAAGCCATTTTCTGACGTAGAGTATCAGCCGGATTCATAGCTGCAGTGGCCAGGGAGCTGAGCTAGCTAGATCCTTGAGTTCTCGTTGTGATACGGTATACCGTGGATGCACAATAAGGCTGGAGATGGGTTTACAAGTCCAATAACGTATAATCTGATAAATTGGAATCGTGACATCAGTATTTCTGCACATGAAGAGCGCAACAGATCCTTCTCATCCGCATTTACATTCAATGCGCGAAATCATTGCCCAATTCCCTGTCTGATCCCTCCTAGCCGACCATATATCAGAAACATGGTTATATCACCTGTTCTTCCCCGCGAGCTCCTGGTGGGGATGACTGTGTCTGTAGATATTCAGGATCACTTTTAACTCGTTTATAGACTCGTCACTTTCAAAGAAATCAATGCATCTCAGAAGTGGCTCACCAACTCCAATATGGAGCCTCGCTTATAACCTCAAACACGCTAATTCCTCGATGGGGCTACTGGGAGATTTCATGAGATTAAATCACAAACCATGAGCCTTACGACCAATGAGAGCTACGCTTGAACCTGCTTATAACCCGCTAAGCGTGGCTATCCGTTGCTTGTTTGGTCTGAAACATGTGTGCATACGCCATGGCGTTTGTCTGCCATCCTAGATCCATGAAACATCTCGCTTAAGCAAGTGTTGGACAAGAAGCTCAAGTTCATTTGCTGATCGGCTCTATATCGGCGACTGTACACAGTCTAATCTCATCCTCGACTGCAGTCAATGTAGGAGGCTTCCACGACCTATCCGATTAGCTACCTCCTGCAATATAAGCCGCCAAACATGCGAGTTACACTCGGCTATAAGTACATGCCCTACCTACTCAATATCCTCTCCTCTTCAACAAGCAAAGGCTGAGCCTCGTCGTTCATTTTTTCCATCCTTTTCCAACTCCACACATTCATTCCCCAATTTCCCCCACGCTGTGCGTGAGAACCATCTAAAATGTCCCTCTTTACCCTCGCCTCTCTCCTCCTGGCAAGCGCAACCACCGTCTCCGCCCACGGCTACGTAACCTCCATCGACGTCGCCGGCACCAACTACGGCGGCTACCTAATCGACACCTACTACTACCAATCCAACCCCCCCGACCTCATCGCCTGGTCCACAACAGCTACAGACACCGGCTTCGTCCCGCCATCCTCCTACACAAACTCCGACATCGTCTGCCACCGCGGCTCCGCACCCGCCGCTCTCTCCGCAGAGATCGCCCCCGGGCAATCCGTCACTCTCCACTGGAGCACCTGGCCCACAGACCACCACGGCCCCGTGCTCACATACCTCGCGCGCTGCGCCGACTCCTGCGCATCAGCCAGCAAAGAAGACCTCGAGTGGTTCAAGATCGACGAGCGCGGACTCATCGACGATTCCGTCGTCCCAGGGACATGGGGCAGCGATGAGCTCATCGCGAATGGCAATAGCTGGACCGTGACGATCCCCAGTGGGATTGCGGCGGGCGAGTATGTTCTCCGGCATGAGATTATCGCCCTGCACAGCGCGTACAGTGAAGGTGGGGCGCAGAACTACCCGCAGTGTGTGAATCTAAAGGTTACTGGGGAGGGGGCGGAGACGCCGGAGGGCGTGCTGGGTACGGCGCTGTACACGAGTACCGATCCGGGGATTGAGGTTGATATCTGGAATGCGCTTGATGCGTATGTGATTCCGGGGCCGGAGGTTTTTAGTGCTGGGTCTGGGTCTGGTGGTGGGTCTTCCACTGCTGCTTCTGCGACTGCAACTGCTAGTGATACTGCGACGACTGTGGCTACGGGTACCGACGGCGACGGGTCTTCTTCTCGGACAACGAGCGAGGCTCAAGCTTCTGCGACCGCGACTGCAACTGCGACTGCGACTGCGACTGCGACTGCGACTGCGACTGCGACTGCGACTGCGACTGCGACTGCGACTGCGACTGAGTCCCAGACATCTGTTGCTACGGGCTCCTTTACCAGCGCAGCCTCTCCGGAGAAAACCGGCTCCAGCTCTGGTGGCCATGGCAAGGGCGGGCGTTGCTCGGCTCATGCTAGAAAGAGGTCTTCCAAGCGAGCTCGTGCTGGGAAGAGACATGCATGAGCTCTTTTTGTCTAGCCTCACTCTGAATACGGGGTTCAACTGTGGTTTGGCGGCATTTATCGATTGATTTCTTCTTACCGGTCTTGAAGGTAGTGTAGCGGTTGTGGACGGAGGGAATCTTGTTTGGTAACATAGAAAGGGTTGAGTTCTACAGTATATGTTATGAATATGATGCGACTGGTGTACTCTACTCTGTTTAAAAGTCCTTTGCATATGTCCGACAGGACGATATGGTGTTTCGAATACATGATGTAGACCGTGGCAAGCGTGCTTGGTCAGCTAAGCTCTTCTTATTCACCCAGACTCAACAAGGGATCATTCCTGTCTCGGCAATGACTATAGGACAAGTACAAACTGGTCATTGCGATATTTGGTATATCGATATTTGGTATAGCGATGGTTGTGGATAGAGGAAAAGTGCTCTCGAACAAGCGGCTGATTCCTTCGTGCACCCCTCCCGACCATGGCTAAGTTTTATATTATAGCTTCATTATAGCATCCCTGTATCTCCAACCATAGTAATAAACTTAGTAATATTATCTTAGCAATTAACCTTAGTAGTGATAACCTTAGTAATGACCCTACCCAGTGTAAAAGACACCCTCAAAACTCCAAAAAACTACAGGGTGTTTGATATCAATGTGCAGCTTTCTATTCTGAATATCAAGAGCTCAGTCTTGTTGCAACTCAGCCATCACTATCCCACGCCTCATTATGACTCCACTAGACCCCATCCCTTCAGGCCTTTGCCTGTCAAACGCCAAACTCCTCCTTTCCAACCCATATCTCCCCCTTGAGACCGGCATAGCCGTCACCGACGATGGCATGCACCACATCGCAGTCTCAACCTACATGAAAGGCTGCACCGGCGCAATGATAGACTGGTGGTTCGGCTGGATCCACAAGACAGAGCAATACAAGCTCTGGCATCCCCGAGACCACGTCTTCTCAGACTGGGAGGGCCCGCGCGACAACGACAGCACCTATATAGGCGGCCACTTGCTAGTCCACGAGTATATTGGAGGCACCCTAGCAAAAATGAAGGTCTCCTTCTGTGACCCAAGTGAGTACTTCGGGCCGTCCTGGAAACAGGACTTCCAACAGATGGGGTACTCGACTGCTATCTGTGGTCGGGGCGGGGAGTGGGATGAGCAGACGGGGGAGGTGGCTTATGGTAGTCATATGGTGCATTTGATCAAGGATGAGCCGGATGGTGTGCGCATGCGGTCGCGGTTTTGGGTAGGAGATATACCGCACTTGAGGCCTGATGAGAGGCGAGCGGCTGTTCCTGATGGGTTTGCGTTGGGCTTGTTGCAGCATGCGACTGAGGAGATGGCGATCTTGGGCTCTATCTTGCCGGGGTTGTATGCCGCGCACTCTAGGGAATAGCTAGTTAGGAGCCAAACTACAACTAAACATGTTCTTGTTCCAGTCCTGTAGATCGAGAAAAGCAACGGATGACAAGCAATATGATTGGCGCGGGCGTACGATATGGCCACTGAATTTGCTCTATACAGACCCACTCTCGTAAGCACATGAATCCTTTATTTAATAGACCACGATCCCCCCTTCTTCTTTCTTGAACTTCTTCTAAAAACCTCATCGCAATCATGGCGCTGTACAAAGCCCTCACAACCCTGACATAATGTGGACTTCTGTCCTTCCATTGCGGCATCCTACCTGTTTACTGTTCACCGCCGTGGACGAATGCCTTCGTATATATGGTAATGGGACGCATGGTGTGGAACTCCACCGACGATGCGCAGGTCCTGCGTATCAAGCCATGGATGTTGGGGATGTTCTTTGTGATCTTGGATATCATGTATATCTCTCTTCTTGATCCCGAAGATTGAGGCGTGTACTGATCATATACAGTGCATCCATCGTCCAGATCTACGGCGCTGGGCAAGCGGCGGGCAAAGACATCTCCTACGAGACGCAGATGGAAGGTCCACATATTTACATGGAAGGTGTGGGCGCGCAACAGCTCTTCGTGCTGATGTTGATTGCCTGTACGATCTCTTTCCATCGCAAAATCATGCGCCAAGCTCGTTCCGATGGGAAGAAGGCTTTGCTGCTTCTCTATGTGCTTTATGCTTGTCTTACCCTAAGAACTGTGAGCACACACCAGGCTCCTTATCATGAATTCAGAGTTAACGCACGACAGATGCGCATTATTTTCCGACTGTGCGAGTATTCCCAAGGGTTAAAAAGCACGATACCACTGCACGAAGCGTATCAATACTGTTCTGGTTCGCTCCCTATGCCTGTGGCGCTTGTGGCGCTCAATGTCGTTCACCGTTCACCCGGGGCGCATTATGCCGGGTAAGGATGGCGACATGCCGAGTCACAAGGAACGAAACAGTACATATGTGCGTAAGAGGGGCATAATGAGGATGAGATGGTATGTTGTTGAACGACAGGTGTAATCCAACGCTAACTGTTGAATAGATGTTATGGAGCAGGAGAGTGTATAGGCATCCTCCGCAATATATCATAAACCCGAGGCTAGCGTAAAACGCACCAACCTCTAACTTCTCCTTTTCGAAATCAATTATCTCGAGGTGGAGTTGGGGCGGAGAAGCAAGCGAAGTGCTAGCACTGCACCGCCCCAACTTAAGCTTCTGCCTGAACGCGCATTCCCCTTCATCAGTCTGATCCCTGTGATTCTTCGGTTTGTAGTCCATCCAAACCTGCAAATGCCCCGAATCAGCGAGGAGAATCGAAAACGAGCGTATCGGCCGAAGACCCGCAATGGCTGTTTGACCTGCAAGTCCGTACCCCGCCATGTGAACCACAGTCCGTTCCTCTGACGATTCTAGGGGTGAGACATCTTGGACTAGCAGGATGCATAGATTACTGAGCTAGTGATTAGTTCGACGCGTAAAATGCGGCGAGGAGCGCCCGTTCTGTAGGCGATGCACATCCACCGGCCGGAAATGCGATGGCTACCAAGACAGAACGGCCCCCTCGCCTCCAACTACCCCTACCCCATGGACCGTCGTCCCTTCACCAAGCGCTGCTTCATACAGCATATTCACCTCAGATCAGGAGCGCCGCGCATTTCAGTTCTTTCTTGCGAAAACCGCCCCGCAACTAGCTGGCGACTTCGAGTGCGCCTTCTGGGAACGCCTGCTGCTGCAATCTGTGCACCACGAACCAGCTATCCGCCATGTCACGGTCGCTCTAGGCTCGCTTCATGAGCATTTCGGAAACTCTGGCACTCTACGTACCGACAGTGTCTTTGCGATGAATCAGTACGTGCACGCCATGGGCTGCTTAAGGTCCGCCTCGAGTGCACTGCAGCCGCTGGATGTGTGCTTGATCTCGTGTGTGCTGTTTACCTGTTTCGAGGTAAGTCTCACTTATCAATCGAGCTATGCATTCTCACGAATCTAGGCCATGCGCGGCCATTATGGCTCCGCAATAAAACACATTCTCGGCGGTCTCAAGATTCTCGGCGAGCTGCAAAGCAATCCCTCGAGTACACCGTCCCTGAGCGTTGGCCGGACGCCCTACGTCCCACTCGCCATCTTATCTGCGGTCTTTACACGTCTCCAGGCGCAGGCGATGGTGGTATGCTTCCCCCTATCACTCCTGGATACACTGCAACCCAGTCTAACGGCTCTAGACCGTACAACAAAACACCGCTGCAAGCTTCAACCTCTGGCCCGAGTTGGCAATCAACCTGAACCAGCCAGTCGTATTCAATTCCCTAGCCGAGGCGCGCGAAATGCTTGAGCTCTATACATATTATTACCGACAGCGCAGCACGGAGCTGCAGAACAAACTCTCGCAAACCGAGTCGCTGAATATGGCTCTGAGCAGCCCCTTAAATTCCGACTTGGTAACAGCCAACCCGTCAGCCATTATGCTGCGCAACACAACCCTTTCTCTCCTAGCGCGCTGGTCCACGGCTCTCGATGTGTTCTTGCGCGAGCGCGGCGATTCGCTCACGAGCCGTGAAAAACGGGGCGCCGCCGTCCTCAAACTACGTAGACTTGACTCCTTCCTGGCGCTTGATGTCCTCCAGTTCCAAGTAGAGGGGGGGATGGAAACGGCGACCGATCATCTGCGGTGGGACAACTACTACCCGCTCTTCGAACAGATGGTAACGCAAGGCGAGGTCATACTCCAGTTTTCTGCTGAAGACACAGCATCACCATCATCAACCCCCAAATCAACCCCCCAAACCTTCTCCCTCGACCTCGGCATCATCGGCTCGATGTTCAACGTTGCAGCACGCTGTCGAGACCCGTACATCCGGCGTCGTGCGGTGGCCGTTCTCCGCGCCGCAGGCGTGCAAGAAGGAGTATGGAACAGCGTCGTTGTCGCGAGTATCGCAGAAAGATGGATGGTTATTGAAGAGGAGGGTCTTACATTTGTCCATTCCTGTGCGGATATACCTGCTGCGGCGAGGTTGGCGCACTTTCGGCCGGTTTTTGATCTCGATCAGCCCAGTGCGCTGGTTTACTTTGTTTATGGGGATGGGGTGGTGAGGAGGGAGGTTGTCACTTGGTGAGAAATGCGTTAATTAGTGTCAAGCGAGGATAGTCGTCGTTCCATGCTGGTCATTTCGGATCACGGAAGAGTACACAAGTACTCAAGGGTTAGCTGCCAACCAACATAATACTCAGGGCTGTCTTGATAATGCAGTCTAGTCTGAGGGATGATATGGCTTTCCATCTCACGCTTAGAATGTTGCAAGGAAAGTGAGCACATTGTTGCTGTTTGTCGTGTGTACAGTCCTTGCGCTGGTATCGATGGTATAGTATACTCAACACGCAAGTAGTAGTTCAAATATCAGGTTTAACGTCTATAACTAGGAGATCTTCGCATGCATGAGAATGAGACTACAATCTCTGATCATCCTTCTATAACAGATATCATTCCAACACCTCAAGCACCAATAATACGATCCAGGATAGTCGGCAATTGATTCACCTGCCCAAAACATTAGCATCTGCCACTGTGTCATTGATAGATCTAGGACGACTCACCATCGGCTCACGAATCATCGTAAAATGATTACCATCAATGAAATCCACGCTGATATTCTCCGACCCGACCAACTTCTCCCACCCATAGGTCCCAATGTTCTCCCTCCCATCAAGCAAGAACCTGACACTCTTCGCCTCGCCCTCCGATCTCGGAAACTGCCTCTCATCCCCCTCCGAAACAAGCCCATCACGAGCCCAGATAATATGCGTCTTCGGTGCATCCTCCGGATCCAGCGGATACGGGATAAACTCAGCAAGGTTCTTGATCGACGCCTCGAAATGCGGGATCAGCCAGTTTGGTGCTGAGCCTTGAACGCCCAATAGACCTAGCGAGTCGACAAAATGGAGCAGGTCCGAGGGCAGCGGCTGCAGGTTAATTGGGCATGGCGAGTCAAGTAGAATGAGCGTGTCGATCTCTTCTCCGCTTTCAATTAGCTGGTGTGCTACGGCGTATGCGAGGACGCCGCCGGCGGACCAGCCTCCGAGGATATATGGGCCTTCGGGTTGGCGTCGACGGATTTCGGAGAGGTAGAGGGTTGCGACGCCGTCGATGCCGGTTGTATACTCGGACGGGGTCTTCATGAATGGGCAGTTGAGACCGACGACACATGTATCTGGTGAGACTCGGGGGAGAGCGCCGTATGAGGTTGCTGAGCCGGATCCGTCTGGTAGAAGGAAGAGGGTCTTTGAAGCGGTCTTGAGACTTCCTTGTAGTACGATTGATGTCGCGGGTCGAGTCGATTGACTGATTTCTTGTTCATCCACGTCGTAGTTTGTCTTTGTGGGGCTGTCGAGCACGGAGCTTGCAGACACAGAGCTGGCGGGTGTTTTTGTGTCGTCGTTGACGCTGTATGGCGTTGTAGCTCCTGTTTGATCGCTGCCGCCGAGGAGGGAAGCAATGGCTAGTCTTGCCTGGTTGACAGTCGGGTAGTCGACGAAGAACGAGGACGAGATGTCCACGTCTAGATCCTCGCGAGCTCTTCCGGTGATGGTAAGCGACATCAGAGAGTCAACGCCGGCTTCGGCGAAGTTCTGGACGTCGAGCAGCTCTTCCAGATCAACACCTACCTCTTCGCAGACGATGGCTAGCAGCCCGTCTATAGCTTCGCTGGAAGATGGGCTCGCCTTTTCGTTCACGCTGTATGGGGTAGTGCGTCCGGTCTGATCGCCGCTATCCACGAAGGATGAAGTGCTTGCTGTCTCATCGCCACTACCACTACCCACGAGAGATGCAATGGCCAATTTTGCCTGGTTCACAGTGGGGTAATCCACGAAGAATGAAGATGAAACATCCAGATCCAGATCCTCGCGAGCTCTCCCAGTGATGGTCAGGGACATCAAAGAATCCACTCCGGCTTCGGCAAAGTTCTGCACCTCGAGCAGCTCCGCCAGGTCGACACCTACCTCTTCACAGACTATAGCTAACAACCCATCGATAGCTCCGCTGGAAGAAGGATTTGCGGGTGCGGATCGACGAGGAATCTCTTTGATCACCTCAGCCTCAACTACCTCTGCCGTAGCCGACTCTTCTTCTTCTGTGGTGGCTGCAATAGATACATCGGAAGAAGAGCCCGCAAGCTTCAGGATCACTCCTTTCACTAGACCGACGGTAGGATAATCAGTGAACAACGAAGACGGGATACCTTCCAAGCCAAGTTCTTCGCGAATGCGTCCGGTGATTGAGAGCGACATGAGCGAGTCCAGACCAACATCAGCAAAGGCCGTGTCATCCTGTAGCTCCGACGGCTCGACGCCCAATTCCTCGACTAACAAAGCCAGGAAATCAGCGATGATTGCAGTGTTCTGTTTTCGGGGCACAGCGACTGGAGCCTGTGGTTCTTGACTGGCTTTAGTCACAGTCGGCTTTGGTTTCTGTGGAGGCACAGGCTTGTCTTTAATGGTAGCCGGTCGAGAAGGGGTAGATGCGGCTCCCTTCTTGAGAGGAGGGAGCAGTTGATCGATGACAGCTCGAGGGATGGCCTTGAACTTGACTCCTCCTACGAGGGCAACCATCTCGTCTCCGTCGAAAACGTAGACATCGCCCATCATGGTTGCTTTCTCGACCTCGTGCATCCTGACATAATTGCTGTACGACTTGCGGCCTGAGAGAGGCTGAGCAATCTGCATATGATACCATCCATGAGATACAAAAACTCGCTTCTTGGTGTCTGTGGCACCGGATCCGTTCAGAATAAATCCTGATAGATGAGAGATGTTGTCAATGAACCGAGGGTCGATCTCAAAGTCATCGTAGTCAGTGGACGGCTGGAATTCCAATCTCGAGGTGGCTTCGAGGTTCTTCTGATCCATGACCACCTCTTTCATGCCATGGTATTGTTTGTCGTACTCGACGAAGCCCGAGAACCCTTCGTACACGGCCTTGCGGTCGAGCTTCTGATACTGGCGGCTCTTGACACCTTCATTCAGAACGTTGATCCGCGATCGGATCAGATATGCCAGTCTCGACCACTCCGAACGCCAGCTTCCGGTGTCCCCGTACTCGACATTGCAGGTCGCATGCAACACCCCCAAGCTGCCGTCGGCATTGACACTGTTATAAGTGAGCTTGACGACTTTCAGCGGTTGGTCCGCCGTGGCAGTTATCCTGAAAACCTGCTTCTCCTTCTGATCGCGACCTTTTGCGATCAAGGGCTTCACGATCTCCAGACCACGTACATCCAGGCCGACGTCTTCTGTCTTCTTGACCTTCCGGTAGATGTAGCCCGCCACCGTCATCGCCGACTCAGCGTAAACACCCGCCGGGCAAAGAGCGGATCCATTCACCAAGTGACCCGTCACCGCGTGGTTGAGATCAGGATCCGACAAATCCGACTCGGCAACAACAGTAACCTTTGTCTTTCCAAAGTCCTCCTTGATCACCTTCTGGACAGAAGGTGTCGACAAATGGTTCCCGCGACGCTTTGGAGCGAATGGCTCGACAAGCTTTTGCCCTTTCGTCAGACACCAGTTGTTGTTGTAGTCGAGCCAGTAGGTCTTCTCCTCGAAGCGGTAGCTCGGCAGAGCTAGCACGGTGTGAGAGGCTTCATACTCGCGATGGACTTCTTCCCATTCGATTGTAAGCCCCTTGGAGTAAAGATCGCTCAGTGTGCCGGCCAGCGTCTTCCAGACATCGTCTTTCGGGCGGAGCGACGGCACAGTAATTGCCTTGCTTCCGAGAGATGATTTGATGAAAGTCGAGCAGACGGGTGCGGGGCCGATCTCGAGCCAGATGGTATTGCTGTCAACAACGCCCTTTGACTCGGCGGATTTGAGGGCACCCATGAAGTTGACAGCTTCTCTAGCATGACGGCACAGATACTCCGGTCCAAAGACATCGCCGTCAGTGACAACGTCCCCGAATAGAGGAGAGATAACGGGGACTCTTGGAGTTCCGAAATGAACTGAGCTTGCCGCTTTCTTATACTGCTCCAGAATGACTTCGATTTGAGCTGAGTGGAAGGCATACGGTGTCGATAGCAAGGAGCACTTGACGTTGGAGGCCTTGAGGTTCTTCGCGTAAGTCTCCATTTGCTCTGCGGGACCGCTGATGACCGTCTCGTTGGCGCCGTTGATGCAAGCGACTTCAATGTCCTTTTCCCCGAGCATCTCCTTTGCAGCGCTCACCGATGCCGCAATGGCTAACATCTTATGGCTGCCCGGGGTGCAGAGCTCCTCGAGAAGTTGAGCCCTTCGTCCAACGAGATAAATCGTGTCGCTGGCGGATAAGACACCAGCTACATTCAGTGCAGCGTACTCTCCGAGGCTGTGGCCGAGAACACTGCTTGGAGTGACGCCCCAAGACTGCCAGAGCCGCGCAAGTGCCATCTGAATGCATGATTGTCCAAGCTGGAGGGCAACGGGCGAGAGCGATCCGACTTCCTCAGAGCCGTCTATGAGAGGTAGGAAATTCGGGAAGCCCTGCTTCTGGCCAATTCTGTTGAACTCCAGCACGTCATTTCGGAAGGTCTGTGAGTCCTCGTAGAGCTGTTTTCCGAGAGCTGTGTAGTGCGAGCCTTGTCCTGTGAAGACGAAAGCGGGTTTACCAATGGTCGGATCGGATTTGATCGACTTAGCCTGGACCGACCTTAACGATTTTACTGCTTCCGAGATGCTTCTCACTGCGAAAGAGACACGGTTCGGATAGTGGATTCGTCGGGCGGTGGTTGTATATGACAGCGCTGGCAAAAATGTGTCTGGGTTTGCTTCGAGAAAAGCTGCCAGTCGTTCGATATTCTGGTCCAGAGAATACGTCGATTTAGCACTTAGCGAAACAACAAAGCTCGTCCTGGGATCGCTGGGCCCTGTCGAGACAACAGGTGGACGATCCTCCAGGAGGAGACCAGTATTCCCGCCTGAAGCGCCGAAGTTGTTCAAGTAGGCACGTCGTTTTCCCCCCTCAGGGCGAACCCACGGCGTCTCTTTGAAAGCAATCCGAACACCGCGTTCGTTCAGGTCATGAGGGAAGGTCGTGTTCATCTTGGTCTTGATGCCAACGTGGGGAGGGATGGCATTCTTCTGCATCATGATGACAGTTTTAATCAGTGAGGCCACGCCGGCAGAGGCTTCACCATGGCCGATGTTTGCCTTGAGTGCACCGAGATGGATCAGTTGGTCTGGTCGGCGACGATCATCTCGTGGAGCAAAAACGTTTGTGATAGACTTCATCTCAGTTCCATCACCGGCCTGGGTTCCTGTGCCGTGCATCTCCACGTAGCTGACATCAAGAGGGTCCACGCCTGTATGCTTCAGGATCTTTCGGTAGAGAAATTCCTGAGCTGGTCCATGAGGGCGAGTGATTGATACTGCCTCAGAGGAATGATTTGTTGCTGTGCCTAGGACGACAGCCAAAATCGGATCGTTATCAGCCTCAGCATCCTCCAGCCTCTTCAACACGACTGTGCCAACTCCGTCGCCACGGCAGAAGCCATCGGCGCCGTCATCGAAAGTCTTGCAAGATCCGGTCTTGGACAGAAAGTGCGCGCGACTCAAACCTGCGAAGAGATCTGGCGTTGTCATGACATTGAGACCTCCGGCCAGAGCAGTGTCGCATTCCTTTGCCAGCAATGAAGTACACGCTAGTTGAATAGCAGCAAAGCTGGACGAGCACGCTGTGTCGACGTTGTAACTCGGTCCCTTGAATTTGAAATGGTAGTTGATGCGACCGGTGGCGAACGCTCGAATCGTCCCTGGGATGTAGTACATGTCGATCTTCTCTGCAGCGTTGAGGGTTCGCCAATCGTCACTGGTTTGTCCGTAAAAGGTGCCGATCCGATCTAGCATGGAAGATGGGGTTCTGTTAGGCACGAAACCTGACATTTCGAGTGCTTCGTATGCTGTCACTAGTGCAAGTCTTCCCATGGGATCTGTTTGATAGGCCTCCCGTTGGGACATGTTGAAGAAACGAGGGTCGAATAGACCTGGCTGTTCGATAAAGCACCCGTACGGAGTATGTGTAGAGTTGAGCTTTTTCCCAGTGGGATCGTAGTGCGCATCGATGTCGAACCTGTCAGGAGGAACTCGTCGATGGAGGTCCAACCCTTGCTGTAGTGTGCTCCAGAAGCTTTCGAGATCGTCAGAGTTGGGGAAGCGACCTGCCATTCCAACGATCGCAATCTTCTGGGCTCCGTTCAGAGGCTCGTAGTCGGGCTTTTCTGTGTGAAGCTGTCCTTCTGTTGTCACATTCAATGAAGTCTCTGCTCTCAGAGCTGCTGCAAGGCTGTTGATCGCCTGAGACGGGCCAACGGAGAAGATCTGGCAACCGTCTCGTGGCGATGCTGTCGTCGTTTCTGTGACTGTCTTCATGACATTCTCGAATGACAGCGGTCGGATCAAGATGTCTCTCACAACATCTACCATAACAGTGGCGACATCCAAATCTGAGGAGTATTGAGTTCCGACACCTGAGATGACTGGGATGTAAAGCTTTCTCTTCTCATCCTGTTCTGAGAATGGTTGCAACACTTCCGCAACATCGTCATCGCTGTATAGATGCGGTGCATGGAAAGGTGCAAATATATCTAGCGTGACTGTCCTGAACTTCTGGAGGTATTCTGAATACTGGAGTAGAGAGGCGACAGTTTCCGGAGGACCACTGAGCGAAACCACATCCTTACTGTTTGCACTTATGTAGGGCTGATTGGCCTTGGGAATACCCTTCGATTCGCTGAACTCTGTCAGCGCCGCTATTGAGGCGTCTTTCTGGGCCCCGAGTATGAGTGTCGTCCAGCTCTGGGCGGCAGTAGTATCGCCATGCTTTAACAATCGCTGAGCAGCTCCATTGACCTTGACGCCAATACGGAAAGCAACTCTGACGGTGGTCAGAGCATTGGAGATCAACTGTAACGTGTCTTGACTGGTAGCGACTGAAGAGGCTGACAGCAACCCAGTGCAGAATCCAGCAAAGGCGCTGTCAGAAGGTGTGAAATATTGCGATGATTTGCTGCCGAAGAAGCTAAATACCCAGTTAGTTGTGAAGGTAAACACTTTTTTGCATGGACATACCTGATGACAGTTGCGAGTTGGCAGACGCAGGTCAGAGTAGTCTCGAGGATCTGATTCCGGGACTCTGAGTGACGATATCGTTTGACAAGATCCAGCACGTCTGTGAAATCAGGAATCTGCACGCGCACCTCGCGAGGCTGTCGGCGGACCTCATCTCTCAGGACCTTGTTGAGCTCTTCTAAGAAGTGGACGAAGAGAACTTCCTTCCTTCGCTCACACAGCCTTTGTAGTGGCTCTGCGAAGTCCCCGGTCTCATCCCCAAATACATACAGCTTCAATGGTCCAGCCATGATGTTGTGATGGGAAGTTGACTGGATGATGGAAAGGAAAAAGAAACTGGATCGATGTTAATGGTCTGGGTCTCTTTAAAAGGAAACCTGGTAGTCCAGACTTGACGCTCGGATGCTTCACTGTGAAATAAATATGTATCAGCGTAGTCCCCAATACACTTATCCTTGCTGTTATTGACCATAAGGGTTGATGAACGGGTTTGCCGCTTGACTTCATGCAGGCCTGAAACGTAACGCCGTCTACGTACTTCTTCGGATCGTAGATAGCTCGTCATCTACAGCGGAACCCATCTGGAGCCTATCAGAGGATGAGTATAGCACAGCAGCTCTCAGATTAGACACGGAAAGGATCCTGAGCATATGCCACTCGGAATTTATGAGACACTAGACCCATTCAGGTTGGGCCCTGGGAGATGGAAATTCAGCACTCTGCGAGATCGATAGGCAGAGCATCCCTGCAGGTTGGCCTAGTAGTACTGTAGTAGTATGCTGATCTTAGCCTGAAGCCGATAGCCGGTGCATGTGGCTGGCAAGTAATATTGTGCGGATGCGATAAGGCTATTCGCATCTCGGCTATTCTACTACCGAAAAAGAGACCTGGTCTGTCAATTCCGAAATTCGGATAGTAGACGGAAAACTGAATTGCTTAAGTAACTGCTAACGGTTGGCGTGCAGGGATGAGGTCAAGATGTGGCAACACTGGCACTCGGTTGATCTGCAAGAAAGGTCCAGTTTACCGAGACGGATATCTTACTGGGGTAGAATCAACAGGTATACGTCTAACTCAGCCTTTAAGCTAGCGCACATATCAGATGTAGCATTTGGAATAGTATCAGCAATATCAACATTGAAACTAGACATGCATCAGACACAGAAACGGCCGAGCGAGAGGCTTCTTGGCTCCAGAGTCTCGACAGGCAGCGACAACGAGCTATCATGGACGAGCTTTCTCAACTCTGAAGATGACCTATGGCTGTACGATCAGACACTATTTGGTGGCAAGACGTTTCCAGTTTCTGGATACGTAGCAATAGCCGGTGAATGTGTGCGCCAGCTGTCAGAATCAAAGTTGGAGCTCTACTCGGTGCAAGACCTCTCCATTAGCTCCGCTCTAGTTTTCAATTCAGACGACAAGCTTGAACTTCACACAAAGCTTCGACCACAGAGTTTGAGTGAGGAAAAAGCACAGTGGTTTGAGTTCGAAATCGCCTCTCACCATGGAGGCCAACCGACCAGGCTGTGTACCGGTCTGGTATCACGGGAGGCTGTTCTCGACACGAAGATGCTGCAGAATCCTACTCGGAATGGAGGTCCCAATAGGCCGGTCAGTTCAGAGTACTGGTACGATATGGTCGCGGATCGCGGCATCGAGTATGGCGTCTCACAGCGCGGCCTCAACGACATTTCGGTGGACTTCACAGACAACAAGGCAACTGCCACGATCTTGCCGACGCTCGACACAACGGACTTTGTCGCTCATCCAGTCTTCATTGACCACTGCTTGCAACTTTCGATCGTCGCAGCTTGCAAAGGCCAAGGACGGCTTTTGTCCGACCTGCCTGTAATCACATCGATCCACCACCTTGTCCTTTCCAATGACGCCTGGAGCAAGCTTACAGTCGAGGGTGCAGTGAGTACCGGTCACCCTCACGATGCGACATACGACTTTTCTGCTGTGAATGAAAACGGTCTCTCGATCCTGAGTGGCCAGTGCAAAATTACCTCAATCCCCAACCTCGAACGGCAGTCAGACAGCAAGCTGTTTTCTTTCATCAACTGGGAGACAGATTCTACTTACCAAGGCTTTAATCAACTATTGGCGTCCTTTCAGTCTGATCTAGACCAAACCATTGCCCTCGAGCGCTTAGCGCTGCTCTATGCCCTACGCTCGGAGGATATCGGTGCACAAAGCCAAACGTACTCGAAGAGGATTCTGAAGACGATAGGCACGAGGAGAAAGGGAAGATTCGGTCTAGTGCCCGACGTATCTCCTTTTGTTGAGTGCGGCCCCAGCAGTCGTACGAAGCTGATCGAACTGCTCAAGAGTCAAATCAGCGGATCAGAACTCTCCTCCCTCGGTCTTGCATTAGAAAAGTGCCTTACAGACAATACACCATTTTCGGGCAGCAACAGTGAGAGACAGCTGCTACTTGATCAACTACATCCATTGGTCCGGAACAATGGCTCGCTATCCGAATCCCTTCGGTTCCTTGCTCATAAGAACCCGAAGCTGAAGGTCCTTGAACTAGGAAGTGGTCCAGATAGCACGAATCTAGTGTTGAAGACTCTTCGGACCCAATTCGATGAGCCATTGTATTCCTCCTACCTGTTCTCTTCGACGTCACTGGACGCTGTGACCGAAAGCAAGGAGAGTCTCGGGGAAAACAGCAATGTTCAGTCGCTCTTCTTTAACGCCGAAAAAAGTATTGAGGAGCAAGGATTGAAGGCTGGAACTTATGATCTCATAATCATTACAGACGTAAGAGTAGTAAAATCTTTAAAAGACCGTGCACTAACAAGTATTCAGTTTGCAGCACTGGCGAGCAATGCGACAAATGGTGCAAAAACCCTCAAACAGCTGGTTCACGCTCAAGGGCATGTGGTATTGCTCGATGGCGTCCCAGAACCGGAGTGGTTGTTGCTATTGAAGGTACGTGGAACATGACACGGCAAGTAATATATTGCTAATCTTGGTCTCTAGGACTACTTGGGCAAAGAGTCCTCGAGCACCCCAACCGGGTCGAAAACTAAGTCTTCATCTGAAGACGTGTTTGTGGCACTGGCAGAGAACGGCTTTGTATTTGACGACCAGGAGACCAAATCATCCTCAGCACCTAGAGTCTTTGCGAAGCTGAAACAGCCTGTGCCGGCAACTTCGTCGGAAATCACCATCGTCGGTCCGGCATACCATCTTCCTCTCATTCGCGAAGTGGAGAAGACCTTTGGGGAGCATGGCATCAAGTGCGTGAAGACCACGATAGAAGGCGAGATACCACCTTCTCGAGATATGATGGTGTTTGTTGATTTCGACGAGCCATATATCTACAACATCACAGAAGCCGAGCTGTCTAAATTCGTTAAGCTGGTCTCAGGCATGAAAGGGAAGATGATCTGGGTTACCCCCAGTGCTCAGATCTCTTGCAAGAACCCGAATTCGTCGATGATACTCGGCCTGATGAGAACAGTCAGGTCTGAATTCAAAAAGGACATTACCACGGTGGAGCTGGATCCGAAGCGCACGGTCAATGTCAGTCTGAGCAAATCGCTCTTCAAGATATACGAAGGCCTCGGTCGCCGCGGCAAGTCGAAAGACGTCGACTACGACTATGAATACGCGATTGTTGATGGGGAGATTAAGATCCCTAGGCTGCAATGGACAACAGCTGAAGCAGAGTATGCTAATCTAGCCGCTCGACCTGCTGAGCCAAATGTTGGTTCCCAAAACTCCAGCCCTGTGACCGCTATCAGTCCCGAAACACTGCGGTTCCGACCTGACTGCAGCTACCTACTAGTAGGAGGACTGGGCGGCCTCGGTCGGATGATCTCGACGTGGATGGTCGAGAACGGGGCACGAAACATCATTTTCTTCTCTCGCTCTGCAAAGGAAGGGCCTGGGACTACGCCCTTTTTCGACGAACTCCGAGCCCAAGGATGTACGGTCACACCCTTTGCAGGCAGTGTCACATATCTGCCAGATGTCGAAGCAGCCATTAAACAAGCGACTGCTCCAATCGGCGGAGTCATTCAGATGTCGGCTGTTATGCGAGTACGTTGATCCACCCTTGATGTGAAATCCTGCTAACCGGTATCACAGGACAACCTAATGTCACAAATGTCATTTGAAGAGTGGCAAACAAGTGTTCAGCCAAAGGTCGAAGGCACCTGGAACCTTCATCACGCTACCCTTTCTGCCGATCTCGACTTTTTCCTGCTTTTCTCCTCGATCTGCGGCATCACAGGCCAATGGGGACAGGGGAACTACAACGCGGCAAACTCGTTCTTAGATGCCTTTGTCAACTATCGCCATGGCTTGAATCTCTCGGCCTCAGTAGCCGACATTGGTTTCATGGGAAGCATTGGTATGGCGGTGCAGAGCGACGCTCTGGTGAAGAACTTGAAGAGGAGCGGGTACTATTTCCTCAATGAGCGACACCTCATTGATGCTTTGACTATATCGCTCGCTCATTCCCGTCCTCGCGGCGACCAGTTTATGCACCGAAGTCAGCTGGGTCTTGGTATAAGGGCGACGAAGCCAATGGCCGCCGCCGTATGTCGGGTGGCTTGGAAGAAGGATTCTCGGATGGCTATATCACATCACTTTGAGCCTATTGGTGGAATTGCGGGCCAGGAAGTGAAGAGTGTCCTCGAGCGTGCTTATAGTAGAAAATGCTAAGATTGGGAGTTTTCATTAGATACATCTATAGTTTTACAATATGATACGGAGCGATTTACATAGGCTGAAGGATAATTCTGGACTTCGCTTACAGGGGCATTACTGTAATAGGTCTGCCTAGTGTCATGATGAGAGTCCGTTGACGTCGAGATATCTAGCACAGTATGATGTTTACATTGTCTCATCTTTTCTAAAATTCATGCCTCCATCAGTGAAGCCTTTATCCCGCGGCAACTCTATCATCTACAAACACAAACTCAGGAGGATAGCAGATCAGAAGAGTCTTCAATTTCAAAAGTATATAAACGCCAAGCCACCGTTTCAAATAGCTCCACTCTTTCATAGTGATGCATGCCTCTCATTAGGACTGTAGTATTGAGTAAAGTCATGAAGAATCCCGTCAATGTGCTGTAATGAGTTAGGCCGAGTCAACAGATGTATGTGGCTGCAAACATACCCTTTCAAACTCCTCCCGAATCTTGGGATCCTCCTGCATACGAGCAAAGGTGGCCAGAGCAGGGTCCTTTTCGAGGACCGTCTCTGGATCCGCAGTTGAAACTCGCATGAAGTTGCTCGTTGAGATAGGGTCCGTGTAGTTCCAGTAAATTGACCTACGCACCTCGTCGTACTTGTCCAGAATGCTGTGATCTGCTCGACCCATATGGATACCTATGAGGCACTCAGAGAGTCCCAATGCATCTGCAAAGCCGCCTGTCAGACCTAAACCACCCCATGGATTGCATAGATGCGCAGCATCAGCTGCCAGACAGATACGGCCAACTCGATATTTCTGCGCGGATCGTTGATGTAGCCGATACGGACTCAAGTTGAGGATTGTGTAGTCCTCAGGCTTGGGGTGGCCGGGAAGCAATTCCTGGAAACGGGCTGGGTGATCATCAAGAACTTCACGCAAGGACTTGCTACCGTCCGCTTGGTATGAGATGCGCCAGAGTCCGTCCTTCGTCAGGCGAGCAACAATATGCCAGTTCTTGGGGTCGATGAAGAAGTTGAGATCATCGTAGCCGAATTCATCGAATGGATAGTAGACCTGGATGCGTTTAGCAGACAATTCAAGGTCTCAAGTTTTCACCTACGTTGGTTGCAACCATCTGGTCGCCCCAGGTCTTGCCGTCAAAGTCCGCGCCAAAGAGTGACTTGCGGACTTGGCTACCTGCTCCATCACAGCCACACACAAAGTCTGCTTTGATTATCTTCTCGGATACACCATTCTCACGCACTAATACCCACGCAGAATCCTCGTCTTGCCCGGCGTCCAGAACCTGAGAACCCCATCTCACAGAGATATAGTCATTCTTCTGTGCATGAGACCATAGAATCTTCCCCAGTGTGTCTATGGGCAGTACAGTCGTAGCATCAGGACTCTTCGACGGTGCAAAGTCATCAACCGTCACGATCGGTGTGCCATCAGCCTTGCGAAAGGTCATATTCTTGGGCACAAACCCAGCACGTCGAACGTCTCCTAAGACTCCAGCACGCCTGAGCATTTGTATGCCAGGAGCAAAGATGTGCGCAGCCCGTGGCTGGGAGCCTACCGCGTCTGCTTTCTCAAGCAGCGTCACCTGTATACCAGCCCGGGCCAGGACCAGGCTCAGGGAAAAGCCACAGGGGCCGGCTCCAACGACAATGACCTTGGCATCGAACTGTCACTACTGCCTATGCGTGAAAGGAGAATGTGACTCACATGCATGGCAGGTGGAAAATTGGTATCAGATTAATGGTTCGTACAGTCTCACAACACTATTGTGCTCTATTCGACGACGGGAGAGATCGCCCTGGCCTGCAACTTCGATTTATGCGCTTTGTGGACTCTGCTCTTTGGTCTGGACACACGATCATCAGACGATTCCCAAACGTCGTACTCTGACGTTATGCAGCAGGTAGCCCATGTACCGGTAACTAGCATTCGCGTACGAACTCTCGGCGTGTTTATTGGTTCGCTTACCGGCGAGTATGCCAGGGCACCATTGGCTCTTCGGCAATGCGGATTCGGGAATGCACACTATCATCGACTAGCTGTCCCAATCTCCATTGGCGGGCATGTATGAGCCTTGGATCGACATCCTGACCGGCTCTGCTGGGTCCGACCCACCACTGTGACCGGAAGGAAGGGGCGGGCCGCAGAATTCTGAGTACAGTACACGCTGTAATCACTAATCCATAATTCCCCAGGCTTCATAGCCTCGGCTAACATGATGCCAGGGGGACATCTGATTGAAGAAGAGGGCAGGTAGGATCTGCACGTGTTTATAGTACCCCTCCCCCGTTGAGGCCCGATAGCGGCTTGCCACAATGAGTGATACTCTAATCACTCTACCTTATCAATACACACTAAGAGAATATTTATGCAAGGGAGTGTTGCATAGGTAATGAATGCAGATAATTCCCGGATAGACATGAGCTTGCCTTTTCTAGCTTAACAGTCGAAATCCTAGTGTATGATGCCATCTGCTAACTCATGGTGGGAAAGGTACATTCATTCCGTGCTTAACAACTTTCCTCTCCTTCGGCATGACTGTTTATATGTCTATGCATGTGGGAATTCGTACCACTGTTGACCTATCTGCTCGCATCTTCCACATGCTCACTGAGTGACCCATTCGTGTGACCATTCATCGAGCCATTTGCCTGTCCCTTTTCCTTCACAAATTTCTCGAAGAAGTTACCAATCCCTCCATGGTTCTCCATATCGAGGACCTTTGACACATCTGCCACGCGTCAGTGAGGGGTGTGGTAGAGACATCCAACTATTCTTACATTGATCCGGCCGGACAATGGCAATTGCTCCATGTTCAGGGTCGATTCCATAAAACTCGTATGCATGACCATGGCCATTGTGATAACTCTCGTCATCAATGTAGATCTTGTGCAAGTCTAGTTATGGCATTAGCAGGCTGAACCATTGGTACTACAAGAGCCACTCTTACCTCTCATCCTGTATTTGCCGGTTGTAGGCCAGAAAGCGTCTGGTATCTGTTCTTGTTGAATTTCGAGTCTCTCGCCAGACAGGATTAGAATGACCTCGATCAAGCTGTCAATGTCTGCGCCCGGAGATAGATATTTCTGGATCGGTCCATGGCTTGAGAACAGGTATTCTCCAAGCTGAGCTATGTATTAGCATACCTGTACTCTTGGCTGAAGCAGAACTCACCTGATTGAGCTTTGTAGAGGCTGACTGCTGTCGAATGTCTCCTGGAAAGACGACGACCCTCCACCGGCCATCAGAAGGCAGAGCATCCACTGTCTTCAATACCTTTGCATCGCAAAATCGAATCACCTGCACACCCTGAAGCCGCATGCCGACTATGAGATTCTTAGCCGCCTCCTGGTTGCTGCTTTCGGCCTCGGTTATGAGTGAGTCGTCGTAGGTGACCGTCAGTCCGGCTGTAAAAGGCTCTGCTTTCACAAAGATTTCGCTAAAGTCGATCTTGCCGTTGGCGTCGACGACGCCGCCGTCCTCTTTGGCAATCGAGGACATCTGACCCGCCCAGACTTTATCCCAGTTAATCAACACATCTGCTACCTTCTGTCGCTCCAAGACATAGGTCTCAAGTAATTCAGGTCCAGCCTGGCCTTTGAGAATGGAGGCCAGTTTCCAGCCGATATTGTATCCATCCTGCAAGCTGACGTTCATGCCTTGGCCTGCCTTGGGAGAGTGCGTGTGGCAAGCATCGCCCGTCAAAAAGACGCGGTTGGCTTTGGAGAAGTGGTCCGCGATGCGCTGCCCGATGGGATAGGCTGACCACCAGCGTACCTCTGCAAAGTCGAGCGTATACGGCTGGAAGACTTGACGCGCAGCATTCTGGATACGTTCAAGGGTCACCTCTTTTGCTTTGGTTCCTGCCGCGAGTTCTACGTAGATTCGAAGCATAGAGCCGCCTTCGCGAGGTATGGTGATGATGCTGCCGGCGTCGGATTGTATGATACATTGTTTCCGGACGTCGGGGAAGTTGGTTTGTGGAAAGACATCCATCACGCCCCAGACTGAGTCAGAGGTTTCTCCCACCATGTTGAAACCTAGAGACTTTCGCACAGCACTATGGGCGCCATCACTTGCCTACGGGTTGTTAGCGGAGTTTCACTACTAGGAGGAAAGGTCCAAATATACCAAGCAATACTTAGCTTCAAACACCTCCTCTCTGCCATCTTTCTCGGTGACAATAGTTACCGGATGAGCATCAGGAGCCGTAGCTTTCTCTTCATCGACCGTGACCTTCGTCACCTTGTATCGGTAATCAACTTCCTGCCCATTCAGCCTCCCCATAGCCTCCAACCACATACCATTGAACCGCGCTTGGTTCAGAATAACACGAGGCAGATGCGACAGGCCCGGTGTCGTGGCGTGCGCGCTTCGTTTGCGAACGAGACCCTTTCCATTTCCCGTAGGGTCGGTGTTCCAGAATGCGACTTCAATGTTGTGATAGGCTTCCCTGAGCAGTTCCTCAGCCATGCCGAAACTCTCGAAGATTTCCACAGATCGGATCTGGATGCCATCGGCTTGCCCAACGTCCAGTGGCCCCGATCGAGACTCTAGGACTTTGCAGCGAAGTCCCTGGCGTGCCAGCCATGTCGCCGCTGCCAGACCTGCTGTGCCGCTGCCGCAAATGACAACGTCGTGTTTCGAGCTCATTGTTTCGTAGTTTGGCGGCTACTAAGGAGCAAATTCCGTTATAGTTTCTCGGAGACTTGTGGCGAGATTTGATAAAATGGGCTCGTGGTATTGATTATGCTCAACACGCTCCATATACAACTTCACATTTGGCTAACCAGTGATCATACCATATCCAAAATCACTTCTAATGAGGGTACAGATATCGCTGAAGACACAGATCTACGCCTACTCCCGTTCCGCAGTACCATGTTTTCCGAATTTAGCCGGTAAATACGGTGTTATAAGGTATATCTTTAGGGAGCCTCTAGATGCAGAGACAGATTTAGCATATCTGCAGGAAGCGGCTCCTCGGTACTATCCTCCATCGCTCTGGCATCATCAATATCGGAGAAAGACCGAAGATCCTTGTTGATCTGGTGGATCGCCGAGAATCATTCGGGAGAAGGAAGTCGTAATCTGACTGATAATCCTATATTCCGGCCGAGTGAAGAAGCCGACCAAGACTACTGCATGATGAATTCCAGCCTATTGAAGATCAGTTTCCACATCGGTCTGCCTGCATAGGCGGCAACCCACTTGACATCTCTGCAGGGTCCACACATATCCGAATTTCCGAGTTTCCGAGACGCAACGAGGGCGATCTGTAACAGAGTAGTGGCTGATCAAACGCTTCCATCGAAGATGCTTCACACGCTATGCATGCTCTGGGGTATTCCCCGAATTCAGGCCCCAAGCTAAGAGAAGCCACTTAGTTCATTGCTTATCATCTCCTAAGCTAGTCTACAGGACGCGCAAGCCATGATCCGCTAAGGAGTGAAGTAAGCTAAGACCAGATCTGCATGAAGAATGAGCAAGAGCCACTTCCAGGGCAGCTGCACACTAGAACCTTGGAATCAGATCCCGGCCGGGATCTGGGCACAGTGACAGCCCCCTAGCGCCGGAGACTTAACGGCCAGTACTACACAATTATCCCGCCTCTGTTAAAGTCAAGGGTTGGGGTTTCAATCCATGATTCAGGCTGACGTCGGGAGATTTTCCCGTGACAGTCTTGTGAATCATGTTGGTCGCAAAAGCGCTACCTCTATGTGTCGGTTATATTCTCCTTTGCTCTCCTTTAACTCGACAATAACTGGCTGTACAGTGTTTTTCAAGCTTAATGAGAGAATCGACTAGGAGTTTGAGATAAGAAAATCACTGAGATCCAACAAGGTACTACAACTTCCACAAGGTTCAAGCTAGAGTGGCACATATCTACATAGATTAGATGTATCTTCTTACTAGAGTAACAGCCCTCAGGTAACAATGGATCCCTTTTGCCCTTCCCATACTGTTGCCATGTCCCCCTCTAGTGAATGACCTGCTGCAACCCATCCTCGAAATAATGTTGCACGAAAGGATCGGAGCTATCGTTGCCATACGCATCACCTCCAAATTCCAGATAGCCATCCAAAGTATCCGGCGATACTCCCCGCGTGATCTCTGATGCATTACCCATCATCCACACAGTCTGCATTCCCATGATCATATGCTGAAGTGTGTGGCAGTGTACCATCCACACCCTAAGAAACACGGTGTCAGGGCACAATAGCCTTTTATCAAAACATGCGAGATGGAGACTCACCCTGGATCCTGAACATGCAATCGCCACGCCCGCCATCCCTGATCAGTCATATTTTTATCCTCTCCCACATACTGCCACGGAGTGTACTTGTAAAGCATCGTCGTATCTCTAATTACGGGATTATAACCCTTCAACCTCTCCTCGTTCGCGGTCGCATTGTACGAGCCATCCCCGCTACCAAGATCATAGATATGCCCGCCGTGAATATGCCACGGATGGAGATCGAAGCCGATATCCAGACCATTCGGCTGGTTGACCAGGATGATATCGATGACCTCGCCCATCTTGGCGACGTAAACGTTTAAATCGGGATCCCAACCTCCATGCTCCTTCACCGTAGTCTCGTAATCTGGTATCGCTGCGTCCCCGCGCTTGAAGATGTCAACTAGATATGGCGTCCCTGGCTGGTGCTCTTGTTTCCAGAATGGAGTGTGGTTTCTGTGTTGATTTGTTTCGGTCCAGGTGTGGTTCGATACAGCCGCGTACACGCCCTCCTTCACGAATAGCTGGAGCGATGTCAGGACTACAGTCCGGTCGACTTTGTCGGCGGTTGGGAAGCCGTTGGGCTCCAAGGGCTCGAGAGTATACTCCATCCAGTCGTAGACCTTGTTCGGCAGGGTCAACGGCTGCTTCTCGGGACGCACTAAGTCTGTGGTCTCGTTGAAGGCAAGATCCCTGTTGGTATTGTACGAGAGCAGCGCGTAAGAAGAGACGTTCATGGGTCGATAGCGCGACTCCATCTGGATCCAGAACGCACTTTTTCCCAGACGCTCCAGCTCTTCTTCTGTCTTCGTGTGGAGAAGGAAATCGAAGCGTTGGCCCGAGGCAATCTGAATGCGTTCCGTTTTCGCCAGCTTGGTGTATTTCCCGTCTGCAGCCATGATCGACAGGTCTTGGTGGTCCTCGAACCCCATAGTTATGAGATTCAGAGCTGGCCCGCCAATGACTCGCATGCGATATGTCTTGTCGGGATCAACTTGGATTACATCTGGGCCACAGCTTTCCACGAGCGATGGATCTGGCATGACCCACGGCTCGGGTGTATCCGTCTCATTTGCGCTCATTCCAGGGAAGCTGTTCCCATTCATTAGAATCGTCGTAGGGTCGCCAGTCCTGGAAAGTATGAGCATAACATTCAAATGCGGCTTTTAATGCTGTACGTCCACGAGTTGACGGCATGAGGTGCCACTAACCATCGGACCACATCAAAAGGCATAAGCAGCTCAGTCTCCGTCATTGAGTCGGTTTTATTGTAAAGCTCAGTAATAAACAGGGTTCGTTCTTCATCGTATGTGAAAGGTGGCGAATTACCCTCCTTTTCTTCAACGATGAGAGGACCTGCTGCTGATACTGCTTGGAATCCCACATGGGAGTGATAAAAATGCGTCCCAGCTTCACCGACGTTTGGTCTAATTTCATAGTCGAAATATTCTCCCGGCTTCAGGTTGATTAGCATATTTGTTATTCCATGCCGGCGCTCAAAAGATTCACCTTTATGGGCCATTGGCTTGCTTGAGGTGAACCATCAGAGAACGGAGCAGTGGACTGACTTAGTCCATGCCAGTGCTGTTGTAATATCGTTAGTGACTTTCCCCTATTATAGGAGATGTATTAATACAATGGTAGTGTTCTTTGATTCCAGGTCATTGTATACTCTCACCCAGGTAGATTGACCTTCCCTTAGGTAGAGGGCTGGGCCTGGTGAGGTTCCTGTTCAAGTCCATGAGCTTCATATGGGGCGCTTCCAATAGAAACGGAGCTAACTAACCGTTGATTAATGTGCTGGGGCGGGTCACGCAAGCTACAGGAAAGACTTGCTCAGAGACTCGCAGTATGTGATCGGGTTGGAAATCGGGACCATGGGTTGTATGCCGCGCGGCGGCTGTCGACCAAAGAGCTGCCAACGCTACGCAGACCTCAAGAATTAGAGACATTGAATTAAACCCCTGTAGATGGCAGGTCAGAGGAGAATCATACGCCATAAGACAGTCAGTGTCTGGACTGGCTTTTCTGGTGAACCAATTCTGCAGAGCTCGAATTAGAACGGCCGAGGAGCCACTAGAGCAGCTCGCAAGCACTATGATCACTCGTCAGAGCTCCGACAGGGTTGACAGAACCATGAACAAGGGTTCAATGCAGGATCGGCGGTTTCCAGCCCTCGCAGCGAATCGTTCGAAACCGATCAGCCATTGATGCAACCTCGCAGCTTGGCAGCTCTGGCTAGCTGTTTCGAATTTACCACTGAATCATTTTCGGCTATCCGGTTATCAGTATGCCAACGTGTCTTATTTATGCCGACTCGCCGAGTGGAGCGTCAGATTATCAATGTCGAGCTTTAGTCAGTGATGACGAGACCGTGCCACCTCCTGTCGATGATCCCTCGGCCTTGCAGCAATATATCGGCTGAAGCCATTCCGACCTTTCACGTGTAATCAGCCTCAGATAATCCATCCGTTCTTCAACGGCCTCTACACTTCAAAGACGTTGCTGCCCCGGCCCCCAAAGCTAGCGCCAGCACCCCGCTGGCTCTGTCATCAACGTGAAGTTCATGCGCTGCTCATTTGGCCATATCGCAAAGATGCTTTCCACAGTCGTTACAGCGCTTCTGCTTTTAGTCTCAAGCTGTGAGGCTCTGCCAACCTCCGAGACTTCTCTTCTCGGGAAATGGTCAACCCTGCCCAATATCACACGCGATGGCACTGAATACCCTCGCCAAGAGCACGCCGCGGTCCTCGTTGGCGACGAGATCTACGTACTGGGCGGCATTCTACCGTTCGATGGCAAAGAATACGCAACTACCAATCTCGTCCAGAAATACAACACGATAACCAAGACTTGGACCGAGACGGCGCCCATGCCCGCCGCGCTGAACCACGCCAATGTCGCCGTCGTCGATAACAAGATTTACTGTCTTGGCGGCTTGGAAGCCATTGACGAAACCTACTGGAATGCAACTGGCAAGTCTGCCGTCTACGATCCTGCCACCGACGAGTGGACCGTGCTGCCTGGCATCCCCGAGGGACGAGAAATCGGCAGTGCAGCGACGTTGGTGCGCGATGACACCATCTATCTCCCCGGTGGACTCGCATTCACCAACATTACCTTTGATCAGGAAGGAACAGTCTCCCGATTCACGTCATACAACGTGAAGACCCAAGAGTGGAAAATCCTGCCGGACCTGCCTGCCCCGCGTGATCACGCTGGTAAAGGTATCTACCAGGATATCTTGTACATACTGGGAGGCCGAGAGTTTGGGAACAAGAATGTAGTCTCCACTGTGTTTGGGTTCAACCTTACCTCGCACGAATGGTCTGCGACATCGTACGAGCCCATGCCTATTGCGCGCGGAGGAGTCGCGTCTGCTACTATCGGTTCTCAGATCTTCACGGCAGGTGGAGAGGGGGACCGCCGTACTCCCAATGCTGTTTTTCCTGAGATGCAGGCTTATGACGCTGCCACGAATACCTGGATCAGCTATGCGGACATGCCTCTGCCGATTCACGGTTCGGACGCTGTGGTGTATAAGGGTGAGATTGTTATCCCTGGTGGAGGAATTGTGACGGGGGCGACTTTGACGCCGGTGGTTCAGACCTTCCAACCGCCTGAGCAGGATTTGACACCCGCTTCACAGGATCTGGGAGAGGAGAGCATGACACTGATAGTTATGGTATACGGATTTATTACTGACTTGTCATGGATGCTGTTCAAGAGGTGATAGCCTCCTTAGATGTCTTCAATGAACTATCACAATGGTGACCTAGCTGTGCTTTTGTATGCACCAACTAGATAATAGAAGCGCTGGCGAGATAATTCTAGCGCTAGGAACAACGCATACAGTTCGACAAGCCGTAGTTGATAATACCAGAGAACCACCGTAAACCGACCTCCTTCGCCCAATTCCATCAGGGTTACATCCATCCTGTTAGAAGTGAAGACAAAACAGACGACGACTTTGACGCCAAGGCCATTCTGCAGCAGAAACTCTATCATTTATCTGTGACCTCGGGATCTCACCTGCACCTCCAGTGCAACGACCGACTTCCCGATTCGTGGGAATACTGAAGCCTATGTCAATTACCACCCTTTCAATGTCTCTCTCTCTACGATAAGCTATCTATAGCCACGGAAAATACCCCTGGAAGATACTAGACTGTAGCAACAGAAATTGGGGTATGTCAGGTTTCATATCCACATGTTGCACCGCCTACAAGACCTCTTGGTCTGGCCTTCGCGCCTCTCTATGATATCAGTTTTATTACAGATTGCAAGACTGAATGGTCAGGTTTAAAGGCTCATGGGTTAATCCCCACTGTGTTTGAATCTTGCCGGACACCCCCCTTCAGGGTGGGGGCCGAATATTGAGGGTGGTGGCACTTTCACTTTACCAGCCATTAAATTAGGCTATCCAAGTAGACCACGATAGGTGTACTCGCCCGAATAGCCTTTCAGGAGTGAGGTAGTGTCAGGATCCCTGATCTCTATATAATATGCTCGCTGGAAGCGAGATGGGTGTTCCAATCGCGCCTTTTTGATAATGATATAGTTCTCTAATCCTCCGAGGCGTAGGATTAATTAACCGATTACTTATAGCGTGGGGGATAGCCATTTAAGAGAGGTGAATGGCGTTATAAAGCTTCTCTGGTTGGTCTGCGAGGCTGCTCTATCCGAAAGGAGATGTAGACTGTTGACAATCAATTGGAGAAGAGGAAATGCAAGGAAAACAGCCACCCATGTTCTTTATAGAATTAACTCGACAAATCCTTCCGCGGATCCTTGTCGATCAGTGACTAAGGTGGCGGGATAGATACGAACACAGCAATCATAGACAAATCCAGAGGACAAGCAACTAGATGCACGCAGTCGTGAAGAATCTAGAACCAACCAGAGCCAGTGAATATTATATGCCAGCCAAAGAGCAGCGAGGCTACGCGAGGGTGCATTAGTCTTAGATTGCGTCAACGGTTGTTGGAGTTGGATTGACGATCGATGTAACGTACGGTTATCATTGAGGAATTCGTCAGGGTGGCTGGGCTAATGCAAGCCTGTCTCAAATGCCAACAGGCCAGGCGAAGCTGAAGGGGGAGGCATTGCCTATCTGGGCACGCTGGCCAAGGCACAGGGCACTAGAAAGCCCTGGCGTGCGGCGTCCTACGGAGTAGCCCGCCGGCCCCACTATCCTGATAAGCACTAAGACGGGAAGGATTGAAGGATTCTGTCCACCAACTTCAGCTGCAGAGCAGTTCTGCACCCTGAGGTCTTGCTAGCTATACCAGGATCCCGATCCGCAATATCTCGTCAGCGCAAGGAAATCATGCAGGTAGCTCTGCTGGGATTCAGATCCGCAGAGATTCGTCAGCGCGGCAGAGCTGATAGCCTAGCTTATAAAAAATAATTTCAATCCTTCGCCGTGGCGGCTTATTCCAGGACTCCAATAACGTGGGGCGGTCCCAGCGCAAAGTTACTGCGTATTTCCATGTCCATGCACACCGCAACTTGTACGACGATAATGCAAGCAGACCGAGTCGATGCCGCTTCGACGGGCAGGAAAAAGAAATGGATGTCGCGGCGCAGAGGGGCGTGCGAGATGTGCAAGTCGAAGAAAGTTCGCTGTGCGTAGCTCCACCTCTGTAGATGGGCTGACTTTGCTGACTCGGGTCTGACACAGGCGATGGTGCCACGCCATGTAGATACTGTAATGTGAGAGCAATCTTCTTCAGACACGTTAGCATCGGTTAACACGCTTCTTCAGTTGCATAATCTCAAGTGCGAGTACAATCTCTCGAAAAAGCAGCAGGCCAACAACAAACCTGCAGTAGACGAGGTCTCCATAGACCCGTCGCTCACAGAAAGCAGCAGCTCGGGAGCCACCACGCTCGTTCCCTCCCCAACCGACATACAGATTCTGCCAGATCTAACAGCCACACAACTCGGTGCTGCTCACCGTGTTTCCGGAAATGCAGGCAATGCGCTCCAAGAGATGATGTTTGCCACGAATGGCCGGCATGATATGCCGGTCATGTTCGATGGGTATGCTCACGACGATTTCTCCGCCACATCTATGGAGTGGATTGGCAGTGATACTCTAGGAGCGCCGTTCTCAGTCGACATGAGCAATATGAACGGGCTGGGAATGCTACCTTGGTCACCCCCGAAAACCGCCCATTCGGATGCGAATTTCGACATGCCATATGCTCTCGAACACACGACCGACGCGGCGGCACAATTCGAGCTCAATCTGCCATTGTCTCCGGAAGGATCAATGCGGGATATATATGATGAGAAAATGTGGGAAGAAGTTGGCTCAAAGGTAAGGGAAATCAAATCGTTGCACCTTTCCAGCACGCGGTCGTTGAACACCAAATAAGCTAACACAGTCTTTATAGACTGCAGCAGGGAATCCTTCAGGCACGGTAGCTGTTACTCTTGCACAAAGACAACTGCTAATAATGTGAACTCAGATCATAGCGCAAGAATCGATTTCTCCCTAGCGGCAATCTTCTCGCCGCAGCGCCAGCGACTCGGAAACCTGAGCCGGACTCAACAAGACGAAGTAGATGGGATTTTCAGACGACTCTCTGACGCTCAGTCTCAGATCTCGTGCGGCCTCGCCGGGGAGCAATATGATGGCAACCATTCACGCTGGTACTGGAGCGATACAGCGTTGATTGAAAAGTGCAAAGCTGGTATGCCCTGTCCACGCCATATGGTTCACCTAGAGTCTAACTGGAACAGCGTGTTTCGATGATCCTCTCGGGTACGTCCACCTATATATGGTCCGTTGCAAAAACTAAACCATGCTAGGATTTCCACCTTTTTAACGAGATCACATTTCGAAAATTATGTCCAACAAGCAAGGGATTCGCCCTCCATCGAGGGGTTGGCAGTCAGACCGCTGGTTGATTCAGTCATGGCTCTCGGGTTCCAAGCCCTAGCCGCAAGATCACTGCCATCTGTAGGCTCCGACGTGAGCAGAAAGGCAATCGCTCGGCTAAGAATGGCACTGAGTTCTCATGATGCCGTGCAGCGATCGCCTGACTCGCTCCTAAAGATGCAGGTAAGTCAGCCAATCCTCACGCGAAATTGGTCACATGTTGACTGATCAGACTTTGTTAGCAATGGTACGAGAACCAATCGCTCCGAAGCTTTCCTTCGACAGCTAACGATTCTCTAGATGACAATTGCTGAGCAAATCGATCACACTATCTACACTGAACTACTGTCGTATGCAGTCAGCTGTGCCAGGACCCGAAGATTCATGAACCGCGACTCGACATACATGACCATGACAAAGGAGAAGGAGTACCTTGCACGGAGAAGTCTATGGTACCTGTACTCCATCGAAGTAGTCCATTCCATTCGCGACGGAATGCCCCCGGTAAGTCTTGGTTCCGGTGGTGCCACCCGTAGACCCCTTCTTGCTTGGCCTCCGCTAACAAATCAACCAGATCCTCACGCGCGACTGGACCGACTACGCGCTACCCGAGACCAGCAAGGAAACAGACTGGTTGCTCATCCAATACCAACACGCCAACGCCCTCAGCTCAGCGGTCAACACCCTCTACAGCCCTAAAGCCCTCTGCCAGACTCTAGCCGAGCGAGAGCGAAACCTCATGCAGGCACACAAGGTGCTCGAAAACTGGCGAACAGGCCTCCCGTCACATCTACAGAACATCCATCGCCACGAAACAGGATACGTCACCCTGGACGACCAGAAGACGCGCCATTTGACCTTGACGATGGTCTGCAAGTACCACGAGGCCATCTTTATCATTTTCTTCCCGTGGACCGGGAGCCAATCCAAGGGACTGATCTCGGAGCAATATCGCAAGATGAGCATGGAGCTATGCGTGAAGTCAGCGCAGGCTGTGTTGGCTATTGCGGCTCGGATATCGAGCTGTGATATACTCGGGGGGTGAGACCACACTTTTAATCTGATTTGCGAGAATGACCTGGCTAATATCTCTCTAGCAAATTCCTCAACCTCATCGCCGCGTCCATCTGTGTGACGTTCTTGGATATCGTGGGTAGCGGTAGCAAGAAAAGCCTGCCGTACTTGAGTATGTGCTGTGGAATCTTCGGGAGTTTGAGCCTGGATAACGAATTGCCGTTGGCCGATGCTCTCAAGCTGACGCAATTGGCGCAGAGGTCTGGAAGCTTTGATGGGCTGCGATTGGAATGACTGGATTGTAGGCCGGAGTTTAGGTTATAGCGCATGGGTTGAGATTGAAACGATCAGACTGTATCACGGAGTTAGGTGACGGACGATATAGACCAGCTACAATAGATGATAAGACGTCACGGCATATACGATAGATAGGTAGTGGGTTACAGGCGTCTACAGACTGATAGGTGCCAGGATGGCCCTTCTGAATAGAATGAATACCTTGCACCGAGCATTACGGGGAGAGCGGGACTTGATGCCATATTTTCCCAAGTCCGCCGGTCTATATACTTATCGTATAGCATAGCTTGAGCCTCTTGCAATCAAACTTCCCAAACTCCTCTAATCATGTTTCGTCGCAGAGTCTCAATTGTGGTCAACCCTCAACCATTCAAGCCACAGTCGCATTACTCTTCTCCGCATCCTCCTGCTTCCTCGCCAACTTCCTCCTTTGAAGATCCTTGACCAAAAACCAAAGAGCAAGAGCCGTGCCAAAAGCCGTCAACCCAACCGAAAACCAAAGCGTACCCCGGTACCCATGCAGCAAATCCGCATCGGTATGCCCGCCATTATTAATCTGGAGCTCAATGGTACCAGCGAACCCAAGACCGAGCGAGATACTGTAGACCACAATCGTCATAATCACACTAGACCCCATGCCCTGGTACTGGCGGGGCACTGCGTTTGCGAAGATGATTGTGGCGGCAGGCAGCGACGAGTCCATGGCGAAGGTGGCGATGATGGTCGCGAAGAAGAAGTAGGTCCAGTAGATGGAGTTTACCGGTCGCAGGGCCATGAGGAGGGAGGTGAGGAAGTAGCAGACCATTGCGAAGAGCATGACGGATGAGGCGGGGACTCTGTGCATGATTTTGCCGACGACTAGGGCTGTTCCTATCCCGGTGACGAGGATGGGAGATAGCCAGGCGGCGAGTTGGATGGGGGTTTGGCCGCCGATGTCGAGGCAGATTCGGACGACGTAGAAGAGCTGGGCACAATGTTAGTTTGACATCATGTCGTAGTGAGGATCAAGACTCACCCAGATTCCAAAGGTCGACCAGCCTGCTGCTGTGCAGCCAAAGACAAAGGCAATGTCGGAGGTGAGGACGGAGACAGGCAGGATTGGATGGCGAGCTACGCGAAGTTCGACGTAAAGGAAAGCCGCCAGGAACAAGAAACTGAGAATAAGACAAACATAGACGTAGGGTTCGTGCCAGGTAGTGACAAGGCTCTGATTCCAGGCGAAGTTGAACAGAACCAGCGTCGTCACACCGCATGCGCCTCCCAGGAGATCGATCCGATCTAAAATCTCGCGAAAGGTTCGTCGCTCAGTCTGCTCCTCGACATGAATATTTGGAATTGCAAAGATCGAGATAAAGAAGAGCAAGGCAACTCCCAAGGCCTGGCTCCAGTAGATCCATGGCCACCAGGCCATGGCAAACAGCGGTCCAAATACGAAACCGCCCATAGCCCCGACCGGGGCTGATGCAGCAAACCATGCAAAACCCATGTTTCGAGGGCGCTCGGAGAAAGACTTGCCCATGATGGCGAGCGCATTAGGCACAGTCAACGCAGGACCAAGACCCTGCAGGACACGAGCAAGAACGTAGACGGGCCAGCTGGAGTAGACCGAGACTCCTGCCATCATGCTGGTCAGAGCGAGCCATCCCGTACCGATGACGAAGATTATCTTGTTTCCAAACTCATCTCCCAGGCGCCCTCCGATCAAGATGAATGTACCGAGGGTCAAGCCGTAGCCGGAGATTGTCCACGAAAGGTTACCCGGGTCGTGGACACCGAAGGACTCTCCGATTATTTCGAGGGTGGTGAGGGTGTTGCACAGGCCCAATTGATTGAGGAACATGGATGAGCATACGGTGGTAATGAAGATGGTCCGCTGGATGAAGTTGTAGCTATCGGCAGGGTAGACGTATTCATTGTCGGTAGCGTGTGCAGGATCTGGAGCTGACTCTGTATGGGTTAGGCTAGCTCTAGGGCTTGATTGCGAGCTACTTACCATCGGCATGCTTTGAAGGAGCAGTTTCCTGCCCTTCTAGAGGTGCGGCGGACATTGTGGATGGAGTGGAATGTCAATTGGTATTCCGGAGAAGAGAGGAAGTGGTAACGAGGTCCATCCATGGAGTAGCAGCTGGCTAAAAAAGGCAAACGGTCTCCTTTGAGGCGGAATTTGTCAGGGCTACAGTCTCGGAGAGTTTTGCCCTGCATGACTCGAAAGTCTCCGTTCATCCGTCCCCGATTCCTTACATAACTCATCTTACTTAAGTCGCCAGCCAAGTCGGTTTCCTCCTTTAAGCAAGATCTACTGGTTACCTATTGGTCTATTGGTACGCTGTAAGAAGATGCCAAAAGACAGGGTCTACCTATCTGAAGGATTACATCAAGCACTATTGGTCGGACTACCGACAAGATAGGCCTTCCCTGGCCCCAACAAGTAATTACTCCAGCAACATCTAGTCTCTTGATCATCTCACCCCTTTCAGCTACTGGATATTGCTCGGTTTTGTCCACTAAAGGCTAAAGCGAGCATATGACCAGCTGCTCGAGGCTGTTTGTTGAGGTAGAAATCAGCCACCGATTCGGCTGAATTGCCAACCTTGACCCTCTGAAAGATCATCGACTAATATGCCGATCGGGCATTGATTGACTGAAGTCAATAGGCGTCCAAGGTGTGCGTGACATGGTTGGGCAAGGGGGCAAGTTTGAAAGCGTCCAGAACCGCGTCGATAGCAACGGAGACATATTCTCTTGGCATCTCTTGAACCTGTTCTGGAGATCATCCCTGGAACTGCCCAATTAATACCCTGTTTTTAGTTAATTCCTTGATGGAGTATTATTTGTGTCGGATGACCCACGGCCGCTGTACGGAGCACAACGAATGGAGTCTGGAGCGGGCCGAGCCTTGGAAAAGAGGCCAGACACGTCAACCATTACCCACTGCATAAGTTCATCATGCTGCCTTGAGAAGTAGGAAATGGGGGCTGGATGCGACATGGCATAGACCATTGATCACCCATGCAGCCTTTGACGTGACCCAGGTAACGATTATGCTATCGGGCTGAACTGAGGCAAGATAGCCGGTAAGTTAATACTAGTGCGTACCGTCCTTGGCTTCGGATCTAGACGTAGCTCACGAGTCATTTGACATCATCTCGGAACTTCTGTATGCAAGGGCCCGGGAACACGTCAGCCCTAGACCGGCTTTGCGCCGCTTACGCACTCTGTTTCATCTTGCCGTGGCCGAGCCGGCTATCTCCCTCCTATACAGAGCCGAGCGTCGGGATCATCTTTCATGTGAGTCTGTCAACTTGATGGGCGATGGGCAGCCTGACTTGATAAGTAAAGGTATCACTGTGTAGCTTTCGCGAAGGCAGAATAACTCCACAACCAACTCGCAAAACTCAAAATGCCTGAAAAACACGAATTCCTCTTCGTCCTACCAGACGGCCCAGATGGCCTTAAGAACCGAGACTCCTGGACCGAGTAAGTCCTGGTCCGTTGCAAACTATAACACGCTTCTAAAGTAATCTAGCCCCCACGAACGCTTTGTCGAACGAGAATCAGAATACTGGCTTGCCGGAGGTAATGGCAGAATGCAAACGTGTGGAAAGCCATATTTACTAACACGTTGTATATCAAGGCCCCATGTATGACAGTCACGAAGAGAACATAGAGCGTGGCAGCTGGGTTCTGGTTCAAGCTTATGACAAGAAGGAAGCGTTGGATCTTCTTCAACGTGATCCGTTCACTGTTGGCAAAGTCTGGGATTGGGAGAAGGCTCAGGTCTTGAGCATCAAGAGTGGACTGCGTGTGCCGTTTGTCAAGAACTCGATCAAATTCCCACAGGACAAGATGAACGGCGGTAATTAGATATGCCTAGATCTTTGAAATTTTATCCAAAGCCTCTTCGATTGTTTCAATAATCAGATAGAGAATTTCTTATGACTTCTTGGTGGTAGCATATTCTTAGTATTGAGGCACAAGTTAGGGTAGCTAATCATGGAGCCCTCGATTCCATAAGATGTTATCTGAATCATCAACAATAACAGGTACATTGTAGAAGTTTTTCAAGATCAAGGCAATGGTTTATAAGCGTGAACAAAAATCAATTTCTAAATGGATCTATACTACGCATGCGGGCCTCACCTCACCTGTATACATGTTCACACAAATCAAGGACTTTCCAATACCTTCAAAACGCTGTCCTCAAAGCTGGTCCAACCATCCTTCCCAAGTCGCTTCAGTATAGCCAACTCCGTCTCGCCATTCACCTTTCGTGTATCTAACCCTTGGGTAGGATCATCCTCAGGCCAAGGCTTGCTGGGGTCTTGTTTGCGGAAAACCTCGAGCCAACTGTTGAAATTGAAACGGCCGGCGAATGCCAACAAGCGCTTGTTCTTCACCTCCTCATGAATCAGCGCACCGATGTGCAAGAGCGCCACATCACCGACATAACCATAATAAGAAGCTCCGAAACCTCTCATGAATCCATCCTTTGATGGATCTTTGTAGAAGTCCAGCAACCACTTCGCCGTGCTCCCAGCCTGCTGCTCGTCGAAGATGGTTCCGATCGTGTAAGTAGGCAAGACCGAGTTCACGACGAAACGTGGGTTCTCCTCTCGGCTAAACCTCCACATTTCCTGCTCGACTTGCGCTTTCAGGGCAGAGTAAACGTCCCACCCACGTTCCGCTTCGTATGGGGGTGGCTTCCAGGCAGCTTCGATAGCCTCATCGTTCCAAGTATCCTCATTAATCGGGATCTCTTTAGTAGTCGACCGATTGCTCGCTGCTTGGTCACTGCTAGTAAAGACGAAACGCTTGACGGATTGTTCTTTATTGGCAGCATCAAGCAGTCTTCGGAGAGCTTCGACAGTTGGAGTAATGACTTTGGTCGGGTCGGGTCCGAAGCTGACGTCTCCTGCGACGTGGGCGATGCCATTGACGTCCTTGAGAACAGTCTCCCAGACGCCGGCGGCGTTCTGGTCGGGTACAATGACTGCTTCAAAATTCCCAGAAGGATTGCGTTTGGCCAGGGCTTTTGTGATCCATGCTGCCTTTTCACTTGAGCGGACGGTTCCGCGTACTTTGTAGCCGAGCTCGAGCAGGCCGTTTGCAATGTACGAGCCAATAAAACCGGTGACGCCGGTGACGAGTACTAGCCCGCCAGGGGGTACTATGGTGGGAGATGCAGTCATTTTCTGAGAAGGATTTTAAGGGAACTCTAGAGTTGCAGAGAGTTGTGTCGTGTCTGTGAGATATGGCAGTAAGGAATAAGATACTGCGACGTAAGTACGATCGGCGATAGGAGTATAACGGTGGCTATCAGCTTACTGCTAAGAGATTAGCGCCTACCTTTTATAAGCCTGCTGAGTACTCTGCAGATCTTCGCTGTTGCGTGCTTCGGTTCTTCTGGTTAATCCAGCGTGATCCGGTGTCATTTATCCGAGTCGGAGACATAAACAACAGCCAATCACTCTCTCCCTTACATCATATACACTCGGATGCTTGAACAAGCCCGATACATATAGTCTAATCGTCGTCTCCCTGGGTCACCCTCATTGACGAACTTGGCGACATGCGGATCACATTATCTTCATCCAAGATGGCTGGATTCACCTTCTTCAACCTTCTCCTGCGATTTACAGCAGGATTGACTGGCGGTGCACCTCCGGCGCAAATCCCGACTCTCGTGCAAGAAGCGGTTTCTCATCCTGTAAGTCTCAATTGAGTAATCCACCTATCTTGATCTAATCGTGTCACAGTATGCAGTTCACCACACTGTAGTCTCGGCCAGCAATCTGACGGATAGTCTGAGGTTCTACGTGGACGGCCTCGGGCTCAACATCATCAAAGGCTACAACTTCCAAGGAGACCTGACGACTCTCTTCGGAACCAACACCTCTGTTCTCCCGGGCTACTTTCTCGGCGACACGACCTCTGTCTTCAACGGAACCGATGGCGTCATCTATCTTGTCGAGTTTCCAGACGCGAAGAAAGTCCCTACGGTCGAGTCAGATCCTCCAAACACCGGGTTGTTCCTGACTTCTTTCTGGCTGGGCAACAAGATCAATGCCACCTTGGATCGGTTGGAGAGCCTGGGTCTGGGAGGAACACCTCACATCGCGACCTTTAGTTTCGACTCGGAACCGCTGGCGACCTATGCCACGGTGAGGGATCCTGATGGGGCGCGCGTCTTGCTTGTTAGCCGACCGTACATCAATTCCGTCGGGGAGGAGCGTCCGTGAGTTAGGTTAGACTGTTCGATAGACTAGCAAGGTTCGGATGCGATAACAAGTCTCGGAAATCAGAGGATGAGATATCCGAATTACCGAACCCTGTGGATCTCGCTGTCGATCCTGTTGTCGATCTTCCTGTCAATAAAGCAGAGGCCACTGACGTATTTATGTAGTTTGGCCTTCGGATCGCGCAATAGAATGCATGTTCAAGTGGAGCGACCGTCCAGTCAGCCAGGGCAATCCCATTTGCTCACTATGCGATTATATCTCAAGCTTTTATTATATCTCCTGCGTAAATAATCACCACCAAACTACAGTAACATCTCTGGAATACGAAATTTCATCTTCAACGCCATTATGCTACGCAACGATCTGATTGACGATGAGGTGCACGGGGTTGACGGAGAGCACGACGACTCGTCGACATTAACAGGATCCGATGAAGACCTGGAGGTCAAACGGCCTCGGTCATTCACTGGTGAGGTTGCCTTCGTCACCGTCGTCTGCATGGCCCAACTCGTGAGCCAGGCTGGTCTTGGCCAGGTGATATCGATTCTCCCTATTCTTGGGGAATCGTTTGGCATCGGCAACAACATGAGTCGACTTTCGTGGTTTCCGGCTGCCTACTCTCTGACAGTGGGAACGTTCATCCTCGGGGCTGGTCGGTTGGGCGATCTGTACGGCCATAAACTCCTCTTCATAGCTGGATTTTTCTGGCTCGCCATCTGGACATTGATCGCTGGTTTCGCGGAATTCACTGGGCCTGTCTTTTTCTGTTTCTGTCGCGTTCTCCAGGGAATTGGTCCTGCCCTTCTACTTCCTAATGGAATGGCTATTCTGGCGAGATCATATGAGCCAGGCCCGCGCAAGGGCATGGTCTTCAGCGCCTTCGGGTCCACCGCACCCAGTGGATTCATCTTCGGAGGTTTGGTCTCTGCCGTTGCTGCCAAATATCAATCGTGGCCATGGGGATTCTGGTTCATGGCTATTTTGGAGACACTCTGCGGTATCGCTGCCATATACTTGATTCCACGCACGCCAACGCCCCCAACGAAAACAACACACAGTCTCTGGGCGAGAATGGACTTTGCTGGATGCGTCACAGGAATCTGCGGCCTCCTCATTTTCAACATCGCCTTGAACTTGGCCCCGGGCGCACAATGGCAGGATCCATCCATCTACATCCTTTTTGTCGCTTCGTTTGTATTCTTCGGTCTATTTGGATATATTGAGCGAAAGGCGGCTTTCCCCTTGATTCCATTTGCAGCCATCACACCAGATATCGGCTTCGTCCTGGCCACCTTGGCATGTGGATGGGCGGCCTTCGGAGTCTGGGTCTTCTATGGCTGGGAGTTTGTGCAGAACTTTCGAGGCATCTCACCCCTGTTCGCCTGTCTGCAGTTTTCGCCTGCAGCCATCAGCGGGCTTGTTTGTGCCTTTACAACAGGGCTAATCCTTCAGAAGCTGCCTGCTAATGTGGTCATGATGATCTCTGCGGCGGCATTTTGCATAGCCGACATTCTCTACGCCACCATGCCTATCAAACAGACCTACTGGGCGCAGCTGTTTGTGTCGGTATTGGTGATGCCTTGGGGAATGTAAGTTACTTCATGAATATATTTGTATCGGTGTCCGTGCTGACTGACTGCGACAGGGAAATGTCTTTTCCAGCCTCCAATATTCTGCTTTCCAACGCCATGCCTCAAGAACATCAGGGAGTACGTCCACTATCCACTAAAGCACTTCCAAGAGGTCCTGCAACTAGGTCTTCTGATAATTTATGAACTCAGTCTGGTGAAGGGAAAATGGCTAACACTGCAATTACAGGTCTCAGCCAGCTTGGTCGCAACTATTATGAACTACGCGATCTCTTTAGGTCTAGGATTTGGTGCAATCGTCGAGACCCATCTCAACAAGAACGGATCGGATCTCTTGAGGGGCTATCGAGGAGCCTGGTACTTGGGCGTTGGACTATCTGGGTCTGGTATCATCCTCACGCTATTCTTTGCTCTTCATGAGCATAGGAAGTCTGTTCGAACGAAGAAAGTAGGTGCCCTGGGACCGGAGTAATCTGTACTCACGGTTTGGGTCAGTGATCCAGTGTCCTGCGTTATGGTTTGTGCAAGAAAAGAAGATTCAGAGGGAAGAACCGCACGGCATCAGCTACACTGAGGTAACCTATTAGGAGTGCCTTTCGACGATAGCCTCTCGAGATACTACCGCTTGATTGAGAATTCTACTACTCCTATGCTCTCCTCTCTCGTTTGTACCTTTTTTTTTTGCCGAGTTCTTTTAGTTTCGTACGAAATGCACTATATTCAAATAAATCGGATGCCCTGTGACCTTGTATAATCTAATTCCATCTATCAACCGTTATCGTTGGTGTCTTGCCTTATTCCTTGTCTCCTGGCTTGCTACCTTGTTAGTACTCATACGCTGTCTAGTTCTTTCATCTTGCTTCTCTGTCGTCCACCTCCTCCGCGACTTGTACCTTGCAGATCGCACACTCCGCTTCTACCATGGCCATCTTCTTCACGCTATAGTACTCAGCAATGCTAGGTTAAATGCCACCTCTATAAATCACGCCCCACAGTCTCCGAAATAGAAGGGCGTCGGGGGTGCATTGGGTGTTTCGGCAGCCAACAATATCATCCTGCCATTCATCGACGAGGGGCACGGATGAGAGCGCAAAGAAACCTGTCGAGAGTTTGGTACACAGAGGCTAGAAAAGACCATCGCAAGTGAGGTTTAACGCGTCGATCTCACTCCGGCTGGCTGTAAACACGGTCACTCGCCGCTGGGCAGGCACGGAACCGGCAGAGAAGGGACTCAGTCATCTCATAGTGATAATCCACGTTTGACAAGGAATCAAAAGGTGGGGTTCTCGCCAAATGTTTAAACTGAATGCTTATTGACGTCTAAAGCAGTGTCCTTCGCAGCCTAGAATCAAGACGTTCGCGGGGTCGGCAAAGCGGCAACTAGAGCGAAAAACCGCATGTTTGCGATGCAATTACCTCTACCAAGCAACTCACTTCCTAGACCTTATCCCCGCTGGTGCGCGAGGAGAAAGAGACGCCGACTAATTCGACCCCGTTAATAGACACAGCACTGCGATATCTTGTTAAGTGGAACTGGGACAGAGAGTCGACACCTTAAGGCCGACAGACGACATGTTGGAGACAAAGCGCGACATTTCGGAGATAAGGGAGGCAGGTTGATACCTATTGATGGTGTGACTCTGTCAGATGAATTCGACATCTAAGCTTGCTATTATTTCATCGTCCCCCCTCCGCCCCGCGACATATCAACTCTTGCACCCCCAGAGACAGAACAGACGAAGGCCATAGCTATACCTCAAGTCTGTTCCAACAATGTCCGCCACATCCGTCCGAGAAGGAGGCCCAAGGCTCAAAGGCCCCTGGGACTTCCCAGACAGCCCCCTCAGCATCGCACAGCGCCAACCCCTCATGCTCGGCGTCTTCCTCGACCTGCAAGACAGACACCTGTCCAACTACCCAACAAGCAACAGCTGGGAGTTCGACTACAATCTAAGCATCGTACAAAAAGCCGAAGCAGCCGGATTCGAAATTGCTTTCAGCCGGATGCAATGGCTCCCAAAGGGCGGATATGATGGCGAAGCCTCACTAGATGCCTTCATCGCATTAGGCGCCATGGCCGCCGCGACGAAGAAAATCCTCTTGATCTCTACGATTCACGTCCTCTACGGCCCGTTGCATCCGCTCCACCTTGCGAAATATGGCGCGACCCTCGATCATATCTCAAAGGGCCGTTGGGGAATCAATATCGTGACTGGTCACCGGGCGATCGAGCATCAAATGTTCGGGTGGAATCGCATCGAGCACGACAAGCGGTATGAGATGGCCGGCGAGCTCTTCGACGTGGTGAATAGTCTCTGGGGCGAGACGGAGAACATCACCTACGAAGGCAAGGTTTCGCCCTGGAAACTCGAGAACGCGTTCATTACCCCGAAACCGCACTATGGGCGACCGGTGCTTGTTAATGCGACTGGGTCGCCGGCTGGTATTGATTTCGCGGTCAAGTATTCGGATTTGGTGTTTATTACCTCGCCTACGGGGGCGGATATTCAGAGTGCGCTGGAGTCGCTGCCGGCGCATATTGCGACTATCAAGGATGCGGCGAAGGCTGCGGGCCGGCCGATTAAGGTCTTGATTAATCCGATCATCGTGTCGAGGGATACGGTGGAGGAGACGGGGGCATATTTGCAGAATATTGTTGACGGACAGGGTGAAGATACCAAGGGGAGGAAGGATTTCAAGAAGTATGATAGTGATGCTCATGCGTGGAGAGGTCCGAATGGAGTACGCAAGACTGGGTATAACCTTGGGGCGAATGTGGAGGTTATTGGGACTCCGAAGGAGGTTGTCGAGCAGCTTGCGGCACTGCACAAAACGGGGATTGATGGTGTGCAGTTGGGATTCTATGACTGGGTGGTGGATTTTGATTATTTCTTGAAGAACATCCTGCCGCTCTTGAAGGAGGCTGGATTGAGGGTTTAGATGCAGTGACAGCACGATCTGCGAGATTATGGACTTCTCATGCATACAGTCTTAGTCCACCTTCACTAGCCCTGGTAGATTTACTGATGAGCACTAGAGTCTGCTCGAACACTGCGCTAATCATTCCAAAGCTCGTGCACAGTCGCCAAATCAAACTTGCCCACCTCCTTGAGATAACTCGTCAAGAGCTCATCACTCCGACCATGAACCTCACGCCATGTAATCCCAGTACCAAAGTACTCAAACCGATTCTTTTCGGCCCCTGTCCGCCTCTTGAAATGGAAATCCTCCCATCGAGGATCCCGTAAGGCAGCCGATCTATGATGGTAGGTACCCGGCCAAGTAAGTAGAGTGCGAGTGGCGCCGTATCCAATCTTCGACCAAGCATCACAGCTGTCTTGGAACACCTTGTCCTGAGCCCAACCATTCACAACGTCATTGAACTCCTCAGCTGCGTCTTGTCGAGGCTCGAGCCAGACGTTGCTCTGCGACTGCACTTTGCGAATACATTTTGCGATATAGGTTGATGCGATCTCGCATTGTAAAGGGACACTTCCGCCTCGGGCGTTTCCTTGAGCCTGCGGAGTACATTAGCTCTCAACTTGACCCAATGTAAAGGTAAAATAGATCAGAGGGTGTGGTATACCTGTAGAACGGTAAAGTAATTAGGGCACCCCGGCGCCATGAGACCGAGATACGTCTCCGGATACCCAATCTTCCCATTCAGACTAAACTTCTCTCGCAGATCAACTCCATCCCTACCAATGATCGGGAACCGCGAGGTATACACGCGCTCGAATCCAGTAGCCGTAATAATAACATCCACCTCGCGATGCGTACCATCAACCGTCCGAATACCCGTCTTGTCAACCTCCAAAATCCCCTCGGTGATAAACTCCGCTTTCTCCTCCTGCAAAGTCTCTAAATACCCAGGTGCTGGTGTCAACCTCTTACAACCAGGAGCATAATCCGGAAGTAACCGCTGAAGCCACTCCTCATCACCACCGACTCTGCTCCTCATGGTCTCGATGATCCGCCCGCGGAGCTCAGCATTCGCCTTACTACCAAGAACCTCACTACCTGGAGGCCGCTGCAACGCCAGGAAGAACTCACGCCGATGCTCCAGATGCGCCTTGGAATCGGTCCGGAAAATCTCCTTCTGCTCGTCGGTATACACCGGTCCACCCGGGGCATCAGCGGTGGCTTGGTGTAGGTTCGCGCTGAACGAAGCAGTAACCCAAGTCTTCGTGCGGACATAGTGGTCGAGATGAGAAACGAGAGAAAAGATATTAGGTACTATTTGCTGTCCACTAGCACCATTACCTATTACTGCGACGCGTTTGCCACTAATATCCAGGTCGGGAGGCCAGGCTGCTGTGTGAACCACTCTGCCGCCAAAGGTATCAAGTAGACCTTTGATTTTGGGGTATTTAGGGTCCGCAATGCGGCCTTGAGCGCTGACAAAGAAGTCGGCGGTGTCGATGAACACATTGCCTGTCTTGAGGTCTTTGATTTCCAGCGCCCATTGATTCGCGTGTTTGAGCCAGGTCGCAGACAGCACTTCGTGGTTGACGCGAAGGGAGTCTCGGAGGTTGTTTCGGTCGACGACATCCTCGTAATACTGTTGGATCTCGGAGCCTTTGGGGTAATATTCTGTCCAGTCGGTCTTGGGGTCAACTGTAAGTTCTGGGTAGTGTAAGCCTTCCATTCGACATGTCAAGTAGGGAAAGCTCACGGTACGCATGTGAAGGCACATCGCATCGAACGCCTGGGTAGACGTTTTGGCTCCAGGTTCCACCCTAGCATGCTTAGTATGCGCAACTGTTGAAGTAGACTTTGCTCACTTACAACCCTTCTCTGGCGCTCATATATAGTAACAGTTGAGTTTGGCACTTTCTTCGGGAGCAGAACGCCCGCTGCGAGGCCGGCTATACCGCCGCCTACAATAATGATCTATTCACTGCTTAGCGACTCGCTCTAATATGCGGAGGATCTCATGGCTACCTTCACAGGCCGCTGTGGGTTCCAAGGTTCTTGCTTCGGGAAGTATTTTGCGCTGTATCGGCTCGACGGATTGTGTGGAGATGAACTTGGCTGGTTGCCGTTAAGCAATGTTTCCGGTAGAGAGCCCATTTTGATACTGGAGAGTCTCGAATACATTGACTATGGGCCAGAAGCATTGAGGGCGCATCCTGCTTTTCTTATAGCTAAGCAACATTGGTTACATGCAAAAGGCAGACGGCCACGCAAACCGCGAGGTAAAATCATTAATAGAAGACGACATAATTACCAAAAGCACGCATCGTCAAGATGTGCAGTACTTAGCAATGGTGACTTATAAATCCAAGAATTCCTTTGGTGTTGACTCGCCGCAGGGAACTGTCCTACCCCTACTCCATTCCCCGCTTGCGCGATGTCGATGAGAATCACTAGAAGGCCGAAGTCGGAAGTCACGTCTTCTTTGTATGATTTCATTGGCAAGGCACTATGATGCCATTGCTTGTGGTTTTGAGAAGTAGTTGGAGTAAATGCGTTTTGGTTACGAGAGGACTCTCCAATATGTCGTGCTCGCTATTTCACCATCGCATAGATCTATGCCTCATCACTGCCCTGCCCTGACTAGACTATATAAAGCAGAAATAGAGCATGCTCCGACCTAACCTCTCATAAATATCCCTACACAGAATTACACAATGCCTTTCGGTGAAATCTACGGCGCTCAGGTATGGCTACCCTGCACACAACCCCGTAACTAGAGGAAGGAGAGATAAAATACTGACTACGCTTCAGGATAACCCGCGCACCTTGCCCTCGCTGGTCGCTGCAAAGGAGCTCGGCCTCGAGCTCACCCTGCGTGCTCCCAATGTTTCTTCCGAAGAGTACCTGAAGCTCAACCCTCAGGGTCTGATCCCCACATTTGTCGGGGCAGACGGCTTCGTTCTTACTGAGAGCACTGCAATCCTCACTTACAGTACGTACTTCAGGCCAATTCGCAGTAAACATTGCTAATACACTTACTAGTCGCATCCCAAAAAGACAACAACCCTCTCCTCGGCAAAACCAAGCAGGATACAGCCTCCGTCCACCGCTGGCTCTCCTACTCCAACACCCAGATCCTACCCAACCTAGCTGGTTGGTTCGCACCTATTCTCGGTAGACGTCCCTATGATGAAGCGGCCGTCAATGAGGCAAAGGCCAAATCGCTAAAGAATGTCGACATTATCGCTAAGCATCTTGAGGGTCGTCAGTATCTTGTTGGGGACAGTTTGACCATTGCCGATCTGTATGTTGCCGGTCAGCTTACCCGAGGATTCTCGTTCGTGCTGGATAAGGAGTGGAGAGAGGCGAATCCGGGGATCACGGCTTGGGCGGAGAGAATCTATGCCCTACCCGCTTGGAGGGAGGTTATCAAGGAGCCTGTTTGGAGCGAGAAGGCTATTACTTATCCCTATACGCCGGGGCAGTGATGATAAGATCGGCTGCTGACATCCACGTTCGCGGTAGACTGAGGCTGCGGTGATTATAGCGCCGCAGTCACATTTCCGAACAATTAGGGCTTTAAGCACGATTCAATCTGAGGATGGTGCCACACCAGATGTGTTTCCCTACATAGTTCTCTGTTCGTCAAGCCACCGTAGTATCGTACTCTTGAAGATATCTAGTTTCAAGCAACCTTGCTCTTCATGAACAATCCCCCCTTTATCCCTATCCTTATCTTACAACTCAGCGATCTTCTGAGATATGCCGCAGAGTAGCTCTGTGTCTCGTTGATCATAAGGTTGAGGCTCTAATACAAAGGCAAGGTTTGTGATTCAGTGATGTCGGCGACGTTCGGGGATGTACTCGGTGATATTGGTGTTACATGGCCACAAAGCCGTGGAAGACATTAAATAGAAAGGCAGCATCCTCTCCGCCTACTCGTATACACTCTCAGCATTTCTTCATACACTGGTCTTCAAATATCTTGTCTACAGTCATCATGGCTACCGACAGCTCGATCGCCAGCACTGATCACCCCGTCAACGAACCACAGCATGTGGCAGACACCCTGCGTAGAAAGGGAGTTCGCTTCTGGCTCATCATTGTTGCCTTGACAGTCTCCGGCCTACTTGCCGCGATTGAATCCACTGTTGTTGCAACAGCCCTACCAAGCATTACGGCGGATCTGGGTGATGGCGAGAAATACAACTGGGTGATCATTGCATACTTCCTAACCATGTACTATCGCCTATACACCTCCTCAGCTGTTTCGTTTCTATTCTAACATCCTTTCTCTAGGACCGCCCTCCAACCTCTTTTCGGGCAACTCGCAGACATCTTCGGTCGCCGGTGGCTCGTCATCATCGCCGTCGCCGTCTTCGCTCTAGGCTGCGGCATCTGCGGCGGCGCAAGCAACATGGACATGCTCATCGCCGGACGCGCAATCCAAGGAGTCGGTGCCGGCGGGATCAATGTCCTCGTCGAGACGATTGTCTGCGACATCGTTCCCCTTCGCGAGCACGGCGTTTACCTGGGCATCATCTTCGGCGGGATAACAGTCGGTACTGCAATAGGGCCCGTCATCGGGGAGCGCACCACATGGCGCTGGGTGTTCTATCTCAACCTCCCCATTGCAGGGCTCGGTCTTGTTCTACTCATTCTCTTCTTACGGGTTAAATCCACCCGCGCCAGTTTCTCAGAGCTTACGCGCCGGCTCGACTGGATTGGAAATACCCTCTTCGTTGCAGCATGCACATCCGCCCTCATCGGCATTGGCTGGGCAGGGACTATCCACCCCTAGAAATCCATTGACGTTCTTGTCCCACTCGTCCTTGGCCTACTTGGCATCGCAGCAACACTGGTCTTCGAAGGCTTGTTTGAAGGAACTCATCTCTGCCCCGAGCCCTTCATGCCGCTGCACCTATTCAACAACCGCACATCCGCCGCCGCATTCACGGCAACCTTCTTCCACGGCATCAACACCGTCTGGGTCCTGTACTTCCTCCCCGTATACTTTCAAGGCGTGCTCATGCCCTCGCCCATCCGGTCAGGCGTGCAACTTCTCCCCACAGTGCTCTTTATGACCATGGCAGCTGTAATCTGGGGCATGACGATGCAGAAACTAGGAAAATACAAAATCATACACATTGTTGGATTTTCACTGAGCACGCTCGGATTCGGCATTTTCAGTCTCCTAGATCGCGGTTCCTCCACGGCGGAATGGGCCATCTTCCAGCTTATCGAGTCTGCCGGGTTGGGTCTGATAATCTCAACTGCCCTCCCCGCCGTGCAGGCAAAACTCACAGACGCCGATACCGCAACGGCCACAGGGACCTGGCAGTTTCTGCGCTCGTTTGGTATGGTCTTTGATAGTGTGATTCCGACTGCGATATTCAATACGCGGTTTGATGAGGTTTCTGGGATGAATATGGATGATGGTATCCGTGGGTTGCTTGAGGGGGGTCGCGTGTATGAGCATGCAACACTGGATTTTCTACAGTCTGTTTCTGTTGACGGGGATGTTCAGAGTCAGGTCATCGATGCGTTTACGGCGGCGTTGAAGCGGGTGTGGTTGGTGGGCATTGCTTTTGCGGGTGTTGGGTTGTTGCTTGCGCTGGTGGAAAAGCAGGTCGAGCTTAGAGGGGAGTTGGACGGTGATTTTGGGGTTGAGGAGAAGTGCAAGGTGTAGAAGCGGGAGAGGGCTTGGGTATCTGACTGATTAGTTCTTTGCATTATGGAGATTTCATGGGCTTTCTGTCTGGGGCCGTAGGTATTTTGTTTGTGTAGATTTTGATCAAGGGCTACCTCCTGGTACTTTACCTACTGTGAGAACTATGAGGACAGAACAATAGCTGAAGAATACATCCAGATGTGTATAACAATTCTGCTACTCAGTGGCTTGATGAGACATGCCCTAAGTCAACTTTCTGTTTCCTCATAATGGCCGCTGCGCAGTCTGGCACCAGAACTGGTTCTCTTCATTCAAAGCTTCTCATGAGAGGGTATTCGTTGTCTATTAGAAATGCTGTACGACGCTATTAGATCCGAAGGTCACGACCAAAATACCTCCCTTCGATTAGAAAACCCCTCTACTTCGGCTCCGGCTCTGTATAGCCACCTCCGATCTCCCTGACCTCCGCATCCTTCTTCTTCTGCCGCCGCATCACGAACCACACAGCAAGAACAATCAGAACCAACCCGGCAACCCCACCGACGACACCGCCCGCAATTGCGCCCACGTTTGTACCGCCACCATCATCTCCACCGTCATCCAGTTGAGAATCGGGTATGTCTGTCCGCGTCGGTAATGCGTTTGTATTCGTGGGCGTCGTGGTATCGCTATCGGGTGTGCTGAGGGTCTCGGTTTCTTCGGGGTCGGAGGACGTGGTTGTTGCTGTTGAGTCGGCGGGGACTATACCCAAGAAAATCAGGTTAGCAATTCCAGTACTGGGCTTGATATGGGAAGGTCAATTGGTGAGGCGGGTGGCAATTACCCAGCGTAAGCTGCAACCCCGTGATCGTCCAATATAAGCTCGTCGGAACGCTTTCAGCCATGCACCAGTTCATCACGACAGACCAGGCCGCCGAGGTCTCTTGCTCGAAGAGTGTTGTCTCGACGCAGAGATTGTTGTTGGAGCTACGGGTTTAGTCCACCATTAGCTACGTCCACGCCAGTGTTTATCTCGTATAACAGTTTCATGGGGCGTAAAAGGAGGGAAAATGAGGAAGGCGGACGTACCAAGTCGCCGACGTTCCATCTTCGTAGAATACCATGCTTCCGGAGCATCTATTGTCGTACATGCATGCATCCCGGCTCGCCGTGTGGCAGCAGATTCCGTGTGTGCTTGATGTGAGAAACTCATAGTCGGACGCACAGATGGCCGTTTCAACTGAGGAAATATTGATTGTGTTAGCTTTAATCGCATTCGAAGGGGGTTTGGGTGGTGGTGGTGGTGGTGGATGGTGGATGGTGGTAATTCTGGACGACTCACCTACGCCGCCGACATTATAGAAACCAACAACTTCATTTTGACCCTGCTGGGGCACGAATGTTGTCGTGATTGTGGAAACCACGGAAGATGAGCTCAGAGAAGACGACATCCTGATCTGTGGGGGAGAAGCCCGGGTCTGGGCCTGAATCTCGTCAACGGGTAGAACCGCGCGCAGAATTCAAAAAGAAAGCCTTAGGTTTCAAGTCGCAAGCAGTCGCGCATCCAGGCAAGCAAGCGGGAGCTTCAAACTTCTCTCCTTCAGGTCGGTGGTTGAGATTAACGCAGGTGTGTCGGCGGTCTGAGGAGCCTCAATCTGGGAAAGTCGGGTTCACAGCCTGCGCGGGGACCAGGAATCCATCGGATCATCGCTCAGGAGTTCAACCTTCAGCCTTTAGTCCCAAGCGATGTTCGGCCGGGAGATTAGTGTCGCTTAATCTTCCGCGTTCTGCGATCTGGCTGGGCTCCAATTCGCTGAGAGCTCGTATTGGATTGGGGCTAAAGGGGGCTAGGGTGCGCTCGGCCAACAGCTCGTGGATTTGGCCAGGATGGATGGTGTTTTGCTTTTTCTCTGTTTGGGGGCCACCACCGCAAGGCTGTCGGTAGCCTTCTTCTGAGATGAAGCGTTGGAAAGGAGTGAAAAAGAGCCTAATCTCAGAGCAGATGCTTATTTGCTTACTGAAGTTTTGAACCGACGGTTCAGAGTGATCGAGTTCAAGCTTTCTTCAAGGTTCTTGGATGTGGAGTACCATCTTGAAAATGGTAGACTTCTCCTGGAGTGTTCTCCAATCCTTGACGGTGTCACTCATCTAGCTCTAGGAGACGTCAAATGCCTAGTGTGGGGAAACCTCGTGAGACGTTGTATTCCCAATGCGCGACTTCCATGTGGTGTGTAACGAACGGCTTCTATTCAGTGATTGGAGCTCTATCCATGGGACATTCTCAGCAAGGCCATTGAGCTTACTTCAAGCTGGGGCTCAGTTAGTGATTGCAGTGCCATAAATTCAGGCAGCATATTGAAGTTAAATACAGCGCACGCTTCAGCATAGGATGCAAAGGCCAATTAGTGCATCGAGTAGCAACAGGTGGGCTTGAAGTCTACCTCAGAATACGACAAAGTCATGCAAGCTGGAAGAAACTCCTCGATAGACTCTAGAGCCGTCAAGTAATGCTCCGCTTGCTCAAGTAATATGGGGGGCTGTACTTTATTCGCAATTGGAATCTACAGGTCGCGCGAGACTGATAGGTAGACGTATACGGTAAGGTATACTGTCCGCAGATACTGCTTCGTGGAAATCTTCACATATCTCATTCTCTGTATGAGGTATATCTCTAGTACGGCTTCAATCGGAGAACAATGGGTGCTTTGCGTATAGGAATTGCTGGATCCATCACTAAAATGACTTCCGCTTGTGTAGTTTAGTTAGCAAATCCACTGTAGCAGGCCCAGAATGCCCACTGTTGGAAAGCACAGTTCCAGTGTGTGGTTCCGCTCACTCGATATCACCTGCAAACAGTACACCAGCTGCAGCAGTCTGCGACGAGATAATAGTAATCTCACGCGCCTCTGTAGGGCAGGTACAGAACAAACACCCCGTTGCGCATACCCGTGCAAGTTTCAGCTTCAGCTTCACAAAGGGATCACAACTGCAGATAATACTGTACAATGTGGCAAGTGACCCCATATAGATTGTGGCGCCAGTCGGGGTCTTTGCATTTTTGGAGTCGAAAGCATCAACGAGCACCCACTGTCCAGGCCATGGTCGAGCGCCGCAAGGCATTTGATGACGAAGATCTTTGGAAATCTGCGAGCATCTCCCAATCAGCGCCTTGTTACTCCGCCTTGCCCTTATGTTCTGGGCTGTGCATAGCGGATAGTTTGGAGCGTCAAAAATCCGTTGCTGGAGGTTCGCGCTCGAGAATGCGTGGAAGTTATGGCGTGCATTTTCGCGGCGTGAAGTTTGCCAGACATAGCCTGCTGCCAGCTTTTGGCTATCGAGTGTCTGTATGACCATGAGGCTGAGGTCTAACCTCTTCTGGCTGTTACCCAAGGTCAGATCAACCATATCATCAAAGCTCTTGGCCGAAATTAAGACGGATTCGACCTGAAGAGCATATTTCGCGCTCAAATCGTATATTCCTCGAAAGAATGTACCGTCCTTTTGAATGTGGCCGGGCACTACGTGGAAAAAAGGCTCTCGCTCGGGGGTGAATTCGGGTCTAGTAGCGAGCCGCAGCAGATGGAAATTCCTGAGCTAGACAAAGCCGATACATCTTTGCTAGGCTCTTCTAGGACAGGTATCCCCGTCATTATATGCAGTATTCCGGCGATGAAGCTTTTATACGTCCTGTTCCTGTTCATTACTCGAGCCGCCAGTATCGGATTTTTGTATGAGCTCTTGTAGATTGAGTAGAGATGGCGTAGGCCTGCCGGGGATGGTAGGATTTTCTCGTGTATGTGCAAATGTGAAAGGATCCAGATGTACTCCAAGATGGTTTTGACTACTCTCAATATGCAAGTATTGCACGAGCCGGTCGGTCGTCCACATAGAGAACAGGAACATAACTCATAAAGAATGTCGACAGCTTCATCCACTGTTTGTTTCTCAGTTCGAGAGTGTAGGAGAATAGGCTTTAGCTCTGGGAGGATGTCAAAAAAGCCTCTTGTGTCAGCGACTTCCTGCTTCATGCCCTCGAAGGCGTTGTGGAGAATAATGGAAAATGAAGGAGCTGCCTCTGGCGAAAACAAGCGCTGAAGAGGTTCAGCAGGGAGGGAATCAGCCAGGATCGAGTCCCAGGTTGAACGACCACCTGCGAAGATCCTTTCGACGGCGTCGGCGTTATCGCGAAACATCTCGGCACCGGTGGGCAGAAAGCACGTCTTGTCCTTGAGCTGTAGCGTCGAGCTTTGTGCATTCAAGGCTCGTAGTACTGTGACTTGTGGCGTATCATACTGCGCGCCCCCCATCTTTCGATACAGACACTGGCCAGTCTCTGCATCACGCACCTCGACCGTTAACCCGAGAACCCACTCCGCAAGCGCCGCAAGCCATGCGCAATCCGGGCCACCGGCGAATGTTGCACTGTGGATAGCGCCGCATGAGACTGCTGACAGAGTAGTCAAAGCTTTGGCTAGTGCAGCAGGGGTTGTCGCGCCTCGTTGCTTCCGGTAATCGAGGTCTTTATCATTCCAGAGTAGACAGAGTCCTTCCACAATATTGGAAAAGTCTGAAGTCGCGAGAGATCCAGAGCACACATTGATCAAATTCGACCATTGCAGAATCGATGGCTTGAGGTGACTCGGCGCTGACTGGTGCTCTGTCAAGCATCGCAGCACCTGTGCGCAGTAGAACTTGTCATAAGAGACAGCGAGGCCACCGCAAAGGGCGACGCAGGCGATGCCCTCCTCTGACTCCACTAGCAGTCGGACCACATGCTTGATTCCGAAGCCAAACCATAAGATGTTGCCGTATGAAGAAAATGGCTTCAAATCCGAAAGAACCGACTGTATCTTCCGCTGAGACTCCGGCGGAATAAGAAAGGGCGAAAATACGGCTTGTCCGACGGCGAGAGTAAATGTCTCCACCCCAGCCTGGTTCAGCCTGGAAAGAACCTCGAGCGAAAGGGTGACAGTTGATCTAGCGAGCTGTGTCCAGTCCACGGTTCCTTGTTGGGCAAAGGACGGGTCGGACTGGCTGGGGACCACCGCTGAATTCTGCATCCCAGAAATCTGAAGAGATTCTCAACAAGCGAAACTAGTTACCTTGTATTCTCGATGGACGGCGGCTATGTTCAAGATAAGGCTTCATGCCCCGCAAATCGTACTTTTGTTTGCAGCGAATCTTGGCTCAGCCACTGCAGCTGCGCCCGGTGATCATTGTAGCATGAACGAGGTCAGAGGGTATCTATCCCGTATCGAGATCTTCGGTTGGATGATAGGGATATTGGTTTAGCAGTAGTCGGAACAAGATATGGGTGGTTTGGGGGGGGATTTCGTATTATAGAGACAGGGTTGTGGAGCAAATGATGGGGCTATACTATACTACAAAATATATATATTTTGGGGGAGGTAAGTAAGTAGGCAGCCAAACCACAAGATATCCAATAATCACGAATTAACCCAGGCAGAGAAGTATATACCGCCTATATCTTCCTCGAACAGCCTATATTATCTACTTTTACACGTGCTAGGGGGATGTAATAGGGCAGAGGCGACAGAGGGAGTGTGGAAGAGATGTGATTTTAACGCAGCTAGCTGGTTGGGTTATAGTGCATTATGACAAAGGCAGTACCATCCAATCAGCTCCTATGGCTCAGTTGGTAGAGCGCATGACTAGTAATCATGAGGTCCGCGGTTCAAATCCGCGTGGGAGCAGTTCTTTTTAATTTTTTTTTTTATCTTCCCTCCTGTCTTTCTTCGTTCGTCTGATTTCCGTACACTTGATTGAATGATTGCGTTTTTTTGCTTGATTACTTGGATCATATCGAACCTGATAACGATGTATTTATCTTGTCCCACACAATAGAAACGCTGGAACGCTGGACCGCGCTTGGGCTACAGGGCGTGCCTCCTCGAACTTCGTTAAGTGGCAGTCCTCGACCGCTAGGTAACAATGGTTATTGTCCCACAATGAGCCTCGACCGTCTCTATTCGTGTACCTTACGTAGTAAAATGGCGCCTCTGTCGTTTCTACATACTTGATTATGGATATCGAGTTTAATTAGTCAGATCAGCTTGGTTGCTGTACGTCATGACCAGGGCGGAAGATGAATTCCGCCCTCAATGTATCCACCGACGGCCCTGCCCAGGTGTATATCTACCTACACTCGCCCTTCGTTGTCTCTTGAAAATCCAAATCCCTAGCAATACGCTCAGCATGTCGCACCTTACCTACTACAACTACCCCGGCGTGGGCGATCGCAACCAAAAGACATTCAAATACAGCCAGGCCGTACGTATTGGGGACCGCATCGAGTGCGCTGGACAAGGTACACAAATCCATTCTTTATATCCGTGCAATGAACGGCTTCTAACAGAGAATATAGGCGGCTGGGACCCCCAAACCGGCGAATTTCACCGCGAAATCAACGCCCAAATCGACCAAGCATTCGCAAATGTCGACCTCAATCTCAAACACGCCGGCGGGAAAGGATGGGAGCAGGTCTTTCGCGTGAACTCTTACCATGTGCCTATCAACAATGAAGCGCTGGATGCCATGGTGCGCAATTTCAAGAAATGGGTTCCGAACCACGAGCCGATTTGGACTTGTGTTGGGGTTACGCGGTTGGGCGAGGATGATATGAGGGTTGAGATTGAGGTTGTGGCTCATGATCCAAAATAAGTTATGTATAGAAATATGGAATATGCTGTATACTGGTTGATTGCTTCCTTTACATCCCGACTACCCTCAAAAGCTCAGCTGAATTCGAAATCCACTCTGACTCTAGAGTATCGCCGGAGCGTATCAGTTCTAATTCCACCACTGAGCCGGAAATCCACTCCGTTTCACTTGTTGAGTTCCAGAGGAAGTCACTTGACGGGAGCGGGAATTGAAGTTCATTTGCTGTGAGCTGCCAGCCTTGAGGTGCTCTCGGTGTATCTTCGCCTCGGGCCTGGAGTTGCTGACGAGGCTCGTCCCGCTCGCAAGGTTCTATGAGTTTGCAAACTCTGTAGAGCGCTATACCGAACCGTTTTGCCTCTTCAACCATGTTCCATACGTATGGGATGACTTCGGACGGCAGGTAGTGGGCGAGCATGGTTGGGTAGTGGAATATCTTTAGACGTCGGCACCCCTGGACGACAGACGCGAGAAGATCTATATTGGCTCCCGAGAGAGAAGGTTTTAAAGTTAGTCCGAGAGAGACACCAGTGCTGCCTTGAAGAAGAATCGAAAAGATGACGTGGAGAAGGATGGCCTGGTAGAGGGGCATTGGCCAGGAGGGGGTGTCTCTTGTGATTGTTTCCCCAGCAATTGACATATCCCATTGATCCTGCATAAACACGCTGTCAGATTGGCTTGAACGCAGGAGCAGGAGGAGATAACGAACCCTTTGCTCATATATCGCCGTATTGATAGTCTGATGGAGAGAAATAGCCGCTGTCCGTGTGTTTGGCGCACCATTGACCCACATCCCGATAACAACCATCGATTGAACAAGTAAAGGAAACTCATTGCTCGACTTGAACGTCCCGCGATGGATTATTGGCCAATGCGGGTGGAAATTCTTAAAGTACAGCTGTAGGAAGTGTTGTATCTTGTCCGGACCGCCGCTGGGAGGAGCAGGCTCTGAGTCGGCCGTTTGTGAGCTGGGACTGTTGACGAACGTGCAATCAATGTGGAGACGGCGACATCTAGAGCAAGGCGGGTCTCCCTCGCAGCGAGTTCTCGAATTGCGGCAGTTCACGCAGGCCTGCCGGAGTGGAGGCACTGGGTCGCTCGTGGGGTGGCTCTGTCGGACATGTCGGCGGAGAGTGTCACTAGGAGTAAGAGTAAGAGTCAGTAAGGTTGATTACGATTATAAACTTTAGATCTCATACTTGCGTTTGAACAATCGCCCACAGATAGGACATTCTATGGTTTGCTGCGGTAAATGTTGCGCTTGGTGACGAGTCAGATGCTCCTTTCGCCGGTATGTCGCAGAACAACCTGGAAAGTCACAGTCGAATGACTTGGATGGTGATAGCATAATGTTCGTAAGCTGTAATCCTTCTCGCAACCCTTGATCCGTATTAGAAATGTCTGTTGATGGATGAGAGCTGAAGGTGGTGGGATAACCAGTGGGATAAACGGTGGGATGGAGTAGTAGTCGGAAATCCCACCCGCTTGGAAATCATGCTTGATTGGTGAGCACTACCGTTATTAAGCAGCCCTTGTGCATGTATATAAGCTTGGCAGTCTGCAATGTATGAGCAGCATTAAACAGCTCAGTTACTACTCAATCATCAATCATGTCTCCCTCTATTCTCATTGCAGGCGCAACCGGAAACACCGGCCGTAGTCTGACCGAAACCCTACCAACGCTGCTCAAAAACAGCACCACCCTCTCCAACCACCGAGTCATCGCCCTCACCCGATCCCTCTCCAATCCCGTCGCCCAGCAGCTCGCTAAGATCCCTGGTGTTGAAGTCATTGAGCAGAACTGGATCGATATTACAGCCGACTGGCTCCTCGAAAACTCTGTTGAGCGAGCCTTTATCGCCTCCAATGTCAGCCAGACCCAGTTCACTGAAGAATCCTCATTCCACGTTGCAGCCCTCAGAGCCGGTGTCAAATACGTGGTGCGGATCTCGACTGTTGAGCCAAATGTCCGTCCTGACTGTGACGCCTACTACCCTCGCACGCATTGGGCGATTGAGACGATGCTTAGTACTCCCGAATTCTCGGCGCTGCAGTGGACGTCTCTTCAACCGAACGCCTTCACGCAGTTCATGCTCGCCACCTCCGCCGAACTCATTAAGCAGTATCGCAAAACTGGAAAGCAGGAGACCCTGCGCCTAATGTCTGCGAAAGATGCGCCGGTGGGTGTCATCGACCCGTATGACGTCGGTATCCTCGCTGCTTATCTATTGGTATCGGATGACGTGTCGAAGCACAATAAAGCCAGGTATGTGGTAAACGGACCGGAGGATGTTGCCGGAAGAGATATTGTGGGCATGGTTGAGAATTATATCGGCACAAAGGTTGAGAAGGTGGTTTTCAAGGATATGTCAATTGTGGAATCGTTTGTCGCTCCCAACCAGCTGGGGAAGAACATTATCTTGACGATCAAACATGCTATGGATAGAGCTTGGGAAGGAAAGCAATCAGTTTCGACCACCAGCAAGGAGGTGCTGGAGATTTCTGCCCCGAGGAGGACTCCAGCTGATGTTCTCAAGACTATGTTGGAGGAGTAGGATAGACAGCCCGAGCATGTATAGACTTTAGACATCCATAGATTAAAGTCACTTCTTATATTATGCGATAAATCAGATTGACTACTGCCCCTACAAAATCCCCAAAAACGTCAGCAACGTCAGGACCAACTTCCCCAGACTCCCCAGCTGCTCGGCATACAAATCCATATCCTCCTCCTCCAACTCGCTGACCCTTTCCAATATCTGATCGACCAGATTCTCCACAAACTCATTCATCCCCTCCCCCGGCTCAATCCCACCAAGTATGAAACTAAGCCCACTATCCACAACCATCGCCAAAATCTCCTTGACCGGTCTCGTCGCACTAACAAGGATCGTCTGGAATGCTTTCTCCCAGTATTCAAGATGTTCACCCTCATACACAACTGAAACTCCCTGAGCGGTGGCACGGACGTCCCCGTTGCGCAGAAAGGGAATCTGGTCTTTGATGATTTCTTCGATGTTCGCTTCGACTAGGGTGGTGTTTAGTTGCGCGCGGACGATGAAGGTGTTATTTCCTGGGACGATGTTGTCCACGGCAACGGTAGCAAGGCCGACGGTTAGGTTCGCGAGGATGACGGCTGCTGTGACTTCGCCCTGGGAGGTATATTAGCTTAATAACTGATACGGGATGAAGGAGAGGAAAAGGGAATGGATACCAATGTGACGGTGGCAGGCGCAGGATTAAACACGACAACTTCTCCGTAGACGTTATTTCCTGCTTCGTCTCGAGGCATCACGCCGATCTCGTTGATCCAGATATTGGGAAAGTTATTAAATCCTTCAGCAACTTGTTAGCACCACAGGACCACATACAGCAACAGCAGAGAACTAACCAGGTAACTCAACAACTTTTAACAAATCCACCGTCGTACTCAACGTCGCAACCCCAACCTTGGTCTTCGCCTGCCCGGCAACCCTAAAAGTCGGATGATAAGCAACATCCTCCACCAGCGCCGCAAACTCATTAACGTCTCCCAACGTCAGACTCTGATTGACGAGCGTGACTCTCTCATTTGCCTTGAAGCTCAATTTCGGAAGATTGACCGTCGCGAATGGGACTGGGTCGTCTCTTGTCTCGGGGCGGAAGAATTGAGCGCGCATCGGGTCGAATCGCACCGAGACGGCGTCGGGGACTTTAATGTCGCTTATTATAGAGAATTGAATGCTGTCGTTTGTTGGGTTTAGGAGGTTGACTTGCACGTCGGGGATGGGGACGTTGTCGAGGAGGTAGATTGCGAAGGCGGGGGCTGCGTAGATGATTCTATCATGTATGAGTCTAGGTATTGTTCGCCGAGAATAGGGACGAGTAGACTTACAAAAGAGGAAGACCAGCAGCCAGGAGAACTACACCGAGGAGGCCGTAGCAGACGAAGTATCGAGCGATGTGGTCGTTTCCGAAGCCACTGTCGTCCTAGGGTTAGTACAACCTCCGAGGAAAGAGTAAGAATGACACGAACCTGATCTTTTTCTTCTTCTGTTTGTTTTCAAGCTCCACGTCCTCTTTCTTCCCTTTTCGCGCCTCCTTCTCGTCTTCAGCGCCTTGTATATAGAGCCTATCTCGCCAGTTAGCACTCCCCCAAACAGCGGGTCGGAAAGAACAGACGGCCGATTCCCATATTGTCCTATATTAAAGACAACACCCAGGATTCTCAGACCACCCTTCAACATCAGTCAGTATATCTTTTCATAGTTATGGTAGGAACTGTCGGAAAAGACCCACGAAAAAAGCACTCGCAAACCACGCCAACGCCGCCAGGAAGGTAAACGCCGTCCCAGCCTTATACGTCGCGCAATTTACATCGTTATTCGGTCGGAATCCATAGCACTCGGACTCAACAAACTACCCACTCGCCCACGAGATTAGCTCAACTCTCTCTCGGCTCGATCAAAATCCCGAGAATGCAGACCTGAATGACCAGCGCAAAAACAGCACACAGTGACGTGGCGAGGGCCCAAAACAAATCGTACAGGAAGTTCGGATACGGCGGGACGAAGCAGGCGAGGGCGCTGAATGCGGCAATGGAGATTATGTAGATGAGCAGCTCGTCGCTCCAGGCTGTCTTTGTGAGGAACTTCGCGTTGAGCCCGATGGTTATAATGGAGGAGATGAAGACGCCGATGCGGGCGAGGAGGCCGAAGAATGTTAGAATCATATTGGCGTTAATATTAGAAGCGGAGATGGTCGGTTCGTAGTAAATGAGACTCGGAATGGCTTCGACTTTGACTCTGAAGGTGAAGGTAAAGAAGCACGCAACCGGAGAACAAGTTAAACCTCAGCACCACAACGCACCCCAGATACTAAGAGTGGAGATGCGGGGGAGGCATATAATCGAAGAATATCGCCCAAGGAAAGTGCAGATGGGCGATGACTGAATTAGTCCTTCAGCGCGATAATCAAAAGTCTCACAAGACAGGCCGAGTGGGTGGGGAATGGCTGCCCAAGCCCTAAGAGGACGGTCCGCGGTAGGGATTCGAGTTCCCTGGTCACCAACTCCGCTTGAACTTTTTTTTCTTCTCCTTTTTTTCTCGGAGGAGCCTCCACGCGGGCAAGGACGGGGGTAAAGGGGCTTATAGGCTTGTCCTGGCTCGTGACAGAGCGCAGCCAAGGGGTGTTGTGCCGGGCTTGACCCTAGCGTGTACTACGGTTGTGCTAGGGGCGGGGGTTGCGAGGAAATCGACATGGGAGGGTATATGATTGTTGCGAGTTTTCCAGTCTATCTATTGCGTGAGTCTGCTACTCCACTGGAAAAGCCTTTGAACAAAGATGAAATCATGTCCTGGGTCTGATTATGTGGAGTATTCCTTCATTCTTGTAGAAACAATTGTATTCTCGTGGTTACACCACCAAACTCGAAGCAAACAACATACCGAAGCATCAAGTGCAGAATCCATACCTAACGCGAACACTCCATCATAGACGTAACTCGTAACATGGCAAGCTAGAGATAAAACAAGGAAACTAAATCAAAACTCAAGCCTTAACCAACTGCCCCCCCCTCTTCTTCACCTTCTTCCGAAACAACCTCATAGCATAAGTCTTCGGAAACTGCCTCACAAACAACGGCGTAAACGGATAAACACAGGTCATCCCACTAACAAACAACCCCGCAATGGCCCTAGACGACTTCGTACTCTTCAAATGAAACTGCTCCCTCACAGCCGGCGGAAGCTGCTCAATTGTCAACCGCCGAATAAACGGCATTGCAACAAGCACCGCAGGCTTCGCCCAAAACGGCACACTCCCCACAGGATGGAAAATCTCTTTCATGACCAGCTCCGCGTCTGCAGAGACCCGGAGCTGGTTCTCCGTCATGTCGCGCCAGTACGTGCGGAACTCGGAGAGATTCTTCGGCCACATCTCCGGCGGGACCTGCAAGCTTGTTCCCATGACCGAATAAGCTTGAAAGACTCGCTCTGCCATAGCGGGCGGGAGAGGTCCGTAGATCAGCTCGTACATGCCGACCATGCTTGCGTAGATGGTGATTGCGACCCAGAGCTGGAGTTCGGGATCCAGAGCGCTGTATGCTCTGGGACCGTTGGATTTCACGCGGGCGTGGGCTTGGTCGACCCATGCTTTCATGGCGGCTTTGTCGGTGTCGTCGCCGAAGATCATCACGTAGATGTACATCTGTGTGTACTGGACTCGGGCGATTGCGCGCTTTGTGAAGGTGCTGTGGTCTGCGACGCCTTGGCCGACGGAGGGGTGGGCGATTTGGAGGAGGATTGCCGCTGGTCCGCCGGCTAGGGCGATTCCCTCCCTGGCGACCTTCTTGAGGTCTTTTAGGGCGAGAGGAGAGACGTTTGCAAAGGGGTCATTGTGGTTGTAGGTGGGCTTTTCGATTGTGATTGTGTAGGAGCCGTCTGAGGCGGAGGAGGTTGGGGTTGTGGGTTTCTCTGGGTAGGGTTGGTTGAGCATGGTGGCGGTTGTTCAACGCAGACCAGAGATAAGAATACAGTGTGAGCTTCGCGAGCAGACGAGAAAAAGAGTATATGGACTCCTACATGCACACAGAGTAGGACCCAGGATAAACGACACCATTTTGATATACTTGATCACTACACCACGCCACATCTCGATACTGTGAAGGAGGGGCTCTAGTCCGCGGACTTCGAGCCGCAACCGCGAGCCGTGAGCGGCATAAGGAGAATCTCATGCTTGATACTCTGCTAGCAGGATCTTCAGGGTGCACTCCCCACTAAGGTCAAAGAGGGTCACAGGCGGGGATGGTCCCGTGGGGTAGGTCGGTGATGTACATGATGGAGAAGCGGGGTCGAAGATAAAATATCACAAGGATGACTGTCGGCTTAGCAGTCCTGGATAGCTCTGCGAAGGAGCAGAATGGTAGGCAAGCGATGTAGATCATTGCAAGCGAGCAGGTTGCATGGGATTAGGTTGTTCGGCTCTTTGGCTGACGGGCCGAGAGCCACTTGGGCCAGTTTCTCCCTGCAGTAGCGTGGATCTCAGCCAATCACTCGGCTCTGCTGGTAATCTATCTTACCATCTACATACCATCAGATTACAGCTAGAGAATGACCTCGTGCAGAATTCAAAGTGCAGGAAAAGCATTCGGGTTAGGAGTGTGGCGGGTGCTAACCGATCTTGTACCCTATTGCGGCTCCATTCTCAGGGGCAACAATCTGCAAAAATGTCGGTAGATGTCGGATATAGAGTAGCACTTCCTGAAGCGGTGCAACAGAGTCAGCTAAGGTTGGGCTGAACATGCAGCACCCTTGTTGAGATTTAGAAGAACACGGGCTTATGTTGCCGTAAGATGAAACAAGCTGAAAGATCATTATGAGTAGCCACCAAGAACGAATCTTGAACGTCAATCTAGAAACAAGGTGTAAGAGATATCTGAGGAAAGTGAAATAGAACCTTAGAGAAGTCCGCATCTCGCAAGGGAAGCGAATTATTATTAAATGCAGGCTATAAGCCAACTATCCTGACCTCCAAGCACTGCGACTATGTACATTCACAACCTCGCGTCATTCATCCTATCATCCCAATACCTTCATGAACCATGGCCCCACCACATTACGACACGATCCTTTCCATTCCTGCAGATAGTACCGGGTCCCATAGACCGCTCATTTGTCAAAGCAACCACCCATTGAGCCTGACTATGTAGCATAGTCTGTTTGTCGAACGGAAGCTGGGGCTCGATGAGTAGATCACCTCATGGCTTATTTAGCCGAAGATGGCGCCGAGGATGCCAGAGATGAGCTGAACAATGGCGTTGACGAGCTGTTTTTGTTAGCAACTGTTCAATTTACTTAACTAGGGGTGGTCAAGGTACCGGAGCAATCGCATCAATCAAGCCGCTAACAGCATCAACAAACTCCGGAGTAAGGAGGCGGTTCGCACCACCAACAACATTGATGATGTGCTGGGTGGTATCGTTGTTCAGCAGACGAGCACCGTTAGCAAGGAGAGTTCGGATCTGGCGGAAGGTCTCGGGGTTGAGAAGCTCGAGCAGAGGACCAATGGAGTTGATCAGGTCTCCGATGAGCCCGCCAATGCCACCGAGGATGTCGTCGCCACCAGTGCCGTTCTGGCGCTCAACGAGGGCGTTCTTGAATGCCTCGACGGCCTCGGGGGCGGGCATGGCAAATGCCAGGAAGGGGAGGACGAGGAGGAGGAGGACTTGGAAGTATTTCATTTTGAAGATCTGGGCTTGAATGCGCAAGGAGTTGGAAGTTTTGATAGGTTGGTTGAGCTTTGAAGATAAGCTTGAGACCTGGAACTCCTGGGATTCGTGAGGTTGCTGGTGAGGAGGAGGTAACTGAGTACAAGGACGTGCTTTTATATTTCTGGAGCCTTGACTTCTGTTGACATTGCATAATAGTCTCAACTAAGATAGTGGAATCGTAGCCATGCCAGTGGTAGCTCCATGTGATGGCACACCCTCTTGACCTTGATTTGGTTCACTCGGCCACCATCCCGCGGATCGACGGTGATAGCCAGGAGAATGGAGTAAAATCTAAATGAAAGTATTCTGACAAGAGTGCGGGGGTTGATGGTCTGCAGGGCCCAGTCCTTGTCATTGGGCTGGGAAATGAGGCCTGACAGCCGAGCAATGAGCTAGGAGGAGGAAGCAGCAGGATGCATTTGTTCCTGGCAAGCCTTGTTTGCCACAAATTAGCCTTGTCTAGCTTACATTCGCGGAATTGTAGCACGGTCTTGTCAGCAGTACAGCATATGACTACCCACGGAGAATGGGCCTGATACCGCGGGGACCGGATGTGTGCTGGAAATTCACGATTGTCGCAAAGCGTCTAGGCTCTTATTTCGCCGATTTAGACCATAGTAAATGAACCGAACATGAGAGGGAGTAAGACATATCCAATCCTGGAAAAGTTTAATCAATCCGGTGGCGGCTTGCGGCCATCAACCCTGCGTCCTGCATCTTTGCGGGGATTATCAACATCCGCTGGGTAGACCGTGGCCCACGGGTGGGGATACACCATTCAGTTTCGAGCAAAGATTGCGATCGACTTTGTCTTTCCTTCATCTTCAATCAATGTCTCGCCTCGGCAGGCGGACCGCGGGGAGGCTGTAGATACAACCTTGGAAGTGCCAGTGTGTGCCTCATTCCGGAATCATAGTGCTAGGCCCGGGCTGATCTGCGGGGATTACAAGTAAATTGAAATCACAGTCACAGCCATAGTCATATATGGCATGTGCGCTTGGCGCTTGTACCAGGGATCCGAAGACTATGTCTACCTGCTCTGTCCCGGTTTTTCATTTCGAACTGCGTTGCCCTAAGTGAACTTTTGTCCCTGTGTGAAGTAGCTTTATCTCGCTACTTAGTGGATTAACTTGGCTCATCCGGACACAACTTCGCTGTCAACACTAAGCACGATGCGTTTCTCCATCATCGCCCTCGTCTTCGCCGCAACCACTGCCTTCGCGCAGGAAGACGATGCCCCGGCCACGACCAGTGCTGTGATTTCGAACATCGGAAAGCTACCTTCACAGCTGTAAGTCTCGTCATCCTTTTTTAAGATACCATAAGTCTACTATAAAAACATATTGACAACCGCCAGCTCCCAACTCGCTGCTCTTCTGCCCACTCTCCCACCCAACTGGGAGCTCCCCGAATCCGTGCGCAATCTCAAAAACTCCCTTCCCACCCCACCCCCGGGCATTCTCAAGGACATCGTCTCCGGCGTCCCCGATGACGTCCTCCGGGGCCTCGTCAACCCTGCCTCGCGCAGCGCTCTCCAGCAAAGCGTTGCAGATGGCGACTCGCCGCAGTGGTACCAGGATCTTCCTACGCCCGTGAAGGAGTACTTTGCGTTGTTTGCGACGCAGATTGCGGAGAAGAGTTTGACTTACAAGCCTAATGCTGCTGTTGCTACGCCGGGTAGTACGGTTGAGGCTAGTACTGGGGATGGAGATGATGAGGAGGGCGACGGGGGTGAAAGCTGGGATCTGGGTGAGCAGGATGATGGGGATAATGCGGCGGCTGGGGGTTTTGGAGGGAGGGCGATGTCGACTAGTGCTTTTGTTGCGGTGGGCATCCTCGGTGCTGCGTTGATTCTTTGAGTGTGATTTGTCGAGTATTGTTTGAGTAGTGGCATGTGAGAGGATGGTCTAGTCTAGGAGGGATAGTGGCTGGCTTGCCTGCGGTATCTAATCTAGTGTGCTTACTGTGCCTTTATTCGTTTTATTTTGTTTTGCTAGGCAAGAAATAGCATCAAAAACCAGGATGCTCTGCTGTTGAAATTCGCAAACAATTCCATCTTCGTCCTAGCGTAGAGACTCATATCCCCCCAACCCTAATGTCTCTTGTCGATCACCTCGTTTAAATCCAGGGGCACACACCAAACACAGACATTAATATACCTCTCGGGCCGAGAAGGCTGCAGCAGCCCTGCCATTCGCTCTCGGCGTCTAGTTCTCGGCGACTTGATCTCGCGCTAGGCAGCCATGAGTGGATTTCAACGGCTGCAGATGGACTAGTAACTTACAAGCCCCATACAGGCGCTAAGTGTGCCACTCGGGCCGAGAGCTAGGGCTTTCTGATGGGGGTTACTGGAAAATAATGGATGTCGTTAAGGCCTAGTTCGGGCCGGGAGTGTTGGTTTTCCCCTGTTGCCTATTGGATGATATTGGGTTACTGAATAGTTCTTTTGTGAGAAGGCCAGGCAGTCAGTTCCAAAGGGACCAGGCACTCTTTAGTTGTGATACAGACAGCAGCTCCCCATATCATGGATTCATGCAATGCAAGACGCAGGGGAATGCGGAGTACTGCGGAGAAGACGTGGACTTTCGGCTGTGCTAAGCCCTAGGTGTCTATGTATCGAGGGCGGGGAATAAGTCAACTCTACGATAAAATCAACAAGTATTTGCGTTTTCCATCCTGCACTCCCAACAAGAACAAAAAGCATCTTCCGGCAAAATGAACTCCAGCGACAAAGAGCCTCTCCTCCTCGAACCCTCGCCAGAGGCATCCAACTCTGACACCTCACTCACAATGCAACAATCAACCCCCAACCCCAAACCACACAAATTCGACAAACTCAATAAACCACCCCGCAAACGCTCTCGAATAGCCTGTACATGGTGTCGAGACCGCAAAGTCCGCTGCGATGCCGCTAGCCACGGGGTGCCATGTACAAACTGCGAACTCGATCAGCAGCAGTGCGTTGTGCACTCTGCGTCACTGTGTGTTCTTCTCTGTGAGAGTATCACAGACTTTGCTGAGAGAGTAAGGCACGCTAATCTAGTTGATCAGAAACACCCGCGCGAAGAAGCCAACGTCTAGCCGCCGTCAGCCATATCCCTCGCCTACACCGAGTACCCTCAAAGCGTCTGTATTCCAGCACGTCGATAAATCATCACGGAGTCCTTTGATCACACATACCTGGAACGAAGCAGAGCAGATGCAACTTCAAGCACCGTGGACGACACCTCCACATTCTGCGAAATCTCCCCAAGCACAGACTATCTCTTCCGTGTCTTATACTTTTTATACGTTCCTGTCTCTTCCTGGTCTATCCGAAATTCCGCAGGAGGATGTCCAGTATCTCATCCTGAAGGGCTGCTTCTGTGTTCCTACTGGAGAAGTACTGGATGAGTTCGTCCGGAAGTACTTTCTCTACGTACACCCTTGTCTGCCAATTATCGATGAAGCAGAATTCTGGGGAATATACTACCAGAACCACGATCAGAACCAGCAGCACCAGGCTGGATCTACATTGAGCGATAGCGAAAGCAAGAGTATAAACCTGTTCACATTCCAGGCGATGCTCTTCGCTAGTTCTGCAGTACGTCTTCCTTCGTCCATCGTCTGCAGTACTTCTACACTGAGAACAGAAACACATGTACTGATATGTGTCGTGTGCAGTTCGTCTCACCCGCAACTATCAAAGCAGCTGGCTTTCCCGATGCTCGAGTCACGCGGAGCATACTGTACACGCGGGCCAAGGTACGTTGCCACACCCCGAACCAGTCAGAAGAATACGCTCTCTAAAGGGAGAGTATCGGCTAATGAAACTGAGAACAGCTTCTGTATGATCTTCTCCCACCAAGAAATCCACTATATACAATCCAAGCGGCTCTGCTCCTCTCTCAGCACATCCCACCGACTAATGTCCACACAGGCGCAACATGGCTTTCCATCGCAATCCAGAATGCGATAGTATACAATGCTCTCCCTCCAACTCATGGCTCTGATACTGATAAGAAGGCGATCAATATGAAGAAGAGAGTGTGGTGGTGCATCCTCCTGAGAGATCGCATTATGGCTCTTGGACTGCGAAGGGCGCCTCTTGTTGCAGGTGACACTATGGGCTTAGGAATGGGAGTGGAGACTGTTCTTGGTGAGAACGATCTGGAAGGTGAGAGTGGAAAGTCGGAGGTCTATGATCGTGAGACGAAGAAGTTGCTCGGTAGGGTGTTGGGAGTGTTATGCGAGTTCGTGTCTGTCTTGGGGAGGGTACTGACTGTCTTGCATTCGAGCCATGGCTCGACGATTGGTGCCAGTACTGCTCTCGACCAACTCAAACCTACACAGAATCCAAACCGAGCGCCCAGCCAGAGCCTAAGGCAGCACATTGCAGAGTGCAAATCCGCTCTCCTGCGCTGGTCAACGAATGCAAAGGGTGCGCTGGGCGCGGTCGTAAACTCGCACATGACACACGAGTCCGTGGGGTTGTTTTTCGGCTTGACGTTCCTCTACTACCAGTAATATCAACTCACTCGAATACTGGAGCACTGAAGCTGACGAGTCTAGTGCTGCCCGCCTCGCCCTCTCTAACTCCGAAGCCGTTACCCTGCACCACAGCCTCACCCAAAACACCAACACGGCCACAGACCCCAAACACAAGAACAAAAGTCAAGAAACAAACTTACAAGATATGTACGACAAAATCAAATTCGACCTCGAAGACTCCACCGGATGCATGACAGACACAATCAAGCGCTTTCTAGCTCAAGGCGTGGCGCATCACCTGCCTATAGACACGTATGTTTCTTGCTTCCTTTCTCTAGTGCATCTCCCTAAATCCCATTAATACTCTAGAACCTATATATACTGACAGTCAGGGCTCCATAGAACAACCCTCATCGCGCACCCCCTCCTCCTCTCAGCGCTAGACACAAAACTGTCACTCACAAAATCCCAATCCGCAACCCGCAAGCGCCGGTTCAGATACTACGCCACTCTCATGCAGGTATACCAATCTCGCTACGAAGGGACAGATACAGTAGCCGGGTTCATTCAGCGGACGCTGCAAGTTGCGGATTTGGTGATTCCACGAGCCACTTCCCCCACCATGAACGCGGTACCAGAAAATACAGGCAAAGGAGGCGATATCGAAGTTAAGAGTGTGAATTCCTGGTCGAGTTTGTTTGGCGAATATCCTGGTGTTTATCTGCGGTTGTCCATGGCGTTAGATATGGCGTTTAGAAGGGGGTGGTATCCGGGACATGAAGAGATATATGGGATTCTAGGAGATGAGCGAGAAGGAGCGACGGGCGGGAGAGAGCTGGATTTCATGGTCTTGAGGAGCAATACTGGCTTGTCAACTGTTGACATCGGCCATGAAGGTGAAGGTGGCGACGCAGGGGGTTTAGGTCTAGGACTGGGGAGCTTGAACTCGTTTCTGGATCCTGACGGGCGGATTGTGGAGGAGCAGCAGCAGCCGCTACAAGCACAACTACAACCCCTGAGGCCGATGGCTGAGCTGGGTGTTTCCGCGGGCCCAACGTTGGATCCGCTTGCCATACCCGCGTACAACCCTATGATGGGGGTGGAGTATGCGTACCCAGCGCAGCTTTCGGCTACACAGCCTTTGTTCGCGCACGGACAGCAAAACTATGGATGTGGGATGTACGATTTGTGTGGCCAGGGGGTATTGAATGAGAAGGGAAGCCCTGAATTTCTGAATTTTGGGAGTTCAGGGTCAGAAGGGTACTCGGATGCGGTTACGTTGCCGCTGAGCGGGAGCGAGGAAGCATGCGTTAGTTGATAGTTCGTTGACAATGATCACATTCTGTTCTATCCATGATAAGTAGGAGAGTGTAAGTGCGTGGGGGAATGCGTAAGAAACCCGACAAGAAAACCAAATGCCAATTGGGGTGAGGCTTTTCCACCAGCCGAACCGCGGGGTGCTGCTGAGACAGAAATATGAACACGCGGGGAAATAAGCATCGACAGTAACACGAGGATAATATACAGAGTCCCTGCTAGCGACTAACCAGACCTAGTTGCAATACACACTTGCCCGGCCTGCGACCCCGCGTTCCGAGGACCCGGGGGGGCATCATCTGGGGAAAGGGCCCCAAACCTCAAAGGAGCCGGGAGGAACCATATTGCGATGTGAGAAGACTCATCGACCAATAGGCAATCTCCATATGAGGTTACAACCACTAGCCTGGACTTAACAGTTGCATCACAGGCGCAGTGGACTAGGTTTAGGCGGATCGTGGGCCCGCGGCATCTCGGATCGGGAACGGCTAGGGGCTGCGAAGAGCTTGGCTAGACCGATCCGTCATTGCTATCGGTTTGATCGTCGTTAGGGTCGTAGGGCGGCTGCGGATACGTCAGGGAGTATAGCATTGATGGACCGTTACCGGCCGTCTCATTATAGTAGTCAAGTAACCACATGTTAGGTGGGGTGTCGTCATCTCTCATGTATACTTGTGGGTAACCACTATTGAGACCCATTTCATTCCCAATAACGCCTACCGGAACATTCCCTACCTGCATAGGGTGCTCATACCCAACTAAATGGCTTGCTGAAGGTTGGAAAAATGGTACTGCACTTGGAGTCACTGGGTTTAAAAAATCCAGATTGATAGGCCCTTGCTCGAAAGTGACAGGTGTGTTTTGAAAGCTGTAGACATTGTCATACCCGGACGCCTGCCACGGTGCTCCAGGCAGGGACTGAGCCTGCGGCGGGGGCTTGGAGACCCCCAGTACTGAGCCACTTGCCAGATTGCCATATGCCAGCCCGTCGTTTTGAGGCCGTATAACCGACAGAGGCAGACCGGGTGGACAATACGACGGACACCAAAAGTCAGGACCCGCCGCATCTGACGGATTGATTAAGTCGGTCTTGGTCATCCAGGGCAGTCTAACCTTGGGCGCGTCTGGCGGAGTCTTTAGAAGAAACTCCGGGATATCGTTGTCGTGGGGTAGACGCCCAATGGAGAGACTGTAGTCGACAGAAGTTGAGATCAGAAGATATGCGCGAGGGTAACACAGGAACACATCGACCCAATTTGCGAGGCGACTATTCGGACTGGTTTTTATGTTGCCCATGACAGTACTGTTTCTGGTAAACTGAGAAGACCCTGCGGCCACCGGGCTACCTCGGACTAGCAGCTCCTGGGACAGACTGTAAACCAACTTCAGGATCTGGTTCGTTCCGATGGCCACGTAGTTTGTGACGTTGTAAAGGAGTGCTAGACGGCGATAGATATCTGCGAGCAGATCAACATGTCGCCTCCGCATGATCATCTCGTCGTATGAACGCGCAAGCTTCGCGTCGAGAGCTGAGTTAACTAACGGAGTGGCAACAAATGCTAGCCTAGATGTGATGGAGTCAGTAAAGGTCAAAGAGACGAGGAAGACAAACTGACGTAGACAGTGGTATGTTTTCAACATTCTGGCAATCACTAAAGTACTCCATCGTTTCGGTCAAGCTGGCGACCGCATCCTTTAGAAAAGAACCACATTCGCACAATTGACTGGGATAGCTTTTTCCAGCAAAGTCCGAATGACTCTCCACGATCAACGCTTCGTAATGCGCTAGATTTGACTGAGCAGCGCTAGGGAAGTCAGCGAAACTCGGGGAATGATGGTGTATCACTTACTAATAATACATATAGGTCACTTTGATAAAGGTCATGACGGGCGAGGGCAGAACCGTTCCATTCGGAAGGGTTTGTGGTGGACTGAATCTCCTTTCCCACTGCAACAGTTCGTTTCTTAACCTCTTAATCTCACAGCGATGGGATTGAAAAGCCTTGAATGAGAGTGATGGCGACGACACTCCATTGGAAGTAAACATAAAAGTAGCCATATCGGTGACGAGAACGGCGAGGCGGCACTGATGCTGCAGGGCTTGGAACAGAACTCTCTTCGACTCTGGGTCGTAGACGTGGGAATGAGCGATTTCATCCGCAAAGTCAGCCTCCTCGAAGTAACTTGTCTCAGCGTTGAAGTGCTTCGAGGTAATTTGTGTGCGGCGCCTGAGTCCGAGACACAGGCACCGGTCGCGCAGTAGGATCGACCACCATAACCTTTTTTTCATGGAGTCTTGTAGATCGCCGGCAAAAGACACGGGTTCCTGACCGAGAATGACTGTATTTTGAGTGGCGTAGACGAGCCATAGACTACCAGTTTGTGGATCGTCGGGAGACACCTGGTGAGACAATAGCACTGCACCTTGGGCTTTATTCAAAGGCTGATTCTCAGCTCTCAGGTCAAAAAGTAACTGTAACCAGACCCTGTTAGAGGTATACGCAACTATCCCAAGGCTGGTATGACAACACGTACCTTGGCGCGTTTGTAGAAAGCTGCTCTTGCACTCTCCTTGTCGTTGAAGCCGCACCGGTTCATGCTTTCGAGAGATACGTACTGCTGGATATTAGCGGGGCAGCCATTTTGCATGACCGTACGCACAGAAACCGCTCTAAATAACATCGCCTGGAAGACGAATAACGACAGCTTTCCTTCCGTGTGTGCTCTACCGTCGCTGGCTTGCGTGTAAAGGCGCCAGAATTTCGCTTCGTCCAGCACGGGGGTCTCTGGCTGGATGTGGAGGAAGAATTGGTTGATAAACTCATCGAGGACCGATTGATCAGGGACGGAGAAGCAACCCTTCGAGCGCATGTACGCGACATCTTCTGGGTCTAACTGTTGGATATTTTGCAGCTCGAGAAAAGGATAGGCCGTGAAGTCCACGCTCCCAGTTGGTGTTGTATCTCTTACACGGCTGTCTATGCAGAGGTCAAACATTGTTAGCCTTTTGAGATGAAGTTGGAGGACTATCGCGAGATACCATTATTGTTGTTATCGATGGGCGCAGAGCGCTCACCTACGTTGGACACACTGGCAGGGGCATCTTGGTAAAAGTTCCTCGAGCTGTTGTCCTGTTAGCCATGATTTATATGGGATGCCGACGAGCTCTGCCGGGCCCGATAGGGCATTTCGGGCCGGATGACTGACAATCGAGGGAGCTTCTCTCGCAGAATACATGTTTCCTTCCCGTCTTGGAGGCATCTAGTGCATGGACAACCCCGAAACGATGCATCACAGCGAAGCTTCCGTTGGTGACAAGAGACGCAGGCGCGCGATGCCCTCCGCCCGTGCTGAGAAAACATTGCCGGGGCTCAACAACGGGAAATCGTTGGTTTGGTGCAAGCTCGCCTCCTGCGCCGACCGATGGGATACAGCTAGCGGGATTCGTTGATCGAACAGAAAGAAAAGCTATGTTGACTATGAGCAATTGAGAAAGCTGACTCGCAGTGGAGGTATCATTCGAAAGGTACCGAGGGATAAGCGACTCGACTGGTAAAGCTCAGCCAGATGTTGTTCACCGTTGGAACGTTGAGCAGCCTAGGCAAGACTGGGGATAGTCATCTGTCCAGGAACAGTTCGATACCCCGCACGAAGGGCAGTGAGCAGCGGCGGAAAACGAGTGGGCAGATACCTCGCATCCAAGGTGATTGGATTCAGCTGCGCCCCTAGGAGGTCTTGAAGGAAGAAGGATGGGATGGCGAAGGTGTAGGCATGGGTGGCGACCGCAATACTGGAACACTGGGCGAACATTTGTCGAACATCATCCCAGGACCAGATGGAAGATAGAATAACATACGAGAAAGCTATCACCAGTTCCTCGGCTATGTGAGATATCAAACCATCCAGGTATGTGGCTCATGCCTCACTTGGAGCCCTGTCGGCCAAAGTTGTTGATGAACTGGCGACAACCGCAACAACAGCCAGACTCGAATTAGGGTCCAGGATCACCATTAGGCAAAACGGCTGTTCAGCAAGCTCAAGTGATGTAGGGAATTCACTCAATCATCGATATCAATCTGAAGTGCACTCCACTGAACCCGCCTCTAGGCCGCTCCTTTCCGGGGTCCGACGTCGACCTTGGCCAATAATGCCGGACAGGCTGATTGGCAAGGCTCGTAAGTGCAGCTAGCCACGCTTGTCATGGTGCAATCCTGGGCGAGGTTTATGAGACGCTATAATCCAGCGCAGATTCTGACAGCTTGGCAAACGCGGGGATCGCATGTGAGGTCGCTGCTCAGGGCAGCCTCGGCGCCAGCCATCAGTCAAATTACTCGACACTTCGAGTCAGTCACTGCAGGCATACGCATACGTCGTCAAATGCGCCCTCCAGGCTTTCGAAGGTGATGGACACATTGACTGCCTCGCTTGCGAGAACAAGCGAGCGCCTCGTATCTCCTACCACGCTACTCTTGGCCATCGCAATGTCAGCTGTTTCAGAACAGCTCGGGGTAAGCTGACGACTCCCTGGTGTTTCAGACACCGGGGAGCAGGAAAAACCCCTTTGGCTGCAAGGAACAAACCTAACCCAATGACAAATCCATGGCGTCCACATCTGCCCTGGGAGAAGGATTGTCGTTACGCTGCCCAGCTGACAGTTCAACAGACGCAGCGTAATCTCTAGACTGGTCAGCAACAGGACCACCATTCCTGGTGCGAACGTTATACCCCGCTTCGCAACATCGAGGGTAGTCAAGCCAGGAAAGCGCACATGGTTGCATTGGGAGCCCAGAGATCAACCATGAGCCCTTCCAGGCCTTCGGTCACCCAGATAACCTCGCCTGGCAAGACAACGGGATTGAAGCACCATGCCTGATCTGGACTGTTATAACTGGTTACGGTTCTGGCGAGGATTAGCGAAAACTCTAACCGGTTCTCTGGGTCTACAGCAGCTTACGGGCAACAATAACAAATCCTCTTACGGTGTCTACCCAGGTGGGCTTGGGTACGGCCCCGAAAAAGCGCATTTGACGACTGCGAAATGCCGTCAGATCGTGACACCAGGGGTGTGCTCGATCACCAGCAACACAAAGCATCATGAAGACGCGAGCGACGGCGAAAACCTCTGGGAAAGACGTAACACTGCGCGAGAAAATCACGCTGGTCGTCCAGACCTATGTTGTACTGTGGTCCACCGCTCATGAGGCCTGCCCAGATAAGCAGATTCCCGGGCGCTCCTGTATTATGCCTTTTTTTTTCCGTCCTTGTACGCGCGATCGCCATGGAATTCTCAAGGTTCTCATCGATCTTGCCCGGATTTGCGACCGACGATACGTCCCCCTTACTCAGAAGAAAGGGCGGTGGCGGCGAGGGAATCGATTCAATGCGCCCAAAACAATCCCAGGATCCGATCGGTGACCGAGCGTTCATCTATCACGTTGCTGAAAAGATTGTAACTAGTTCGCGTACTTGGCTTCTGACTGTATGAACCTGTTGCACCGCGTGCCAGAGTGAATTCCATCCCGGAGTTGCTAGTGCAGCACAGGTCAGGGAAGGCAGGATAACTCAACAGACGCGCGTAGGCGATGAATGGCTAGAGCATCAGGCGAGAGTATCCTCTAGAGATGATACGTTCATCTTTGGATGAGAAGAGGAGCGTGGGTTGTAAAATTTCTGGATGGCGAGGCTCTCGGAGAGACGCGTCGGGATGATCGACAGGGTGGACATAATCTTTCCAACACTACCTCCGAGGTCCTACTTGCCTACTCTCGTCTATTTAATTTTATCTTCGCGCTCGACCATATCATTATTGTGGAAGTTGATTACCCTCTCGGCGAGCATCACACGAATGTTTACCTAGCCACCAACTCTATGCACTAAATATATAGATTGTGAATGTGGACATTAGGGGAGACAACGAGACATCATATGATACACCTTCCATATCACTCACGACAAGTAGCCTAGAGAGGATTAATCTGGTTTATTTGCCAGAATCTCGATATGCGAAAGGGGTCTATGCCCTCCAATAGGCCAGATACGTCGTTACTCCCATGATAAAGCACAATATAGCTACATCAGTAAAGGATTGTTAGCTACCCTCGTATATCCAAGCAAATTTCTAGAACAAGGGGTCTTACCCAGGACAATGTTCATCATATAATACCCAATCGAACCCGTCAAGAGACCAGAAAGCAACGGCCCCAAAAACAAACCCAGTTTCCAGCTGATATTGGACATAGCAGATGCGCGAGAATAGCCTGTTCCTGAGCCAAAGATGCCCGGCTGTTCAGCTGCAAGTTCATTTGCCCCATCTAGAGGACAGTCAGCGTCAAAATAAACAGCATTATCAACCAAAGGCACCCACTCAGAACCTCAACACCACCAAAACCAAGTAGCGACGTCCGACAAGCCCCAATCACCACGAGAGTCAGAATATAGATCGTCTGCCCTGCTTTCTCCCCATCTGCCCAGCCGAAATTGCTGTTCCCTGGAACTCCGAGGAGCCAGAGCGACGGAGCCATGAGGATAAACCCGATCGTGACAGGCATGCGCATGCCGTACCGATCTTTCAGCCATCCCGCCGGTATGACCAAAACCAATGACGGGGCCTGGAGCAGAAGAAACGACATCCCCGCTCCTAGACTCTCCCAATGGAATACCTCTCGAACGTGCATGGGGATAGTCGCCTCAAAGCTGCCAATTAAGATAGCAAATAGCACGTCTGCGATAAGCGCGTTGGTCACCCGCCTCTTGCTGAGCATGCTCCAGTAGATATACCACGAGCTAGCTGGTTGTCTGGGCGGAGGATCCGGAAAGTCACCTATGGAATGGTAATGGTGCACCTGGGGGATGACGGGTCCTGGTGGGAGTAGAGACTCCGCTTCCTCGTCACTTTCCGAAGGATAGAGATCAGCACCTAGACCAGTTTCTGATTTGCGAGGCGTGGTGGAGGGCTCGATGAGTAGTGCTTGCATAATGAGCCCAACCGCTAAAACCAAGAATGTAGGAAGCCACATAATCGAATACGGAATGGAATCATATAAAACCCCAGCCAGCGCAGGGCCGGATAAGTGGCCGGCGGAAACAAACAGGACGCAAAGGCCAAAGGCTTTGGACAGGTTCTCGACCCCCACGCTGTTTCCGAGGATGGCCATCCCAGTGATCCAGATCATGGAGCCGGATATCGCTTGGATCAAACGGCCAATAATCACTCCGGTTACTAGTAAAATGCGCGACTCTTAGTAGGAGTTCGTTCTTCTCGTCAGATTGACAATATGACTGTGACTTACCGGTGGGTGACCAGGCTGTAATGGCAGTCCCAACAAGATTGATTATGTATGACCCAATCATCACATCGTTCTTGCTAGATATTCGATCCGATAGGTATCCCGTGACCGGTGCAAGGGGAATAGATACCAAGGCATTCATGGAGAGAACGGCAGATATAACGAATTGGGCTCGCGAGTCGGGAATCTGTAGACGGTCGTGGAGGAGTGCAGGGAAGATCGGAATGATGTAGCTGAACAAGAAACTGTCTATAAATGCTCCACAGTCAGCGGGCGCGAGAGAAACTCAAACATGCGAAGCCCTCTTACCTGAAAACATGGCCATTGACACGGCTGCCACAATGAATAGCTTCGACGACCGCCAGAGATACCCCAAGGGAGCTTTGTCACTTGTATGAGCCACCATAGTGCAGGATAGAGCTCAAAGGCAGACTAGCTCTCTGAGTATCAGGTGTCGATTGTGATTGAAGAGGTAGAGCATCAAATATCAAGCCAATGTCGCAAGGGATGCTAAGGTTCAAGTATACGAGTGGTGTAACGGCACTCAGAAACCCTGCTCTGAGACATAACACACATAGCGGTGGAGCCACGTACAGCAGCTGAATGATATGCAGGCCATGGCACATGGAGCTCAATATCACTCGGCACAAAGGGAGGTTCATGATAAAAGCCGGCTTTCAGCCCCCCGGAGGATATTTCCTTCTGCTGAAAAGGCCAATAGTAGCCTTTATTGCGCGGTGATAGGTGACCCCTCATTATCACCCTGTAAAAGCAAGCAGAGAGCGAGCTGAAGAGGAAGTCTGATTGGGTTCCAATACGGCGTCATCACACAATGCATGAACGCCACATGTAACATCGGCATATCAATTGCCTTTCTCAAATCTCACGTAAGTCCAAGCTCAATCGCCGTGATCTGCCCAGCTGCAGATTTGAAATAGATTCTGCAAATCGATAGACTATCCGCCCATAAACCAAAAGCCCGGATCACACCTGGCCGCTATATCATGCAGCCAGTCGACAGACATATCACATGAGAAGGAACAATTGGCTTCTTACACCCCGCAGTTCATGTGGCTCGTCTTATCCCAGACTGTTCTGCAGCGATCTGCGTCACTAGCTCCAGGAGCCGGTCTGATAAACCTAGCCATGATCTTATATCCGATTGTAAGCACGATCACTGTTGCCTAGCAAGACGCCTTCTGCGTCAAACCCGGTGACTCATTTTGGGGCATCGCTCATGTTGATCCTACCATTCATAATTGATTGACTGCACCAAGATTGTTGTCGTAGCCACCTGTACGCGAGAGGGCCAACTGAAAACTGCTGCCGCGCCGTCTTGAATCCCAGCCTGAATCCGCCTTGCTTATTCCCTCACGGGCCTCCTTGTCAGTTTTCGAGATCCGATCGAGTGAATCAACACCTTCAGCTAGAGTGTCTGCCATAGGTAAGCTTTCAGAGAGTATATCCTTGAGCTCAAGTGGTGTTTCACCGGTGCGAGGAGATATTATAGTTGGCCCGCGGAAGTGGTATGCCGGTTTACCAAGCCCGAAAAAACCCGCAGAACATCCTAGATCCCTGAATCTTCCGGTCGCAAGATGACCATAAATCTCTCTGTCAGAACGTATGTGGGACCGTGCTAGATTACTGGACCTGATATTAACTGCGCATGGGTGGCGAGATGAGCGCTGGTAAGAAGTCAACACGCGTGTGGAATTTTCTTAGTCCGTCCTGAGTTGTAACCAGAGCAGGCCTGTATCCCTAGGGACCATCTCTCACAGTTGCCGTATGGTAGTAAAGGCGTTGGATGACGTGTTCACTGATATAGCTATCAGCTGCTGCTTGACATCCTGGACAAAGTCGATAGGTTATGCAAGGGTGACCCCCAACTTTCAGTATCTCAGGAGAAAGAGAAGGAAGGCCTGCACAAGCCCCAAGTTGCACCAGAGCTCTATTGAATTACAGCCCTGGAGGTTTCCAGATATTTTCCAAACTGGGTTGGAGTGGGAAATACGATGTTTGCGTGTCTTGGTATGGCCTGACACTCTTGGAGTATGCGACTCAGAATACCTGCATAGCCGATTGAAACAACCTCAATCCAAAGCATACCCCGGAGCAGAGACCGATACGTATTAAGACCACAGCCAAATTACACACATTGCAAACTATTCTGATTGTGAGGCGATTTTCCCGCCAATAACCACCTCTCTAGGCAAGCTTGGCTGCACACCGATGGTCTAGCTCTGCCATGAATGTCTCGGCCCTGCATCTAGGTCCCTCCAACTACATCCCACAAGATGTGGCAAACATAGACAGCGGCCATTGAGTACCTCAATAGCCTATTGGAAATGTATAAGGAAGATTAGTATCTTGCAAATCCCATATCCTGTCACTTATGTCTCTCAGTGCAATCGCTAACGCCCAAACAAACAATCCTCATTCACACCCATGAAGGTCGTTCTCAAGCTCATCGGCCTGGGCTTTGCCCTACGCGCTATTGTGGGTTGTTCGGCGCTCGGCGTTCCAGCAGACGAGACCTCAGTCACAGCTCCAAAGGGCGAATACGATCTAGAAGTTGTATGGAATATCTGATACATGTCACACACTTTTGTCTAACCGTAACCCAGTTAGAGCAATACCGACCATCTGATGACGAACGCACCCTGTACCCTGACCGTCTGTGGTACTTCGACCACCCCGACCTCTTCCCCAACGAGGCATACCTCCTGACCAACGACCTCGGTGCCAGCTCCGCGTACCTCGTGGAAGCCTCCAACACCACACACTGGGAACTACAAGGCCACAGTCTCGACCCCAGCTCCAAATTCTCTAATCTCGAAAAGCGCCAGACGGTCCACTACATCAACAGCTACCACGAAGGCGGGTGCATCCCAAACACCTTCGTCGGGCAGGCCCAGAACCCCCCAAACGGCTTTTGCCAGCGATGGTACGTGTGGAGGGTAAAATCTTTGTTCGTCGTAGGTGATGGCAACTTTCAGGTAAATTTCTATTGGGGCGACGCACAAAGCTGTTCGAGGAACTTCCTTGGAGGCGTGCGGGCGTACTCCGGGTGTTGGACTACGCCGAACAGTGACCAGTTACCCTGGGAGTTCTGGCCCTGTTATACATGCTAGTAGTCAGCAAGACAAAGGCATTAGAGCTGGCGAGATTTGCGGGGGGTCGGCCATGGGTTAGGGGAATTCAATCAATCTAAACTTGATTCTAGTCAACTCGAAGTGCTGTCAGGTAATCGTATAGTGACATCTGACACAGCCATTTAACTCCAGGATTAAGCTGAACTTTCGAAGATGTTTACCATGAGAGCACTTGGATTTCGGTGATATCTGGTTTCCACGCGCAGCCCGGCAAGCTACTTCGCGCATCCAGCGGCACCACAACAGTCAACGAGATATTGCTGGTGCATGTCAAAGCGACTCAAAGGTTACATAGCCAATCAAGCAATCCTACATGTCAAATCTTAAGCATTCATCTCTGATTTCAGCTATCATCAGTCTTCAGATATCCACACCCACATGGCCATACACAGCATCTATCTCATCTATCTCAACAGGTAAAGCAAGGCCAATAGAACTGAAGCCAGTTATTGATGTCAGGGGTAGTATAACACCCGGACCAAGCCCTGACACCCCCAATATAATTATTGTTGCACCAATTGTTGGTCCCCCCACCGTAGAGATTAACCTGGAAGTTCCCTTCACCCACGATAAAAACTGATAGCACCCGGTACGCAGTGAACCTGAAGCAGACACCATTTGGGAAGTTTGTGCCTTGAGTCATAAAGGTATCCGGAATGCAACCGCCTGCGCTGTATGTATTGATATAGTGGATTTGGGCTCGAGACTCAAGAGTGTGGAGGCTGCTGCTGCTGCCGCGGGATTGCAGATTCCAGTGGGTGGTGTTTGAAGCCTCGACAAGATGTGGCGAGCTGGTGCCGAGATCGTTGGTTAGGTAGAAGGAGGTGTTGTAGAAGAGGTCCGGGTTATCGAAATACCAGACTCGTTCGGGGTACAGATCTCGCTCTTCAGGAGTTGGCCTGTAGGTTTCCAGCTACCATCAAGTATTAGCGATCTTTCCAGCTGTTGAGTAGCTGCATTGCGTAACGGACAATGTCTAGATCATATTTCTCTGCCCGCGCCGCGACCGTCGTTTCATCCTTTGGGAAGGCAAGTGCAGAGCAGGATGAGCTCATAATCAAGGTAATGCCCAGCGAGAAAACATTGAAGAGGACCTTCATAGCTGCGATCAACCACGGTTGGTTTTATTCTTCACACAGGTTTCAGTGAGAGAGAGCTTTTATATTGACGTTCAATAGGCTATACCAATAGGCTATTATTCGACATTTCATTGTCAAAGATTTCCTGCCACGATGCACATACACTAGGTCTGCAAACAACTAAATATCCCTGATTTGTCTGCCACCTACCAGGAGACCCTTCAGGGCCAAGCAGACTAGAGGAGAGGTGATTGGCGGGAAAACAACGCCACAACAACACATTAGACCCAGCTGGTCCATTTCCATCTAGAGTATGCGCGTCGGATCAAAGAAAGGTAATGGTGTTTGCTCACATTCATATCCCAAAAGACCCCGCCGCCACAGAGGTTCTGAGCGAACAGCACTCCGGTGATGGATCCATCGAATCAGTACTCCCCAGACAGCAGTCAGATGCTCGCGAGGGCTCACAATGCTAAAGGAAGCCGCTTCTCCGATTTTTCACGGGCACTGGTTCAATACACTCTGCCGGATACGGAATGGCGAGATGCCAGCTCTAAAGGGCAAAACAGCCTTGCTCTCATCAGCCATTTCTACTAGTAATGCGAGCAGGAAGTGATATATAATCAAATACGATGGGGGACCAAATAATAAATAAGGTAATGTGAACTTCAAGCAAAGGCCAAACCCTTCCAACCACTATGTCTCGCCTGCTGGCAGCGCCTACGGTATTCAACCGCACTCCCCGTATACCTCGCCACTGTCCTCTCTTGCTTCCCATTGACATTCGTGTTCACACCCGTCAGCCAGCTGCTCACCTCGTTGATGAGAGATCCCTCACTGCAAGAAACCACATGCTCAGTCCACTCATCAACAGCCTCCTTAGAGGCCTCAACATAGGAATGCCCATTCTGCTCACAGAACTCCAGCATCTGCATCACAACCTGCACCGCATGCTCAATACTCCTCGGAATATTCCCAAACGGCTGATGCGGGCCCAGCACCATGAACATATTCGGCATCGACTCGGCCATGATGCCTAGGTAGGTTCGAGCTCGGTGGCCCGGCCACACGGCTTCTGGCCCTGCGGCTGTTTTGCTCCGACTCTCAGAAATGTGATCAGAGATCAGCGGACGGCCATCTTTCCCATGCCACGCAATGTCGCTAAACGCACCCGTGATGGCATTGAACCCCGTCGCGCAAATCAAGACATCCAGCTCGTGCTCCTTCCCATCGGACGTAAGAAGCCCGCGCTCCGTCGCGCGCTCGAACGGTGTCTCGCGCAGATTCACAAGATGCACCTTGGGGTCATTGTACACCTCAAAATACCCGCTCTCGAGCGGGACACGGCGCAGCCCAAACCCGTGGTCTTTGGGGATGAGCTGCTCCGCAATACGCGGATCATTGATGCGGGCTCCGATCTTCGCTGCCATGAAGTCTGAGTACAGTCTGTTCGCCTCGCGGTTTGTGTACGTGTCGCTGAACACTCCTAGCCACTTGCTGAAGCCGGGCTGCGAGTATAGACTTTCCCAGAGGGCGAGTCGCTCTTCAGGAGTAACCTCGAGGGTCTTTCGTGGGTCGGGGCCGTGCAGGAAGCCGCTGGATGTGGAGGCGCATTTTGCAAAGATCTCGTCGTAGCGCGACTTGATGTCGCGCATCTGATCTGGAGTGATTTGTTCATTTCGTAGCGGTGCGGACCAGTTTGCTGTTCGTTGGAAGACATGCAGCGACTTGATCGAGGGCAGCTTCGCCACCTCGGTGATGGTCTGAATGCCCGTGGCGCCTGTGCCGATTACGCCGATTCGCTTCCCCTCGAAATCGCGGGCTATGTCGAGCGACTTGGGCCATCGAGATGTGTGGAATAGACTCCCCTTGAAGTCCTCGATTCCTTCAATGGCCGGTAGTGTCGGGGACGATAACACTCCCAGGCAACTAATGAAAAACCGCGTCTGGTACTTCTTCCCCGATTGGTCCTCAAATGTCCACGTACGATCGTCGTCAACCCAGTGCGCCGACTTGATCTTGGTGCTAAACTGTATATCGGAACGGAGGTTGTGCTTGTCGCAGACATGTTCAATATACCGCAAAGTCTCCGGTTGCGGCGCGTAGGTCTCCTTCCAATCCCACTCCTGGAGTAGCTCCTTGTCCCACGAAAACTGGTACGAGACAGTCTCCGAGTCGAAGCGTGCGCCAGGGTAGCGATTCCAGTACCAGGTGCCGCCGACACCATCACCGGCCTCGAGGACTTTTACTGTCCATGAGGGGAAGCGCTGTCGAATGTGGTAGAGGCTGCAGAGACCGGAGAGACCGGCGCCGATGACGAGGACGTCGTAGGGCCGTTCGATGGAACCCATTTTGGACTATCGAGATGTAGAAGCGTAAAGATGGCGAGAATGGGAGATCGTGTCTTTTTCCTCCCTGTTCTTGAAAGCTCTTATATCTGCTGTGGAGTATATCCGAGGGAGTCGTGTCCGACGCACGGGGGTCACTTTCTGTGCTTTCTAGCGTGTACATCTCGTCCTCCATCGCAGATAAGCGAGCTGACACCGTGCCTATGCGCAAGCGATAACCCCTCATGACCTGATCTGGTGCGAAAAGGAGGCTAGCCCGGGTGGGGGTCCGGGGACAACTGCCTGCGTCGATCTTAGTGGGACAAGTTGGAGATATGCACCACGGTGATCTGCAATGGCAAGTGATGGAGGCCGATATCCTTTGACGCCGTCTATGGAGTATCTATCTTGCTCTTTACTGGAATCATCAACTTATAAATGTGATACCTTCCTGACTGGATTGATCTCAAGCACGAATCGCGACCTACCTGTGCAGCTCTCACCAATTTCTCCCTTATCAGGCCTCTCCGTGCTTTTTATCTCTGCAACTACTATACAAACCCGAGAATGGATGTACCAGGCTTCGCAATAATCACAGGCGCCGCGTCCGGAATCGGCCGGGCCTGCGCCCTGGGCTTTGCCCGCGAAGGCGCCGCAGGCCTTGCTCTATTCGACCTCAACCTCGAAGGCCTGACAGCTCTCAAAAGCGAGATTGAAACCCTTCTGAGCACCAAAGGTGCGGCAAACAACTGTCAAATAGAACTACGCACCGTCAACGTCGCCGACGAATCCCAAGTCAACACCGCCGTCGCCGAAGTCGCCCAGACATTCGGCCGCCTCGACTACCTCGTCAACGCCGCGGGTATCGCTATGAAACACCCCGGTGGCGCCGCCTACGTCGAGACCCGCGACTGGCAGCGCGTCATGGACATCAACCTCACAGGGTCATTCTTCATGCTGCGCGCGGCGGCACGCATCATGCTGAAGCAGGAGCCGATCGCGTCGAGCATCGACGGGCGGCCGCTGCAGCGGGGCTCGATCGTGAACTTCGGGTCAATCCAGGGTGTTGTTGGGATTTCGGCGTCGACGGCGTACGCGGTCAGCAAGCATGGGATTCTGGGGCTGACGCGCACGGCGTCGGAGGATTATGCGAAGGATGGGATTCGCATTAATGCGGTTTGTCCTGGGTACACGCTTACGCCGTTGACGAGCCAGCCGGCGGTGCTGAAGGTGATGGAGGAGAAGGTTGCGTCGAGTGTGCCGATGGCAAGGATGGGGAATGCCAGTGAGATTGCGGATGGAGTGCTGTATCTTGCTGGTGGGAGGAGCTCGTTTGTTACGGGGATACCACTGTGTGTGGATGGTGGGTATACCCAGCGATAGCAGTGAATATATCTATCATTACGAATACACGAAGCAATAGTCCAATCTCGCTTGTATTACTACGTAAATCCTTTGCGACAAGCAAGATTTAGTCGTAACATGCCCTACAGCTGAGCTTCTCACTACATGACCGGCCGTATTAGAAAGCATGGGCCTATCGATGTTGATGGCACATTGGCATTGAAAGGTGACTCCAACTAATGGTAGCTCGGGCTTTCCTCTTCTCTCACAAGGACAGATTACCTATATAGACAGTAAGTCGTACATTGTCAATGAACAGATAGTTGTGAAATCTAACATAGGTGCCGCGCCTTGTCCGTCGAAGCAGATAAGACGTAATCTGGGGCCGGACATTCACGGGAGGATAAGAGCATTTCGATTAGCTCGCCCTATGAGCTTGGCACCTGGGCAGACCTGCCATTTCTTACGCGAGTTGGAGTATGGAGGGTGGGTCTGCAGATGAGGAAGGGCTTACCGGCACGTGCCTCATCGCCTCCAACAACTGCAGGATAATCAACTGGCCTCTGGAAGGTAAGAGTCATTGGTAACACTGTGAGTGTGATTCGCCTTGGTTCTTGGGGCCCACTGTGTCTTGATCCATACACTGTACAAAAGTAGCCACGCTAGCTGTGCTGCAATGGCCTATCCCTCCCATCAATCGACAATGGCGTCTATCATGGACGGGCCTTATCACTCGCGGTAGCTCTCAATGACGCCAGGTGAGGCTTATCCGGTTGCCCTTGCCTATACCGATCCCTTGGGAGCCGTTAATCTCGAAGTTAGCTATCTCCACCCCCGCATGATATCTCGTGGCTTGGGCCGATAGTCCCCAGTCACATTACTCGGAAGTTGGCAGCAATATCAGAATTGCTCTCTATAAAGATGAGCAAATGCCTATTTTCGTGACATCGAAATCGTTCTCTCCAGAAAATCTCTACCAGAAAGAATTCTCACCATGCCCGACGATCAGCTCAAGTTTCAGCGAGATGATATTGAGCCCGGGGAGGTCGCGGCAGATGGCCTTCCACAGCACGGGGAGATACTAAGTGAGAAGCAAGCTGAAGCTGATCATGTCTTTGGCGGAGACGGTGAAGAAGGTCCAAACTATCGCAGTGTAAGTAACGCCTCCGCAAAGGGTTGTTCACCTCGGACCTACGGTGATACCACTAACAATATGAGCACAAAACAGGTCGGGTGGATCGGAACAATTATCCTGATGATGAAGACCCAAATAGGGCTGGGTGTTCTCTCAATCCCAGCAATCTTTGAATCGGTTGGAATGATACCCGGCATTCTGCTCATCCTGGCCGTCTCGGGCGTCGCGACATGGACGAGCTACATGGTCGGTGTCTTCAAGTTCAGGCACCATCAAGTGTACAACATCGACGATGCGGGCGGCTTGATGTTTGGAAGGATTGGGCGCGAGGTTTGGGCAGCGGCGTTTCTCCTCTGTGAGCCTTTAACCAACTTCCATAACCATGGCACGGTACTGATTGTAGGGAAAGTCATGATCTTTGTCGCAGGCTCTGCCATCCTCGGAACCTCGATTGGATTGAATGCAGTCTCAACGCACGGCGCATGCACCGCGGTCTTCGTTGCAGTTTCTGCGGTAATTGGCTTTGTCTTTGCGAGCATTCGCACCCTGAACAGGATTAAGTGGCTCGCCTGGGTTGGTCTCGTCGCCATCGTGGTATCAGGTATGCTACTCCTAGATATCCAGGGGCCAGAAATATTGATTCTGTCCAGTCTTCATCGTCGCGGTTGGTGTTGGGATCCAAGACCGACCTGCTGCCGCACCCCAAGATGGCCCCTGGGCATCGGACTACAAGCTTATTGGAAGCCCGACTTTCGAACAAGGAGTCTCCGCCGTTTCCTCGCTCATCTTTGCTTCGTCCGCAAGCTCCATCTATTTCTCGATTGCGGCTGAAATGCGCGAACCCCGTTACTTCACCCGAGCCCTGCTCGTAGCCCAGGCCGGGTCCACCATGATTTATATCGCGATCGGTACTGTGGTCTACTACTATTGCGGATCTTATGTTGCATCGCCTGCCCTAGGCTCCGCGGGCCCTTTAATCAAGAAGGTCGCATATGGAATCGCTTTGCCAGGTCTGATTGCCACTTCAACTATCTTTATTCATGTAAGACCGGCCATTTCGTTTCGTCGACGAGTTTTCTGTCATGTTACTCACAAAATCGGTAGCTATCAAGCAAGAGCATCTTCGTGCGAGTCCTTCGTGGCTCTGTACATCTCACCTCGAACTCGCTGATTCACTGGGCCAGTTGGATCTCATGCACACTCGGCGTCACAGTCGTCGCATATGTAATCGCCAGCGGCATTCCATTCTTCAACGACCTCGTCTCGCTGATCGGGGCTTTGCTTGGAGCGTTTCTGGCTTACCAACCAACGGGCTGTATGTGGTTCTACGACAACTGGAGTAAGCGTCACCAGGCGAAGACGTGGGCATGGATGGCAATGGCGTGCTGGAGTGTTTTTATCATTATCACGGGATGCTTTATTACGGTGGCAGGCACGTATGCATCTATCAGAAGTGTGGTGCAGTCTATTCAGGCAGATGGGGGGACTAAACCTTGGGGCTGTGCGGATAATTCGAATTCGGTCTGAATGGTCGGTCCTCTTTATCGCTTCTAGAGCTCAGTTGAGATTAGGAGAGGGTTTCGGTGTAATACAGTGCGTCCTCATATTTGTCAATAGAGGTATTCTAGTACTGTGTAAGATATCAAATATATACATTGCGTGCATCTCCTCCGTAATGTATTGGCTGTCATGCCCAACTCAACATATATGATTTGATCCTTCGTAGTCGCTCTCTCCGTCCCTTCTTGAAGGCTGGAATAAAGAAGATAGACAAAAACCAGGGCTTATCAGTAAACACAGAGTCTGTATCCATGGAGTTGGAGTAGATAATGTTGGAGATACGCTTATTCGCTGGCTGCTGCACTACGTACTGATTGGCAAACTGGAGCTGGTGAGCCCAGCCCTGTGATTCGACCAGTCTCCTCGGCGCGTGGCTAGTAACTTAACTTTTATCGCCCTGACCCCCCGCATCTCCGTGCGCGAAACCGGCAGGTCTCCCCCCGAGACCTACATTTAAGCTAGCACGCTCCACTACCCTATCGGACAGCTTCCTCTTTTGCTCACACATGCCTCTTCTGATGCTTTCCTGCTCTCGTAAGTTGTAACCCGTTCTTTCGCCAGTCTGATGGCATCGCGGCAGCCGGAAACAGGAGGCGCAGTGATCCCAACGCGGTCTTTTGGAGGATGTGACACAGTGAGCAACCAACAACCACTTCCGTATGCGACTTCGCGGGCCAAAGCTAAGCACGAGAGATTCTAGTGCCGACGGCGCCATATCAAGTGCGACGAGCACCGCCCGACGTGCTTCTCGTGCCGCGGCGCGGGGCTCAGCTGTAGCGGATATGCTAAGGCCATTCATTTCGATGATGGAGACACTGGTGCATCGTCCGGCCAGGCCTCGCGGTTTCGCCGCACGATATTCACAGAGCACGAGCGCCAGACAATGAGTCGCTCGCTCACTGCTCTCGTGCCTCCGTCACTTGCGAACCAGCTGTTGGTCGATCTCGATGAGGAGTGCGAGCATATCCCTGTCTCACAGGAGGTGCAGATTTCCCGGGGGCCATTTGGCGCGTTTCGGCTGAGTCGCGATCCTGCTTCGCCGCATTCTGTTGCTCGCGTGCCAGACGGCGTTGCATCGGCATCTGCTATCGCATACCTACCTACCGGCTCTAGTTCGCCCGTTGGTGACCCGACGACAAGTGATGAAGACTGCACTGGGTTTTCCTCTATTCGTTCCGAGGAGATCGATGCAATTGATGCCCTGCTTTTCGAGTCAATGTTTGATATACCCAGCACATCATCGGCGGAGAATTTGTCACAGGCCATTGACCTTCTCCCCCAACTAGAAGAATCAGTACGCACGCCCTTTCTACCCCAATTCACCATCGATCCGACACCCAAGAACTGGTCGTTTCCGCCGGCGCGGTCTCCACAGATGCAATGGGCAGCGCTAGGGGGCCCCTCAAGAGAGAAGAACAGTTTCCCGGTGCCGCAGCCGGCACTGGCGAGTACACACCCCCCGCTGGTACCACCGAACGTTAGCGTTCTTCTACAGAATTACTCAACCCGCGTGTTGAGCTTCCTCACCCCGTTCCGCCACAGCAAAACACCCTGGCACATCATGTTCATCCCGCTCGCAAAGCAATGCGTCGCCGGGCTCGCTCTCGGCGAAGTCCCCGACCACGCCATTCTCTGTGCGTTCTACTCCATCCTCGCCACCAGCGCGTTCAGCTTAGCGGGGACATCGCAGGCCCAAGTCTTGTTCCAAGAGGCGCAGGTCTACGAGCAACGCGCGCGGCACCACTGCCGCCTGATGCTCGAGACGGCCTACGTGATCCCTAAGAAAGCCAAGTACAAATCGATCCTCATCGCGCTGTTGAGCATGATCCAGCTCTCCATGTGCCGAACCGGCTACGAGGCCGCGGACTACTACTTCCTGGAGGCCGAGAAGTTCATCCGCCTTCGCGGCCTCAAGCGCACCAAGTCCCGCAAAGTCCGCCTTCTGCATCACTGCTACACCTACTGGCGCATGTTCCACGAAAGCATCTACACCGGCGGTCGCCCAAGTGGGCATCGCCAGCGTATTCTCCAAGCGATCGAGTCGAACGCACTCGTCGTCTACAGCTACGACAGCCCGTCCTTCCGCCTGTCCACGTGCACGGACCTCAGCCACGCGATGCGTCAGGTCAAGACGCAGGAAGTCGGCGAGAACGACCTGCACATTGAGCTGCCCGGGACGTGGCCGCCGACCCTATACCCGGAGATCTTCGGTCTGCCGGAGCCATGGCTATTCCTCCTCTCACTCATCGTGCGTCTTGGCAAGGAAAAAGACGCTGCCGCTGCCAACCAACAGCAATCATCTCCCACCAACCCCTTGACCGAATTCCTTACGCGTGCCAAAACAATCGAGACGTTCCTGCGGTACCTGCATCACCAGCGCGAGGCCGAGCACCACCGCGCAGCAGCCGAGTATCACCTTGGCGCGGACCTTCTCACCCTGCACTGCCTAATGGACGCGGCGGCGTACGCAGTAGAGATCCTCTTCTACCGCCGCATCTACGACCTAGACGCGTCGCTGCTGCAGGGAAAGGTGAAATGCGTGCACGATTGCCTCTTGCGGTGTTCGCCACGAGATCGCGTAGGCGCTGAGGGCGAGGAAGCAGAGGCAGGGCCAGATAACTCCGGTCACGGATTGGCGGGGCTGATATGGCCCGCATTCATAGCGGCGTGCGAGGCCGAGGACCCCGCGATGCAGGCGACGTTTGCGGCGTGGTTCCGAAGGTTTGCGCGCCAGAGCGGGCTTTATGTCTTCCTGCATGTTCTTCGTGTTGTGGAGGAAATTTGGGAGCAGAAGAAGACGGCAGCCGGGGTGGCCTCCAGCTGGGGGGAGATCATGCAGCGCGGCTTGCAGAGGGCGGCTGCTATTGCTGCACACTAACACACATATACAGTCGGTGGTTGTGAATCTGGAAAGCGTCTTCTTGTCAGTCCACTGGGTAAGCTCGGCGCGAGGGTATATCGTTGGCCTCAAGTGGTGTGCTATCGAAGAGAACAGGTACGAGTTATCTCAGGCTGGTGTCAGCTGACAAGATCACATGACATCACAGCTGTTTACTCCGTACAGTGTTACTCCAGACTATCCATCTACAACCACTCTTTCTTTCCAATGGGTACTCCAGCTCTCAAAATAGTGCGCTTTCGCAGCCGCTATTACATTCGCTACCACCAGTACGACGGCTACTGGGATGGTCTTGGTGCCAAAATCGTCGCCAGCATTCCCACCGACCCTGAGGAGTACCAGAGTACGCCATGAGGAACCGTCTGTACCTTACACTTGACTAGCAATTTGACAATTTGCAGAATGGCTGGCATCAATGCGGGCTGAGTATTCGGCCAAGCAAAATGTGCTTGAGAGTCATGTGTACAATGTTCGTGATGGCGTTGAACCCGACTACCCACGGTTTAGCGAGTTCGAGACGCTTCCTTCTGAATTTCCGCGACTGGATAGCCAGATGGAGTTTATTGGGGTAGCCTACTTTTACATCATCAATCTCGATCAGGAAGTCCTCACCATGAACCACAGCATTCATTGGCATTGGAAGCTGGAAAATATCACGCGCAAGGACAACTTATGGCTTTCCGCTTTGACAGACAGCATCTATCGAAACAAGCCTACCATCTCCCTCGACGTCTGCCCGGAAGAGCATATGGCCTCGCCGGCATTGGAATATCCCAAGGAGGACTACACGATTGACTACTGCATTTGTCCCGTAACGCCGAGAGAATGTCTCGAAGAGGCGCACAAGGTGTTACTGACATTCGTCATGGCCAATACGCTTAGTCAATACAGCGGCGAGATAATTAGATTCGGGCTGGAGTGGAGCGCGGACTCCTTCCCTTTCCGCGAGTTGGCGTTTGCTCTCGTGTCAGTTGCGTCGGGGCAAGCCAGGTTTCATTCTTTTCCCGCTCAGAACTGCGACCCTCGGAGTTGCGAAAGGTGGAACTGCGAATCGAAACACTTACCCAAATCCCCTGGCTGGCTTGACAAAGAGTGGGCTGGTGGTAGCGCCCCGTTACTGGAATTCGGCACCCCATCCCACCGACCGGGCGAGCCCCCAGGGGCATCACCTGCGGAGACGATGTACTGGTTGGAGGATGTACTTATCAGCCTTGTACTGGTAGTCGATGGGAAAGCCATCTCAGAGGCTGTTACATGGGGCCTTGAGCGAAGATGCACTAGCTTCCAGATCGTTGTCCTGTCGCTGTTCCAAGTTGCATTTGCGGATGTGTCCTTCTGCGACGACGGAGAACCTTTTGTTCAAGTCACCAATCCTATCCACCTCTCGCCTCTACGTGCAGATTACTGTGTGAGTACACACCGCACATGCGACCAGAGCGCAAACCTGGTATGACCATCCAATATCATCGCGGTGAGCTTCTTATGCAGCCGAAATTCGCTTCAACGAGACAAAGACTCGAGCATTTCTTCCCCGGGCTCGCGGCGCTGGTTAATTTCTTTGAAGTCGCCGCGAGTCGCCGCGCAGCGGCCAAGTCGGCAGGCATCTTCCCGGCGGAGCTGTATGATCGGATCCTGAATTCCGTCGATTACGACACATGGAAGGCGTGCTTGCTCGTATCCACGGAGTTCCGTTCACGGTGGCTGCGCAAGTACAGGCTTGATGATCGGGTGAGAATAGTCGCGGGCCCGTTCGTGCGACTGCGAGATAACAACAAGAATGAGCCTCGGATGTGCTTCGACTTTGAGAACTCGCAGACGGGCGAGATATCGCCGATGATGCATGTGCCGCTTGCTTTCTGGACGAGCGAGTATAACTGGATGCCGGTAATTGGCCATGACCGTAAAGTATTGATGTTGGATATTCCGGTCCAGTTTGACGCCGCGGCGGAGGTGCCTGTGGAGGACGACTACAATGATCATCTCATCAAACCATCAAAGCCTCCTGGCATATAAGCCATTGTCCAAGTGATGCACGTCGTGCGTGTGGTCTATGTGACGCAGACACATGGCGATCTCGTCCGTTGAAAGAACCTTGAACCTGGTGCACAGAACTTTGAAATCCTATCTACAGCAAGGGAGGTTGTCTTGCATATGCAAGGGGCAAAGGACTACAGCTTAAATCAGCCTTGAAACCAGACAATTGACGAAGAGAATGCGAGCAGAAAGTGTATGTAGTACGGGTGGAATCTCTGACCGGAGGAGGGAATGCGATAGCAACAATGGTTGAGATCTAGATTGTCAAGCAAAACTATCTGTTCTATCACTATATACCGGCTTCCTTCACCCAGTGTGGAACATACAACTTGACCAAATCGCTAGGAGACAGACACTTAGATAGGGTCTCGTCAGAAAGGGCGCGACGCAGATTCTCCGTGGAGAACTCCGGCATGTCCTGCTGCATCTGCCATCGTGAACGACCGTCCCAGACCGGTTCTTCCAACATCGGCATCACCGAGGATAGCGGATGCTCCGGTATTCTTTTAATCTTCCCCAACCAGTCAGCGTAAGCTATCCTTTGCAAAGGACGCTTGCCAGAGTGCTCATTGATCAGATGAAATAGCGCTGGCAAGCTCAAGGAAGACTGGTGAGGATGTACGATGTTGTACGCACGACCGAGATTGCCTGCCTTCGAGGATATCTGCAAAATACTCGAGACCACGAAGTCGACGGGGACAAATTCTTCGCGGTGTCCGGGAAGAGACGGATATGCGCCGTTTTGAATGCATGTGCGCACCAGCCGGCTGATGAAGTCGTCCGAGTTCATCCTTCCGGTGTCCGAATGCCCGAGGACAGATCCAAGTCGATAGATGGCGACAGGAAGACCGTTGCGTATGGCGTCCCAGATGATTGTCTCTGCTGCAAATTGGCTCTGAGCATAGCCCGTGTCATAGGAAAGAGCAATCTTATGAGACTCCGGCGGCTCGTTCTCAAAAAGCTGCTTGCAGCCAGTCACCAGCCCGGTCGGTCCGTAAGCGCTGATGCTAGACGTATAGTGTAGCGTCTTGCTTCTGACGGCTTGGGAGAAGTGAAGTACGTTGAGTGTCCCTACCACGTTGATTGCGCGATGACTGGAGTACGGCTGCACGAAATTGACGTGAGCAGCAAGATGAAAGACGACGCTGGACCATTCGGCCCATTGCTGATATTGGTCTCTGCCCAAGCCAAGGTCATCCTGAGCAATATCACCGGCGATAGGGACAATCTTCGGCTCGTGTTCTGGCTGGAGACATGGTCCAAATCGCTTCAGGCAATGGCGTATTCTGAGTAGCGCATGAGACTGATCTTCCGCACGAACTAGACATGCAATTCTCTGGACCTTGGGATGGGAGAGCAACCCCATCAGCAGATAAGCGCCCACGAATCCTGTTGCTCCCGTCAAGAAGACACGACCCTCAGTGTCGCTTAGCCAATCGTCAACACGCCTGATGTCTTTACCGAGTTCCATGTCCTTGACCCACAAAGGAATCTCCTCTGTCGCGCCTTCGACACCGCTGCGAACCTTCCTTACTTCGTCGCACATGCCGCTCAGAGTTGGGCTTTCGAAGAGAGCTGCCACTGGAACGGACGCATCAAACACTTGATTGATTCGAAAGACTAGCCGTGCTGCATGCAATGACGTTCCCCCGAGCGCAAAGAAGTCGTCCTTCTGGGAGAAGGTATCCGAGGAGAGTCCTAGTATCTCGCCCCAGAACTGACGCAGGTGATCTTCAATGGTTACACACTCCGTTTCGCCGCGGCTGGTGGCCGTCTGCGCTCTTTCGAGCTCATCCTGGTATTCTCGCGCAAGCTGCAGACGGTCGACCTTCCCACTGCGAGTCAGGGTAACCCCGTCCACTACCTTGATACGCGGTGTCATCATATTCAGAGCTCGCTTCACATAAGCGCCTTGGATCGATTTTGCATCGGCGTCCGGAGTTGAAGGTACCACATAGGCCACCAATAACGCTGAGCCACCCCCGGACCGATCGGCCACCTTGAGTGCCACAGCTGCAGACACAAGCTTCGTATCCAGCAGACACCGTTCGACCGACTGCAAATCGACCCTTTGCCCACGAATCTTGACTTCACTGTCGCGGCGCCCAAGATACTCCAGCAGTCCAGAGTCGTTCCTTCTCACGAGGTCGCCGGTGCGGTAGAGCAAGCCTGTGGAAGAAAGATGTGGCGCGCTCACGAATACCGCCGCCGTCTTCTCAGCATTGTCGAAGTAACCACCTGCAACTCCTTCGCCACCAACGACAAGCTCTCCAATCTCACCATCAGGCACCGGCCGTAGATCATCGTCCACCACGAAGGCTTCATATCCACTGAGCGGTTGACCGATTGGTATATTGCCGTGGTCGACTTCAGAACGTGACACTTCATGATAAGCAGTAAACACAGACAACTCCGTCGGACCATAGACATTGAACAAACGACGTGGAGGTGAGTTGGCGAAGAGTTTTCTCACCGTCTGGATATTTATAGCTTCCCCACCCGTGAGGAGTGTATCGACGGTAGAATAAGAATCGGGAGCAATGTGGGTGACCGTTGCCAGTAGTGAGGTTGTCTGCCACATTACACTGATCTTCTCATCGCGTATTTTCTGCCGGAAGAATGACACATCTAGAGTATCATGTCGACTCAACACCACCAGAATGCCACCTTGGAGAAGCGAAGACCAAATTTCCCAGAGGGAAACATCGAATCCGATATTGCACGCCTGCCCGACTCGACTGCCTCGCGACACCGGGCTGAATTTGTTGAAAACCAAGTTCAAAAGCCCCTTGCCAAGCACTCGAACTGCCTTGGGCTTTCCTGTTGATCCGGAGGTATGGAGGATATGTGTGCAAGAGCTCGGGCTGTTGTCGGAGACCCCAACGTGCCCAGTCCTGCAGCCGTTCGTTTCGGGTGCCGGGATATCGACTAGCACGTGCTGAAGAGACGGAAGCCTTGAATCATTCTGGGTGTCCGTTAGAAGCAGCGAAGTCTTCAAATGACGAAGGAGGCCGGCGATGTGGTCATCCGCAAGGCCAATGTCTAGCGGAACGGCCGTGGCACCGGCATAGATGACGGCAGCTTGACAGATAATGTGGTCCAACCGACGGGAGGTAAGTATTCCAATGGGCTCTTCTGGTCGTATACCAATCTTGTGTATGCTCCGCATCAACACCAAGGCTCGATCGTGCAGTCCTCGAAAAGTCAGGCTTTCACTCCCCTCCTTGATAGCTATATCACCACCGAAGAGGTTGAGTCGTTGCCAAAGGACCTGGGCCAGGCCCGCATTTGCTTGCACAGCTCCAGACATTCTCACGTATGGCGAGTTGGATTGGAATGCTCGTTGAACGGAATGAGAAGAGTTGCACCCGAGTCGAGACACGAGGCAGAACCTTCGGCAACGCAGGCACGCGGTCCTTAATTCAGGGCAAGGAAAAAGAACAATCGAGAGATTTCAAATAGTACGAGCGGAGCTCTGCGTTGCAGGGACTATGTCATCTGCCGGCATGGGAAGATACTGCTGCGCGGCTGCTCACTTTACACAACGAATGACTTCATAAAATGGTTCTGTTCCGAGGGTCCGTACAGGAAATTGAAAAGCGAACTGGGTCACCGCAGGGATTCTCAGTCAGAATGAGTATCCCGAGATGATCAGTGGGCCCTCTTCAGCGCCGCCACCTGGTGAGCTGAGCTGAGTTCAGTAGACGTCGAGGGCCGAAGGTAGGAGCTGATCTCAGTGTCACGTATATCACCCAGCTCGCAACTGCAATAATCGACGCCTACATCTCACCGAACTTTTTGAAACGTGCAATTGACTCAATCCCAAGTTTCCTAACAAAATGACTCACGTGCAGGCAAATCTGCTGGAGTATCTTCGATCGAAGACGCAGGTGGACCTGGACACCTTTGATATTACAGGTAAGCGTATATCAACCCTCGGAGCAAAGCACAAAAGCCTAACAGACTTGAAGCGCTGGGCAAATTTGGGCAATGCGTCGACTGCACATCAAACCAGGTATGATTGCATTACCATAGCTTCCGAAGCAATACTAAATTCCTTGTCAGTATGAATACTACACCGAGCTTGCGAAGCCGACCCGGCAGGACATACTGCAAAAGACAATCCAAACCACGGAGAAGCTCCATGGAGATTTTCCCGAGACCACGTTTGAGGAGCTCGCAGTGGAGGTGGCGGTAGACGGTCCACGCCTCTTGCTGCTATGATAAGACTCTAACCTTCTGTTTCTAGGCTGTCCTGCTAGGAATTGAAATGCTGCCGGCATTTACTGGCAACCTTCATCTGATGTCAAATCCCAAGTACGCATATTCGAAGCAAAAGGTTGTGGAGACCGGCAAACGTAAAGGCTTCTCCCTCGATTTGAAATGTTCGTGCTGATGGGACATATAGGATATCACAAGTTGTTCAACCTTCTCCACCCGTCGTTTCCGACATCACGCCTGGTCATGAAGATTCCCGCCACATGGGAGGCGCTACAAGCCGGCCGTGAGCTCCGTGCCTCGAACATCAAGACACTCGGAACAACGCTTTTCACCATGGAGCAAGCCGTGCTGGCTGGTGAAGTGGGCTGTGTCTCAATCTCGCCATTCGTGCATGAGCTGAAGAGGATGTTTGAGCCAGGGTAAGCTGCCCGTCGTGCTAAGTTCGCCTCATTGACTGTGTAACAGGCATCAGGATGAAGATCTCCTTGGTCTGTGCTTACACGCACAGCAGTGGTATGAACAGAAGAATCTTCGAACGAAAGTCAAGGCCTGCGCTACCGTTGGCGTGGAAGAGCTTCTACAACTGGCCGGTGTTGATGCGTTGACCATTGTCCCCGACGACCTGAGCACATTGCAGTCGACGCAAAGGGATTCCGACGAACTCACCAAGATCTCTATGTTCAAGGCTTTAAACGCGACAAATGAAGAAAAGGTCTATGGTCCTTACGTGGACGATGAGGCCAAGTATCGGCTGGACTTCGCCCATGCAGACGGAGGACAGGCGCAATTCAAACTTGCACAGGTAAGCTTTAGATCTTTCATGTCGATATCTTTCTGACCGAGGTCGATTCAGGCAATCATCATTTTCAGTGATTTTCAGGCGAAAGCCGAAGCGGTGATCCGGGATGCAAGGGCGTAGCAGCATGATGCAGGGTAATGATGGAGATCTTTCCCAGTCTTTCGGTCTCGAGTCACACCGTTCGCCAACAGTATTTTGAATTGGTGTGTATTACAGAAGATAGTCGAATTATATCACATTTATCTACAAGCACATCCCCGTTCTCCCCACACGGCAAGCTGGAAGACAGCTGCAAGCATAAATGAGCTCACTGGAAGAAAAAGCAAAATGAAGCCCGCATTGCATGCAGTTCCAAATCTCGAGCGTCGAGCTGCACGATCTGCACGATCTGCACGATCTGCGCTGGAGCTGTTCTTCCAAGGCTGAGCTAGGTAGGACAAGGTCTCAGCTCGATCAGCGCTGACGGTACTCTGTGCCCAGACTGCGTCGTATAAAAAGGGTGTATGCACTGAACCCTGCTTACTCTGGACGATCGTATTACCTTTCAGCAACCTTCGGCAGAAGGGAGCCGTGACCGTCAGCATGAAGCCCCAGAGCGCCCTTGGCTTGCTAGCATCACCATACCTATCCCTGTTCAGCTTGTAGGTATTTCCCACGGCTAGCCCATGTCTGATCGCCCTCGATAGTTAACCGTTCGACCAGTGGAGACTCATACTCAAGCACTGGCTTCAATGTCTCGTCCACCCAACCATCCCTGCAGAATCCAATGGGCAATCCCCGTCTGGGTATCCACTCCGATGAGCTGCATACAAGCTGAAACATCTCTGCTGACCCGAAATGCAGGTGACGGAACCGCAGCAGACTCGATCAACTGGATCGGGTACCTGACGACCGTGTACAACGACACCCCGATCCTCAGCTACAACCACGCGGTCTTCGGTGCTACGGTCGACAACAAAATCGTGCCTGGCGAGCCGTGGGATCTCGCTTCGCAGATCGAGCAAACATTCAAGCCGCACTATTGTCTCGACTCAAGCCTACAGTCCGAGCGTCAGTCCAGATTTCAACCACATTCTCAATCACAATCACACTGGACCTCAGACGCAGCTCTCTTCGCCATCTGGGTCGGTATCAACGAGTAAGCCCTGCCTTTCCCGTCACATATTTGTGGTTACATGTATATACCACATGTTTGTTTACCCGCGGAGCTGAACGGACATTGCAGCATCGACCAGATCTACACCCTTCCGGACTACCCGGCGTTCATCGATCGCGACATCCAGCGGTACTTCAACTTGATCGACACTCTCTACGCCTGTGGCGCACGCGACTTCCTGTTCATCAATGTCCCACCGGTGAACCGAACACCCAAGGTCCTAAACTTCCCGCCCGAAGAACAAATTCTCTACGCAGAGACGATCGACGCCTATAACCGGAAATTGCTCATCGCGTTGGTTGATTGGCAGACGCATCAGACAGATGTACGTACTCCATGTCTCTTCTCTTAACCCTATACTCCGGGTTCTGTGCTACCCCTTTTGAGATCACCTTCTTGCTAATTATACTTGGACTACGTGTAACTGACGCTGCCCACTACAGGTCACCGTGCGAGGCTACGATGCGTGGACATTCATGACCAATGTCCTAGACCGTCCGAGGGAATACGGCTTCTTCAGCGGCACCTGTATGGGCGAAGGCTGTGTCTGGTGGGATGATTATCACCCACGGTCAGCGTTCCATGAACTTCTTGCAGAGGATGTAGCGCTGCTTTTGAGGGAATGAGCTTGTTGGTCTGTTCTGTAATCCCTCCCTTGGCTATTTCCCGGCTCCTGAAATGCATAGTGTATTATGCGTGTTGTATGTCTTCTGTCTCAGTTGAGGGTCTTGCACGGGACTGTCGGTAGACCGACGGTATTCAGTGCCTAGTAGTGGATAAATATCATTCACGAGTATATCTAGTGAAATGACACGAGCACCAACAGACGGCAGACGTGGATTGTTTTTCTCCATATAGTCCGGGATAAATCCAAGCAATCTCTTTCATGAACAGCTGATAAATATACACAGGAGAGCTAAGCTCTTATAAATGTGACCATGCACGAAGACCGTCATGAGCATGCCAGGCTTTCGTCTGGGTTAGATAGTATGTGGCTATGCCATTGATGGTCGAGATGGAAGGCCAATCTACTATGAGTGGCAGTGGTTTATCGAGCTCATAACTTGGAAAGAGCGCAACGGTCGCCCAACTTCCGGTGTAGTGGGAGACGTAGGGCTTCTGTTGGAGGAAATATATATATATATATTCTGGTGGGTTCAAGGCCTTGTAGGCCACAACGATAGTAATGTAGATGGCGTTAGCAAAAGACGAAGCAATATTTGGGTTGAAACGAGGTGAATGCCAACGGCTTGGTGTAGCGACTTCCTCGTCCACAACTATCCATCCATTCACTATGTCACCGATTCTCAGGTTTAGCTCGCCTCCGTGTCTCTTGATTCTGCTAAACACCTGTCACACAAGATACTGATGTGGAACGGCTAAATCGAGCCTCATCTGATAGTGCGAACCCAATGAGTCGGCGTTATGTAATATAACTGCCCTCGCCCGTGTTATAATGGGCGAGGTCAAGCTATCGAGGACTTTACTTACCCTCTGTAGCTCAGGTTCACGAAGTCTTAGGGCCTTTAGACTATAGACAGTTCATGGGGTCAAAAGCGTTGTCAGAGCCCTCAGGACAAGCGCGTCGCATTTGATCTTGGGATTGATCCCAATCACCAAGTCCTTGCTACGCAGATTCGTACTATCTACTTCAACTACAAGCAGGTTTTGTACTCAGAGCACCCCATCGGAAAAATCAACCACTTGAAAATCCTCCACCACCAAGACCAGCTCCTTATTCAGTGCAATGTGAACCGGGTCCATGGAGACATAGTAGTCCCGATCCTCCTCGGTCTCGAACTCAGCGACGAAGGCATGGGTGAAACCGCCCTGTTGCAATGGGGTGTTAGCCTGTTGGCATTTTGCTGTACTTGGCTGCTATGGAAGATCAATACTCACATCCCGTCTCTCCGGTGAATTGTTTCGTCCAGCACGGAAAGACTTGATGTACGGCTGCTGTGTGCTCGGATGGAGACAGGCGTTCCTCAGATCCACAACTCGCTGACATGCCTGGAGTCTGCATTAGCAAGCAATGGTTTAGCGTGTGAAGAGATCTGAAGATCTCGATGTGATAACGCTTGCAGGGATCTGCAGCTGCACACGCGAAGATGTGACGGTGTAACCAGATGACGCTGACCATGTACCTCATCGGAACCAACCGGAAAGCATATAACAGGGTGCTCGGAGTCCGTGGGGCATGCGTGACTCTGTGGCTTCACTAACCTCTTCAATAGCTTGTGCGTCTAGCCCAGCCTTCATCCGGAAGAGGACGATGTGTGTAACGGTCATTGCGAGATGTTGGGATCCGAACTGCCGAGGGCCTGCACGGTGAGGTAAAGGTTTGGAAGAATATGCGCGCAATGCTGCAACTAGTAAGACACAGCACAGAGGAGAAGGTCTTGCTTATATCTTCCCTGAGTTATTGAGGGGTCTACTCACCGATACTACTCGATTGTGAAGTCCCAGCTGAGCTACCTGTTGCTCCCTCCTTTCCTCACCCTCACACAACCTCCGAGCACCAACATCAGCGCCAACCATCCTTGTCTCACAATGTACACCACCCCCTGGAGAACCGCAAACATCCCCTCCCCTCTCCCGGAGGACGCGCAATTCATGCACGGATTCACCCTCCACGGCCCCTCCTCGTCCGACCTGTGGGAAGCACCCGGGTCAGATCCGACATTTACTGCTCCCATGATCTACCAGGCCATGCCAGTCCAAGCATTCCGGCGAGTCCGAGTCACAGTTACAGCCGAGCTAGCTCATCTGTACGCTCAAGGCGGGGTCGCGCTGATTATCCACCGCGCTGACGGATCCCGTGCGTGGCTGAAGACAGGGGTGGAGTTTGTTGATGGGCGGCAGGTGCTGTGTACTGTGGGAAAAGATCGAAATGTTGATTGTAGTTATGCCTCAACTGTTGAGCATGGCGAGGAGGTTACGATTGAGGTAGAGAGGGGAGGTTGTGGGGTGGTGGTTTACAAGGTTGATCTCGATGCAGGCACGGAAGGAGGGAAGGAAAATAGGACGGTGGTTCGGGATTTGGCCTGGGTTGTTTCTGGTGATCAGATGGAGGAGTGCTGGATTGGGGTCTATGTTGCAAAGCCGCTAGGGGATGCTGGGGATCCGGATGTCGTTGTCAAGTTTAGGGAACTTGTTATCGAGAGAAGAGATATTGAGTCCTAGAAACCATGAGCGAAGCATGAGCCGTGGCCGACTATTCAAGGTCTACGATGCCGTCTGCAAGGCTCTCCTCCAGTCCCTTCCAGCCATTCTGTCCGCAGAACTACCCCTCTGCTCTTTTTACTGGGACCACGTCGCTGAGATCGTGGCCTTCATTCTCTGGAGGATTGGGGATCCGGTTGTTCTCATGTCGTAGCTTCCTCAGAATGCCGATCATCTTGGTGAAGTTGACGGAGATGCGAAGGCAAAGATGCGCTCATCTTTGACCGTTGGGTGGAGCAGTGCGATGACATGAAGCCGTGCTGCGTCTTCAACGTTGACGAACCATTCTAAGTACATTAGCTGATGTACCTACCGAGTGTTATCGGGGTCAGAGCACGAACGAGGGGAGAAAAGTCGCATTATCAGATCATCTCCCTCCAGCAGTTTTCTTACCAGGCGAATCGACGAGCCAAAGACCTCAGGGTGGAGGATGCGACCGTACTAACTCCCCAAGCGATATCAGATGCGCTCACATGTAGGTACTGCGGAGTTAACAACCCACCGCACTGATAGGAACCACCGTGTTGAACTCGAAGCCAGGCTATGTTTCCTTCACCCATTCCCACGCTACCTTTTCTTGCTCGACCTTTGCGGCTACATAGGCGTGAAAGCCTTGTTTGATTGGCGGCGTGGAACTATCCCAGGCTGCTTTGACGGAGATCTCGTTCCAGCTATCTGCCCTGAGGCTCAGTGTCTGCACCTAGAGGGACAGCTGTTGGAAGTCAATGCAACGCACTTTCATCCACGATTATGCCCTCCTGATTAGGAACCGGAATCATCACTGCAGCGCCGAGGATGTCAACACGAATCGCTTGACGGCGTCCTGTTTCCTCGTGGCGTCGAGGAGGTGGAGGATGGAATTCTTCGCATGTGGTATGATATCTGCGACCGCCGCCGCAAACGAGAGATCAAATGCCTGTATGCAGAAAGAAGAAGATTTAATCAGCATCTTGGTTCCTTATTAGGAGGGAAGATTGAGAAGAAGCTCTTATACAAGATGTACTACACCGGCAACATCATCCAACTTCCCTTCCCACGCCGCAGCATCGCCCAGCTCTGGGATAACGACGGCCTCGAATCGACCTTCACCATACTCACTCTCGAAGCACTCCTTAAACATGGCCTCTCGCTTCTCACGATGTCTTGGACCTTATAGCCCAGCTGTAATAGTATGTTGACGACGTGGGAGCCGATATACCCGTTGGCACCGGTAACGACGATGAGCGAGCCTTGGGGAATGGCATATTGGTGCGGCGCTAACATTGTCAACTGTTTTAGAGTCAGACTTTTGAATTGCAGGTAGATTGGTAGAACACGCAGACTGACATCGGGATGCGTTCAAGTTAAATATGCGGGATATTGTCGCTCAGCTGTGTAACGGCAATGCGGCTCAAAGTTACAATAGCTAGGTGTTTCGGAGGGTATTCAAACTCTCTAGAGCATGTTGGACATCATGAAACTCCCGGTAAGATATTTGATAGTTACGCGGCGCTGGCTGGAGCTCGTTCAATAGGGATAGCCCTCCTGCCGGTGTCGTAACCTGTGTTCAACCCGAGCACAGACCCGACGTGTACATTTGTACCCTTGCCTGGAGACAGCAATGATGGATAGCCTCGGCCTTCCTCTAGTATAGTACGACTTCTTTCCAATGCTATCCCACATGTCGGCAACAAGCACCAACAATGCCATCTTCAAATTGATTTGGCGCTCGCGTCTGAACCCTACCGTCTACCGCACCGTTTCATGAAAGCACTGTCAGAGATTGACACTCCGTCTCAGTCCTCAATGGGCTGATGGGCGAGACAAGAACCAATAACATTCGGCTGAGATGATCGTTGGTGGGTGATAGGTCACGAATCAGTATCTGATTGTTCTAGAAATTGTGCTAGGGGGTAAGACAGGGAAATCCAGGAGGTTATCAGTCACCATTATAGTGAGCCTACATATAGTTAGATTGAGCACCTGGATTGCACCATGTGCTTCCACATAGACGGGTTAAAAGAGGCAAGATTCACAATCCTTAGGGAACATTGAGGTGGCCGCCTATATGTAACTTGCACATTTGATTCTGAATAGAGCGATGATAAATAAAGTATGTCAAAATAACACGTTCATGCTGCGTACAACATGATCACCAAAAGAAGTGTTCTTATGCCCCTGAACAAACAGGAGACTCAGGGCATGGCCATTGTGACTTCCGTGTAGTCACAGTATAAATTAGAATGCCCTATTTAGCACATTGCGTGCTCTACATACTCCTATTCATAGATTAGTCTTGATGTGATTCAAAGTGTAAACACTCAGTTTCTCAAGCCTACAGTTAGCTCTTAATTCAGGCACAATGGCAAGAAACAAAGTGTTTGAGATAGTGAAATAGTCTACTTGTGGTGACTACATACGAACTGCATTGTTTCAGAGCTAGACAACGTCCACCTCCAAACAAAGAGGTCTCAAAGCCCCCCCAATAGGCTGTTAAACAATGCCAGCTGTCTTTCACAGCGCCCAAAGCTGCTTATGTATGCATTATACTCCCCCATTCCTGTTGACCCTATATAGAGCCTGCCATTCCCCGAACAATCCCCGAGCCTCACCACTGACCGAGAGATCCCCGCGATGCAATTGAAAAATGTCATTAGCAAACCTCCCGACTGAACTCCTCGTGGAAATCGGAGACCATGCCACCTCCCAACGCGACCTCCACGCCCTTTGCATGGTGAACCGCCGGTTCAACGCGATCTACCAACCCATGCTGATAACTCACAACATCAAATACATGCGCAGCTCTGGCCTCTCCTTGGCTGTATTCTATAACCGAATAAAGCTAGCAAAAACATTCATTGCCCGCGGTGCAGACATCACCAAGCGATCTATGACGCGTGGGGGCGTGCAGGGTAATGCCCGCCGATCTCGGTTTGTGAAGGAGACGGCCTGTGAGACGCCGATGACTATTGCCGTTAAGCGCAACCACAGAGAGATGGCGTTCCTACTGTGGAGCAATGAGGCTGAGGTACTTCCAGTGTTCGTATTGCTTCCAGGAAGGGATTTGTGCATCTTGCGAGGGAGTTGCGTTGGATGCTTGCTCGGAAGGGCTTGGATCGACGGGATAAAGTTAGACACAGACTGTAGAGACAATTATAGAGATGCGCTGTTTCTACCTCCATCTAATTCCCACTACAAATCATTCCCGGAGAGTTCCCTAGCCTAGACGTCTGAGCACCTAAACCAAGTGGCAACAACCATTCAAGCCAGCCAATGCCCCTTAAAGATCTTGATCTTCATCAGCTTGAGTATACTGATCAGCTAAAAGAGGCCTCGTCTCTCCCCTCTCCCTATCCCTCTTTCCTCCTCTTCCTCCTCTTCCTCCACGCCGCAATTTGGCCCACATTAGAAACAAGGTAAATTGCACACCTGCAAAGACCGCATTATCCACGACCGGCCGCCCATAGTTGTAGTACCAATCCACCCATTCGAATGAGAGACAGCACCACAGATCTGACGCATAGACAACACGCCACACCCAGGACACCGCGACAATTGCAAATACCACAGCTTGAACAAGTAAGCCAAGGACACTGAGCGCTGACTTCTCCGGCTGTCGTTGTATCTGAGGGAGCTGGTATTTGGCTGAAGCCCCGCCGAGGATGGTGACGATGGGATTGATCAACACGATATGGACGAAGATAAAGTGTTGCTGGTAGTCCTCATGTGTAAAGTCTTCTCCGTCTTTGATGAAGCCCAGTAGGTCAAGCAGTTCTGGAACGACTGAGATGAGAATGTATAGGAAATAGAGTGCGATATATCGACGGTATGACTGGCCGGTCGGTCGGTAGAAGATGCAGAGAGCGAATCTGTGTACAGGCGTGTCAGTATACTTGATAGAATGCTACGTATGAAATCAACCTACAGTATCTGTAAGAGTACCCAAACTACTGTTATTTGAGCAAAGTTGAGCCAGTCGCCGCGGCTAAGGGGTTCGTGGGTAAACATGCCCCCACTGGCTTCGGGGACATTGACCATGATGTAAAACTCATTTGTAAACTGCTCGGTGGCGACGATTAGGTTGAACAGGATATATGTGATTGATATTCCTGTGCTAGTCTTGAGAGAGAAAAGTCGATAGAGCTGGGGGATGAATGAGAGGGCTGTTAGAATTATCAGCACGCTATGGAGGGTCAGTATACCAGTGTCTCGTAAGGGCAATGGGAAGCACACAGTCTGATACCGTCAGGCACCTCGTTATACGCCATCTTATGAGATTGTAGAGGGTAGGGGTCGATGAAGAGCGGAAGAAAGGTGGTTGAAGTTGGAATTGAGTCACTCATCTTGGTGGGGTCCACCTGCTAGAGAAACTAGTGGAAGAACTACTGTCAAAAGAGCCACTTATAGTTACTCCCTTTCGTATCACAAGAGTCTCCGACACGCCTCGATGCCTCCAGCCATGCTGGCAACCTACCCTCGTTTTTTGGCTGTTTATCTGCTCCTCGTCATCCACTGCAACCCTGCGCATCAATAGCCCGCCCAGACAGTCACAGTACCGACTGGGGTTCTATAGGCATCCATGCGCACGCAGGTGATCCTGCTACAAGAGGCACACTTTAACTTCGGGCAGCTACCTAGATCGGTGACCCCATAGAGCAAACCCAGTCTCTTCAAACAAGCCTAAACGGGACAGAGATGAGGCATATCATTCACTCAATATCTGTGATCCACGCATCTGGCTGCTCATTGGCTCAGTTGTGAATATCGCTTCACGTGTGAAGGGTTATATAAACCTCTTCATCTCCCCTTTCCAACCTCCCTTCTGCAACCTCTTCCTTCTCTCTTCACCTCTTGAACAAAGTCCAATTTGAGTAACCTCTTCACAACGACTGACCTTCGTCATCAACCTCATCGAATATGACACTCGGCAAACTCCCTGCCGAGATCGTGCTTGAAATTGGCGAGGCTTCCGTCTCTCAAGCCGATCTCTTGAGCCTTTCTAGGACCTGTCACAGGCTCCATCACATCCTCCACAGACGCCTCTTGCCGTACGATATCAGACACAACAATAGCTCAGGCCTAGTCTGGGCAGCCGCCGGCAATAATATCACACTCGCTCAACAATTCGTCGCCGCGAATGCCGATGTCAACGTGAACCTCCCAACTCTCGCAGCAATCTTCCCCGACCCCCTCAATCCTCCTGAGGATGCTCGCGTCGCTGAAGTGTCCAAGAAACCCCTCTGGACCGCCATCCAATACAACAACCAGGAAATTGCCATTTTCCTCCTCGAAAACGGGGCTGACTCGGAGATCGAAACCTGCGAAGGTTACAATTGGCTTCTATGACTCGGAACGCGAAACAAAGAGTTATCCGTAGTGCGCTGGCTCCTTGAGAGAGGCCACCCAGGTCCAGCCGCAGAACTGTATCCTGCTTACGACTTCCCGCTCCTTTCCCATGCAATTCTCAATCGAGACCTCCCCATGTTTGAGCTTCTCCTCGAACACCTTACCAAAGAATACCCGGCATACCTGCACTACTGTACGCGTCAGAGAAAGGGAACCTACACGTCGCCAGAATTGTCTGCGCAAAAGTTACCAATATCGACGGCAATGGTGGTCTCGTCATTGGGCCACAGCAAACCCCTCTCTACGCTGCGATTGAGAAGGGACACTCTGCAGTGGTGGAGCTGCTACTCGACCGTGGCGCTAACATCACCCACGATATGACCCGCCTATATGTATCGTTCGCTATGCTCTGGCAGCTGGTGGCCAAAGAGGTCTTCGTAGGCGCTTCGGTTCTGCACAATCATTGAGCACCTGCAGAAAGAGTTTTGATTATGGATGCTGTCATTGACGCCTGTGGTGGTATCGCTAATCATGCAAACAGGGTTGAAGTGGAGGTGCATGCGGAGATGGCCCGTGCCACATATGCTCAACTCATCTGATAATTTACTAGATTTCTGATTTGACTGTAGTGTGCCGAGTGCTGGCTTTTGGTGTCCGTTGGTTAGGAAGATCAGCGAGATCATGTCATCGAAGGTGTAGAGAAGGGGTGTATTGTAGCTATTGCCAGGCATCCTTTATTGGTAATACATGAGACTCTCTCTTCATTATGTATTTAGCGATGTTCTCGATTCATAAGGATTCAATGATACAGTGTCACTAACTCGGTCCTCATCTCGTATTGGCTCAATCCTTTGCCAGCGCCCTTGTCAGTGACTGTAGGTTCACTTCTAGAGGGTTATATAAACCCTTCCCTTGCTATCTACCTGCTGCTCAGCTGCAACCTCTTCCTCTCCTTCTCATCCTCTGGTCTCCAACTTTACAGCAACGAAACAGTTATTATCCTTCATCCTCTCTTCTAACCATGCCTTTCGATAAGCTCCCTGTAGAGCTTATCTTCGAAATTGGTCAGGCTTGCCTTTCCCAAACAGACCTCCTCAACCTGTCAAGAACGTGTAAACTCTTTCACTCAGTCCTCGACAAGCAATTGATACCATACAATATAACGCACAACCACAGCACGGGCCTTAGATACGCTGCGAAACTCAACGACATCGCCCTCACCCGCCGCTTCCTGACATGCACCACCAAACCCGACATCAACACGAATATCATTACCATACGTGAGCTCCTCAAGAAGGTCTACGAATCCCCGGTCACGGAGCTTCCCAGCGTGGAAGACATCATCACCAAAAAGCCTCTCTGGATAGCCTTCAGACGCAGCCACGAAGAGCTCACAATCCTACTCCTCGAGAACGGCGCAGACACCGAGCTCACTCATTGGGTAGGCTACCAAGAGATGCTCCGTGCCGGAATCAAGAATAGCCGATACAATATCGTCTGCTGGCTTCTGAAACGCGGCGCCGGGGAAATCCAGAACGACTGCTACCCCTTCTGCGGCGAGTGGATGGTCGACATCGCCGTGAGGAACGCAGATATCCCCATGCTCGGGGCGCTCTTCGCTCATCTGCAGGTTTCCTACCCTTCTGTGGCTAAAGCTCACGAAGATCGTGCTCTTGCGTATGCCGCGGAAATCGGATGTCTAGAGGTTGTCAAGGCTCTTTACAAGAGGATGTTAGCGGCTCAAGCTCAAGGCCATCGCTTCACGCAGAAGGACCCTCTTTACGCTGCGATCGAGCATGGCCACCATGAGGTTGTCAAGTGGCTTTTGCAGGAAGGGGCGGATCTTTGTGGTGACACTGGGGCTTGGGACAATGCGCTCCAGGCACTTTGCGATGGCGTTACTGACAGCCCGTCTGCTTCGGCAGCAGTCCTCAAGGTATTGGCGATGATGGATACTCTTCTGGGTGCATGCGCGGATATTGCTGATGGAGCGAACCGCGTGTATGTGACGCAGCTTGTGCAGATGAAACGGTTCATCCTGGCTAATATTCTCTGATCTCTCGTGCTATTTATTCTACCCCGACCTGACCTGAACGTCGTCATGAGGGTGTCCGGAATGCTCTCATTGTCCCTTGTACAAAGATTAAGATGTCTTCCACGTTTTCGACCTGTAATTAGACCTTCTATATTGTCACTGCGGAAGGATGATTGAAGATATGGTCTATGTCATGTACTTAATCTTTACAGGATAATTCAATACATAATATCATAATTCCAATCGCTCTCGTGCTTCCGCTTCGTGATGCATCCTTCCAAGTGGACTAACCTCACTGTCTCCGACAGACCATGATTCTATTCCCGATGATTCGCCCGTAGCGAATCCATCGCTTGTAGAGATTCGAACATGAGATCTTCAAGGTCCAGCTCTTTATTTAGCCGCATAGGCCCGTCATAAGGGCCTAAACATTGTCGTAACTCCGGATATCGGAAGCTATGTGTCAGATTCTCTAGCGACAAGCGGAGCGGATCAATACGCCATCAGAGCCCTTATATTTCGGTCAGCGCAAGCCGAGGGTTCACATACGCACTTCCGATGATTCTGAAGATCGATTAAGTCACTCCTTCCAGCATCTGCCCTTGCCAACACGTCCATGAGAGCCGTAACAATGAGCCTCGGAGACAGCTGGCTGAACACCTCCTGCACCTGGCCCCCAGACGAGGACTTGGCGGCGTAATCAGCGATCATCATCGATCTGCTACTTCATCTCAGGAAAGATGGAGATAGTATGCACTATTAATCCTGTCAGGTGTCAGCTACGGTTCATTTTACATTAATGGAGCCATCAATGCTTGGAGATCTTGGCTTTGGAGTGTGCGTTGCTGGAGTCTGGAGACGTTCCCATCTCCACTGTGAATCCTGCTGGGGGCTGAAAGGGCTTGTCACGACTTCACCTCTCCCAGGATAATCCAGGTAGAGGCAAGCGCCGCATATATACTACAGAGCGATACCTCTCATGATGTAGGAAAGAAGGAATATAGAAATAAATCAACTCTATTCAAAAACTAGCTAGACTACCAACCAACATGCTAATAGTCCCAAGAAGATTAAAAGTCAACTCCATATGGTCTTAAGACCTTATTTTTCACTCCGTCGTTCCAGACATTTACTCCTGGATGCACTGGAAGTAGTAAGGGTTCCACTGCTTGCAGGTGAGGCCGGACTCGCAGCCAGTCGCGCCAGTGAAACCGATACCGCCGCAGCGCTGGTAGATCTTGTTGGAGCCGCCGCCGGTGGCAGGGGGGGTTGTAGGGGCGGTGGTAGGAGCGGAGGTGGTAGAGGTGGCGGTGGCGGTGGGTCTCACGCTGGTGGTGAAGGTTGAGGGAGCAGAGGGGACAACCTGAGTCTGGGTGGAGGTAGGAGCGGGAGCGACGGTGGTTGAGGTAGTGGTAGGGACGGGAGCAACAGTCGTCGCGCTAGTGGTAGGAGCAGGGGCGACGGTGCTGGTGGTGGTAGGAGCAGCAGAGGAGGTAGTAGGGCGAACAGAGGCAGATGTGGTAGGGCTAGAGCCGGAGCCACCGCCGGAGGAAGCGCCATCCCAGACAGCCGGGCCGGGGATAGGGTAGCTGTCGAAGGCGTTGTAGATGTCGAAAAGGATACCGGGGTCCTCGGCGGTGTAGACACCGGGGATGGAAACACCCTCGGGGAGAGTGGTGGTGCCGTCGGAGGTGACGGTGACCTGGACACACTCCATGTAGAGCTGGGCACCGCCGACGCGGTTACCCTCGTGGAGGGCGATAATCTCAGGGCGGAAGAGGTAGTCACCAGCAGGAATGTCAGGAACGACGACGGAGTGCTTGCCACGGTTGGCGACGAGGGTCTCAACGGCCCAGGTGCCGTCAGCGTAGCCGTCCTCGTAGACCTTGACCCAGTTGGAACCGGCGGAGCCCGCCTCAGCTGGGGCGAGGTAGACCAGGACGGGTCCCAAGTGGGACAGGTCGATGATGTCGTCTCCCTCCGTACGGCTGTTGTGGTGCCACTCAAAGGTGATCTTGTCGCCGGCGACAACTTCGAGGGACTTTGCGGCGGCGGTGGAACCGCCGACATTGCAGGTCAAGTCGGTGGAGGTCACGTCGGTGACGGGGGAATTGTTGGGAGGCGTACGGATGTAGCCATCTTGGGAATTGCCCAAGCCCTGGTCTTCATCGTTGATCCAGACGGCCATGACAGTGGAGTGGGCGCTGACGAGCTTAGCGGTCGCTGCCAGAGCGAGAAGTCCGAAAGCCTTCATTGTGAAGTTTTACAGAGAATGAATGTAAGGGTTAAAAGAGAGTGTGGTGTCACTAGGACAAGGATAACAAGAAAGAACAAGAAAGTGAGAGACAGACAGTGATGGACAGAATGAAACAAGAGATCTGAGAGAGGACTGACACAGTTATATATGGCTGAGACTCAGAGAGACAGTCTGGAGCGCAGTGTGTTTGATGACGAGCCCAGCAAGTGGAGCGTTTCATCTATACAACTCCCCCCACCAGCGACCATGACAGCTTCCCCTCGTCCCAATTACGCTTAATTAGTGCCATTTGCCACAGGCCATTCGGCTTTGGCCGACCACTGACAGACCCTGACCAGACCACTTAATCTAGTCCCGGCCTTTGCTGTTTCATCCAGCCGAGATCCAGCAATCTACCCATCGCTCAATATTAACCGGCGGTAAACGATTCATACCTAGTCTTATTAGATCGCAATATGGAGAAATGAGTTAATCAGTCGTTTCATCTTGGCTCCAGCAGTGGGCACACTGCAATCTATCACGGAGAATATGAATTCGCCTTCTGTTGGTTTCCATTATTATTGCCTGATGGTCCATCACAAGCAGACTTTTCCAACGAACCCCTTAATCAAGGCAGTCACATCGTCGGATTCTCGGAGATAGACCAATAAGTGTCCATGTCCAGGAAGAATCTTCAAATCGACATTCGTATTCACGAGTTGGTTCTGAATGTCAACTGCATCCTGAACCGGATACGTGCGATCGTCCTCCCCATGCACCAACAAAACAGGCACCTGGATTTCTCCCAGCCGATCTAACACCGAGTCCCTCTCCATCATGGACTCCATCGTCGGGTCAATATTCTCCTTTCCAGAATGTCTCGCAATCCACTCCGCTCGTATTCGTTGCGCCCGGGGGCCTTGAATATCCGGAGCTCCACCCCAAGCAAGGATCGCACCGTTCATGATCGCCTCACTTGGCGAGGGGGTCGAGGTCCAGATGTCACGCAGTTGGGAGAAGCCGATGCGGTGGGCTTCGGACGCTGCGTCGGCGTTGGCGGAGAGGAGGATTAGACCTGAGAGTTTGCTTTGGTCGAGGAGGGCGATGCGGAGGGCGACCATTGTGCCCATTGAGATTGCTGCTATGATTACGTTCGATAGGCTCAGATCGTTCTTTTACTGTTAGCTGCGTTTTCTTTCTCGGTGCGAGGTTGTTTACCAGGAGAGTAAGGACATCCTGTGCCTGGTCCCAAAGGGTGTATGCCTTTCTGCCTTCGACTGTATTTCCGTGACCGTTTAAGTCAACGCGAATCAAGTTGACATTTCGAAGATGAGGAGCAAGAGCCTGTACTGTCTCTGCCCACATGGTGGAGGACATCCACGAGGCGTGAATGAAGATGATGCTCGGGTGGTCAGGCTGGAGAGGTGCCTCAGCACACCAGTACAGATTGTTCTTAGCGAATCCAGAAGCCATTTTCTTAGGTTATTGGTAATTCCACGGTTGCAAGTCCAAAATACCTGTTGATGTTCTCCAGCAGTTTTTCTGTGGTGTTGCAGCTGCGGATATATATTCTCGCCATGACCCCCTCACGTTATGCATCACAACCCCCGCAGCTCTACATCAACAGACATGTCGCGAATACGAGCTCAGCCCCTGCATCTCAGCCTCATAGCAAGAGAGTATATCGCTATGCTTTGATGGAAGGGGAAAATGATACACAGTTCGTTTAGCCTTGGATCCAGATTTGCAAGTGGGCCCTGTGACATCATCACCACCAGATTATCTTCCACCTTCACCAATTTCTTTCCAATTCTCTCTTCAATTCTCTCAAAACAATACAAGAAATGTCGCATCATGATGCCGAGGGCATCTCATCTGAGGACTGGCCCAATGCCACCGAGTCTTCCGGTCGGCATGGCCAACGATTGCTTGAAGAGCTTGATACCGGCGTGCGCGTGATGGGTATGATCGCCAATTCTTTCCAGATCTCACATTACAGTATATTAACAAAGTACTCTGGTTGTAGAAGACGGCCGCCTGGACATCAAGCTCCGCGAACACAAACCCTGGCTCCAGCGCATCGTCCGGCACACAAAAGAAAACCCGTATCCGCGCGGCACCCTCCAAAACCGACCTTCCATCACGCTCGAACAAGGCGAAGAGGATTCCTACCCTCTCCGGCTCAACATTGTAATCCAAGTCGTCGGCTCTCGCGGCGACATCCAGCCCTTTTTAGCGATTGGCAAACGCCTACACTCCCACGGCCACCGCGTCCGGCTAGCCACACACCTGTCCTTCCGCGAAACCGTTCTCGAGCAGGGCTTGGAGTTCTTTAATATTGGCGGCGACCCGGCGGAGTTGATGGCATTTATGGTAAAAAATCCCGGGCTGATGCCGGATATGGGGACGATACGTAGCGGGGCGATTCGCAAACGACGGAGAGAAATGAAGGAGATCTTCTCGGGGTGTTGGAGGAGCTGTTTTGAGACGGGCGATGGCACGGGGATAGAGCATCATGTTGCGGAGGATCCGTGGAGCGGGGAGGTCGATTGGAGGAGTCTACCCTTTGTGGCGGATGTCGTGATTGCCAATCCACCAAGTTTCGCGCATTTGAGCTGTGCGGAGAAGCTTGGGGTGCCGTTATGTATGATGTTCACGTATGTTTCCTTTTGTCTGGAGTGTGATGAACTCGCATGCTGACGATGATAGAATGCCGTGGTCTGCGACGCAAGCCTTCCCGCATCCACTGGCGAATATCCAGTCGCAGAACGCCGGCCCGTCTGTCGCGAACTTCGCCTCATATGCCATTGTCGAGATCATGATGTGGGAGGGTCTTGGGGATTTGATCAATCGCTTTCGCAAGCGTGAGCTAGGGCTGGACCCATTAGACGCGATCCGCGCACCGAGTATGGCCCATAAACTGCGCATCCCATACACATACCTTTGGTACCTCCCTCTAACACATGTGCGAAGAAAGATTGAATCTAATATGGCATTCTAGGTCCCCCGCCCTGCTCGAAAAACCCCTCGACTGGGGCTCCAACATCGACGTCGTCGGCTTCTCCATGCTCCCTGGTGCAACCTCTTATACACCCCCCGACGACCTAAAGAAATTTCTAGATGCTGGACCGCCACCAGTCTACATCGGCTTCGGCTCAATTGTCGTCGACAATGCAAAAAAGCTAACAGAGATTGTCTTCGAAGCAGTCAAGGCCACAGGACAACGCGCGGTTGTCTCAAAAGGATGGGGAAACATCGGCGCAGACCAAGCCGACACGCCCGAAATCATGATGATCGATAAATGTCCGCACGACTGGCTCTTTCAACACGTTAGCTGTGTGGTGCATCACGGCGGCGCCGGGACAACCGCCGCGGGACTCGCGCTGGGCAAACCGACAGTTATAGTCCCTTTCTTTGGCGACCAGACGTTCTGGGGGAGTATTGTTGCGAGAGCCGGTGCGGGGCCAGAGCCGATTCCTTATAAGCGGTTGACATCTGAGAAACTTGCAGCGGGGATAAAGAAAGCGCTGGAGAAAGAGACACTAAAGAAAGCGGGGGAGATAGGGGAGAAGATGCGTGAGGAGGAGGGCGTCGGAAATGCAGTTGCTAGCTTTTACCATCATGTTGATCTTGAGGCGCTGCGGTGTGATCTTTGTCCACATCGTCCGGCAGTTTGGTGGGTTAAGCGCGACCATCTGAAGTTGAGTGCTTTTGCGGCGACAGTGCTGGTGGAGACGGGCTTGTTGAAGCCGCATGATCTTGTCCTGTATGACTTCTTGCTTTCTCTCACATTCGATGCTAACAGTGGAATAGATACCGCGCGAAAGAATACGACACAAGTCGCTCCCCCAAAGGTCCTCTTTCCGCCGGTGCTGAAGTGCTCTACGGCGTCGTTACAGACTTTGTTGCTGCAATGGCAGAGTTCCCAACTGATATTGCCGAGATGTTGAATAAAGACCACAGACGGCTGCATGCCCGGTCCGATAGCCATTTAAGGCACGGACAGAAGAATCGACCTGTGCACGAATGGAAGAAGCAGCATTATGCAAAAGAAAGGCCAGATTCCGCTGTTGGCTCCAGTGAAGGTAGAGGGAGTAACGAGCGGAGGAGCTTTGGGAGGAGGAGCTTTGATCGGTTCAGCCGGAAGAGCAAGAGCGTTGATCGCAGAAGCAGTAGCTGCCAGAGTGAGGACGACAAAAGCGAAAGACGCAAGAGTAGTGGGAGAAAAAGCCGTGATACAGCACATACCGGTACTCACACCGAAGGGACGAAAGAAACTGAAGCTAGAGACAGTTCCTCAATATCCGACGCAAGTTACTCCTCCGCCAGAGAGCAAGCGACAGAGACACCAGATACCGACTCTGTCATCTCGCGAGCATCAACCGCTGATGAAAGCACGCATGAGCTCAGCGCATTGAGTTTGGAGGACACACTTCGCCGCCAGAAATCGAAAGAGAACTCAATCGGATTCCGTGAAGTGCTCACTGACGCTCGGTACCATGTTACGCGGGCTGGCAAGCGGGTTCTCAATTGGGTTCTTCTGCTACCGACAGATCTGACGTTGAGTTTCTCAAAGGGCTTTCATAATGCCCCAAAACTCTACCATGATCCGATGGTTCAGGATACGCCAACTGTTAGGGGTGTGAAGGGAGGTCTTCGCGCGGCTGGAACAGTGAGCTTTCCTTTTCGTTGTCTGTTCGTTCGAGCTAACATACAGCAGGAGTTCACACAAGAATTTTACCAAGGCGTCACCGGGATCGTAACCCAGCCTAAGTACGGACGAAAAGAGGCGGGGACAAAAGGCATGATCAAGGGCGTTGGGAAAGGGATTGGAGGGGTTTTTCTCAAGCCTCCTGCAGGTATTTTTCTAGTATATCCATCAACATGAATGCGTTGCTAAGCACAGAAACAGGCCTCTGGGGACTCGTCGGATACCCCCTCGACGGAGTCCACAAATCCCTCCGCAACTCTCTAGCAAGAAGCAAAATCCGAGATATACTGTCATCACGCATAAGACAAGGATTAGGAGAGATGGTCGCGGCAAGTCCCGAAGAACGAGCAGCGGTGATCCATCGATGGAACGAAATACAAAAAAGGACGGAAACATAAGTACATGACATGTTTAGCATCATATACCCTATATCGCATCATTTATATATTCATACCTCAATACAATGTACAATATTCACAGCATTCACGCCTTGCCCGATCCTTTCTTGCCTCCCAGCAGGGTAAGCTTCCCATCTTTCAGACTAACACCAGTCGCATACAGACCCCGTCCGCCAGTCGGATCCTCATTATTCAAGTTTGCGTGGAACAATAACTTCGTCCCATCCTCCGAGATATCCGCACCACCAGGCCCACTCAACGGCCCTACATCACTCGGATCCCTGGGTGACACCACACTTCCAACACGCGTATACGGCCCCGCGACACTCGGCGCAGTGGCAAACTTCGCATCATAATCAGGACTATTAAACATATGCGACGAGTACAAGAGGTAATACGTCCCGTCTACCTTGACGATACTGGGTGCTTCGGTGAGCGGGCCGTCTTCCTCGATCCGGTCCAGCAGGGTTACTGGTTCGCCATCGGGCGTGTGTCCGTCGTCTTTGACTTCTTGTAGGACGAGAGGCGTCGGGTGGTAGTTCTCGTCAGTGTTGAGTGCGCTGCCGTCAACTTTGTACGTGATGTAAAGCGTTCCGTCAGAGTCTCGGAAGCCCGCTGCGTCGATAGCGCCGCCTTTGTCGAGAGGGCATGCCCAAGCGGTTTCGGAATCGGATGGGGTGTAGGGACCCTCGATTGCAGACGCAGAGGCCCAGCCAAGACAGTGCCGTCGTGTATCTTCGCGAGGGACGGCGGAGTAGAACATGATGTAACGGCCGTCGTCCTGGCCCTGTCAGTGAGTGCACGTTAAGAGGTCAATGGGAGGAACGACATACTCGTTGGAAGACATCAGGCGCCCAAACCATTGGCTCGTCGGCTACCCAGTTTGGAAACGGGCCTGGAAGAGCATCGTGGTCGTCAAGAAACTCCCAAGTTTTGAAGTCGGAGGAGTGAGCGACTTGCACGTTTCGGCCGCCGGAGGTCGTTGCAAAAGAGTACCAGCCGTCATCGGTCTTGATGATACTGGGATCGGGAAAGTCTCTGTTCAGGACTCGGACAGGGTCTGCGAGGGAAATGCCCACGAGGGCGAGGGTGAGAAGTGCTGCTGAAGCCATGAGTTGCTGTCTTTGTTTTGATTTGATTTGGAGGATTGTGATGCGACTTACCTACCTACCTCCCTCCTCTGCTATTTATCCTGTTCATTCTGATCTGCATCTCTTTGTTCATGCTGAGGAGTGAGAATAGAACGAGATATCAGATGCCGTCATAGCGATTATCGTGGCTGTATAAAGTCCAATGCAGCGCGATCGACACCGGCGGTGCTTTTGCGAAGAAAACTAAACAACACTCACTAACTCGACACTAAATCGGCCGACTTTTCCTGTCCGGACTAGCGTATGTTTACTATGGACCAACCGATGGCTTAGCAGCTGCACTTTATCGGGCCTCAGGGTCATACGAGCACAGCCACAGTTGCTCGGTTTTCTTAAGAAGGTCGCATCGCGCGCTGCTGCCCCTCCTCAGCCTCATCCTCCCCTCTCAGTCTCCTGACTTTCTCTCTTCATCTCTCTCTCTCTCTCTCTATCCCACTCTCCATCCATCATCATTCCTATTTATATCCATCGCCATGTCATACCCTCCCCCCAATAACTACGGCCAGTACTCGCAACCCCCGCCTCCGCAGGGTTACCCCGCTCAGCCTTACCCTCCGGCCTCCTATCCAGCACATCCAGCTCAGTACGGCGCTCCTGCTCCCGGAGGTAGTCCCGCTCCTCCTGGCAGCGCAGGCGGCTACCCTCCTCAACAGCCTCCTCACCCTCAACAATCCCCCTACCAGCAGTCGCCTTACCAGCAATACCCCCCTCGCCCGCAGCAGCACCCTGGTCCTCCGCCTCAACACCCCGGACACCCCCAACATCCCCAACACCCTCCTCACCCGCAACAGTACCAACAACCCCCCTACGGCCAGGCGCCACCTCCAGGCTGGGGCT